>NW_021703767.1:83096801-83696801 GCF_005190385.1 Monodon monoceros
CTCTTGCCTTCTTTTATTCAGCATGTATTTACTGAGTGCCATAGGTATGCCGGACAGTGTGTTGGGAAATGTCAGAGGTAAGGGATGGACAGACTGCAGACTGCCAACGAATGGACCAGCCTCACCAGCCTCCCTCTCAGAGAGAGAGCCTTCAGGATTTGATCTAGAAATAAAGACCCACTCCGTTTTCAGCCTAACCATTGAAAGAATTATGCCCTCAAGGAGTCCATGCTCTGGGACTTCCCTGGAGGTCCAGTGGTTAAGACTCCATGCTCCCACTGCAGGGCGCGTGGGTTTGATCCCTGGTTGCAGAATCAAGATCCCGCATGCCACGTGGCGCTGCCCAAAAAAAAAAGAGGAGTGTCCATAGTCTGATTGGGGTGCTAGGCCTTCTAGACACACAAGCACAGCACAGGGCAGTGAGTGAATAGTGCTCAGAGGGCCCGGAAGAAGGCTGTCAGCATTTGGATTAAACTAGCTTGACTTGTTGGGTGAGATGAGGATAAACTTAAGGTTATTCCTCCTGATGGATGAAGTCCTCTGAGTCATTTTTCCATATTGAGGAAATTAAACAAATGGGAGAAGGGGCTGGGGAAGATGGTTTTGTAGCGTCCAGTCTGTGGAATATTTGGTCCTGTTCAGCATCACTGTCACGGTTGATGGAGTTGTGGCTCTCCTCTAGAGCAGTGGTGCCCGGGGTGGTCTGAGGAAGCCTGTATTCAAATCGTCTGGAGGTGCAGCTTCCCACCCACACCCGCTTCTGCCTTATGAGGCTGTACAGTGGCTGGGCTCAGCCAGTGGTCTTCGTAAAAAGCCAAAGACCTCCTATGTGATTTCTGATCATCAGCCAGATTTCAGGGCCAGTGATGAGAGACACAGGTGGAGTGAAGGGGAAGGAAGGGTTAGTGGGCAGCAGTTAAATTGAAAAATGGGTGGGTCTTTGCTTCTGGATCAAATCCTGACAGACTTCTCTCTGACAGAGAGTCTGGGAATACCGGTCAGCCCTGCTTCTTTAGAGTGTAACTCTTTGTTGGCGGTCTGCAGTGTGGGGTGTTTGTACTGTAGCAGCCGAGAGAGCTGGATTTCCACAGTTAGACCCTCAGGGGGTTTCTGAACACTTGAGTGCATTATCAGTGTACTTACCTGTTTGGGGGCAGTCGTGGTACTGTGTTACGGCCTGTGTGTGTACACTGTGCATTACCATGTTTGAGAGGACAAACTTGTATGTGCAGATTGGTTAATGAAACTGTTTCAAGCTATAGCATTCCTAACCCAAGACAAACATCTACTGTTAGTTCCAAAAGGAACACTGAAAGAGCTTAAAACGGGTAAATCGATTCATGTGGACCACTGCAATGGAAAACACAATTCAAAGCACATGGCTCATCATGTAGTCTCTGCATGTTGGAGGGGAGGGCCTGTCATCATTGTGTAGATACTCAGCAATACTAGTTGATGTCTAACTGGAATTTTTTCCCCTCTGGTCTTCATTTTACAGAAGCAGCTGATGTAGCCAACAGCCTGTATTAATTCTGTGGATGAGTTGACCTGCGCTCATCTTGAGGCAGGGACTAGCTCTAAACCTTTACAGCATACCCCCCAGGGGAATTCTGCAGGGGCCTTCTGCTTGTGCTTCCTTCAATTAGAACAGTTTGCAGTTAGGAAAAAAGGAGGATAATAAAGTAGCTTATGGGTTGCTGAATGAAGTATTTGTTCATTCAAGTCATGGGTTATGCTGGGCTCCCATCACACGTAAGCAAGGAGAACTTTGATTTTCTTGACTGCTGTAGCTACTGCTGTAGCTTTGCTCTCTGTGGAACAAAGGTGAGGTCCAGATTTGGGTTCAAAAAGTATCCAAGGAAATTGCCAAGATTTTCAACTCCGCTGTGGAATGTCGGGGGTTCTGCTGGCTTAGGGTGATGGTTTTGCATTGTGATGCCATTAGATGGTGTCTCTTTCCCTAGATGTCACTTCTAGAGGGCAGCATTGCAGTCAATGGAACCTTCGCTTATGTGGCGCAGCAGGCCTGGATCCTCAATGCCACTCTGAGAGACAACATCCTCTTTGGGAAGGAATTTGATGAAGAAAGGCAAGGAATGTTTGGTTTCTGTCATGCTTTCATCTTGGCTGTGTGAGACACAGGCAGCCCGAGTCAGCAGGCTCTACCCCAACCGTGTCCCTGATGCTGGGTCTCTTTGTGTCCTTCAGATACAACTCTGTGCTGAACAGCTGCTGCCTGAGGCCTGACCTGGCTATCCTTCCCAACAGTGACCTGACGGAGGTACAAGTCTTCTGTCCCTGGTGGGCCAGGGTGTTTAGCAGAGAGGATTCTGGAAGATAGGTGGCAGGGCTATGCCAGAGCCACCTCCTAGGAGTGCATCTTAAATGCATGGGAGAAGAACCTACACGGGAGTTTTACTTTCTCTGGGACTTTATGTTAGGAAAGCATTTGGTCCTTAGGGCAGGAATATCAACACTACCTGGTTTTTTGTTTTTTTGTTTGTTTTTGCTGTACGCGGGCCTCTCACTGTTGTGGCCTCTCCCGTTGCGGAGCACAGGCTCCGGACGCGCAGGCTCAGCGGCCATGGCTCACGGGCCCAGTCGCTCCACGGCATGTGGGATCTTCCTGGACCGGGGCACAAACCCGTGTCCCCTGCATCAGCAGGCAGACCCTCAACCACTGCGCCACCAGGGAAGCCCCAACACTACCTGTTTTAAGCATATAAATATTTCATGTCATGTGGATTTTAAACAAAATCCCATTGTTGGTTCAGAATTCATGTTTTCTACCCTATTCATTTTTTTTTTTTTTTTTTTTGCGTTATGTGGGCCTTTCACTGTCGTGGCCTCTCTCATTGTGGAGCACAGGCTCCGGACGCACAGGCTTAGTGGCCATGGCTCACGGGCCCAGCCGCTCCGCAGCATGTGGGATCTTCCCGGACCGGGGCATGAACCCGTGTCCCCTGCATCGGCAGGCGGACTCTCAACCACTGCGCCACCAGGGAAGCCCCTACCCTATTCATTTTTAAAACCAAAGTCAAGCATGTGCTTGTTGAGCTTCTTCCCCTGAACTTCATTCTGCCAACTTCCTTACTCACACATGGTTTCTAGAGAGGCCTCTCCCTCTAGAAAGAAAGAGCCCTTAGCACAAACCCGCCTTTCTTTGCTTCTCTGCCCTGGAACAGTTCCCAGAGGCTTGTCTTTGGAACTGGCTAGTGCCTTCAGTGTTGACACTCACCTCCCATGACCTGTCCTGGAGGTCTCTGGGGCTGACTCTTTTATTCAGCTGACTTCAGTTTAAGCCCTCAAACCAGATTTGAATGGTTTGATTAGTTGACTGGTTCTCAGATCCTGGTCCCCTGATTAGCAGCAAATCAGTAGCATCACTGCAGATTCTCAGCCACACCTGAGACCTACTGAATCCAAGACTCTAAGGGTGGGGCTCCACAATATGTTTTAACAAGCCCTGCAGGTAATTCTCATACATGTTCTTATTTGAAAACCTCTGAATTAATTGAATTTTTTTTAAGGATAAGATTTTTTTAAAAATACAGAGCCAGTTGCCGTTTGACAATTGATTTTTTTCATTCGTTTATTTAGTAATATTTATTAAGTGCTTGTTATATGCCGGCTGCATGTGCAGAAGCTGCTGGGGGCACTGGGAATATAAAAGAAAAGGACAATAGTCTGTGTCCTCAAAAAGCTTACAATCGAGAGAGACATCCCGACAAATAGGCACAAAATAGGCTGATGAAAGAGTCCCCTTTCTTTTGGGTGTTAGTGGAGAGGGGGAGGGGAGACTTCACAGAGGAGAGGACGCCAGAATTGAGCAGACACGGTACAGGAGAAGGCATGACAGTGGTGGTGTGTGTTCATAATAGACACACAATTGAAAATGCTCAAATCCCAGGGTATGGAAGGGGGATTGACACTGGGGGCTGAGAGTTGCTGGGAAACCAGGTGGTAAAGGGCCTGCCTTGTCTGCCATATTTGGGGACTTAGATTATGTTCTTTAGGACTAAGAAAGGGTGGGACATGGTCAGCTTTGTGTTTTGGAAAGGTCTTTCTGCCCATGGAGAATGGATTGTAGCGGGACATCAAGAGGGCGTGGTGCGGCTCAGATACAGGATTGGTTAGGAACCAGATGGTGGTGGGAAGGGAGGAGGCATCCGGGCTGATGCCCCCCCAGTTCTGTGTGGGCCCTGGAGGACATGGCAGCACTTCATCCAGGTGGGGAAGTGAAGAGAAGAAGCTGGTTTGGGTGGGGGAGATGTGAGGTGACTGGGGTGATCACTGAGCATTGTTCTGGACTTGAGCTGGAGGCTTCCCGTGCTTTCTGGGCTCCTGTAGATTGGCGAGCGCGGAGCCAACCTGAGTGGTGGGCAGCGCCAGAGGATCAGCCTCGCCCGGGCCTTGTATAGTGACCGAGACATCTACATCCTGGATGACCCCCTCAGTGCCTTAGATGCCCACGTGGGCAACCACATCTTCAACAGTGCTATCCAGAAGCACCTCAAGTCGAAGACGGTTCTGTTCATTACCCACCAGTTACAGGTATGGTGCTTCCTTCCCCAGGCTCCCCACCTTGGCTTGAGAAATCAGAAACAGGGAGGTGGGCTTGGTCCAGGTACCTTTGTGGGGCTCCTAGAGGTCCCTGGAATCATGAGTGTTCACTTCCTCAGCAAATAGCCCCCTGTTCCATTGTACTAATAAAGCTTGTTATATCAGATGGCCATCTGAATCAGAGATCCTTGGAGCATGTTAGCTTCTGCATGTAAATCAGTAAGTAAAAGGGCTGAGAGGAGTAGACTGAAAATGGAGTTTGGGTATGAGACAGTTTGGAAAGGGTTGTGTTAACATCTATGCGCGAGTGGGAATTGTTTAGGGAAAACAAGTTCTCCCTCTGTCGTTCCATGACCAGCAGCCACTTCAGAGAGCAGCTCAAGGATGTTACCATCTGCTTTGCATATGTTGTCAAGTCTGGGGGGCTAAGCCCCCATTCTGCCGCAGAAAGACTGTAATTATATGTACTTCTGAGCGCAGGGAAGGGATGTGAGGTTTAATGCAGCCCTTTGTGTGGCTTCATCAGCAGATTTATGTCAAAAATTAGAGGAACTGGTTTTTGAACTACATCACGAGGCAGGACAAACTAAAGCAGGGGTTCTCAGTCTCAGCACAGTGGGGTTTGGGGGCCAGAGAGCTCCCTCTTGTGGGGGGCTTGTCCTGTGCATCCCTGGCCTCTGTCCACCAGATGGCCGTAGTACCCCCTCCCCCCCAACTGTAACAACCAAAAATGTCTCCAGATGTTACAAAGTGTCCTCTGGGGGGCTTGTTCACCTCCAGATGAGAACCGCTGAACTAAGGTCTAGGCGTTTGGATGTATTCGCACAAGTATCAGCCACACCATGTTGTCCCTGTCTTTGTCTCCAGTACCTGGCTGACTGTGATGAAGTGATCTTCATGAAAGAGGGCTGTATTACAGAAAGAGGCACCCACGAGGAACTGATGAATCTAAATGGTGATTATGCTACCATTTTTAATAACCTGTTGCTGGGAGAGACACCCCCAGTTGAGGTAAGATTCGTGGTGTGTGTGTGTGTGTGTGTGTGTCTTTCCACAAGAGAGATAGGACCGTAGTGAGTGATGGAGAAATCTCAGCTGAACTCATTGTCCGTGTCTTGTTGGCAGGGGCCCTGTTCTCTGGTGACCAGACTGCTGTGCTTTAGTCCGCATACTGGTTCTATTCTGCGAGGGCAGGGTTGTGGGGTTAGAGAACCGAGATCTTCTGTCACTGAGAGTTTATCAGCAAGGCAATGACAAGGAGAAGGACGTGGGCTCAGTGTGTGCTGCTGTTCAGTCATAACTTAGCTTCCTAAACTCCATCAAATCCTGACTGAAACATTAGGAAGCTCCTTTCTTAATAATCAAATGAATAAGGTGGCAGAGAAGAGACATTAAGTACTGCATACATTTGAAAATTATCTATGGTGTCTTGGCTGCCGACTTGGCACTCATTAACTAGTACCAGCTGTGTCCCAATTCCTGGATTAGGCACTTTATAGCTGTCATCCTGTTCAGCCATTTTAACAGAGCTCTGCGGCCAGATACGATTATCCTCCACTTGTACAGCTGAGGAAACGGGGGCTCAGAAGGGTTCAACAGCCTGCTGGAAAGGTCAGTTCGACTCCAAAGTGCTGCACTGCCGGGCCTCCTGCAGCAACACGGAAAGCTGGCCGCCCGTTCTGGGCTCTGAGTTAGGCAAAGACAAGGGCGTACGTAGAGCTGGCTCTAGTCTTGACCTTTATATCCTCTGGTCGCCTTGGGTCCTAGGAGTTCACTCAGGCTGGGCTAAAAGCCGCTTCTTAGCTACTAGGTCATTTTGATGTTGAGTAGGATGAAAGCAAAAAGTTATTGGGACCTTTTCTGGGACTCTTATTTCAGTGTTTGGGTATCATCCTGTTTGATTTCAGGTTCAGTACAACTCATTGTTCATGATGTGTTTTAGGCCTTTTGATATAACTCTGACATTGCAAGCGTCATCAGTAATTGCTATAGAGACACCTGATCCAGATTTGGATTTTGTGATCTCTCCCTGTGACTCTCACGGTGCTTTGGGCTCTTCAGATCATTTCCTCCTCACTGTACACATGGAGGGGAAAACGAAAGGGAGAGAAGCTAAAACATGAAATGTCCAAGGAGCAAAGGAATATCAAGAGGGAGCATGTTGAGTGAAGGAGCGTGCTTTCAGTATATCACTTCACCTTCCTGAGCCTCAGTTTCCTCATCTTAAAAATGGGGGTGGCACCTGCCTCTTTGAGTTGGTGCATTTGAAATAATATGTAATGTTCTTATCCCAGTCAGTGGTCAACAAATAGTAATTTTCTCTTTAGAGAGTGCATTTATTCATGCACTGTGGTAAATATAAAATTTAGAGTCCTATCTTATGTTCCAGATGTGGCTCTAAATTTTATATTATTTTCTGATGTTTTTTTCACTGTCAATTTAAAAAATCTAGTTGGAGAGCAAACTGGGGTCATGAGGCTGACAGTGACATAGAATTAAATGTAATAAACTATGTATAGAGAATTTCCTGTATAAAGATATAGGAGGAACTTGGAAAGGAGAACATTAAGTAGTTTCTATTATCTCAGGTTCAATTTGATGAATGTTTCGTAAGTCCCAGCATGCCCCATTATGGGCAGTTCTGGGTGCTGGGCCCTGTGTAGGTTATAACCATGAGTGAGATGTCACCTCTGTCCTTGTGGGACTTGCAGTCTTCTAGGGAAGACCAATACTCTTATGCTCGTACATATGTAACAACATATGTACATATGTAACAACACCAGGTCACATATGTAGCAACATGCTGTGAAAGTACTAACAGGTGCCTGGGAGAACAGGGGAGGGTGAACTCTATTCTAGAGGAGTGTTAAGTTGCCTCAGGGAGAATTAAGATTTGAATCCATCTGAATGGGGACAACTGTGATTGCGTTGGGAGAGGAGAGGAGCATCCCAAGTGAAGAACCAGGTGGATAAAAGTCTAGAAGTGGGAAATGGCAATGTGATGTGAGGCATGGATAGGCTAGGTCCAGAATGTGGAGGTGCTGCAAAAGCAGGCTGAGAAGCGGAAGTTCATCCCATGGTAGATCTATGATTTGATTTAGTGATGTGGGGATCAGAGATGGAAAGAATGGAAGTGACCCCAGCTCAAATACTCTGGACAAGTTGGAATGGATGAGAACAGCATAAAGGCTACTGTGTTTGGAGTTTAGGTCTTTAGTTACTTTGGGGAGAACAGTGTCAGTGGAATGGTAGGAACCCAGCTCAAAGATTTAAGGAGTTGGGGAAGTTACAGAAGTTAACTTTTAAGAAGCTGGATGTGTCTCTTTTCAATAAGAGCAGCAGCTCGATGGATGATTCGCTAACGTGTCCTTTGGACATTTGTCTGAATGGCCATATCATGATGACGGAGACACTTTTTTTTTTTTTTTAAGATTAATTCTAAAAAGAAAACCAGTGGTTCACAGAAGAAAACACAAGACAAGTGTCCTAAAACAGGGTCAGTAAAGAAGGAGAAAGCAGTGAAGCCAGAGGAAGGTAATGAACTTTTTTGAGATTTGTCATTAAAGTTTTTTTTGGTTTTTATTTTCCACTGAAGCATTTTATTTGCACATATGTATTACATCCCTAGAAAAAGGATCCCATGGTTTTCCCTCCAGTGTGTTTTCACACACTTGCTTTTTCATGGTCCATGATGCTAGATGAGGTTGTCAGTACAATGAAACCAAACTGACAGGATGGGACCTGCTATTTTTCTACATCTTGTGTTGCCCATCAAATCTAGGGTTGGGGCTTCCCTGGTGGCACAGTGGTTGAGAGTCCGCCTGCCGATGCAGGGGACACGGGTTCGTGCCCCGGTCTGGGAAGATCCCACATGCCGCAGAGCGGCTAGGCCCGTGAGCCATGGCCGCTGAGCCTGCGCATCCGGAGCCTGTGCTCTGCAGCAGGAGAGGCCGCAACAGTGAGAGGCCCACGTACAGCAAAAACAAAACAAAACAAAACAAATCTAGGGCTGATCTCTCCACACTTGTTTAAGTTCACAGCAATTTTCCCAGCCCTGTGATTATCAGTTAAATTTGCCAATATAACCATGTTTCACCATCACAGTTAGAAACCAGATGATGACTTTGGAGCATGGCCTGATAAGAACCTGATGTTTGCCTCTCTTTTTCACATTGATGATGCTCTTGAGAGTATCAGCCAGCCAGGACGTTCATGAGCACCATTTTGGCAACACAGAAAGATGGTGGAAAGTGTGTCATTAAAGTTTACCAGGGGCTTCCCTGGTGGCGCAGTGGTTGAGAGTCTGCCTGCCGATGCGGGGGACGCAGGTTCGTGCACCAGTGCGGGAAGATCCCACATGCCGCGGAGCGGCTGGGCCCGTGAGCCATGGCTGCTGAGCCTGCGCGTCCGGAGCCTATGCTCCACAACGGGAGAGGACACAACAGTGAGAGGCCCGCGTACCGCCAAAAAAAAAAAAAAAAAAAAGTTTATCAGAAATTACGCCATGTGGTAATTCATGCTGTTTAATAGCATTGTGTGTTGTAGAGCGCCTGGCCTTATATTTCTAGAATACCAGATTTTTGTATGATTGTGGGAGACCATGAGGCGCTTTGTGTTTTCTTAAGCCGAGCAAGGCAACAAGAATGTCCTTTAATCCTATGCCCTCTTTTCCTATGCAGGGTGGGGTGAGGTGTAGGTAGTCATAGCTGAGTCATCTTGACTAAGCAAAAATTGAATCGTGGGTTCATCTCTGCTCTTTAAAAGTCATGCCAACCAATGCAGAGGCATGCCAGCTTTAAGAATGCCTACATCCTCAGAACCTCCCCCATTACATTGATACACTCCTCTGCTTGTCCCAAGCAGACTGCAGCAGGGCTGTGGTGAAGAGTTACCGCCAAGGTTTTTCCTACTTGATTTTCCTATCCAGAGTCCTTGGTCCTGTTTTTTAAACCCTTTATCTTATCAACTGAAACAAATCTTGGGAGTTAGAAAAGCTATATGCAATACCTTAGGCATTTTCACTTTTGTGAACTTGAAGCTGCATGTCAGTTTGCAAAGCATAAGAATAATAATAAATAAAAATGCAGTCCTGTTTTAAAGTTCTTTCTGTTGTGTCACCTCCTCACCTGACGTGTTGAATCCAGGACCTTTCCTGGGTTTGCCACTGCTTTTTTCATTTCCTTGTTCTTAAAGCATTTGGCATTAGGAGGTGACCATCCTGATTTACCACTCCCCCTGCCTTTTGTCTTTCTTTCAATTAGCCACATATGAGCTTTTGAATTCCGGTGTGAATTGAGATGCCTTACTCTCACACACACAAAGCAAACACAGCACAGAAGCCTGAGACATCTGTCAGTTCCTGCCATAGACAGTATAAAAAAAATAGAATGTCTTTAGGGGACATTTGTCCTTATTTACATAGCCACTAACCTGGAGACTCACATCGCAAGTGCTCAAGGCATGTGTTGCTTGTTCCAAGGTAATTACACATCATATATGATAAAGGGGAGAGGCTGCTTCCTGTGGGGATGTTTCTCTGTATTCTCCTGTCAGCATCAATCACCTGACCAGCCCACAGAGCCCCTAGGAAATATCCTGGAATCTTTTCTCTCCTCCCACAGTCAGTCATGCCGTCCTACTGAATTTACCTCCTGAAACTCCGTCCCCATTGCCATGACCCTGGTTCTGGCCTTTATCATCTACCCAGACTGTTATAGCTGCCTCCTTTTAAATCAGTCCTCCACATGAACAGCAGAGAGATCTAGTTAAAAACCAGCCAACTCACTTTCCTGCCTGAGGCCTTTCAGTGGCCTCCCAATGTCAAAGCCGCATTTTCTAATCTTTTTCTTGATTTGGCACACACAGAAAAATGCCACTATTTCTTTGAGCCCCTGGGATGCATGGTAGAGGCTGCCTGAGGTGGCTGGTCTGGCCATCCCAGGCCCATCTAGTGCACAGCAGGGCCGAGGAGTCAAATCTCTACACCCCTGTAGCCCATTCTCTTGAGAAGTTCTTGTCTGAAGGATAAAGTTCAAATGCCTTTATCCCCTGACCAGAGCCTCCTTAATCAGCCTTATCTCCTGCCACTCCTTAGGCACACAGACTGTTCCAGCCACGCTGAATTGGATATCTGTGTATACTGATTTGCTGTTTCCCCACACCTGTGCCCATCATTTCCCCATCTGGCCGACTCTGGCTTACCTTTCAAGACATGGTATGGGGAATTCTCTGACGCGTCCACTGCTGAGGCCCTGGGTTCAATTCTTGGTCAGGGAACTAAGATTGCACAAGCCACGTGGCACGGCCAAAAAAATAAATAAATAACGCAATATGGACTGCATAGAAAGTCTTCCGGGAAAATGCCCTGCTAAGCCCCTCACAGCTCCCGCAAGTAGGTTATGTGCATTTCCTGGATGTTCCCATGCTGCCCTGCAAATAGCTCTAGCGTTGGAGTTCGCACATTTTATTATAATTATGTATTTATTTACCTGTTTGTCCTACTAGACTGTGGAAGGATGATCTGAACCAGATCTCCAGGGCAGGGACCTGGTCTTAATCTTCGTTACCGCTCCAGGACCTCATCCTGGGCCTGGTTCATAGTTGGTGCTTAGTAAATGTTACATGGATAAATGAATGCTCCTGATGAAGGGGAAATAATTCTCATCTAAAGCTCTGTGAAACTGTAGGCTCCCTTTGATTCTGCTGTTCTACAGGTGACTTAGTTTTGAAAAGCAGCCTTTCCTTTCTGAGTTCGCGTTTCTCTTTTCCTTACCTAGGGCAGCTTGTGCAAATGGAAGAGAAGGGGCAGGGTTCCGTGCCCTGGTCAGTATATGGTGTCTACATCCAGGCTGCCGGGGGCCCCTTGGCATTCCTGGTCATTCTGTCCCTTTTCATGCTGAACGTGGGCAGTACCGCCTTCAGCAACTGGTGGTTGAGTTACTGGATCAAGCAAGGAAGTGGGGTAAGGTTCCTCATTAATGGGAAAATTATATGTCTCATAAGGTGGCCATCTCTCCATAGTCCCTGTCTCTCCTTAGGGAAGCTGTTCTAGTTTTCAGTTAAAAGAAGCAATGAACAAGGATTACCCAGGATAAGAGATGAGTCCCTAATGTAACCTCAGCAGATAATTGCTCCCTGACCAACTCACGGAGCAATAGAGCTTATCAGTAGCAAACTGTAGGCTGCCTGCTGTCGTCCTTAGAAAAGAGAGAGGGGGCTTCCCTGGTGGTGCAGTGGTTGAGAGTCCGCCTGCCGATGCAGGGGACACAGGTTCGTGCCCCGGTCCGGGAAGATCCCACATGCTGCGGAGCGGCTGGGCCCGTGAGCCATGGCCGCTGAGCCTGCGCGTCCAGAGCCTGTGCTCTGCAATGGGAGAGGCCACAACAGTGAGTGGCCCGCGTACCGCAAAAAAAAAAAAAAAAGAAAAGAGAGAGGGAGCAGGGCAAAGTCTGCCTCAACCAGGTCCCAGAGTTTTTATCCTATACCCTCCCTTGAGCCAAGAATGGCCCTGATGCGGGGTTCTTGGCAGTCCCTGGGAGTCTTGCCTCACAGACCCTTGCCTCCAAACAGAACACCACGGTGACTCAGGAAAACAGGACGTCTGTGAGCAGCAGCATGAAGGACAATCCTCTCATGCAGTACTATGCCAGCATCTACGCCCTCTCCATGGCAGTCATGCTGATCCTGAAAGCCATTCGCGGAGTGGTCTTTGTCAAGGTATGCGCCGGTGGGGGCCTCTGCTCCTCCTCTCCCCAGAGGCTGTGTGGTTAGGATTCCGCCTGGCATCCCTCAGGTTTACTCTGAGTCGGGGAGCTCCTTTAAAGCAGGATGGCCCTCTCCGAAGTGACCTGCATCCCATCAGCCTCAGCTTTTTCCTATTAGCCACCTCCCTCCTCCACGACCATTCGCCCTTCTCCCGGCTTTGGGCGTCGATGTCCTGTGGAGTTGCGACCCCGTGGAGTGGGAGCTGAGCCTGCCTGAGTCCCGGATCTCTGATCACGCTGTGCTCTGCCCCTCAGGGCACATTGCGAGCCTCCTCCCGGCTCCACGACGAGCTTTTCCGAAGGATCCTTCGAAGCCCTATGAAGTTTTTTGACACTACCCCCACTGGGAGGATTCTCAACAGGTTTTCCAAAGACATGGATGAAGGTATTTCTCACTGCTTCTCTCTGTTGTGCTCTGGAGCACAGTGGCTGTCGATGTTTGCGTCAGGAACATTTTAGTTTTGGCATTTTCTCCACATTGCAAACTCTTTAGGCTAAGGACCTATCTGCTTTTTCACCTTTTGTCTGAGTTCTTATTTGATCTTATTTAAACTGAAAACCAGTTCAGAGCACTGAGTTAGCATAGAGTCTTTGGACAGGGGCATCTCAGAGTCCAAAACACACATTTACTTGCGGGTAGTGCATAGGTTCCTGGACACCTATAACCTCTGACAGGTTTGCTGGATGCTGGATGCTTCATGGACTGTGCCAGCACCAGAACTTAAATACAGTTGACCCTTGAACGACAGGTTGGCTGAATCCGCAGATATGGAAATATGGATGAGGAACCACATAGATGGAGGGCTGACTGTAAGTTATATGTGGACCTTTGACTGTACAGAGGGTCTGCGTCCCTAACCCCTACGTTGTTCAAGGGTCAACTCTACTCCCGTAGGCCACAATGATAGTGATGCTGCCTGACATTTATTGAGGGCTTACTGTGTACTGAATATTCTACATGCGTTATCCTAATCCTCACAGCAGCCCTATGAGGTGTGGATATCGTTTCATCCACTGAATACACGGAAAAGCTGATGCCTAGAAAGGTTAAATAACTTGCTGAAGATCACACAGCTATTAAATAACAAGCTGGGAATTGAGCCCAGATCTTTTTGACCCCAGAGCTAATGTTTTTAACTACTGTACTGTATTGCCTCCATAGAAGGAGTTTGTTTCAGATGTTGATAGGCCAGTGTAAAGCCATGGCCAGAGGTAACAAGGGATCAAAACCATCACTGATACACAGAACAGTGCTACACATGTGCATGACATGATCCCATTTCTGTTAAACTCACATACACACAGACAAATGGAAAAACGATTGAAAAAAAAAATCAGTGGTATCAACATGTCTCAGATTTGCATGAAAATAGGCGGGGGGAGGAGATGTCCAAAAAACGGTGAAGAAAATGTTGATAACTGTTGGAGGTTCTATACTCTTTCAACTTTTGTGTATGTTTAAAATTTTCCATGATGAAAAATTTCTTAAATGTTAGCTGCAGTTCATTGATATTGGTAAGAATAAAGACTATGTTTATTTAAGTTTTTTGCATATTTATTTTCCAAATATTTTACAACAAGCATATATTACTTTGCAAAGTGGAAGAAATGTTTAAAGGGGTTGGGCAGCATAGTGAACCAAAAAGAAGGCACAGGGGAGAAAGGTCACTTAAATGCTCTTGGGATAAGAAAAATTAGAGCAACCAGGTTTCCAGATTTTTCTTTGATCGGACTGTTTAAAAGGCAAAAATCATAACTTTCAGATAGGAATTTTAGGGAGCCTCTTTTTGTTTTTTAAAAATTGGGGGAAATTTAGAATTCCATTTTCCCGGTTTGTGGATCCCAGCATCTGACACGTGTTCCTTTACGGTTTCCCCAGTCGATGTGCGCCTGCCGTTCCAGGCTGAGATGTTCATCCAGAACGTCATCCTTGTGTTCTTCTGTGTTGGAATGATCGCGGGAGTTTTCCCGTGGTTCCTTGTGGCAGTGGGGCCCCTCATCATCCTCTTTTCAATTCTGCACATTGTCTCCAGGTAAACAGGAAGTCTTCATGTCTTCCAGGGCAAAGGATGAAGCCAGAGTTGCTAGTCTACCCCTCTGACACAGAACACATTCTCTCTCCAGGGTTCTGATCCGCGAGCTGAAGCGTCTGGACAATATCACGCAGTCACCTTTCCTCTCCCACATCACATCCAGCATACAGGGCCTTGCCACCATCCATGCCTACAACAAAGGGCAGGAATTTCTGCACAGGTTAGTTCAATGGGGGCCCGAGGGCTCAATGGGGAGCCAGCATCTCAGCATTTAATGAGAGTTTAAGAAGCCTTTCAAGGTCAGAATTCCGGATTATAAAGCTCATTACTAAGAGTATTAGTAATTTAATGATCTCTGGTTAAGATTCACTTGCTTGGTGGAACTCCCTTCTGAGCAAATGGGAAGACAAAAACACAGATTTGGAGTCTGTTAGCTTTCAGTTCTGAATGGCTATATTTGATGGAGTTTTGCTTTTTTTAAAAAATTATTTTATTTATTTATTTTTGGCTGCATTGGTTCTTCTCTGCTGCGCGTGGGCTTTCTCTAGTTGTGGAGAGCGGGGGTTACTCTTTGTTGCGGTGCACGTGCTTCTCATAGCAGTGGCTTCTCTTGTTTTTTTGTTTTGTTTTTTTTGCTGTTTTTGGAATGGTTACTTTTATTTTTTTAATTTTTATTTTATAAATTTATTTATTTTATTTTTGGCTGTGCTGGGTCTTTGTTGCTGTGTGCAGGCTTTCTCTAGTTGCAGTGAATGGGGGCTACTCTTTGTTGCAGTGCACAGACTTCTCATTGTGGTGGCTTCTCTTGTTGCAGAGCACGGGCTCTAGGCACGCAGGCTTCAGTAGTTGTGGCATGTGGGCTTCAGTAGTTGTGGCTCGCAGGCTTCAGTAGTTGTGGCTCACAGGCTCTAGAGTGCAGGCTCAGCAGTTGTGGCGCACGGGCTTAGTTGCTCTGCGGCATGTGGGATCTTCCCAGACCAGGGCTTGAACCCATGTCCCCTGCATTAGCAGGTGGATTCTTAACCACTGCGCCACCAGGGAGGTCCACGGTGGCTTCTCTTGTTGTGGTGGATTCTCTTGTTGCGGTGGATTCTCTTGTTGCAAAGCACAGGCTCTAGGATCATGGGCTTCAGTAGTTGTGGCATGCAGGCTCAGTAGTTGTGGCTCGCAGGCTCTAGGGCACAGGCTCGTTAGTTGTGGGGCACAGGCTCATTAGTTGTGGCGCACAGGCTTAGTTGCTCTGCAGCATGTGGGATCTTCCCAGACCAGGGATCAAATCCGTGCCCCCTGCATTGACAGGTGGATTGTTAACCACTGCACCAGGGAAGTCCCAGAGTTTTGCTTTTTTATTATTATTATTATTTATTTTTTATTTTTTTACTTTTTAATCTTTTGAACAGTAAAAGACATTCATTGACATTAGACTGACATTTTATTTAGCTGTTGAATATTGTTTGTATGAGAAATTTATGTACATATATTGTCATTGTGGAGATTTGTGTTAACAAGAGATTGAATTAGACTAAAGGTCATTCAGTAGAGGACTGGTTAAATAAGCTGTGTTGTCCCCATGTGGTGGAATATTATATGGCCCCTAAAAAGAAAGAGACTGCTCTCTAGGTACTGATAATGAATGATCTCCAAGGCATATTAGTGAAAGAGCAAGGTACAGATGGGCGGGTATTGTGTGCTTCTTTTAATTATGTGTCTGTATCTGTAACATTTAGAATATCTCTGAAAGGACACATAAGAAACTAATAGTTGCCACTGGAAAGGGGAACTGAGTAGCTGGAGGAGGGCAGGAGAAAGACCAACTTTTCAGGATAAAACCTTTTGTACCTTGTGAATATTCTGTCCTGTAGAGTATATTATTCATTCCAAAAATTAAGTAATTAATGTTAAAAAGGAACTGTAAAATAGAAAGGTTTAGTTAAACAATTCAGAAAAATGCATCCTAACTTTAAGTGAAAAATAAAATATGCTGACCGTGTACGTGTGTATGTACATACCCACAGAAATGTGAGTGCATTGAAAAAAATGCCGGGAGTAAATGCAGCAGAATATTAACTCTGGTTTTAGCTGAGTGGTGACAGTACTGGAATTTTACATTTTCCTCTTTTATTGCATTTTCTTAATTTTCTCTAAAGTGCACATATCTTATTGTAAGGAGGGTAGTGATTTTTTTTAAAGCAAAGCACATTTTGCCCACCCAGATCTCCCACTCTGGAGTTCTAATTGTGTGTAGGCGCCAGACTTTCAGGTGGGGCGTGATCTACTCTCTAAGCCCCCTGGTGACAGTGGTGTGTTGTTCCTGCAGTGACAAAAGTTGTCTAGGTCTTTTTGCTTTGGTTGAAATCACTGCTCCTGGTTCTTTGCTCCATGGCCTTGGGAGACAAGTGTGTCAGCAGGTAATTTCCACTTTCGGTCCAAGGTTTTCCTTTTCTCTGGTCTTGTGCTATTTCTGCAGTTTACCTTTGTAACCTCTCTTTCTTTGAGGAAATGACCCCGACCTAAAACATTTTTCTAAAGCTTAAGCAGCCTCTTTATTTGGTCTCCTTCCCTCCTGCTTTCCCTATGCTGTTGAAGTAGATATCTTTCCCTAGCATCTTTAACACGTTTCTTTGAAAGGGTAAAACTAGAAAACCCTCGTGTCCTCCTGTCTGTGGAGCCTGGAATACTCTGCACTCCTTAAGTTTCCATCTCACACTCCTGGTTACAAACAGTAGTACTTCAGTATTAGCCCTCCACCCATAACTCATCAGAGCTTTGGCATCCTCCATGACCAGGGTTGTGTGGTACTTTATTTGCCTATTAGGTGTTCTGTCTTCCTCACAGGTACCAGGAGCTACTGGATAACAACCAGAGACCCTTCTTCTTGTTCACGTGTGCGATGCGGTGGCTGGCAGTACGGCTGGACCTGATCAGCATTGCCCTGATCACCACCACCGGGCTGATGATTGTTCTCATGCACGGGCAGATTCCCCCGGCCTACGCGGGGCTTGCCATCTCCTATGCTGTCCAGGTTAGTCTCTGGGATGGGGGCGTCCTCTTGCTCGTATGTTGGCCTAGGAGAGAGCTGGTAGGGGACTCTACCCTAAGCCATTGTTTTACTTCCGACTCCTAGAGCTTTTCCCCGTCTGCTTTGGCAGTAACACTCTGGACTGGTGTACAGTCAGCCCTCCACATCCACATGTTCCACACCCATAGATTCAACTAACTGCAGATCAAAAGTACTTGGGGGGAGAAATTTCCGGAAAGTTCCAGAAAGCAAAACTGAATTTACTGTAGGTGGGCAACTATTTATTTTTGCCCAACTATTTTCTACATTGTATTTATAACTATTTACATAGTATTTACATTGTATTAGGTATAATAAGTAATCTAGAGATGACTTAAAGGATACAGGAGGATGTGTATAGGTTATATGCAAATACTATGCCATTTTTATAAGGGACTTGAGCATCCGTGGATTTTTTTTTATTGGCGGGTGTCCTGGAACCAATCCCTCATGGATACTGAAGGTTGACTGTATAGGAATAAAGGGATTTAACTCTGTTGCATTTGTCTATGAAATAGGTGCTATTTTTTTCTTAAATAAATATGATTTTGAAAATGGTTTCTTAATTGTAGGTTTCTGTCTTCACTACCCTTTCATCTCTGGCCCTTCCTAGTCTTCTAAGAAATATATATCAATACATTTCTTCTGTGTGTTTTATTTTCAGGCCCCTGATTTTCCCAATACTGTTACATATGTAAACCCTTCTGGCTCCTAGGAATGGTTGAAGGTCTTCAAATAGATCAAAGAACAATTGGGAACTTGAGCACTGACTAGATATTTGAAGATGTTAAAGAATTGTTACTAACTTTTTAAGATGTGACAATGGTTGTTTTTAAGGAGTCTTTATATTTTAGAGAGATATAAGCTGAAATATTTATGGGTGAAATGATAGCCTATATGGGATTTGATTCCAGATAATACGGAAGGATGGGGTGGTATAGATGAAACAATGTTGGCTGTAAGTTGATAATTTTTTTAGTTGGATGTTTGCTACATGGGAGTTCATTATACTCTCCTCTCTATTCTTGTATACGTTTGACATTTTTCTATATTGGGAAGATAAAAATAAGTAGCCAGAAGAAACCTAAGAAGAGATACGTATCTTCACAGATACCCAAAGATATTTGTCCATGTTATGCAGACTTCCTTGATTATTAGAGGTGGGGGGAGAATCTGTGTTATATATACTGTGTTTCAGAGTCCTCAGTCTGAGGCACACAAGGGCTCTGCGTTCAGTTTTGGCCCAGCCTCATTTCTCTTATTTGACCTTGCTGGAAGCATTCTCACTGCTGTGCACAGGTTGATATAATCTCCATTTGTTGTGACTACTACATCAGGTGTAGATACAAGTATGAAGCACAGCAGTTATTCAGCTACAGTTGAATTACTGGAAATGTAAAGACGGGCGGAAAGCCCTCAGATACAGGGAAGTTAGTGCCAGCAGTACCAGAATGCCACCTGCATTCACTGAGAATTGCAGTTGATTGGGTGCTATTAGGCATTGTCTTAAATATTTAGAGAATGATTCGGTCCCTAAAACCAGCTGCTGCATGTGCACAGTTAGTTCTTATAACTTGAGTTGTGATCCCTTAGATGAAGGAGGTTTTCTGGCGTTGGCCTGGTGTGTATTAATAGTAAATTCTCTCTCGGATTCTTGTTTTCCGTTGTCAGTTAACAGGACTGTTCCAGTTTACTGTCAGACTGGCATCTGAGACAGAAGCTCGCTTCACCTCAGTTGAGAGGATCAACCACTACATCAAGGTCAGGCTACTACAGGCCTTTTGCTACAATCTGACTTTTCATGGAGCAGTTTTACCCTTTTACAGCCTCGAGTAAATGTCCCAGGATGTTGCTTGTTTTCTCTGCCTTATCTTGTCCCACAGGAGAGGCAGCGGTCTCTCCAGCATGTGTGGAGTGGAGAAGAGAATATCTTAAAATTTTCTAAATATATTTGTGAATTGTGCCTGATTGAGAACCTATGTTCACCAGCTAATTTCCAAAGCATTCCTTTTATTTATTTATTTATTTATTTTGGCTGCACAGGGTCTTAGTTGTGGTGTGCAGCCTTCTTAGTTGTGGCATGCGGACTTCTTAGTTGCGGCGTGCATGTGGGATCTAGTTCCCTAACCAGGGATCAAACCCCGGGCCCCCTGCATTGGGAGCATGGAGTCTTACCCACTGGACCACCAGGGCAGTCCCCAAAGTGTTACTAATCTCATTAATTCAGTTAAGCTGACTAATGTAACATTTTCCTTACACTATTTAAAACCATGTATTATTTCAAGTCTTAGTCTAGTTTACTTGTTCTTAACCAGGGAAGGCCATCAGTATCCCATATGGAGCTTGAGGCAAAGACTAACACGGGCCTCATCTCTGAAGATTCTGATGCAATAGGTCTGGGATAGGACCCAGACTTCTGACGTTTTAAAAGCTCCGTAGCTAATTCTAAACTGCATTCACAGTTCAGAAACCAGTTAATGATTCGGTACTGAGATGATCTAGCTCTTCCCACCTTTCCCCAGTAACCCTTGCAGCCCTGCCATGGGGCAGTGTCTTGCTGGTGTCATAGTTGGAACTCGAAAACGGTTGTCTGTAGAGAGAAGCAGAGTCCTGAGTAGTAAGGATTCTCAATTTAATCTATTTCTCAGGAGTTACCTATTTTGTGAACTGCCCAGAGACTTTATTAGCATTTATATCATTATTTACAGATAATGAATACATTCCAAATTCCAGCTAGAACGTTGACTTACAAACATAGTTTTGAAAAACTAGCCTTTCACTGAGAACGAGTATATTATGTAAACTGCATCTTCTAGTAGAGACATGCCCTGCTGATTTATTTTGTCAATGAACCTCATCAGTCGTAGGGTATTTCTTAAACTTATAAATGATTGTTATCAGAAAGAATGGCGGATGGCTATCTGATAAATCTGCTAAAGGCTATTCTTCATGTTTATACATGAGTCTCTTGGCCCAGTGCTCTGGTCTGTGGACAATTTGTGGGTGTATAGTGTTTGATTTAATATCACTATTGGTGTGAGTCTCTTGCTGGAAAGGTCAGGGTGATGGTCAGCCGTGGTACAGAGTATACTCTGCACAAACCAGTCATATTCCTGAGGACTGGATCCCCACTGCCAGTCCCCAACCTGGATGCCTGTCCCAACACGGAGTTTTAGACTTCAGTCTCCACCCCCGCCTGCCAGAACACTGCAGTCTTTGGCCATTACTTCCCTATGAGGCTATAAGCTCCATGACTAGTCACCAGAGAGTTTTAAAGCATTGTGAAGTGTGACTGTTGATTACAAAAATTATCCAATGGTTGTATTAAACACAGCATTTTAAAGCTAGAATGGATTTCCAAAATCATCTAATCTATTCCCCACAATTTGCAGATGAGAAACTAAGACGAAGAGTGAAGAAGTGATATGTCTGAGTCACGCAGCTATTAGTGGTGGAGTTTGGAGTAGAGTCTGTCTCTCCTGGACTGACTGAGAAGGCAGGATGCCAGGGTCTCATTAATGTTCAATAAATGTACTTTCCCTCCTTTGGGTTCAGCCCAGTGGTTTTCAAATGATGGAACCCTGTTTCAAGGGGAATATTTTCAAAAAATTCCAATAAAAACTGCTGTGCTTGAAGAGGGATGGAAGGCTTCATGCCTCACATTGGTCTCCAAGGAAGTGTTTTTTGGTTTTTTGGTTTTTTTTGGCTGCATTGGGTCTTTGTTGCTGTGCGGCTTTCTCTAGTTGAGTCGAGCGGGGGCTCCTCTTCGTTGCCGTGCGCGGGCTTCTCATTGCGGTGGCTTCTCTTATTGCGGAGCACGGGCTCTAGGCAGTCGGGCTTCAGTAGTTGTGGTGCACGGGCCCAGTAGTTGTGGCGCACGGGCTTAGTTGCTCCACGGCATGTAGGATCTTCCCGGACCAGGGCTCGAACCCGTGAGCCCTGCATTGGCAGGCAGATTCTTAACCACTGCACCACCAGGGGAGTCCCTCCAAGGAGGTTTTGGGGAAGAATTCCTCATGACAGAAGGCAGTTTGAAAGCCACTGCCCTTCCCGAGCTGCTGCTTAGTAGCTGTTGTAAACTGCTAAGTGTAGAGACCACTGTACTTTGTCTCTGTCTAGTTTACTGGTGATGAGCATTCACTGCCAGGGGTCTCTTTCACAGCAAGGGAACAGAGCGACAGCTTTCTCTGTGTGGTTGCTTTGGGTGTCCTCGTTTTACTTCTCTGTGACAAGGCCTTGCAGCTCCCCCAGAATCTATAGTCAGTCTAAACCAGCCGCTTCTGTCTCCCCAGACTCTTTCCTTGGAAGCACCTGCCAGAATTAAGAACAAGTCTCCCTCCTCTGACTGGCCGCAGGAAGGAGAGGTCACCTTTGAGAATGCAGAGATGAGGTACCAAGAAAATCTCCCCCTGGTCTTGAAGAAAGTGTCCTTCACCATCAAACCTAAGGAGAAGATTGGCATCGTGGGACGGACGGGATCGGGTAAGGATGTCCTCTCTGGAGAAACATTTGAACCTACCAGAATCAAGTCTGGGGCCCATGATTTCCTGTTTATTGAATACCAGTCTCATCCCTTCATATCAGATTCCTATTAGATGAGCAGTTAGTGTCTCGGTCTCTGAAACCACTTTTCTAGACTTCTTTTCAACCCTGCTTTCATAACATTTAATGCTTTTTCTAATCATAAAAGTATACATTCTCAGTGTAGAACATTTGGAACATATAGCAAAGTACAAAAGGGGAAAGGTGCCCATAGCTCCATTACTCAGAGATAATTACTGCTGACATTTTGGTGGATATCTTGTTAGGCTTCTTCTATCAACAAATGTGTTTACAAAAATGAGGTCCTTTTATACACACTGTTTCTTGGCCTACTTTTAAAATTATCAAATATTTTCCATGTCAATTAATATTCTATGACATGATTTCTATGCAGCATTATATAAAATTCTATTTTATGGATGTACCATCATTTATATTAACCCTGTTCCAATTGAAGGGCATTGAGGTTGTTGTCAATTTTTCACTATTATGCATAGCACTGCAGTGAACATCCTTATTTCTGTGAAGTCAAAATATACAAAAAATTTAAGGTCTTTGTGATGTGTTACCTGTATAGCCTCATATTTATCAGAAGCCAACATCATTCTAAGTAAGGAACCTATGTTCCTTTGAAGACAGAAATTATTTTCTTGATCTGACATCAGTTGCAAATAGAGACTAGGCCTTCATTTTAGGCATTTAATTTCACTCTTATTCTTAGAAATGTGTTACTATATGCCCCTTAGATTTCTAGAGTCAAGACTTGAATAATGTGTTTCTTTCCCTCTTTCCTTCCTGAATAACATTTCAAGATTGAGTCTTGTCTTCTTTCACTAACCTGTTTACCCTTGTGTAAGAGGTCTCTCTGAGTCACTTCTCATTAGCTTTCTGAGTTCCATGCTTCCTTGGCATCAAAACTCTTTTAGCTTTTTTTTTTCTTGCCATTAAAAAAAAGTCTTTTCGAGCCAATTTACTTTAAAGAGCCTGCTAAGGAGAAAAGAAAAAGCTGCTTCCTCTTTGAAGGAATTATTTCATGTCAAAACAAGATACTGCCTCTAGGCTTGTGCATTGGAAAGAGAATGCCCAGCCAAGGAGGGTGAATGTCCCCACGGCTCTTACTTTGCTTTCTCCCTTGAATTCCCTCTGCTACATTGGCCCCCAGGGGTGCACTGCTCCCCTGAAAGTTCTGACTGACCTCCCTTCCTGTGATTTCCCTTTAACACAGGTAAGACAGACCGAAATTTTCACCAGGACTTTATTAAACCATGAGTAGTGACAGAAGAGACATAAACAAAAATAAAATAATTATAAATAGCCCGACTTACAAAGTCTAAACTGTAATCCTAATAAGCTTCTTCTGAGACTACGTCATAGGCCCTGGCTCTCTACCATGGTTGTAACCACTGTGAGGACCTCATTGCCTTTTTTACCAGCACGTTCCATCAGTACAAAGGTAGTCCAGTCTCAGATCTTTTGTTAAAGTGGAACAACTTAACCTGTTTATTTGAGCGCCATTCCTTCCTCAGCTTAAATCTTGAACCACTGCTACGGCACTGGGGAGGGCCTCCACCTCCTCCCTTCTACCTGGGAGGGGCCACTAACCAGATCCTCCAGTCCTGAAAAAGCCAGTTCCAGGAAGAGAGGCCTCATCAAGAACTGTCCTGCTACATGGACTCAGGTTTCCCAACTCGTTTCTGGTAGATGGACCTGAGGACTCCTGCCTTAGGGAGATGGACGTTCTGGGTTCCCACAGGTTGTTTGACGGGGGTCAAATCTCAACAGCAGGACTGTGGCTGCAAACATTGGGGTGAGGCAGGTATTTGTGCCCTCACTGACCTCTGAATAGACAGTCACAAGGCTGCCATGAGAGGTCTTTCAGAACATGGAGCCAGGGGAGGGGAGGAGGGTCAAGAATTGGGAAAACTGCTCTAACAGATAAAAACCTGTGGTTCTACATCTAACTATCTACATTCTGACTTGCAGAATGGTAGATAGATAGGACTATGTCAAACCTTTTTTTTTGGTGGGGTAGAACACTGAGCTTTTAAAATATTTATATCTTTTTGACAAAGTAGTTTCTGTTCTGAGAATCCGTTTCAAGGAAATCGTCTGAGATAGGAGCAGTTTGAGCACTGACCAGGTTGCCATAGCATTAGTATAGTAAGTTTTAAATAAACTACATGTGCAACGTTAGAGGACTGATTAAATAAGTAAGAGTACAGCCACATGATGGAATTTGTTGCAGCCACTAAAACTTTGTCTTGAAAAGCTAATAATATGATTGAGTGCTTGCTAGGTAATGTTAAGAGGAAAAAGCAGTTACAATATTATTTCTCTGGTATGATCTCAACTCTGAGGAAAACACTAAAAGTAAATGTGTCCGAAAAAAAAAAAAAGCAGTAGTGAGATTATGGGAGATTGATGTTAAATCTGCTTGAATTACTTGTATCATTTTTTAAATGAAGAGTCAATTAAGGGACTTCTCTGGTGGCGCAGTGGTTAAGAATCCACCTGCCAATGCAGGGGGACACGGGTTCGATCCCTGGTCCAGGAAGATCCCACATGCTGTGGAGCAACTAGGCCCGCATGCCACAGCTACTGAGCCCATGCGCCACAACTACTGAAGCCCACGTGCCACAACTACTGAGGCCCATGTGCCCTAAAACCTGCATGCCACAACTACTGAGCCTGCATGCCACAACTACTGAAGCCCACCCGCTCTAGGGCCCAAGTGCCGCAACTACTGAGCCCGCGTGCTGCAACTACTGAAGCCCTTGCACCTAGAGCCCGTGCTCCACAACAAGAGAAGCCACCACAATGAGAAGCCCGCGCACCGCAACAAAGAGTAGCCCCTGTTCGCCGCAACTAGAGAAAGCCTGCACGCAGGAACGAAGACCCAATGTAGCCAAAAAAAAGAGTCAATCAAGCAAAGCTGTTCTGCTTATCACTGTGATACTGAACTCGCTATTTTATACCCCAAACCTGCTTTTCTACCGCATTTTCCTATTGTGGTAGAGAATCTATAGCCACTCATTTTCTCAAGCCCAAACCACCTTCCCTTGTGTGTTTAGCTGGCAACTTCTTCCATTTCCCAGCTGCCACAGTGATGCAAGGCCTTGTCTTGTTTCTCTCTCAGCTAAGATAAGGGGACAGAAGAGAGAGAAAACAGCTTGTCCTCTGACTTGCCACTAGCTCCTTGCTGTCTGTTCTCACTTTGCCTGAGAAGCATTAACCCTGTGTACCTGTTCCTAAGGTGAAAAGGAGAAGTTTCTCCATTTTACTCTCATGAGAGTATAATGGTCCCTCCCACTCCTTCTTAGGCTGGAGCTGTGTGATGTAAATGTATATTCTTGGTAGCTCAGGAAAGTTAATTATTTTGGGGGGGATTTTTTTGGCTGCACCATGCAGCATGTGGGATCTTAGTTCCCCAACCAGGGATCAAACCCGTGCCCCCTGCAGTGGAAACGTGGATTCTTAACCACTGGACTGCCAGGGAAGTCCCAGGAAAGTTCATTGGTTTTGGTTTTGGTTTTTGTTTCTGGCTATTGTTTTATACATTACCTGAGTTAATCAGTTGAAATAATGATTGAACAGAAATAGAAAAATAGATGAGGTTGCCCTGAGAATAAACCAGTTTTGTCTTCACAGAATTTGCTAATTGAATGACTTTTCTGCCCGTCTTCTGACTCATCAGGGAAGTCCTCTCTGGGCATGGCCCTCTTCCGTCTGGTGGAGTTATCTGGAGGCTGTATCAAGATCGACGGAGTGAGAATCAGTGATATCGGCCTTGCTGACCTCCGGAGCAAACTCTCCATCATTCCCCAAGAGCCGGTGCTCTTCAGCGGCACTGTCAGGTGAGGAGCTCAGCACCCACATGTTTCGTGCCACATTTCAGGCCAGGTGGGCATGTTACAGCCCCCATCGGGGACTGAGATCTAGTGGCCTCTGATCTAGTGCTTTCCCATAGCACTATGTGCTCCCCATTGCAGAAGGGGCAGCTCCAGTGTGCGAGGCACCTCATTAGCTAAGTGGGGCCCAGAGGCCGTGCAGTGTGGCGGTAAGAAGTCAGAGACATCTGGACTGTGTGTCTTAGACAAGTAAACCACGCCTAAGCTTGTTTTCTCCTCCATGAAATGGGGATACTACTAAGCCCTATTGTTGTGAAGGTTGAATAAATTTGTGCAAATTTTATACAAGCACAGAGGCTGTCAAAGGGCGAGCATCCTATACATGGTAGCAACCATCATCGTCCTCCCCGTGCTGTACTCTCTTCTAGGTACCCTCCAAGTCACAGTTCTCACGATGGTCTTCAGGCATTATTACTACTCACGTTTTTTCATCTTCCAGTATCTTTCCCGCGCCTTTTGTTCTTACTCTAGAATGATGCCTGTTTCTGAAATCTGCCAGATTGCCAAAGATAAAATAACTAAGAAGGATATATGTTTAACCCCGTTATCTTTTCCTAGGCTTTATTCTACCTTTAGCCTGAAGCTTCTGCCTCCTAAAAGCAATGTGTTTCCATAATTTGAGTCCATTTCTATTTAAGTTGACTCCTTCTAAATAAAAACAGCTTTAACTATACAGTTGACCTAGGTAGGACTCCTTTTATTAAATCACTCTAAAAGTGATATTGCCATTCCCTCTTTAATTTTTAGCAGTTTCCAAAAAAAAAAAAAAAAGGTACCAACTTAATTTCAAATAACCACAGGCAATGTTCAGACTTGTCTTTAAAACTAGGCCTCCACACACACACACCCCGCTTTCTTCAGAACTGGCATTTGAACCCACTGATTTAAGGAGGTTCAGTGGATAAACTGACTTCTCACCTGCATTCATGTGGGGTCAACGTTCTTGGGTGTGTTTACTTTGGCATTTCTCTAAAACACTAGTGAATTTGGACAGCATAGACTGGATCTGTTGATGAGGATATCATTCCCTTTGGGTACTGAGATAACAGGGTTAAACAAGCAACATTAAAGAGAATTATAATTTATTGAAGACTCAGGTCTAAAATTAAGAAATTGAAAGGTGTTGCCAAATCTGCGCTTCCTTCCCATAAATCTCTCTATTTTTAGATGCCACAGGAATGCCTTTGAGAATACAATTAACCTTATAATTTTGGCTCAGGAAAAAGAACCATATTTTTCTTAATTTTTTAAATCATCATTTAGAAGAGAACTAGGATATATGACAAACCCACAGCCAACATCATGCTCAGCGGTGAAAAACTGAAACCGTTTCCTCTAAGATCAGGAACAAGACAAGGTTACCCACTCTCACCACTGTTATTCAGTGTAGTTTTGGAAGTTTTAGCCACAGCGATCAGAAAAGAAAAAAATAAAAGGAATCCGAACTGGAAAAGAAGAAGAAAAACTGTCACTGTTTGCAGATGACATGATACTATACATAGAGAATCGTAAAGATGCTACCAGAAAACTACTAGAGCTAATCAATGAATTTGGTAAGGTAGCAGGATACAAAATTAATGCACAGAAATCTCTTCCATTCCTATACACAAATGATGGAAAATCTGAAAGAGATATTAAGGAAACACTCCCATTTACCATTGCAACAAAAAGAATAAAATAGCTAGTAATAAACCTACCTAAGGAGACAAAAGACCTATATGCAGAAAACTACAAGACACTGATGAAAGAAATTAAAGATGATACAAACAGACGGAGAGATATCCCATGTTCTTGGATTGGAAGAATCAACATTGTGAAAATGACTCTACTACCCAAAGCAATCTACAGATTCAACACAATCCCTATCAAACTACCAATGGCATTTTTCACAGAACTAGAACAAAAAATTTCACACTTTGTATGGAAACACAAAAGACCCCAAATAGCCAAAGCAATCTTGAGAAAGAAAAACGGAGCTGGAGGAATCAGGCTCCTTGACTTCAGACTATACTACAAAGCTACAGTAATCAAGACAATATGGTACTGGCACAAAAACAGAAATATAGATCAATGGAACAGGATAGAAAGCCCAGAGATAAACCCATGCACCTATGGTCACCTTATCTTTGGTAAAGGAGGCAAGAATATACAATGGAGGAAAGACAGCCTCTTCAATAAGTGGTGCTGGGAAAACTGGACAGCTACATGTAAAAGAATGAAATTAGAACACTTCCTAACACCGTACACAAAAATAAACTCAAAATGGATTAAAGACCTAAATGTAAGGCCAGACACTATAAAACTCTTAGAGGAAAACATAGGAAGAACACTCTTTGACATAAATCACAGCAAGATCCTTTTTGGCCCACCTCCTAGAGAAATGGAAATAGAAACAAAAATAAACAAATGGGACCTAATGAAACTTAAAAGCTTTTGCACAGCAAAGGAAACCATAAACAAGACAAAAAGAGAACCCTCAGAATGGGAGAAAATATTTGCAAACGAAGCAACTGACAAAGGATTAATCTCCAAAATATACAAACAGCTCATGCACCTTAATATCAAAAAAACAGACAACCCAACCCCAAAATGGGCAGAAGACCTAGACATTTCTCCAAAGAAGATATACAGATTGCCAACAAGCTCATGAAAGGATGCTCATCGCTAATCATTAGAGAAAGGCAAATCAAAACTACAATGAGGTATCACCTCACACTGGCCAGAATGGCCATCATCAAAAAATCTACAAACAATAAATGCTGGAGAGGGTGTTGAGAAAAGGGAACCTTCTTGCACTGTTGGTGGGAATGTAAATTGATACGGCCACTAGGGAGAGCAGTATGGATGTTCCTTTAAAAACTAAAAATAGAATTACCATATGACCCAGCAATCCCACTACTGGGCATATACCCTGAGAAAACCATAATTCAAAAAGAGACATGTACCACAGTGTTCATTGCAGCTCTATTTACAATAGCCAGGACATGGAAGCAACCTAAGTGTCCATCGACAGATGAATGGATAAAGAAGGTGTGGCACATATATACAGTGGAATATTACTCAGCCATAAAAAGAAACAAAATTGAGTTATTTGTAGTGAAGTAGATGGACCTAGTCTGTCATACAGAGTGAAGTAAGTCAGAAAGAGAAAAACAAATACCGTATGCTAACATATATATGGAATCTAAAAAAAATGGTTCTGACAGGGAAGA
This sequence comes from Monodon monoceros, assembly GCF_005190385.1. Lineage (NCBI taxonomy): Eukaryota > Metazoa > Chordata > Mammalia > Artiodactyla > Monodontidae > Monodon > Monodon monoceros. Next base: position 83,125,881 of record NW_021703767.1, read on the forward strand.
GTAAGCTGGGACAAAGTGAGAGAGTAGCATCGACATAGATACAGCACCAAATGTAAAATAGATAGCTAGTGGGAAGCAGCTACATAGCAGGGGGAGATCAGCTCGGTGCTTTGTGACTACCTAGAAGGGTGGGATAAGGAGGGTGGGAGGGAGATGCAAGAAGGAGGGGATATGGGGATATATGTATACGTATAGCTGTTTCACTTTGTTATACAGCAGAAACTAACACAACACTATAAAGCAATTATACTCCAATAAAGATGTAAAAAATAATAATAAATTTTTAAAAAATAAGAGAACTAGGAAATAAGGCATGTTAAACATTAGACTTCCCTTGAATATGCTGCCACCAAGAAGTATCAGTGTTCATTTCAAATTTTTACAGCACTTCATTTGGGTCTGTGACTCGGGCTTCTTGAGTTAATGGTTAAGCATTGACCTGCTGGCTGCTGTTTGTAGGACACTGTGGAAGCACAGCCTTCGTGGGAGATGGGGCCATTTGTTATCAGCTCCAGAGATATGTTGCCACTTGATGGACAAGCTCAGTGGCTGGTGTGCCGTTGACTGGGTTTTTAGTAATTGAGCTCGGAGCGCTGTTTGGTTAGTCGGCTGTGCAAACCTAGGAAATCATATAAGTTTCACTTTCTGCCTGCTGTAATTTTGACTTTTTAAGTCGGTAGTAGACACTGAGGAAAAATTAAATCCCAGACCTTCTATCTTCCCTTTATCCCCTCAGGTTTCTCATAGGTTTAAAAGAATATCCAGCTTTTGGTGTTCTTCTGCTTTTGTTAGAAAATTAGAAGGCCTATAATGAGTTTCCCAAGGCAAAGGCAGGGTAGATCAGCTGCTTCCTCAGCTACCTCCTGGAGACTCTGAATCTGGAAACTGTATCTTCACTGCCTTTAACCAGCATTGGGGGTGCGAACGTCTCCTGGAGATACCAGCATGCAGTTAAAACATATCAGGAGCTCTTAGAGGGAAATCAACGTAAAACCAAAATCAGACAAACAGAACTCAGAGAATTTTGCAAGTTAAACATTTGTGAATTGTTCTGCATACAAATATAAATAAATCATAGACCAGATCATTTAGGGGCACACTCCTCCCTAGATTAGCCAGAATCTCAGTCCATTCCAATAGCTCATCCAGCCCTCCCTCATCCAGCTGTCTGGGTTTGAATTGTAGGGCCTGTGTTTCTGTAGCCAGTGCCTTTCCTCTGCCTTTTGCCCTAATGGTTGGCTCCAGGAAGAGAGGTCCCTTCTCATCCAGCCCTAAACACTTTTGTTGACCTTCCCTCTTTCGTGGTCCTGGCAGTCCTTTCCTTTCCCCAGAGGACCTGTGCTTCCTGGTCTCAGGAAGCCTATCTCTTTGCCTCTGCCCTAACCAGCTCCTGCCCAAATGCTTTCCATCCTTGTGGACTATCTACAGCCTGCCTTGGCTGATGGTTAGTCTGCCCCTTAGTGAGACTAGTTGTCCTCAGCTGTCACTCTAGTGTGTCTCTGAGTCTCAGTCTCCTTGTGGGGGGTGAGCACTTCTCATCACCTGGAGCATCTCTGCCTGGCATCTCTTCGTTAGCCGGAGGCAGTGTTCTCAGTTCTTCCTATTCAGCTGCTCTCTCTCCTTTTCCAACTGCCCATTAATATTTTTTTTTTCTGCTTTTGAGGAATATTTCAAGCTCTCAACTCAAAATCACAACAAAAACAACTGAGCCCACAACTGACCCACTCTGCTTTGGTTCATTCTGGGCCCAGACACCTTCAAGCACAAGCACCTAGCGCTCTAGAGGGAATGGAAGTTGCTCCAGATTTGAAGCAGAATCTTAGAATCTCAAGGTCTTTCATTTGTCTTTGAATTATTCTGTTGTTTAAGGGACCCCCTTTTACTTTTTTTGATGTCTTAGACCCTGTGGAACTGGGGAATTCCCCCAAAGCTTCTAATCTCAATGTCAGAAAGTAATGCTAAGTCTAGGATCGCTATATGAAGAACACTAGATATTATCTAACTTTTGTTGAAGTCCTTCTGGCTGGGGGTATATGGGAAATCTCCGTACCTTCTTCTCAATTTTGCTGTGAACCTAAAACTGCTCTAAAAGAATTGTCTTTAAAAAAAAAAGAAAGGAAAAGGTCCTTTGGTGCCAGATACTGCTGCTCTAAAGAACAACAATAATAGTAGTAGCTAAGCATATTGAGGACTTATTACACGGTGAATTGTCCTAAGCATTTAAGTTGTATTAATTCTTCAAACACTCAAAACTCAAATGAGGTAGGTGCTATTATTATGCCTATTTTATAGATGAAGAAGCTAAAACCCAGAGTGGTTAAATAATTTGCCCAAAGATAAGAACCTGGGCTGTCGGCTGAGAGCCTGGGCTCTCCCTCACTCCGCTCACTGTATTGTCTCTGAAGTTATCACCACAGCCCCCTTATTCACTACCTTGAGAGGTAATCTCTTTCTCCAAAAACTAGGGTTGCGCCTGCTTCCGCAGGGGTCTTGACCATTAGTTACCTTTCTTTTTCCGACATCTTCAAACCCTCATCGGCTTTCAGATTTGCACAGCCTCTGTCCCCCTTCTTGAAAAAAATTTTCACACAACCTCTGCTGTTCTCTTTAGTATTTTTCATGTACTCTTAACTAAAAGTCAAGCCTTGTTTCTGAATAACTATTTTGAGTTCTCCTTTAACTTCCTGAGAGACGAAGGTCTGAGGGTCCCGTAGTCTCCTGTCCTGAGGCTGAGGCTGCAGGGAGGCACGCACCACCGACAGAGGACGATGTGGTTCAGCATGGTGTCTTCTGTGTGCCTGGAGGGGATTGCTGTATCCTCAAACACCCCGGGAGATACTCTTGACCTTAATCAGTAGTAGTCAGTAGGTAAACTTAGAATATTGCTAAAAATAACATATAAAGAACCAAAGATGAAAATGCACTTTGAGCAACATAGGACTCCAGGAGTTCCAACTGTTAAAAAGTAAGTGCCTTCATGCTCAGATGCTTTTCTTTCCATCTACCCAGCTGAGTACTTGATGCATTGGATGTATAACTTTGCTTTCATTCGTATCTGTGGGTGAGACCAGGACCATCTGGCCCCTCTAATGAGGGTATATATTTCTTTTTCATTCCTGATTGAGTTCCCTGTTGAGATCAGTCTGGTCTGCCTTAATGTGTATGTTTACCACCTGCTGGTGTATGTAAATATTCCTTACATATCTGGAACCCATTGCTTAGTCTTGGGAGTCTCCTTCAGCTGGTGTGATGGGCCCGGGCGGGGTTGAATGTCAGGCCCCTCTATGTGTCTGCCGAGTCTGATGGGGCAGCTGCTCAGTGAGCAGTACACTCTCGTGTACTTACTATTTGTCTGGTAAGAGGTGTCTGACGGATTACTAGATGTATTTGTATTCTCGGCATGCTGCCACAAAATATCACAAACTGGGTGGCCCAAAACCACAGAAATTTATTCTCTCACAGTTTTGGAGGCTAGAAGTATGAAATCAAGTTGTCAGCAGGGCTATGCTCCCTCTGAAACCGGTAGGATCCTTCCTTGCCTCTACTACATTCTGGTGGTTTGCCAACAGTCTTTGGTGTCCTTGGCTTGTAGATTCATCATCCCGGTCTCTGCCTCTGTTGTCACATGGGCCCTCTCATTCTGTGTCTCTGTCTTTATGTGGCTCTCTTATAAGGACATCAGTCCTACTAGATTAAGGGTCCACCATACCTCATTACTCCAGTATGACCTCATCTTAACTAATACCATCTACACTGACCCTATTTCCAGATAAGGTCACATTCTTAGGTACTGAGGGTTAGATTTCAACATATCTTTTTGGTAGATACTTTTCAACCCATAACACTAGGCATCACTGTACAGTATTAAAGAACACTTCCTAGACTAAGTCTAGGGAAAGTGTACACATTCCTTTCCTGGAAACCAACATTACGGACCCTTCAATCTTGAACATATGTTTGTTGAGGTCTTTAACTCTGTTCAGAGGACTCAACTCAGCAGACGTGGGAGGAATCTGAACAAGGAATCTGAACAATTCTAAAACCTAGAATTACACATTCCTTCCAGGAAGAGGTAGAGAAAGGGAAGATTTAAGAGGTAGGAGATGGGCTAAACCGGAAATCCAGAAAGTGAGGTATCAAACCATAGGTGGCAATTTATCAAGTTATTGGTGCTGGGAATTCCAGCCTTAGGTAATATGGATTTTCCTCTGGCAAATAGACCACAGCAGCGGCAACTGGGCAGTGTTCAGAGACCCCAAAAGGCAGATATTTATAATCAGGGAGCTCACAGATAAAGCCAGAGCAAGGTGGGGCCCCGAAACTTGGGAGCCTGAGCGGGCTGTCAAGATAGGAACCTGGGCACATGGAGACACAACAGGAACTGACCTAGCAGAACTGTCCGACAGGGGGAGATTCTAGCTCAATAGGGTCCCGTGACGCTAAGTGGGAATCACAGTCAGAGCAGGATGCAGATGCAGAGCAGCCCGGCACTAAGCCACATGTGCACCGACTTCGGGTCCTACTGCCCGAGGTCAGAGTTGATTCCCTGTAATGGGCAGAGGCCATTCTCCAGTGTGCAGTCCCGTGGGGCAGCTGTATAGAGACCAAGGTGGAGGGCAAGGAGCAAGAGACCAGGCAAAGCAGGACATGACCCCTGTATGGAACCAGTTGTGATTTCCCGCTGCGTGGGTGCCCCTTCTGTCTAGGTTTGATGAGGACTTCCGAAGACTCTTGTAAAGAGCTCCGAGGAACTTGTTTTTTTAAAAAAAAAAAAAAAGAAAAGAAAAAACAGAGCTCTGAGCATTATGGTTCAAAAGTGAAACGCCTGTTGTGACCCCTAAGGTCAGGAAATCTGCTATATCCTATGAGAAAGTCCATATTAGACACAAAAGGAGAGAGAATATTTTATTGTGAAAACTTGCATTGCCATCTAGATAAATGTCACTCAGAGGCTGTGCTAATCTTGTTGTTGTTTTGGGGGGGTGGATTGTGCTAATCTTGCCCCATGGGAATTCCCACCAGTCTGTGTTGAACCAGACAAAAATGTGATTAACCTTTTATCCCTCAGACTTGGGATGGAGAACACAGGTTTCACCCTGATCTGTCCGTGTATCAGTGTACAAGGCAGCTGGAGAGAGAGCAGATCTCATCAACCCTGAGGCAAGCTCAGGCAGACTCCAGAGTGTAAGAGGGACAAGCAAGGTCAGGTGCTTTCAGCATCTCTTTTTGATTAGAAGCAGGTGAGCTTCTCCTTAGACTTAGGCCCATGCTCTGCCATTTCAGTTTTAGACCATCATTCTTTAAGTGAGAGGGCTCTTCCTAGATGGCATGCCTGCAGAGAATGTCTTCCCCATCTAGACCATTCACGGCTAGGACTTGATCAGAACTATTTCGGATCCTGGTATTCAGGATCCTGGGATTATTGTGTCCACTTGAAAAATGCATCAAATATAAGAGTCAAAACCACCAAGCAGTGCAACCAGGCATCTAAAGTGACCATGTCCCCTGTCAGTTTAACAGCTACCAGCTATCGAGTGTCTGCCGTGTTCCAGGCACTGTATCTACACAGCTCTAATGTTCACAGCAGCCTACCAGGTCGTGTCACTATCCCCCCATTTTATAGATGAGGAGACTGAGGACTAACTTGTCCAAGGTCACGCAGATGGTAAGAGGCAGAGCAGGGATCGAACCCAGTCTGCCCGGATCCTATGTGTGCACACACCCGCCCTCCACCATGCTGCTTTCTGCCTCTGTTATTACTGAAAATACTTAAGTTGTGACATACTAATGTCTGTTATCAGGAACTCAAATAAGCATGGGAGGAATAAGTTCTTCTTTCTTACAAAAAATATTAAACAGTATACATGGGCTACAACAGTGAATAAGATCCAGACAAGGATTCTAATCCAATGGAGGAGAGAGACAAGTGAACAAAGAGACGAGTGCCATTATAGGGGTGGGCAGGGGGACCACCAGTCCAGGCTTGAAGGGTAAGGAGACACTTCCTGAAGACCCCATCTAAGTTGAGAGCTGAAGGACAAGAAGGAATCACAGCCAAGGAATAAGAACAATGATAATAATAACACGGTAATTGTAGCTCTCACGTACACACTGCCGGTCCTGCCGCAGGTACTGCTCTAAGTGCTTTATACGTGTGAGATACAGTCCCCGAAACAACCTTTTTGAGAAGGTGCTCTTTTATCCCTGTCTTACAGTTGGGGGAACTGAAACATAGAGTAGTTAAGCTAACGTGGCCAAGGTCACACAGCTGTCATTGATAGAAGCTGTGAAGGAGTCAGGCAGTCTGGCTCCAGAGCCCTTGTCTTACCAGTGCCTCTCAAGTAAAAAGTGGGGAGAGGTCGCATGTTCTAAGTCGGGGGAAGCACACGTGCAAAGGGGCACGAGAGAGCAGGGCTGGTTAGAGAGTTGCCCAGGAGTCCGGAGATGGCGTGTGCCTGCCTGCGTTCTCCTCTTGGGCAGAATTCTGCGATAATGACCTGCTTGCGTTTGCATACCTGGGATTAGTCTCCGCAGACACAGAGACGAGTGTGGATCAGAGCTAAGGTTCTCCCAAAGGTTTTTCTATTTCCCATATGCCAACCATAATTTATGAGCAAAGCAAATTATACTTAATACCTTTCAGATTACTAGACCCACAAATGCGACGTTTAGATTGAGACAAGACACCCCAAATTAATGCAACAGCCCACTTTCCACCCAATATGTTTCATCACCACCTGTTCACCCTCATCCTTCATGACAAAGAGCTTTTTCTCCTATCTTTAACACTTCCAGAAATAACTAGACCTGTTCTTTTGGTATCAATCTTGATATCCTTGAGGTGGATACTGTTAGTACAGTAAGCAAGAGTCCCCAGACTAGTTTTCGGTGCCAGTAAAATCCTTCCTCCTGAACCCATTATGCTCAGCCTTCTCCTCTGCCTTCCTGCTGGATTAGCTCCTTTCCTGGTCAGCTAGCTGTTGAGACCCCTGCTCAGTGACAGGGCTCTCACCCTGGTGCAGCAAGAAGAAAGAGGGCGTTTTTCTAAGTTTATACATATAAGAGAGAGATTTTAACATGTATATGCATAGAAAAAATCTAGAAGGATCTATGTCAAAGTGCTAACAGTGTTTGTTTCTGAGGGTCTGATAAGAAGTCATTAAACATACATTAGTTTTTGTTTTGTCTTTGTATGTCTATATCTCCTAATTTTTCTATAACTAACTTGTATCATTTACATAATAAAAATAATAAAGTTTTGTAAAGAAGAAAGGGAGGCTCATTCCTGTGACAGGCAGGCAGCAGTGTTCCCATCTCAGCCTCCCCCTGTGGCTGGATGGGGTTTGAGCCCCAGTGTCTAAACCTTTACCACAGTCAGCCTGTGTAGCATGGTCACGTACATGTTGGATCCCTGAGAATTCCTGTTATGTTTCTCACTAGGTCCAATTTGGATCCCTTCAACCAGTACACTGAAGACCAGATCTGGGATGCCCTAGAAAGGACACACATGAAAGAATGTGTAAGTAAAGAACTGACGGAGAGTTTTGCTGGCATTTCAGGGCTGGAAACACAGTGATGCTGTGGTCACTCTCCACTGTCCAGCCCAGCCTTTCCCTCCACCTCCAGGATGTCTGTGGAGGAGCACTTCAGAGCAGGGCTTCCCAGGCATTTCAGAAAGGGCATAAAGGTTGTTATCTCCCGACCCTCACCTACCCCCTTAGCCCCCTCCCATGGTCATATTGCCCTTTTTACTGTCCATTAATTGAGAAGATATTAACGACAACCACTCAGAATTCAGTCATGCTTTAAAATCAAGTTCTGTTCTTATTCATTATAACAGTACAACATCTTTTTGAAGCATCTATATATGTGTAAGAGATATATCACTTGTGGAGAAAGTGTGTGTATGGATTCACAGACCTCTTAGGGTAACTCAGCAGGCCCCATCCAGGGGCCACAATCTACAGATACCCCTGGCCTGAAGTAGGGTCTCTTGTGTTCCTGCGCACAAGCCCAGGGTCTCTTCCGCTAATTCAACTAGATCCGCGCTGCCTTCACCTTTATAATTGGCTGCCTCAAACAAGTTCACTTGAAGAATAGGTTCTATAGTTTATGGAAAGAAAGGTTTGACAGCCATGGGCCTACAGCTTTGGACTTCAGAAAGAGAGTAATTTCGTCTACCCCATTTCTCATCGCGTGACCATATTTTCAGAACCAAAAATGACAGGCTTTGGGGACGAACATATTGGAATTTCTGGGACATTTTGATGATATGAGACTAATAGAATAGTTTAGCTGAAATATGGAATGGCCTAGAAAATGTGGTCCTACTACGTGATCATCACACCTGTACCTTCTTTCTAGGTGAGCTAGGTTCTGGGCTAATAATTCTTTCATCTGTTTCAGAATAATTTATTTTTGCCACTGGATTTTTGACAAAATTTAGGTTCTTTTTTTTTTTTCCTATCTTTCAAAATTTACTTTTTTTTTTTTTTTACCCTTCTAATCTCGACTTCCTTTCTCCCTAGATTGCTCAGCTACCTCTGAAACTTGAATCTGAAGTGATGGAGAATGGGGATAACTTCTCAGTGGGGGAACGGCAACTCTTGTGCATAGCTAGAGCCTTGCTCCGTCACTGTAAGGTAAGGCAGTTTGGTGGGTGGCAGGGAAGGGGGATCAGCAGAGAAGCGCAGGAAGATGGAAGAACAGCTTTTGCCTGTGGCATGAGGTCCAAAGGCATTCCTGGCTCCGAGCCCAGTGGCACTTCTTAAGAGTATGCCCAGAGATGTTTCTAAATTAACCTTGACACGATTTGGGTATATGGATATTTTGTTTGCTTGTTTGTTTTTATTTTTAACTTCCCTGAGCCTTCAGTTTCCAAGGGCAACTTGTTTCTAGCCACTGAGCAGTTGTAGTACTGGAAACCATGGATTTGAAAAATTTTAAAACTACAAGACACATCCAGGTCATCAAATCCAGTCCCCTCATTTTAAAACTGGAAAAGGGAGGTCCAGAAAGATTACTGTACGTGTTTAGAGTTACAGAGCAAGTGGGGCGAGTCTTTTGTTAGATCAGTATTTCACATATATCCTTTCATTCATGGAAATCAAGGCAAACATAGGGGTTTGAAGTTATATCAGTTCTAACTAAGCAAAACAGTATTTTTACATATGCGTGTACCTATTTAGAAAAAACAATATACGGTGTAAAATTCAAATCATAAAATACATTTTAGTGAAACCTAGATTAACCAGAATGCTTTAGGAATTGGTCAGACCCCCCTTTTTCTTCTCTCCCCTGGCAGATTTTGATTCTAGATGAAGCCACAGCTGCCATGGACACGGAGACAGACTTGCTGATCCAAGAGACCATCCGAGAAGCATTTGCTGACTGCACCATGCTGACGATTGCCCATCGCCTACATACAGTCCTGGGCTCTGATAGGATTATGGTGTTGGCCCAGGGGCAGGTACTGAGCCCGCAGGGGACCTTGGCTTGGCACGTGGCCTTGTCTGGGAGGAAAACTGGCCCCTGGCAGGATTGGGCAGATGGCCCTCTTAGAGTAGTTCTGAGCATTCAGATAAGCAGCCATAATGACTGTAGTCTGGTTCCTTTTGGGTGGGATGCAGCCCTCCCAGTCAAGAGATTGAGCTGGGAGCACTCTTATGGGGTTCTCGTTATGCTTTACTACCTGTTCTTTTGTTGCTTGTAAACAGTAACATTTTGACTTAGGTCAGAGAGCACGTGTACTTAGTAATTCACTCACATGCACAAGAATTTCCCAAAGCTACTGAGACCAGCCACTATATGTCTGCTTTCTTTGTTTGTTTTTTAATTAATTAATTAATTAATTAATTTTTGGCTGCGTTGCGTCTTTGTTGCTACGTGTGGGCTTTCTCTAATTGTGTTGAGTGGGGGCTACTCTTCGCTGTTGTGTGCAGGCTTCTCATTGCGGTGGCTTCTCTTGTTGTGGAGCACGGGCTCTAGGCGCACAGGCTTCAGTAGTTATGGCACATGGGCTTCAGTAGTTGTGGCACGCAGGCTCAGTAGTTGTGGCTCGCGGGCTCTAGCGCACAGGCTCAGCAGTTGTGGCGCATGGGCTTCGTTGCTCTGTGGCATATGGGATCTTCCCGGACCAGGGCTCGAACCTGTGTCCCCTGCATTGGCAGGCGGATTCTTAACCCCTGCACCACCAGGGAGGTCCCTATATGTCTGCTTTTTACAGTCATGTAGTGGTGCCAAACTTCTTGCTGGTCCCAGCCTTCCAACAATCTGGCCCCCCAGCCTTCTTCGTTTCCTGCTATTTCCTTGCAGTGCTGTTGGCTATAAACAATCTTGAATCCCCTAAGCTTTTCACCTCTGTGTCTTACTCATACAGTTCCATCTACCTAAAATGCCCTTTCCTCTTGTTCCCTCTCCCATATGGATCTGCTTATAATCTGCCTATCCCTCAATAGGGCCAGTGTCTACCTTTCCCCTTATGACGCAGGATGTCTGCTCTAGCACCCAACGTCATACCCTCACACAGCCAGTCCTAAGGAGGAACACTTTGTCCTTATGCCTGTCTCTTGGTCAGGACAACCTTTCCTAGAAGCACCCTAGGAGATGTTCCCTTCCTCTCCTTGGCCAAAGTTGTGTTCCATGCCTTTGCCCTGCAGCAGGGGAGGCTGGGAGAGTATGTGTCCTCTCTCATGGGAGGCAGGTTCTGCCAGTATATCATTCATTTTCTACTGAAATATGATTTCCAGTGGCCGCCTAAGAGTCCATCACAGGAATGGATAATTGTCTGAGTTGATTATACTGACTTTATACTCACTTCCCTTTTTCCCCCAGCCAACTAGGCATCCTGAACTGTTCCTTTTCTATCCATAGATTCAGATCAGCTTGCGCAACAAGATGACATTTGCCTGGTATGCCTTTGACTTGAGCTGCAATTTTTTCCTCTGCAGCTTATAGGACCTTGTTGATTGATTCCTTCATACCCAAGGCTGAAGGAATTGAGATTTATGTGAAGGAGGTCTGGAGGTTTTTCTCTCTAACCTTTCTCTTAACTAAACCCTGGTTAGTCGAAAAAAAAAAAGAACCCATTTGGGCATGACAGGGCTGGTTGAATTGCCACCTTGATTCCATCCTCAGGGGGCTTTGGGCTTTGCCCCCGTTCCTGAGCAGTGGATCCTCTAAATCACCCCATGTGTCCCCGAGTCACATTCTGATACCATCTCCTTCCTTTACAGGTGGTGGAGTTCGACACCCCGTCGGTCCTTCTGTCCAATGACGGCTCCCGGTTCTATGCCATGTTTGCTGCTGCAGAGAACAAGATCGCCGTCAAGGGCTAACTCCTCCCGCCGCTGCCCAAGTCTCTTTTCTTTGGAGCATTGCCATTCCCTGCCTGGGGCGGGCCCCTCATCGTGTCCTCCTGCCGAAACCTTGCCTTTCCCGATTTTATCTTTAGCACAGCAATTCAGGATTGGCTTGTGTGTTTCACTTTTAGGGAGAGTCATATTTTGATTATTGTATTTATTCCATATTCATGTAAACAAAATTTAGTTTTTGTTCTTAATTGCACTCTAAAAGGTTCAGGGAACCGTTATTATATATGTATCAGAGGCCTATAATGAAGCTTTATACGTGTAGCTATATCTATATATAATTCTGTACATAGCCTATATTTCCAGTGAAAATGTAAGCCGTTTATTTTATATTAAAATAAGCACTGTGCTAAGAACAGTGCAGATTCCTTTCTATCATTTTTGTACAGTTTGCTGCACTAGGATCTGGTTTCACTATTAGACTATAGGAAGGGTAGCATATGTTCTTCCCCAGCTGGCTGTTTCATGGTGCCGGGTTTTCTGGGTGTCCAAAAGGAAGGCGTGTGGGAATAGCGGGCCCTCCAGTGGCCCCCCTGCCGCCTCCCCAGCAGCCACTCCAGGGCGGGGTGGAGCGGGGGCCACTGGAGGCCACGCAGAGCACCGTGAATTCTCAGGGCTCCTGCTTTCTGTCCTGTTGTCACTTCACTGTTTCTGTCGGGAGAGCAGTGGGGCAAAGTCCCAGACCCCTCTTCGCTCCCTCCGTCGGAAATGAGAATCGCCGAGACGTTCCTCGGTGAGGGGGGAGTGTCCTTCCTGCTTTCCTCCTTTTCTCTGCTGTTTCTCAACAAGCATCGAGTCTGTTCCAAGTGTCCCACTGCCTCAGGTTCCTAACGCTGGCCACCGCACAGCGCTCTCCGGCTCCTCAACCCGTCGGTCCGAACCCTGGAGCCCACTGCTGCTTTTCCCGGTGGTACTTCTTCATTTGCCTTCATTTGCCCCACGAGCCCACAGTTCAGTGACAGGGTTCAGGATTTTGTGGGTCTGTTCCCCTTTCTCCCTGTGGTCGCTGCAGAGTCTCTTCCTCTCTCTAAAGTCTGCGACTTTAAGCAGCTCTTGCTCATCAGTGTCTCACACTGGTGTAGAAGTTTTTTGTACTGTAAAGAGACCTACCTCAGGTTCTGAGTGCCGTGTGGTTCATTGTGTTCCCGCAAACCCCGTTTGTGCTCTGGGGCCAGTAGCTCAGGTGGGCGTGGTCGCTGCTGTCATCCGTCCAATGGTCAGCGTTGCATGTCGTGACCAACTAGACATTCTGTCGCCTTAGCATGTTTGCTGAACACCTTGTGGAGGCAAAAATCTGAAAAAGTGAATAAAATTATTTTGGATTTTCTAAAACTCTTGGTGTATAAAATAATTCTCTGGGAGGGGAACAAGCTGTCTTTGAATGGCTTCGGAGTCCCGGAGCCTCGGATCTGAATATCCAGCTGTGGAGTGACAGATGGGAGGGACCAGTAGCAGAGCTGGTTGGTTGCAAGGGGCGTGGAGCCCCGCTTGCCTGGAATCACTGCGGCGGGCCTTAGTCCCTCCAGCCTGTGTTCCTGGGCATGGTCGTCAAACCAAGCTCCTGTGCTGCTAATAAGAGGGTGGGGAGTGGGAAGGGATGTGGTAAGATGGATGGTTGTGGTGAAACACATTTTAAATGAAGTTTGTTGAGGGTTCTCAGCAATTCAAACAATATAATGGCCCTTTCAGCCAATTCATTCAGGTTAACTCATTGAGAATTAAGTGCCCATTCGAAATGGTACTCATTCTAGAGTTTCTCAATATCTCATGTTGAATGCGGCCAAGAAAGCGGCATTAAACTATTTGGTATTGGTTCTGCTGAGTCATCAGAAATCGTATCTTAAACCCAGCCCGTTTTGTAAACTGGTGTCTTGAAAATTCAGGGGTTTGGCTGTTAAGTTAAAAATTCAGGGCTTCCCTGGTGGCGCAGTGGTTAAGAATCCGCCTGCCAGTGCAGGGGACACGGGTTCAAGCCCTGGTCCCGGAAGATCCCACGTGCCGCGGAGCAACTAAGCCCATGCGCCACAGCTACTGAGCCTGCGCTCTAGAGCCCGCGTGCCACAACTACTGAAGCCCGCGTGCCACAACTACTGAAGCCCGCATGCCACAACTACTGAAGCCCGCGTGCCTAGAGCCCGTGCTCCGCAACAAGAGAAGCCACGTCAATGAGAAGCCTGCACACTGCTACGAAGAGTAGCCCCCGCTCGCCGCAACTAGACTGCGTGCAGTAATGAAGACCCAACGCAGCCAAAAATAAATTAATTAATTAAAAAAAAATTCAGTCCCTCAGTTGTCACATTTCGAGTGCTCTTGTAGCCACACGTGGCCTGTGGCTACTGTACTGGACAGCGTAGACATAGAACATTCCCATCATTGTGGAAAGTTCATTGGATGGCGCCAATGTAAGCAACCATGTTTTTGGATGCACTGGATTTACCCTCCAAGAAGGGTAACAAAAATATCGTATAATACTGCTTATATGTGGAATCTAGAAAGATGGTAGAGATGAACTTATTTGCAAAGCAGAAATAGAGTCACAGATGTAGAGAACAAACTTATGGTTACCAAGGAGGGAAGAAGTGGGTGGGATGAATTGGGAGATTGGGACTGACATATATACACTTCTATGTATAAAACAGATAACGAATGAGAACCTACTGTATAGCACAGGGAACTCTACTCAATGTTCTGTGGTGACCTAAATGGGAAGGAAATCTTAAAAAGAGTGGATATAAGCACACGTATGACTGATTCACTTTGCTGTACAGCAAGAAATTAACACAACAGTCTAAAGCAATTATACTCCAATAAAAATTAAAAAAAAAAAAAAGAGTAACAAGGTCAGCAGAAGGAGCCCTACGTGGTTGCCCTTGTCAAGCTCACTGCAGCACGTGACACTAACTTCCCCTCCTTCAGTTTTGTTCTTTCATCTCTTGGGTCTCCTCGCACCCCTGTAACCTGCTTTGTCCCCTTAAAAGGAGGCATTTCCCTGCCTTTTGCCCTCTCCCTTTGCTCTCCTTGCCTGGATTCTTTCACTCCCACCAACACAAACCTTCAACTGTGGGCTTGACCTCTCTCTTTAGTACCAGTCTCCGCTGCCTGCTGGGCGCATCTCCCAGACCCCTCAAACAGCTTCTTGCAAATCAGTGCTCCCTGTCTTAATTAATAGCCCCTCTGACTTCCTTAAGTCTTTCAGGCTAGAAGCCTTGAGTTATTTCAGTTCTCCTGCCCGTTCCCAATAAATTTAGCCACTTCCAGGTCCTACGTATCACCACTACCACCCCCTTCTCTCCTTCTGCCCTCATTTAGACTCACCTCCTTTCTTTTTTTAAATATTGTAGTTACAGCCTCATAGCTAGTCTCCTTGCCTCAGTGTCTTTCTCCAAACCACTGTATATACCACTGCCAAAACGCAAACCAAAATGCAAGTGGATCAAATACTTTATCCTCCAGAAATCTTCAGGGGACATTTGCCTGTAGAGTGGCCTATATTCCTGAGTTTGGCAGTCAGGGTGTCCATTATTTGCCTCCAACCCTCCTTTTCTACTCAGTATTTCCAAAAACAAGTCAATATTTTCACACCTTTAAGTCTTTGCTATTTTCTTAGCCTGGAATCCCTTGATCCTCTCTTGTCAAACAAAGCCATGTTTTTTTTGAACAAAGCCATGTTTTTTTTTCTTAAACTCAGTTCAGATACTATGTCCTCCACAAAGCCTTTCTCTTAAAACTAAGTTCCTCTGGGTTCCTCCAACACTTTGCTCACAAATCTATTTTAAGGTTTATTTCCGTTTGCATATTATGGTTGATTATTTCCTTATATTTTAGCCCATGAATATAAACCTGAAGGCAGTAAATCATCTTATTAAATATACCTTTAATTATAAGGTATATTTTGTATACCTTATAACTCCTGGCTTAAGTATTACGTTTTACATATAGAAGGTGCTTAATAAGTATGACACTACTTAGCTGACTCTTGAATCATGCCTTGTACGTGGATGCTCAATGAATATTTGTTAACAGAAGCCAGTGTTGCAGACTTTTCTTTGTGGTCATGACAAAAAAGAATTTGATTCCTCGGCAATTCCCTGGCAATCCAGTGGTTAGGACTCCACGCTTTCACTGCCGTGGGCCCGGGTTCAATCCCTGGTCGGCATTTGAGGTGTGGCTTAGTGATGTGACAGCTCCTTTCCTACCTCTTTCCTGATTGATCACCTAGAAATAGGGCCTAGCATTGAGAGGAAATGAGTCACGGGGATGTGGGGGGCACACAGAAACCTTACCTTGCACTGATGGCTGCCTGCATGGTCATGAGACATATTTTCTAAATAAATTTTTTTCCTTAATATAAAAATAATGCATGCTTTTTGTACAAAATTTGGAAAATGCGGATAGGTACAGTGAAGAAACCCAGAATTGCCTGAACCCTACCATGGCAGTGTGTTTTACAAGCATGGCTGCAACAGCATCTCCCATCTCATGGGCTTTGCCGCAATGTGACCTTGCTACTCTCCCATCAAGAGGTGGAGTCTTGTTTCTCCACCCCCTTGAATCTGCGTGGGCTCTGTGGCTACTTTAACCAACAGAATATGGTGGTGCTGTGCCAGTTCTGCACAAAGCCCTTTTGTGGCCTAGCAGCTCACACTTCCTGCCTCTTGGAAGCCAACCACCATGTCAGCAGTGCAGCTATCTGGAGACCAGCATACTGTGAGATTTACAAAGCACATGGAGGGTTCCTGGAGGATGAGAGAGTGTATGGAGATGGAGTGAGGCCAGGGAGTACTGAGACATCAGACATGTGAGTGAAGAAGCCATTTTGGAAGTGAAACCTCCAGCCCCAGACATCCCAGCTGATGCCACGTAAATCAGAGATGAACTGGCCAGCCAGAACTGTCCCCAAATTCCTGAGCAAAATAAAATGTTTTTAAGCCATTACATTTTGGGGTAGTTTCACAACACTACTGAGGCATCCATCACCCAAAAGTAGCCAGTGTTATCTTGTTGTATTCTTTTTTTTTTTTTCCGGTACGCGAGGCTCTCACCGCTATGGCCTCTCCCGCTGCGGAGCACAGGGTCCGGACGCGCAGGCTCAGCGGCCATGGCTCACGGCCCCAGCCGCTCCGCGGCATGTGGGATCCCCCCGGACCGGGGCACGAACCCGTGTCCCCTGCATCGGCAGGCGGACTCTCAACCACTGCGCCACCAGGGAAGCCCCCTCTTTTCTTTTTTTTAACAGGTTTTTTGTTTGTTTGTTTGTTTTTGGCTGTGCCATGCAGCATGCGGGTTCCTAGTTCCCCAACCAGGGATCGAACCCTCGCCCCCTGCGGTGGAAGCACGGAGTCTCAACCATTGTTCCGCCAGGTAAGTCCCTGGTTGTATTCTTTCTTTCTTTTTTTTTTTTTTTAACGTTTTTATTGGAGTATAATTGATTTACAGTGGTGTGTTAGTTTCTGCTTTATAACAAAGTGAATCAGTTATACATATACATATATCCCCATATCTCTTCCATCTTGCGTCTCCCTCCCTCCCACCCTCCCTTTCCCACCCCTCTAGGTGGTCACAAAGCACCGAGCTGATCTCCCTGTGCTATGTGGCTGCTTCCCACTAGCTATCTATTTTACGTTTGGTAGTGTATATATGTCCATGCCACTCTCTCACTTTGTCCCAGCTTACCCTTGCCCCTCCCCGTGTCCTCAAGTCCATTCTCTAGTAGGTCTGCGTCTTTATTCCTGTCTTGCCCCTAGGTTCTTCATGCCTGGTTGTATTCTTTATAGCTTTTTCTAAACATGTATTTTTTTCCTTTTTAAAAAATTATCAAAAATACTATGTATGCATTTTTGTTAGAAATCCAAGTAGCACTTAAACATAAAAAATGTAGAGAGTAGAAATGCATCTTAATCACTCCCTACAGAAAAAGGCAACCACTGTTAATAATTTGATCTGTATTTTTCCAGGCATTTTTTTAAAACACATAACAGCATTATTCATTTAAAATATAATTCAGGGAATTTCCTGGCGGTCCAGTAGTTAGGGCTTGGCACTTTCACTGCCATGGCCCCAAGTTCAGTCCCTGGCTGGGGAACTAAGATCCCACAAGCCTCACGGCACAGCCAAAATAAAATAAAAGTCATTAAAAATAAAATTAGGATAACTTACATATACAACTTGTATGATCTCAACTAATAGGAACATTTTCTCATGTCAAATATTCTTCAGAAACATGATTTTAATAGTTTTATAGCATGGTCTTGTAGAGATTCACTTATTTGTTTCATTCAAAAAGTATTTATTGAGCATCTAGTATAAGGCAGACACTGTTCTAAGAACTGACAATATAGTAGTGAATAAAACAGAGAACATCCTTGCCGTCATGGACTTTACGTCCTATTGGGAGAACAGGCAGTCAGTAAGATATATGGAATATTAGATAATGATAAGGTCCAGGAAAAAAATAAATAAAGCAGGGAAGGGCACCAGAGGGTAAAATTATAGACAGGCTGTCCAGTCTCACTGAGAAGATGACATTGATGTGCTTTTTATATGAACAATCCAATTTTTTTTAATTTGCTTGCACTGGGTTTTAGTTGTGGTAGGCAGGCTCCTTAGTTGAGGCTCATGGGCTCCTTAGTTGCAGCATGCAGACTCCTTAGTTGTGGCATGCAACTAGTTGCAGCATGCATGTGGGATCTAGTTCCCTGACCAGGGATCGAACCCGGGCCTCCTGCATTGGGAACATGGAATCTTATCCACTGCGCCACCAGGAAAGTCTCTAAACAATCCAATTTTGATGGATATTTAGGTTGTTTCAGTTTTCCATGTTGTCTTTAAATTTGATTTTTTAAATATTTATTTATTTATTTTTGGCTGCGTTGGGTCTTCCTTGCTGTATGTGGGCTTTCTCTAGTTGTGTCGAGTGGGGCTACTCTTCGTTGCGGTGTGCGGGCTTCTCATCGCGGTGGCTTCTCTTGTTGCGGAGCGTGGGCTCTAGGCGCGCGGGCTTCAGTAGTTGTGGCACATGGGTTCAGTAGTTGTGGCTCGTGGGCTCTAGGCGCGTGGGCTTCAGTAGTTGTGGTGCACAGGCTTAGTTGCTCCGTGACATGTGAGATCTTCCTGGACCAGGGCTTGAACCCATGTCCCCTGCAATGTCAGGCAGATTCTTAACCACTGCGCCACCAGGGAAGTCCCTAAATTTGATTTTTAAAGGCAATTTCCACATCACCATTCTGTCCTCTCACGGCTTATAATTCCCTGAGTCCAAGTAGATAGTCAGAATCTGCTAACTGCTTTCAGCAGCTTATCACAATGACCCCACCCTGTCACAGAGCAGTGTGGTGCTGGGAGGGGGGGAGTGAGAGTCACTCGTGAACCCAGGCTTTCTCCTTCTGGTCATTCTGCCAACCTCTAGGCTTGAAGTCCTCAGCCAGATCCTCTGTGTGGGCTAGTAAACCAGGGAAGAAAGAGCATGCAGTGTTGAACAGGAAGTTTTTGTGGGCCAGACCTAAAGATATTATATATTACTTCCACTCAAATTCCACTGGCTAGAACTCACTTCTGTAGCTGCAAAGGAAGCTGGGCAATGTCTAGCTGTGTGCCCAGGAGGCAAAAACTGCTTTGAGGACAAAACAGCTTTGGTGAACATCTAGCCACCTCTGCTGCAGGGAATTAGTGACCCGTTGGAGCCTGTTTACAGGTATAGAAACAAAATACTAGGCTCATAAAATCCTCATGTCTGTTTCATAATAAGTATTGATTTGTTGTATTTTAATTAAGGTTTTAAACCTAGTAAGCTTTATAACCTATCAGTGTTGTCACCTTCAACTAGGAAAGAGAGTACTCAAATTATCTGAGCGCCTGTGTGCCAAGCACTGTGGAGGCGCCTGCAATGTGACCTTATTTAATTTTCTCAATGATTGCACTAGGTAGGTGTTATTAAACACATTTTGCTGATGAAGAAACAGGTCCATGAAGATTAAGTTCTCTCGGGTCACACATCCAGTATGTGGTAAATTACATAGAATTCAAACCCAGACAGTCTGATTCTAGACTTCTAGTGGTTCTCTCGCATCTGATGACCTCAGCCTCAGTTGCTTCAGGAATAAATGAATGTGCTGGACCAGATGGTCTCTAAGATTTCTTCCAGCTCCAGTTCTGATTAACGTGGATCAACAAATATGTCCTGAAAAACCTGGGTCCTGGTAACCTCATTTGGAGCATAGCTCCAGAACTGCGTCCATGCCTCCTAGCTCCCACGAGGGAGATGGTGTCTGTTTGGAGGCAGGGGGTCACCTCTTTTCCTGGGATCTTCTCCCTATCCTGCTGCTGTCTCTGGTGTGGGCTCCGGCACACTCCCACCCACCCCCTCTTGTGGACTCAGCGTAGGAAGACCAAGTCAGCTGCTGCCTGAGTGAGAGCTGTCAGAGCTTGGAATTGGTCTCCCGCAGCTATGGCACAGCCGCCTTCCCGAAGAGGAGCCCCATCACCCACCCAGGACTGGCCCAGTGCCAGCCAGGGAGGAGTGTGGGCACACGGTTGCTGGGGCCAAGACACTCACCTTGCCCAGAACAGTTCTAGGGGCTGAGGGACACTGTCCTGACCAACCTTTTGTGTCCTTGACAAAGAATCTAGTGGGCTGTGGTCCTGGGGCCATTCTGTCCACTGATGACAGAAAATGTGTCAACAGGCCCGCTTGGGGTCCTCCCCTACCTCATCCCCATGGGCCTATGAGAGAGGCCTTCCCTCCAAGCTCTCACTTCTCCTTCCCACGTTATTGACCCAACTATCTCTTCCCTCCCAGCTTCCCGATACCTGGACTCTAGCTTCCTCTGGATTTTTTCCTTTCCCCCCAAAATATTTATGGAGCATCCATTAAGTGCTGGGCACTCTGCTGGCCACTGGAGACAAAAACAGACACATGGAGCTCACGGCTGAAAAAGAAGAGAGACTGAAACAATGTGCTCTCTGTAGCTGTCTCTTTTTCTCTCCCTCCTTCCTCCTCCGTGATTCTCTGCTCTTGTTCTATGCAGCCAGCATGCCGAGAGCAGCCAGGCTCTCTC
Source organism: Monodon monoceros (assembly GCF_005190385.1). Classification (NCBI taxonomy): domain Eukaryota; kingdom Metazoa; phylum Chordata; class Mammalia; order Artiodactyla; family Monodontidae; genus Monodon; species Monodon monoceros. The sequence goes on from NW_021703767.1 coordinate 83,146,303, forward strand.
ATAACTGGGGAGGTGCCTGGACCGGTTCTGGCCTGGGTTGTACAGACACCCTTTGCTCCTGTCGGCGGTGTTCTTTACCTTGGGGTCATGCGTTCTCACCTTGAGTGTGGAAAGGTCTGAAGGTCTAATATAAGGATGTGAGCCCGGGGCTGGTGCTAAAAGGCCAAAAAGGCCTTTGGCCTTGGACCTCCCTGAGATCAGCCACAGAAGCCCTCTGCACCAGACTGTCCAGACTAACCCAGCAAGCTGCCTCACAGAGGGCAAAGCCTTGAAGCAATCAGTGGAAGGGTTTTTGCCTAGAGCATCCTTGGTGGATATTTCCTTTGGGAGCCTGGCAGCTGGTCAAGATTGTAGGTGCTCGGTCCTGGCCACCCACCATGTGATACAACCTCTGGCATTCATAGTTAGATAAGCAAAACAGTGTTTGACTAAGAGACGTGATACTACCCATTCCTAAGTGTGATCGGATTCTCCCCGTAAATCACGCCACACTAGGCGAGCCATTTTGTACTTACAGAGAGACCGTCACTCCTCTGGTTTCAATTCTTTGTCCTTGGTCAGTACTAGAGCCACTCTCAGAAATGGACCCATGAGGAAAGCTGCTGCTCATCTTCCAGAAAATCTCTGTTGACAACTTTGTCTACTAGATGATAGTCCACACAGTAAATCCCTTTCAGAATTTGCTACTGGGAAAATTCTCTGCTTCTCAATGCGGATTCTGGAACACATGGTGTCGCCACTCTTATTCTTAAGCTCAGGCACTGTAAATACATTTGTCTCCGTCTATTTCCAGTGTCCTCCATAAGATTTTGGGTCTTTCCTTTTGACTGTTTAAAATATAGTTAATATTTTTAACAAAAAACTTCCATAAATCTTGTTTGCATAAGAGGAATAGGCTGAGTCTAATGAAAACATCGTTCTGGTTTGATGAATAATTCAGCTACTCCGGAGCTCCGTGAAGGCAGGAGGTGTTGGGTGTGGGTGTGCCCGTGTGCATGGGGAGGGTGTTGGCTACCCTCCGCCGCGCTCTTCAGACACCAAGCCTCCTCCTGAGCCCTGGGATCCTACTCCTGGGGCACAGCAGTGGCGCGTGGGAGTGTCTTTTGTGGCCCCACTCCCCCTCTCAAATTGAGGTTGAAAGCAAGCCACTCCCTGTGGGAACTGGAGCGCTCAGCAGAATTCTCAATGCCGAGATCTCATTACAGCGAGACATCACGTCATCATTTCCCTGCCTGCAAAGCCTGGAGACTTTCGGAGTCGGAGGCTGTAGGGTGTTCATGGGGAGTGGTCAAACTGGGATACTTTGGAGAATGAAAGAGGCACAATTAATGTTATAATGTGCAAAGCATGACATGTCCTTTAGGGCCGGCCGTTGTCCCGATTGCCTGGGTATTATGGTCTCTGAGTCTGACCCTCCTTCAGTTAGGGACCTGTGGGTCTCCCGATCTTCCCCAGAAATAGCTCCAGTTCTTTGGGGACTTCATCTAGCTGTCCGGAGGCCACCTGTATTTTTTCCCACTCACTCCCAGGAGGCGTAAGGCGCATTGTGCAAATTCAACACAAATGTAGGAAGTACAAGTCCCTCTCTTTGTTCATGTGTACGGAGATAACTTTAGGGACCTCTCCTCCCTCACCTCTTCTTATTTCTTTTATCTCTAGTGGTCTCCGTACCTCCTTATTTTTGTCTCCTCCCCTTCAGAGTGGAGGGAGAGGTAGGGGTGGGGCTACAGATAGCCCAAACCTTGCTGGAGTGGGTGTGGAGTGGAAGTGAGCATGGATTAGGCCCGGGTTTGGGTAGATCTAGAGGTGGGAGGAAGCAGCCTTTTATCTGGAATCCATCACATTGCAGGGAGCAGTCTATTTTGGAGAATACCTCCTGCCTGGGGCACAGGCCCCTTGGTTGAGGCTGTGATATGCTGTCCATAGCCACTGTTTCTCCAGGGGCCACAGAAGGGGGTCCCCCTGGATGGGGGAGAGGAGAGAAAGGAGGAGTGGAAAAGGCATCTCAGTTCTGAAGAAGGGGCTCCTGGGTGCAGCATCAGACAGGGTGCAAAGCCAGACCTGGGACCAGCCTGGGCCCTGTGAAGGAGGCCTCTACAGCTGCATCAGGATCTCTGGAAGCATGACTGGCTCAGGGTTTCTCACATTTGTTTTTCTCTTGGCCTTTAGTAAACTCCCTTTTGAGTATGTTGGCTTGTCCCAGCTGAGAGGCAGCTGTGGAAAGAGAAAACTGAACTTGGAGACAGAAGACCTGGGTTAGAATTGTAGCCCTAGCACTTTCTTGAGCAAATCAGTTCACCCTTGCTTTCTTCATCTGTAAGACAGAAGCAATAATGGTACGCAAAAACTGGGTTCGCGTCCTGGTGGGTGTCGAGCCAAAAGATGCACCCAAGCCAAAGAGCAGGAGAGGAGAAGGATTTATTACTCGCAGCAGGTAAAGAGAACACTGGGATCTTTCCCAAAGCAGTTTCTCCCCAAACAGCAAAACTGGGGGTGTTTTAAGCTAAGTGTAGATGTATATTCATAAAGGGGCCTGGGCGGTCTACAGAGTCCAAGCTTTAGTTGATTGAAGTCACGAGGGTCAGAAAAGGTCAACATCATCATCCCTTAGGTTCCAGTTGATCTGGTGGTTGAACCCTTCAGGCTAATGTTTACCGTGCTAACAGAACTGGGAGTCTTGACAACCCATATTACCTTTGCTATTTTTACTTCTCTTGCCTGATAACAGTTGTTTGTTTCTGCATTCTTTTGTTGCCTTAGGATCGTTAGTTTTTAACGATCAAGGGCCAGCATTGTGGCCAGGCATAGACCACAAAATGACTTAGGCCAAAAATGGCTTCTTTTATGTCCAGAAAGCCAGGCTTGCTTGGTTTTCTTTCTCCGGGGATCCCCTACCTTACCTGCTTATAGTAACATCCATCACAGTGTCATAGAAAGCAGTGGTTTAGGAATTCGATAGGCAAATACCTCACACGGGGCAGGTGCTCAGCCAAGACATCTTTAGCTGATTTGAGTTGTTCCTAGAGGAATAAGAGATAGGGGTCTGAGCTTTGTCTGCCCTTGGCTTAGAATTCTAAAAAGGAAACAGGGAGCCCCATGGCCTGGATGGTGATGGTGGCTGGAATCATAAGGGGACCATCTCTGAAGGTATGACTTGAGGGTGGGCTACCACAGGATCAGACACTGCATGGGGACTTCCCTCTAAGTGGGAACCATGTGGCCTACCTCCACCATCTTGTTGGGGAGCCCACACCTCACAGTGTAACACTGAGGGCCTTGGCCAAGCAATGAGGAGGGGGTTAGTGCCCTGGGGCCTTCATTCCAGGTCCTGGACCTGCCATCCCTAGAATCTGATTGCAGTCTGGCTCTGTGTGCTGTGTGTGTCTCTCTTCCAGGAGCCACATCCCACCCTCAGGAGCCAGAAGGAGGGGAGGAAATTTGTCAAAGTTCAACACACTTAGGAATGTTGACCAGGCAAGTCTCCCATTAGGGGAATAAATTTCTGTGTCTTAAAGAAAAGGCTTCAAATGCTATATCTGATTTTGAGGAGGCTCTGAGAAACATTCCTACCTAGCCAAGACACCCAGAATGTAGCTGGACCCGAATGAAATGTGGTCAGTGGGTCACAAGACAGATGACCGACCCATCTTTCTATCCTACGACAATCTCCCAAACCAGAGTCACCATCACAGCCACTGCCCAATTCCCTGCATTTGTGCAAAAGCCTCTACTAAAACCCTCATGCCTGCTAGCACCACCCACCCCAGCTGTCCCCAGAACACCATCCTCATGTGCCCAAACCACCAAAACCATCTGAGTTAACTCGAAGGCTGCAACGGTGTACTAGGTTACATGTGAGATATTCCAAGGTCCCCACACTGCAGTGGGGGAGAGAAGGGGGTAAAGCAAAAGTCTAAATGTGTGTGGAAGGACCACCATGAAGGAGCTCTCATGCAGTGGACACTGGTGTGCTCACACAGAGGAAAGTGAGCCGTGGGACTGGCCTGGGGGGCCACCAGGTCCTTCTGTTAGTAAGTCCACGTTACCTAATGGCACCTTGGGACTCTGAGCAATCGGGTGACACTGTTGGAGAAACCCAAAGAAAGGCCCTTAGGACCTTGTCATATTGTGGAAGAGATGGAGTGGACACCCACGTAGTTAACAGAGCCAAGGCAAGGACCACTGTGGGAGAGGGTTGGGGTGTTTGGAGGTAGTGGATAGAGACCGGTGAGGTTGGCTAGAGAAGCATTTCGAGAAATGTAGGCTCTTAAGCAACAATTTGAGGAAGAAGGAACATGACATGTTGGAGAGGGGAAGGCAACTTATAAAAAGCGGAAGCCAGCAGCTTTGTGGAAATTGCAGCAGTAACAGTATTTGTACCAGCGTGTACATTATCCACAAGCACTTTCATCTCACATTGTCTCAGCTCATCCTCCCAACAGCCCTGTGAGGGGAGCATCCTTGTCATCACATCCAGGTGAGACAGGCCTTGAAGATAGATGGAACTTCTAGAGGAGGAGACATGGGGGAAGGGCCTCCAGGCAGAGGGAACTACATGAGCAAAGGCATAGAGATGGAGAAGGACTGACTGTGTGGATGGAGAGATTAGTGCAGGGTTTCCACATGCAGAGTGAAGTCTGAGAACTATTCCTCAGTTGATGGACCATTCATCATTTTTGGCCGTTATGAATGATGCTGCTATGAACACTTGTGTACACATTGTGGTGTGAACATATGTTTTCATTTCTCTTGGGTATACACCTAGGAGTGGAACCGCTGGATCATGTGCTAATTCTATGATTAACCATTTGAGGAACTGCTAGATGGTTTCCAAAGCAGCTGCACCATTTTACATTTTCTACGGGATTTCTTGCCCTCCAGCTTCTAACTGGATTTGACCAATGGGAGGCACATTACATTACAGACATCAGAGGGTAGAGCAGAGTGAGGATGAGGTATTTATTTTCTGCAGGATTGCCATAAACCAGCTGCATCTCACTACTGAAGGCCAGAGCTCTTGTCAATGATCCACCAAGAGTCACTGGTGGTTCTCCACCAAACTAAGGGCTCCAGGCTCCTCTACTGATGTCTCTGTCCCTTGGCTTTTTTAAAAATTGTGGTAAAATATACACAATATAAAGCTTACCATTATAATCTTTTTTTTTTTTTTTTTTTTTTTTTTGGCCACACCGTGCAGCTTGCAGGCTCTTAGTTCCCCGACCAGGGATCCAACCTGGGCCCCCTGCAGTGCAAGCAAGGAGTCCTAACCACTGGACCGCCAGGGAATTTCCCACATTTTAATCATTTTTAAGTGTACAGTTGAGTGGCATTAAGTGCGTTCACATTGTTGTGTAGCCATCACCCTCATCCATCTCCAGAGCTTTTCCATCTATCTGAACTGAAACTCCACACTGGTTAATCGATGCCCCTCTCCTTTCTCAGCCTTGAGTGGGCAGGGCTCCCCCGCGTGGCTACCCTGGAGCACTGCACCGTGCCTTGTGGTTCCACTAACTCCTGCCCACACACCTTTGTAAATCTCTCTTAAACTATCTTCAATTTACTCAACTTGAGTGAACCATTTATCTCCCGCCACACCTGGTACAACAACTCTCTGAGGCAGTGCCTAAAATTATCATCACCATTGTACAAATGAGAAAACCAAGGCAGGGGGAGGCTGAATAACTTTCCCAAGGTCCTCACCTAGTAAGGGGAGAACTAGGATTTCGACTCAGCAATCTGGCTCCAGGACAGCTGAGATAAAAGCAAAGGCTACAGAATGTGACAACTGACAAACACTAGGATCCCGGGCAGGTGAAGAGTTCAAGCTGACCAGAGGCTGGAGCAGGGATGGGGGCGACTGGGAGGCTGGAGAGGCCTCCAGAGAGACTGTTTAGCACCTGGGCAGAGGGGAGCAGGAAAGATGAGCCCAGTCTGCATCATGCTGAGCCAGAATAGCGTATCCCGAGGGGAGACACCGCCGCTGCCAGTGGCTGCCCCGTCCCTCGCCGAGCTGACCCAGGCGGTCAGCTGAGACTCGCAGGAAGAGGCCGAGAGGACCTTGACTGGGGTTGAGCTCCATGGGCCAGAGGTGAGGCTGCTCTGGGAATGAAGCTGTCCCAACCTGTCCCAGGCCGGGGCCCTGTGGCCCTGCTGAGTAGCCAGGCCTGGGTGTGACTAGCGTGACCAAGTGGATTTACTCCATTGTGAGAAGACTCCTGGGATTGCCTCCCAACATGACACTGCCTGATTGTGCTGGGATAACAGTAGAGGTCAGACAGCGCTGGAGAGGAGGGGGGCCGGACAGAGCTAAAGTGAAGGCTGGAGCGCACTGGCAGCCCAGGACTGGAGGCAAAGGGGTGAGGGACATGCAGGCCCAAGATGTTCTCCCTGCTCAGTGGGCTGGCTTTGCTGGCTGTCTCCTTCCTGCTCCTGAAACTTGGCACCATCTACTGGGAAAGGAGCCACCTTCCTCCTGGTCCTTTCCCCTTCCCCATCCTTGGAAACCTATGGCAACTAAGCTTTCAGCTGCACCCAGAGACACTTCTCCAGGTAGGGAATCTGTCCTGAGTTGGAGGCCCTCCGGAGAGGTGGGCACACGGACCCTCCCTCTCAGCCCAGGGACACTAGAAGCAAGGAACTGGGCTCAGACACGCGTGGGGAGGTGAATCATGCACCTGCCACTCACTTGCTCTATGACCTCAAGACTCAGTTTCCTCATCTGTCAAATGCAGGGTTGTTGGGGGATTGCAAACATTGAATGTAAAAACTTTGCACAGGGACATCCCTGGTGGTCCAGTGGCTAAGGCTCCATGCTCCCAATGCAGAGGGTGTGGGTTCCATCCCTGGTCAGGGAACTAGATCCCACATGCCGCAACTAAGAGTTCACATGCCACAACTGAGACCTGGAGCAACCAAATAAATAAATAAATAAATATTTAAAAGAAAAAAACTTTGCACAGAGGTCACCCAAGAGGATTCTGTGGCAGAGCTCCACTGCCAGTGTAATGAGGTGGAGAAAACTCTTTAACAGGACTCTGCTCCAGGAGAGCACTGTTTGTGGCTGGAAGGAATTTTCTGAAAAGCCACTTGGGATGGAAACTGGGGAGAATGGGACCCCCGAGGGCACACTCAGGTAGCACTGCTACACCAAGCCCCCTTCTAGGGTGGGTGGATCCCACCAGTGGGAGGGTTTTGTTGCCCTGAGTGGGGGGTTTGAAATCCAGGCCAGAGCTGACTTATTGCTGAGAATTGGAGGAGACAATTCCCCTCCCCATGACAATGCTCAGTTCTCATCAATGTTGACTAAGTATTTTATAAAATTCTGGTTGAAGATTCTAGATGACCATGATCCCCAGGCTCCTCATGTAGTAGGAAAAGCACTGCACTGAGAGTCGGGAGACCTGGGTATGAAGCCCTGGTCTTTTGCTTTCTTTTTTGGCCTCCATTTTCTTTCTTTGTTTCTTTTTCTTTTTTTGGCCACACCGTGAAGCCTATGGGATCTTCATTCCCCGACCAGGGATTGAACCCACGCCCCTGGCAGTGAGAGCGTCAAGTCCTAACCACTGGACCGCCAGGGAATTCCCTGGCCTCCATTTTCATGAACTAGAGATTATGATACTTACCTCGCACACTTATACTGAAAGTGCACTCAAGTAATATACGTAAAGGCCACACTGGACCCTGAGCCCTGAAGAAGGTATAGTTATAATTGACTATCATCTGTAAAATGGGTAGAGCATACCCGCCTCCCAGGATCCTTGGGGTCCAAACCAGATGCCGTATGTGTAAGTGCTGGGCCCTGACTATTCTAGGTGCTCAGGGAGCCTGTGATATGACCCCAGCTGGCACTAGTGCTGGCTGTGGGAACCCAGGGTTTGGCTTGTCCGACAAACGGGGTGGGCGGGTGCTCTGAGAAGGTGCACCTGAGGTAAGTGTTGGGTGCGAGAAGGTGGAGATTCATGCCAAGGGGAAGGTGCCCAGGAATGGGGCCATCTGAGCTTTCTCTGCAGCCCTGGGACTCTGTCTCTCCGCAGCTGGCCCAGGCTCACGGCAACGTGTTCACCGTGTGGGTGGGCCCGACGCCCATGGTGGTGCTGAGCGGCTTCTGGATGGTGAAGGAAGCCCTGGTCTCCAACTCGGAGCAGTTCTCAGGCCGGCCCCTCACCCCGCTCTTCCGGGACGTGTTTGGAGAACGAGGCAAGGCTGCCCTCTCTGCTGGGAACGGGGTGGCTGGATGGTGACTGCACTCAGGAGTCCCCTGGGGTGGCCCAGAACTGTTAACAGGGAGGAATCTGCCAGGAGAACTCGGGTCTCCTCAAACACCGCTGTGCGAGGGGAGGGGGCAGCATGGGAAGGAACCAGCTCTGGAGGGTCAAAAAGACCTGAGTCAAGTCTCAGCTGTGCCCCTGCCAGCTGTGTGACTGGGCGAGGCAGCCTCACTCTCCGTCCCTCAGTGTGCCCATCTGTTAGATGGGGATAGTGACTGCTCTCGCCTCCTCGGGATGTGGGGGAGATTAAGTGAGCCCTACAGCCAAGAGTGCCCAGGACAGCGCCTGGCTCAGCAAATGCCCTTCCCCCCACCTCCTCCCCTCCAGGCTCCGGCCTCCCTTCCCTTCTTTATCTCCTCCTCCATTTAAGAGTCCAGTGGGGACTCTTAAAGGCAAAATCAGATTGGCAGCTTGGGAGGAGGACATAGCTGAGCCCACCTTGATGGCACCAGGCCCACGGACCACATGACCGCCAAATGCCCCTCGGTCAGAGCACCAGCCCCGAGCTGATTGGGAAGGCTGCCCAGGGGTCTGCTCTCCTGCCTGAGTGAGAGCCAGGTGACCCTGGCCTGGGAGGCTGGGACGGGCTGCTGACTGTCCCTCAACCCGGGCCCAGGGGTCATCTGCAGCAATGGGCACACGTGGAGGCAGCAGAGACGCTTCTGCCTGGCAACGCTTCGGGAGCTAGGCCTAGGCAAGCTGGCACTGGAGCTGCAGTTGCAGGGAGAGGCGGCAGAGCTGGCAGAGGCCTTCCACCGGGAGCAGGGTAAGGAGCGGCTGGGGCAGGACCACCCTAATCCCTCCACAACAAACATGCACACTCCTGCAAGGAGGCTGAGCCCTCGGGTGTGTGTGTTTGTGTGTGTGTGTGTGTGTGTGTGTATGTATAAATGGGTGGACCCTTTGCGGGTCCAGTAGGGGATTTGTGCTACATCAATAAATCAGGAGTTTCTGTAAGGTGGGCAAGTGGGCAGACAGAGGCCCAGGAACGTCCAGTCCATTGAGAAGCCTGAAGCCCTTCTCTACAGGTGGGGAAATGTCCTCCCTCAACATCTCGGGCCTTTTACACCACAGACCCTTTGCACATGCTGTTCCCCCTCTGGAATGTCCTAATCCACTCCTCTTCCCTCCCTGTGAGAAACCACTGCTCCTTTCAGACCTGGCTGACATCACCTGCCTAAGAAGCCCTCCCCAAATCCCAGGCACAGCTGGTCCCTGCATCCTTTGTTCCCAGCTGGAACACACCTGTCCCACGTTCTAGTGTGTTTAAATGGGTCTGTGTCCCACACCTCTCCCTGCAAACCCAGCGCCTGTCACCAAACCTGGCTCATAGAAGTTGCTCCGTAAGCATTTGCTGAGTGAATGACTGAAGACTGGGAATGAATGAGTGATGCAATGAGTGACCTTATACAGACTGGCTGAACACTCAGGGCAGTGCTCTTTTCGCCTCCTCGCCCCGAGCCCTGCCCCTCTGCTCTCAGGTAGACCCTTCGACCCTCGGGTACACATTGTCACGTCCACGGCCAGAGTCATTGGGGCCCTTGCGTTTGGCCACCACTTCCTCTTGGAGGATCCCTTCTTCCAGGAACTGATTCAAGCCATCGACTTTGGCCTGGCCTTTGTCAGCACCATTTGGCGCAGGGTAAGCTGGCCCTTGGGGAGGCAGGTGTGCCGACCATTGGACAGCTGGGGGCCCAGGGCAGGCAGGGGCCTCAGCCAGGGCATAGCAGGGAGGGTGTCAGGCAGGCAGGAGGAAGGCCATGGGGCCTGATTCTGGGTTCCTCAGGTAGCCTCTGCTCAGCAAAATGATGATTCACAGCATCAAAGTTCCTTTATTGTGGTTGAGCATGGAAGTGTGGGCAGGGAGTAAGAGACAGGTTAAACCCCCTTAAATACAGCTGTCTGGGCCTGCAACATCCTAGCTGAGCCCTGGGTCCAGTCTCTGCTACTACTGCCTTCATTACTGTCTAGATTACTTTGGGAGTGTGGAGAGTTTCCAGATGACGAGCGGTCCTGGGATGCCCATGTCAGAGGTTCCAGACCACTTTGGTGCCCCCAGCACCATTCTGAGCTGCCCTGGCTCAGGGTCAGCACCTGAGCAGCCCCTGGGCAGGCCTCTTCCCCCACAGCTGTATGATCTGTTGCCCTGGGCCTTCCGCCGCCTCCCAGGCCCCCACCAGGAGATGTTTAGGTACCAGAAGGCTGTGCGAGGCTATATCTGCCAGGAGATCAGCAGACACAAACTCAGGACACCTGAGGCCCCCAAGGAGCTCATCAGTGCTACCTGGCCCAGATCACTAAGGTGGGCCTGAAACGGCTGCAGACGGAGGGAGGGAGGGACGGAGGGGGCTGTCTTCCCGGCTGCATCTCATTTCAAGGCCACGGCCTCAGTTCCTCCTTCTGGCCTCAGTTTTTCAGAGCACGCTGAAGCAGCAGCCGTTTGGGTTTTTCCCTCCTTATTTTTTCCCAGGCCGGCGCTGGCTCCTGCAGACATGGGTAGGGTGGGAAGCAGGGGACCTGGCTGATGTCAGGGCAGTTTCCCCCTCAAAAGTCAGTGCAGTCCTGGGACTCAGGCCCTTCTGACCCCAGAGGAGCTCTGGTCCCACAAGTTTAGGGACAGGCCAGGCCTCAGTCAGGGAGATGCCAGGGCTCTGTGTGAGGAGAGCTTCAGACTCGGAGCTCCTCTCCCCACCACTCATCCCCCACCCACCAGGCCACGGACGACCCTGTCTCCACATTCAACGAAGAAAACCTGATCCAGGTAGTGGTCGACCTGTTTCTGGGAGGCACCGACACCACGGCCACTACCCTGTGCTGGGCACTCATCTGTGTGGTCCAGCATGGAGCCATCCAGGGTAAGGGGGCCGTGGTTACACCCTGCTGACTGCCCCATGCCCATTACCCCCGCTGTGGGCTTCTGGGCTGAAGGAACCTGTCCCCATCACTGTCTTTGGTCTGCGGCCCCAGGGGTGGGTCCTGCTCTCACTGCTGTGGTGTAGGAGGTGTTCATGGCTTTGAATCAGATGGAGGGGCTGGGGGGTGGGGACTTCTAGTCCCACCCTGCTACTGACTGAGTGATCCTGGGTAAGTAATTCAACCACTTAGGAACAGTGTGAAATGAGGCAACATTATTTCACCCATTCAGTAATGATCCAGCACCTACTAAGTGCCAGGCCCTGTGTCAATGTCCACCAAGATCACAAACGAAGAAAAGGCGGCTAGAGTTCTCTCAGGGACAAACTGGCCATGACCTAAGTTCAGATCCTGGTTCCACTAGTTTTGTGGCCTTCAGAAAAGTACCTGTCCTGTCACAGCCTCAGTTTTCTTGTCTGTAAAGTGGAGACAACAGTTCCTACCCCATAGGACTCTTTGTATATAGAACACTTGGCACATACTGGGTGCTGAAATCTGGGTCCTAGCCCTTCCCTCAAGTTCCCCTCGGAGGAGCAAATCCTGCAAAATCTTGTTCACAAGCTCTGCCTCAGAGAGGGACTGCCACTGTTGGGACCAGGGGTGGCTGAGTGGGGTAGGGCAACCTAGGGGCGATGAACCTTGGCGACTGTCTCTGGGTGGGGACAAGGACGGTGGGGCGTGGTGGGGAGGTCGGGTTGCAGCCCTTCCCGGGACCCACGCAGAGCCGCCTGCAGAGAGGGTGCAGCGGGAGCTGGATGCAGTGCTGGGCACCTCCCGGGCCATCCGCTACTAGGACCGCGAGGTACTGCCCTACACCCGCACCGTCCATGAGGTGCAGCACCTCAGCAGCGTCGTGACCGCAGATGCCGTGCGCCAGTGCGTGACCTCCACGCATGTGCACGGCCACCCCATGCCCAAGGTAGGTGGCCCCAGTGTGACCTCATGCCCTATCCAGTGCCTGCAGAAAGCACCCTTCGCTGGGCTGCCTGCCCAGCACAGCCACCTGCTGCAGCTTCTGCCTGTCTGCCAACTCAGTCAATCATCCATCCATCCATCCATTCATCTCTATCTATGGCATTCCGGATGGAGAGTTATGATTGTGAAAGAATACACTCAGGGATATTTTAAAATGTTCTGTGTTGTTCAGAAGTAACCCCTGCAGACATTTTAATGCACCTCTTTCCAATCTTTTTTGTCCACATATATTTTACGTAGCTGTGATTATGCTGAATATATAACTCTGAATCCTTCATTTCACTTAACATATCATTCTGATTCTTCTGCATTACTGGTTCCCAAACTTCTAGGTACACCAGAATCACATGCAGGGCTTGCTAAAATGTACATTGCTGGGAGCCATTCCCAGAATATTGGGGGTGAGGCCTGAGAATCTGCCTTTCTAACAGGTTCCCAAGTGGTGTGGATGCTTTGGGTCCCGGGGCCACATTTTGAAAACCACTCTTCCACATCACTCTAGATGGCTGCATAATGTTCCACCAAATGGATGTTTTGTAATTCTTAACCCTTTTTAGTGAACTTTTAGCCTATTTGCAATTTATGTGCCTTAGGCTTGGTCTGCATTTTGTGTTATATCCTTAGAACTGATTTCTAGTAGAAATGCCTGTCTCATTTCTTTCATTTTATAACTAGGTTAAGAGAACAAGTACTGAATAAGGAGAGATAGAGGAATAAAGTTAAATCAAACTGTTTAGGTCAAGAACAGCCACTGTATATGTACATAAAACTTGAGTCTGAGCTTCCCTGGATCCAGTCAAAAAAGGAAATCCCAATTAGGTATGACTTGCATTATGTCATAAAAGGAAGCATGCCTGAATCAGGAAAACTTTGGCTCATCACCCTTCGAGAAGTTATTATGAAGATCATCAATCAGAATACCTTTTTGAGGGCCAGTGGACGATGTACTGGGTGGTGCCTTCAGTAGGAGTTTAAAGATACAGAAATATTCTTTCATATGGTAGCTTCTTCTTATCTTCAACCCTTTTTTTTTTTGCAGTACACAGGCCTCTCCCTGTTGTGGCCTCTCCCATTGCGGAGCACAGGCTCCGGACGCGCAGGCTCAGCGGCCATGGCTCACGGGCCCAGCCGCTCCGCAGCACGTGGGATCTTCCTGGACCAGGGCACGAACCCACGTCCCCTGCATCGGCAGGCGGACTCCCAACCACTGCGCCACCAGGGAAGCCCTCTTCAGCCCATTTTAAACGATGAAAGTTTAACATGAACACATTTCTGCATGGAGTTAAAAAATAGAGTTCAGGTTTGTAGCTCTCTTGGTGATTCAGCTTGAAACAGGTTTCTGTGCAGGTTTCTGACATGAACTGGATCATAACATAATAATTCCTGCTCTTTGCCAAGCCTTACTGTGTGCTAAGGGCTTTGAGTCCTCTACAGCATTCAGTCCTCACAATGACTGACTGTCATGCAGATCCTAGATAAGAGATATTTATTGAATTAGTTGTCTATCTCTCTTGCTATGTAATAAACTACCCCCAAACTTAGCACCTTACAAAAACAGCACTTCTGTGGGCTAGGGATCTGGGTTTCTGTGGGTCAGGGATCTAGGTGCAGCTTAGCTGGATGCCTCTGATTCAAGGTCTCTCATGATGTTATGATGAAGTTGCTGGCTGGGGCTGCAGTCTTATCTGAAGGCTCCACGGGGAGGTTCCACTGTCAGAGCACTTGCATTGCTTTCTTCAGGATTCAGTTTCTCCTGGGCTGTTGGCTGGAGGCCACCCTCAGTTCCTTAACATTGGGCCTCTACATAGGGCAGTTCAAAACATAGCAGCTGACCTTCACTAGAGAGAGCAAGTGAGAAGACAGAAGCTACAGTCTTTTTGTATCCTAATCTCAGATGTGGTATCCCCTCACTTTTGCCATATTCTATTTGCTAGAAGTGAGTCAATAGAGCCAGCCCACCCTCAAGGGGAGATGGTTTTACAGGGAGTGAATGCCAGGCATCATGAATCATTTTGGGAGTGGGGTGTCATTTTAAAGGAAATGTAGCACAGGTGTGTAGGTGGCAAGGTTGCCATTTTAATGAAGATGAAACAGAGTCACTCATCTTGGTGCCCTATGCACAGAGGTGCGCTGTGTTAAGACTTTCCTCAGAAAGGGACTTTGGCTCAGCACTGATGCTCCAGCCCGTCCCTGGTGGAAGCCTCAATGGTACAAGGTGGGTACACCATGAAAACAATGGGGATAGAAGGTATGGGGGTCCAATTTTTTCCATCATGAGAATCTTTATTCAACTCTTACAACCATGGTTCAGGGCAGACTTGGCAGCAAGGGCCCTGCCAGGATGTGATTATTAAATTCTTATTAATTTGATCAGACTTGAGATTCCTGTCTCCATGCATTTTTTTCTTCATAATAACCCTGTCCTTTAGATGCTGTTGCTACTGTTAATCTTTTTTTTTTTTTTTTTTTTTTACAGATAGCTTAAGAGAGCTCAAGTAACTGCCCCAAACACACAGTAAGGTACTTAACTGAGTTTCGAATTCATGTCCCTCTGATTCGAAATTTTTTGCTCTACCATACTCCCTGCCGTTCATATTGCTCCAGAAATGCCTCTTTAGGAAGGTAAGTGAATCAGCATGTTGGAAGGAGGTGTTTTGCATTGTCTATTGGTCTGCCAGATTGGCTAATACTGAACAGTCCTTGGCAGTATTCGGCCATCAAGTTCAGAGGTTAGACAAATGTCTCCTTAATTGTGAGGATAGGACCATGTCATCAACTCATTTTGCTGTTATCCTGGTAGAAGCCCCCAGGCCCTGGTTGTCCAAGAGTTGTTCCAAATTAGGTCAAGTTAAAAAGGAGGGAACTAAGGTTCAGCTCTGCTTCATGTCGTTTGGGATTAGAAATTTCCTTATTAATAGCCCATTCCTGCCAATCTGATTCTAGGAGGTGTTCTGTGATAAGAGCTCCAGGGAGCCATTAACAGCCTGGAATCAATACCGAGCTTTTCCAACTTGGGCGAGAGATGTCTCCTGAAAGTAGAATCAAAGCTTGACAGTACATCAATAAATGTTACAGATATTCCTAAACGGTTCTTAACCATTCCATCAGTCGAGTGACAGCGACAACAGCAATGGTCCCTAATACAGAGGGGGCACTTCGAGCCTTTCTCTCTTCAGACATTCTATTTGATTGTAAACTCCAAGCTGCCATTTACTGGGAAGAAGTTGGGATAGAATCCCCAGGAGGTATCCAGCAGGCAGATGGCTCTATAATTTGTAGGAGAAGGAGGGTTGCCCATGTTGTGTGCTGGGTAGGCTATGGTCTGAGCCTGTCCCACAAATTAATATAAGTTAATCACTTTGCAAGGAGTCCAGAACATTACCCAGAACAGGATATAACTAATTCTGGAGGGAAAAGAGCATCTTGCCAGGAGCCTCTGCATCTGAGGGTGATTATTAAGAACTGTTGTAATGCAGAGGTTACTTCATCCCTGGTAGTGAAAATGGAGGGAAATTCCCAGGACTATAACTAGGAAACAAACAGCTCACTCAGGCAGCAGCAAGAACACGTGCTTCCCAATCCCTCTGATTAAAGCCACGGAGTAAAGAGGTCTGGGTGCCTGTCAGTCTGGATGGCTAAGGTCAGGCCCCTCACTTAAGGCTTCAGTAGAGCAACTAAAAAAAAAAAAAAAGAAGAAGAAGAAAAAAGAAAAGTGCCTTCTGAAAGTATTTACATTGTCTGAACTTCTGCATTCTTCACTGGCTTCTCTTTGGTGTGCAGGCTTCAAACTGCTGAGTTTTTAATTTCAAGATGCCTTTGTCAAAACTGAGAATCCTGTGGCCAGTTCTCTAGTCCCCACAGGGGTGACCAGTTTAATTCTCTGGTGTTGGTTAATGAGCCACAGGCTATGAGGCCTTCCTCAGAACACCTGGAGCTGCACCTCCCAGGTCCCGGGTCCATAGCCAACCCCATCCTGGTTCCACTTTGGCTTCCTGGTCAGCCCAGGGCCCACGTGATAAGGAGCTGAAGTCACCAACAGGAGCCTTTGGCTCCTTTCTTCTCCCATCTGTTCAGTCTGATTCTCTTTCCAGTTATTCACTTCTTTGAGGTAGAGTGAGGGCTCGGGTTAGGTTAGGGTTAGAGGTCACTCTCTCCTCTCCCTAATCCTAAGGATTGAAGTTTTCTGTCTCTTCTTCTATCTGCCTTGTTACTCAGTCTTTCTTTCACTTTGTTTGTCTGCCATTCCATTTCTCCTCTCTCTCTCTCTCTCTCTTTCTCACACACACACACACACACACACACACCCCGCCAGTATTCATTGCCCTGTGCAGAACTTGGTCCCCTCCATTCATGCCCAATAGCCACTGGCCTTCTTCCTAGGAGGCAGAAGCTGAGTCTCTAGCCTGGGCCAGGAGTCTTTAGGATGGAGGTGGGTGCCCCTTAGCCAGGAGAGCATAATGCCCAACAACTTCACTGATGTGAAGACCTGTCTGCTGAATCTCTTTGAGGCCCCCTGGTCCCAGGCAACTCTCCTCTAAACACCAAGTGTTCTCTGAGCTCATATCTGCCCAGCATCAGGGCTGGGTGCTGGGCCAGCTGAGCTCCCTGAGCCATATCAGCTCCTCTCTGCAGGGCACCATCATCTTGTCCAACCTGGCCTCTGTGTTCTATGACCCTGAGTGTTGGGAGACCCCCAACAATTCAACCCTGGCCACTTCCTGGACAAGGATGGAAACTTCCTGGTCAGTGAGGCCTTCCTGCCATTCTCTGCAGGTACTGGACACAGCACTGGGTCATGAGTGGTGGGTGTGACGGGACAGGCACAGGGACAGCTGCCATCCTCTGACCTTTCCTTCTGTTTCCAGGGCATTGGTGTGCCTAGGGGACCAGTTGGCTCGGATGGAGCTCTTCCTGATGTTTGCCACCCTCCTCAGGACCTTTTGGTTCCAACTGCCAGAGGGGAGCCCAGGGCTCAGGCGGGAGTATATCTTTGGGGGCACTCGGCAGCCCCGGCCCCAGGAGATCTGTACCGTGCCCCGTCTGAACTGCCCCAACCCAGGTCCTGGAGAGGAGGGCGTGTAAGCCAATGGCAGGGGGCGGGGGCGGTCTGGAGACTTGTCCCCCACAAAGACCTTCCTTAGTCTCTTTCGGCTCCTGAAAAGTTGAAGAAGGACAGAGGTTCACCAACTCAGCTGCCTGTGGTTCCCCCTAACACAGGCTCTGATGAGTGACATTGGAGAGTAGACGTATTAAGGACTCTACAAAGGTGGTTCAGTTTTGGTAGCTCAGTTCTTAGGATTTTACAAGGTTGGTTAAGAGGTTTGGCCTTGAATCACTTCACAAGATTAATCTGGGGAGTCAAGCCTCACAAGGTGGCAGCTAAAGAGGTTCAGAGGGAGAGGCATTTGAGAAAAACTATAAATTCAGTAGTGCCTCCAAGTATTATCCATGCTGGCCCCTGAGAGTCCAAAAACTGGGAAGCTTATTTTCTGTCCTCTCCTTCCCTCTAGTGACTGGATGCGAGAAGTGCAGGTCCCTGCCAACACAGGACAGGGAAAGATCTTCCCGACTCTCTGTATCAGGTAAAGCCAGCAAATTAGGATGCCCCAAGGTTTGAAACACCGTGTCTCCAGACGAGTCTTGCTTATTAAAAAAGAATAACTTGTATTAAGGAAATTCAAATTAAAATCAAAATGAGATACCACTACACACCTATTTGAATGGCTGAAAACAAAGCCCTGAGCCCAAGTACTGGAATTCTCACACAGTGCTGATGGGAATGTAAAATGGTACAACCACACTGGAAAACAGTTTGGGAATTCCTGGTACAATTAACATTACACCATACAACCCAGCTGTTTCACTCCTGGTATTTAACTAAAAAAGATGAAACTATATGTTCACAACAAACCATACTATCTGAATTCCATTTCTGTGATATTCGAAAAGACAAAACTATAGGACATAAAACATAACTGGTGGCAAGGTCTAGGAGTAGGGTTATGGGTTGACTATAAAGGGACACAAGGGAACTTTCTGGGATGATGGAAATGTTCTGTATCTTGATTGCGGTGATGGTTACACAACTGTATGTGTTTGTCAAAAATCATTGAACTGTTACTTAAAAAGGTGAATGTTATTGTGTATAAATCATATCTCAGTAAATCTGACTTCTAAGAAAGAAATGTCTTACCTTTCTCCTTTGAGTTATTTAGAAGATGTACCTATGAATTGTAAACAAATAGAACAAAGCACAGATGTAGAAAACAAACTTATGGTTACCAGGGGATAAGGGCAGGGGAAGGGATAAATTGGGAGATTGGGACTGACATATACACACTACTATATATAAACTAGATAACTAATAAGGACCTACTGTATAGCACAGGGAACTCTACTCAGTACTTTGTAATGGCCTGTATGGGAAAAGAATCTAAAAAAAAAAGATATATGTGTATGTATAACTGATTCGCTTTGCTATACACCTGAAACTAACACAACATTGTAAATCAACTATACTCCAATAAAAATTAAAACAAACAAACAAACAAAGGGTGTCACTCATCATCCCCTTATACAAAGGGTTAAGTCGCAACCCACTTACCAGTGGTAGTGTAGTCACCCATGACAATGCACTCTGAGGGGAATTCAGGATGGAAAAAACAGGATGAAGTGTTCTGTATTTTGGATATAAAGGCCCCTAGATGGTTAAGATACTTACCTCAGGAAGAATTTCAATGACCCCCAGATTCTTGCATTTTCCTATGCATAGATAGATAAGCACTAAAATCATTAACTTTGTGATTAGCAGTAACCTTTTTAATGCTTAACTACATGTACTTTCCACCAAAAAATTCATATACGTACTGGCCCCTCCCCTCCCTCTTTGGAGCAGTTCCTCAGGGCTCTCTGAGAGGCTGTCTCCCGAGCTACAGTCCTCAGTACAGTCCCTGAATAAAACTGAAACTCACTGCTCTCACTCTTAAGTTGTGTGTTTCTTCAGTGGACAGAATGAACCAACATTTCTAATTAGTAGGACATCAGTCATCACTGTGATGAAATAAAATTCATATTTTATGGCAAGACAAGAACAAATTTAAACAAAAGTTTTCTTTGCCGGTTTGGGCCTCCTCCCTCCCCTTTAGTGTGTGTAGTGCATCTGCGTTAACCAGACCTCCTTAGGAGATAACCTTCCTTCTTAATCTCGTAAGGGGCCATGATGACACATGACCCACTATTCGCTTTATACGTGCAGATCTGGATTGTGTAAATTGTCAATAATGCGTCATTTGATGTATATTTGTCTCAAAAACATACATAACTGTGCTTTGACCTCTAATGGGTGGAACAGTCCTCAGAGCTTTCTGAAAGACTGTCTCCCAGGTTAGAAT
This sequence comes from Monodon monoceros, assembly GCF_005190385.1. NCBI lineage: Eukaryota > Metazoa > Chordata > Mammalia > Artiodactyla > Monodontidae > Monodon > Monodon monoceros. Next base: position 83,165,849 of record NW_021703767.1, read on the forward strand.
CCTCAGGTTGGTTCCAGTAAAATTTTCCATTTCTCTCTTAGATCGACTATTAATTTTTTCATCCACAACTGCTACACTGAGCTGGGAAAATTCCAGCCAGAAATGAGGAAACTTGTATTAATTAGCCTCTGGCCTTTTTGCAAGCAAATGTACAGTTCTTCTAGGCTTTTTTTTTCTTCTTTTTTTAAATTAAAATATCGTTGACATACAATGTTTCAGGTGTACAACAAAATGATTCAGTTATATATGTGTGTGTGTGTATATATATATATATTCTTTTTTAGATTCTTTTGTGAAAAAAGGTTATCACATTATAGGTTATCACAAGATATTGAATATAGTTCCCTGTGCTATACAGTAGGTCCTTGTCATTTATCTACTTTATATATAGTTGTGTATATATGTTAATCCCAAACTCCTAATTTATCCCTTCCTCCCCCTTTCCCATTTGGTAACCATGAGTTTGTTTTCTATATCTGTGAGTCTATTTCCGTTTTGTAAATAAGTTCATTTGTATCATTTTTTTAGATTCCATATATTAGTGATATCCTATATTTGTCTCTCTCTATCTGACTTCACTTAGTATGATAATCTCTAGGTCCATCCATGTTGCTGCAAATAGCAATATTTCATTCGTTTTTATGGCTGAGTAATATTCTCTTATAGGCTTTTAGAAATCTTGAAGCTTTCTCACAGACACCTCATTTTCTGTATGGAACCATACCCAGGGCCTGGGGAGTCCAGAGTGGGGCCCTCTGGGCAAGCAGGGTCCCAGAAAGCAGCAGAAAGCCTAGGGTTCTCTTGCCTGGGTGATCCCCTCCCAGGGCTGGCAGCCTCTGGTGACGCAGGCAGGCTCTAGTGTGGAGAAAATAAAGTGGGCCCTGATGCAACTACTTCTTGCCTCACTCTCCAAATCCTCTGTCAGTTCTCTCCCTGTTAGAGCCCCTGTGGTATAATAAGAAATGCATCTGGTCTCTGTCCCTTGTTCCTGGCACAAAGCTCCTCAAACCCTTGGAATTTCCCAAGCAACAGGAGTGCCTATAGCCTGTTGGTCAGAAGCACGGGTGATACCCTGAATTTGTGACTGACATCAGAATTGGGGAATGGGAGCAGTCCTGCGGGACTTAGCCCATAACCTGTGGAATCTCCAGATAGATCATGTTAGAATTGCTTCGTGGTGTGAAAAACATGCATTGGAGCCACTATCTCAAGCTTACAGCACCCTCTAACACCCACCCCCACCCCCATCCAGCCTCCTGTCTTTGAGCCTGCCTGTCCCCCTGCATGTTACTCCTTTCAAAGGCCAACTTTTCCAGGAAGCTTTCTTTCACATGGGCTTCGACCCGGGTTGAAATCTCAGTTTTGCTATCAATAAAACTCTTGTGTGCCTCTATTTCCTCATCTGTCAAGTGGAATGATAATAGGAGTTCTCCCTTAGGACTGTTGTGAATGCCAATGTTCAGCATAGAGCCTGGTACATGATAAGTGCTCAGCTGATGTTGATGGAGATCTCTTTCCCCCATGCACACACACACATAAGCACTACGTCTTCATTTATGGCCCTAAAATGAAAATGATGATGAGAGGCGCCCTTCCCCTGTGGATGGGCTTCCACTTCAGTTTCTAATATCTCACGATGATAGCTGCTATATGTTTATTTCGTTGTTGTTTTTGTTTTTTTTCATGGGCTTCTATCTTACAGGATGCAGTACAAGCTTTGAATCAGAGGACAATGTTGTGATATATCTCATAAGCCCAAGAGTCCAGAGGTTGTAGTGGGGAGAAAAGAAAAGTCTCCTGTTATTACACCTAGTAAACTGCTCTGATAGCTTTTTTTTTTTTTTTTGAATTTTTGAATTTTATTTAATTTACTTTTTTATACAACAGGTTTTATTAGTCATCAGTTTTATACACTTCAGTGTATACATGTCAATCCCAATCGCCCAATTCATCACACCACCACCACCACCACCCCCCGCCACTTTCCCCCCTTGGTGTCCATACGTTTGTTCTCTACATCTGTGTCTCTATTTCTGCCCTGCAGACCAGTTCATCTTTACCATTTTTCTAGGTTCCACATATATGTGTTAATATACGATATTTGTTTTTCTCTTTCTGACTTACTTCACTCTGTATGACAGTCTCTAAATCCATCCATGTCTCTACAAATGACCCAACTTCGTTCAATTTTATAGCTGAGTAACATTCCATTGTATATATGTACCACGTCTTCTTTACCCATTTGCCTGTCAATGGGCATTTAGGTTGCTTCCATGACCTGGCTATTGTAAATAGTGCTGCAATGAACATTGGGGTGCATGTGTCTTTTTGAATTATGGTTTTCTCTGGGTATATGCCCAGTAGTGGGATTGCTGGGTCATATGGTAATTCTATTTTTAGTTTTTTAAGGAACCTCCATCTGTTCTCCATATTGGCTGTATCAATTTACATTCCCACCAACAGTGCAAGAGGGTTCCCTTTTCTCCACACCCTCTCCAGCATTTGTTTGTAGATTTTCTGATGATGCCCATTCTAACTGGTGTGAGGTGATACTTCTTTGTAGTTTTGATTTGCATTTCTCTAATAATTAGTGATGTTGAGCAGCTTTTCATGTGCTTCTTGGCCATCTGTGTGTCTTCTTTGGAGAAATGTGTATTTAGGTCTTCTGCCCATTTTTAGATTGGGTTGTTTGTTTTTTTAATATTGACCTGCAAGAGCTGTTTATATATTTTGGAGATTAATCCTTTGTCCATTGATTCATTTGCAAATATTTTCTCCCATTCTGAGGGTTGTCTTTTCATCTTGTTTGTAGTTTCCTTTGCTGTGCAAAAGCTTTTAAGTGTCATTAGGTCCCATTTGTTTATTTTTGTTTTTATTTCCATTACTTTAGGAGGTGGATCAAAAAAGATCTTGCTGTGATTTATGTCAAAGAGTGTTCTTCCTATGCTTTCCTCTGAGATTTTTATAGTGTCCAGTCTTACATTTAGGTCTCTAAGCCATTTTGAGTTTGTTTTTGTGTATGGTGTTAGGGAGTGTTCTAATTTCATTCATTTACATGTAGCTTTCCAGTTTTCCCAGCACCACTTATTGAAGAGGCTGTCTTTTCTCCATTGTATATCCTTGCCACCTTTGTCATAGATTAGTTGACCATAGGTGCGTGGGTTTATCTCTGGGCTTTCTATCCTGTTCCATTGATCTATATTTCTGTTTTTGTGCCAGTACCATATTGTCTTGATTACTGTAGCTTTGTAGTATAGTCTGAGTCAAGGAGCCTGATTCCTCCAGCTCTGTTTTTTTCCCTCAAGACTGCTCTGGTTATTCGGGGTCTTTTGTGTCTCCATACAAATTTTAAGATTTTTTTTTTCTAGTTCTGTAAAAAATGCCATTGGTAATTTGATAGGGATTGCATTGAATCTGTAGATTGCTTTGGGTAGTAGAGTCATTTTCACAATGTTGATTCTTACAATCCAAGAACATGGTATATCTCTCCATCTGTTTGTATCATCTTTAATTTCTTTCATCAGTGTCTTATAGTTTTCTGTATACAGGTCTTTTGTCTCCCTAGGTAGGTTTATTCCTAGGTATTTTATTCTTTTTGTTGCAGTGGTAAATGGATTTCTCTTTCAGATTTTTCATCATTAGTGTATAGGAATGCAAGAGATTTCTGTGCATTAATTTTGTATCCTGCAACTGTACCAAATTCATTGATTAGCTCTAGTAGTTTTCTGGTGGCAACTTTAGGATTCTCATCTGCAAACAGTGACAGCTTTACTTCTTCTCTTCCGATTTGTATTCCTTTTATTTCTTTTTCTTCTCTGATTCCGTGGCTAGGACTTCCAAAACTATGTTGAATAACAGTGGTGAGAGTGGACATCCTTGTCTTGTTCCTGATCTTAGAGGAAATGCTTTCAGTTTTTCACCATTGAGAATGATGTTTGCTGTGGGTTTGTCGTATATGGCCTTTATTATGCTGAGGTAGCTTCCCTCTGTGCCCACTTTCTGGAGAGTTTTTATCATAAATGGGTGTTGAATTTTGTGAAAAGCTTTTTCTGCATCTATTGAGATGATCATATGGTTTTTCTTCTTCAATTTGTTACTATGGTGTATCACATTGATTGATTTGCATACATTGAAGAATCCTTGCATCCCTGGGATAAACCCCACTTGATCATGGTGTGTGATCCTTTTAATGTGTTGTTGGATTCTGTTTGCTAGTATTTTGTTGAGGATCTTTGCATCTATATTCATGAGTGATATTGGTCTGTAATTTTCTTTTTTTGTAGTATCTTTATCTGGTTTTGGTATCAGGGTGATCGTGGCCTCATAGAATGAGTTTGAGAGTGTTCCTTCCTCTGCGATTTTTTGGAAGAGTTTGAGAAGATGGGTGTTACCTCTTCTCTAAATGTTTGATAGAATTCGCCTGTAAAGACATCTGGTCCTGGACTTTCGTTTTTTGGAAGACTTTTAATCACAGTTTCAATTTCATTACTTGTGATTGGTCTGTTCATATGTTCTATTTCTTCCTGGTTCAGTCTTGGAAGGTTATACCTTTCTAAGAATTTGTCCATTTCTTCCAGGTTGTCCATTTTATTGGCATAGAGTTGGTTGTAGTAGTCTCTTAGGATGCTTTATATTTCTGCGGTGTCTGTTGTAACTTCTCCTTTTTCACTTCTAATTTTATTGATTTGAGTCCTCTCCCTCTTTTTCTTGATGAGTCTGGCTAATGGTTTCTCAATTTTATCTTCTCAAAGAACCAGCTTTTAGTTTTATTGATCTTTGCTATTGTTTTCTTTGTTTCTATTTCGTTTATTTCTGCTCTGATCTATATGATTTCTTTCCTTCTGCTAACTTTGGCTTTTGTTTATTCTTCTTTCTCTAATTCCTTTAGGTGTAAGGTTAGATTGTTTATTTGAGATTTTTTTGTTTCTTGAGGTAGGCTTGTATTGCTATAAACTTCCTTCTTAGAACTGCTTTTGCTGCATCCTATAGGTTTTGGATCATCGTGTTTTTGTTGTAATTTGTCTCTAGGTATTTTTTTATTTCCTCTTTGATTTCTTCAGTGATCTCTTTGTTATTTAGTAATGTATTGTTTAGCCTCCATGTGTTTGTGTTTTTTTCCCTGTAATTTATTTCTAATCTCATAGCATTATGGTCAGAAAAGATGCTTGATATGATTTTAGTTTTCTTAAATTTACTGAGGTTTGATTTGTGACCCAAGATGTGATCTATCCTGGAGAATGTTCCGTGTGCACTTGAGAAGAAAGTGTAATCTGCTGTTTTGGGATGGAATGTCCTATAAATATCAATTAAATCTATCTGGTCTATTGTGTCATTTAAAGCTTGTGTTTCCTTATTAATTTTCTGTTTGGATGATCTGTCCATTGGTGTAACTGAGGCGTTAAAGTCCCCCACTATTATTGTGTTACTGTCCATTTCCTCTTTTATAGCTGTTAGCGGTTGCCTTATGTATTGAGGTGCTCCTATGTTGGGTGCATAAATATTTATAATTGTTATATCTTCTTCTTGGATTGATCCCTTGATCATTATGTAGTGTCCTTCCTTGTCTCTTGTAACATTCTTTATTTTATTTATTTATTTTTATTTATTTATTTTTTTGCAGTACGAGGGCCTCTCACTGCTGTGGCCTCTCCCGTTGTGGAGCACAGGCTCTGGACGCGCAGGCTCAGCAGCCATGGCTCACGGACCCAGCTGCTCTGCGGCATATGGGGTCTTCCCAGACCGGGGCACGAACCCGTGTCCCCTGCATCGGCAGGCGGACTCTCAACCACTGCACCACCAGGGAAGCCCTATGGGTTTGTTTTTGTAGTTCCTTTTCTTCTCTTGTGTTTCTCACTTAGAGACTTTCCTTTAGCATTTGTTGTAGGGCTGGTTTGGTGGTGGTGAATTCTCTTAGCTTTTGCCAGTCTTTAAAGCTTTGGATTTCTCCGTTGAATCTGAATGAGCTGCTTGCCGGCTAGAGTAATCTTGGTTGTAGGTTCTTCCCTTTCATCACTTTAAATATATCATGCCACTCCCTTCTGGTTTGTAGAGTGTCTGCTGAGAAATCAGCTGTTAACCTTATGGGAGTTCCCTTGTATGTTATAACAAATTGTTGCTTTCAATAATTTTTTCAATAATTTTTCTTTGTCTTTAATTTTTGTCAGTTTGATTACTATGTGTCTCAGCGTGTTTCTCCTTGGGTTTATTCTGCCTGGGACTCTCTGTGCTTCCTGGACTTGGGTGGCTATTTCCTTTCCCATGTTAGGGAAGTTTTCGACTATAATCTCTTCAAATATTTTCTCGGGTCCTTTCTCTCTCTCTTCTCCTTCTGGGACCCCTATAATGCGAATGTTGTTGCATTTAATGTTGTCCCAGAGGTCTGTTAGGCTGTCTTCATTTCTTTTCATTCTTTTTTCTTTATTCTGTTCCATGGCAGTGAATTCCACCATTCTGTCTTCCAGGTCACTAATCCGTTCTGCCTCAGTTATTCTGCTATTGCGTCCTTCTAGTGTATTTTTCATTTCAGTTATTGTATTGTTCATCTCTGTTTGTTTGTTCTTTAATTCTTCTAGGTCTTTGTTAAACATTTCTTGCATCTTCTCAATCTTTGCCTCCATTCTTTTTCTGATGTCCTGTATCATCTTCACTATCATTATTCTGAATTCTTTTTCTGGAAGGTTGCCTATCTCCACTTCATTTAGTTGTTTTTCTGGGGTTTTATCTTGTTCCTTCTTCTGGTACATAGCCCTTTGCCTTTTCCTCTTGTCTATCTTTCTGTGAATGTGGTTTTTGTTCCACAGGCTGCAGGATTGTAGTTCTTGCTTCTGCTGTCTCACTACTATATGTTGAGTTTCAACAATGTGCACCTGGCCACCTGACACATACAAAGTCATTTAATCATCAAAATGACAAGGTAGAAGTTATCTGAATTCATAGAAGTGAGTCAAAGTGTCAGATTATCAATAGCCTCAGTTTCCTCACCTGCAAAGTGGAGATAATAATGCTAACTCATTTGGTTGATATTAAGATTAAATTAAATATGACAATGTATGCAAAATACCCATCACAGTACCTGGTACATACTAAGTGCACAATAAATGGCAAATAATAATAAATACTCCTGTGGCTGGATTATAGTCAGCACACCTCCGTAGATCCTTTCCAGTCATCTTGACTCCTGGCTGTCCCCTGAGGACCGTGCTTCTGCTGCAGACTTTGAGTTGAGGCTGCTTGTTCTTCCTCTGTCAGTTCAGGTCCTCGCCAGAAATAGCAGCCTCACTCAAAGCGATGAGGAGAGCTTAAATAACAGAAGACAGAGGCCAAGCCGTGTGGCTCAAGGAGGAAGAGTGGATGGAGTAAGTGCCTTTCTCCTCCCATGCTCCAATCTCCTGTTGGTGCCTGCAATTGGCTGAGTCCAGCTGAAAGCCAGAGGGCAGGGGAGCCCATTGATCTGGTCCATAAAGGTTAGTCTTGAGGGGCCTGGAGCAGGATACAAGAGTGATCTGGAGGAGCTAGAAGAGAACATCCAGCACATCCCCACCTCAGAATCCTTGGGTTCTGGAGGTGGACCACATCCTCCTCGTGCCCTAATGATTCTTTCAGATCACTTGTCCACAGATCACCTGGAGCTTGTATTTATCCTCTGTTGACACTCTGTCCTCTATTTCTAGCCGTTCTTCAGCACTATTAATCTTCTGGTCACTGCTTCTCTTTCACTGAAGCCTCAGGATTCCTCTTCAAGTCCTGCTGTCATCCTGGTGACACCAAGTTAATGTGAGTAGCCCAGTCAACATCCAGGACTCTCAGTTTCTAGGCTTCCTCATCTTTAGTGACTTCCAGTTTCCTTCCTCTTTAGCCATCAACCGTATGACCACACCCAAATTCTTGTTAGCAGCTAGAGAAGCTCCCCCTAGGAAATGACAAATTCACATATCCCTATCAAGAACTGTGAGGGCTCTGAACAAGTTAGCCTGACACAGTTTTATGGATGCTGGTAGAAAACAAAGAATCTTGGGTCAAAGATGAAGTACAACTTATTAGAGCAATAGCATTAGCCAGAATATCAACATTTTTGTGTTGATTCCCTGGGTTCCAATTCCCACGGGACAATGCAATGAAGGCTAAAGGACACCTGCACACTGAGTGGGTTGCATTATAGGAGAGGAATGCTGAGTTTAGGGAACTGGAAACTTCTATAATGGGCAGTAAGCATGCCCTTGCTCTGTCAAGTGATACTAATCTCTATCTTCCAAGGTGTTATGGACAGAATTGTGACCCCCCCCTAAAATTTGTATGTCGAGGCTCTAATCCCCAGTGTGATGGTATTTGGAGATGGGGACTTTGGGAGATAATTAGGTGTAGATGAGGTCATGAGGTAGGGCCTCCATGATGGGATTAGTGCCCTTAAAAGAAGAGACACCAGGGAGCTTGCTGTCTCTCTCTGCCATGTGAAGGCAAAGCAGTAAGTCAGCCATCTGCAACCAGGAAGAGAACTCTCACCAGAACTTGACCACGCTAGTGCCTTGATCTCAGATTTCCAGCCTCCAGAACTGTGTGAGAGAAGTTTCTGTTGTTTAACCCACCCAGACTATTGTATTTTCTTATGGCAGCCCAAGTAGACTAAGATGCAAGGCTATAAGCAAATATGCCCCTTTGCTCTGGAAGAAAATGCCTTTATCTCAAGGTTGTTTGCTTGCTTACCACTTTTGTTCGGCTGAGTAAATTTGAAGATCTCAATTAGATCTTTATTTAATGATTCATGAATTGGACAGTATCCCATCTTAGCACTTAGAAAGGAGCTCTCAGGACCCGTCTGAAATGGAAGCTTATTATAGGCAGAAGGGGGAGGAAAAAGAAAGCTTCTAGCAAAAGAGTGGATTGTTTCAGGCAAGGTCACCTTCATTTGGGGGAAGCTGTGGGTCTATCAGGCAGATTACCCGACTAGTGCTGACCAGGTAATTCCAGATTGACTGGTTAAAGGACACATTCCTGGGAGAGGCTGAAAATGCAATTAGGTTACGTAGTAAGTCTTGTTTTCCTGATGTGGGGCTTAGCACAGGTGACTCCATTTTGGCCTTGTTGTTTCTTTCTTAATGCTATTAAAATGGTAGATACCCCAAGCTCAGTGTTCTTCAGTTGAGATGCAAAACCACTGCATGTTCAGCATCCACCTGGCCCTGTAGGACTTGCAGAGCAAGGGGAGCCCCTGCAAACACGATGCACATGATGCTTGTGCTGTGGGTAATAAAGTCTTTTCTTTCTGACCCGGGAGTCTCCTGTTTTCTGCCAGCATCTAAGCTGATTAGCTTGCAAATAGGGTAAAATCAAATCTCATAGTTGACACCTATGACAGAGCCAAAGTTAATTTATTTTAGTTTCTCAAAGAAGTCATGCCCTGGAAGACATCACAAATGCTACTTTCTCTACCTAGAACATTTCATCCTTTCTCTTCTCCTGGTAACTACCATCAGTTTCTCTGGGAAGCCTTCTCCCCTGCCTCCTGTTCCTTATCCCTTGACAGCATTATTTCCCCCTCCTCCAAACCCCCAGAGAGCCTTCTGCTTCTCTGACCATAGCACTTCTTCCAATGTATTGTAATTGCCTGTTTATTTACTTGGTCCCTTCCTCCCCTGTAGAGTAGGATCTCTGTGAGGACAGAGATAGTGTCTTCTAAAATATATCCCAGATCTAGTACATTGCTGGGCATACTATAGGTGTTTAATAAGTATTTATTGGAATGAATGTGGTGTTATTATACTGATATGCATAAAGCAGTATTAAAACACAGATGAAGGTCATCTAAATCAGCGTGAAGGTCTAAGAGGAAAGCCTTAAAGGGAACCAAAATGTCACCCCCAAGTATGACTCTGACATAAAAGTTATTTTGAGCTGAAGGCAATCAAGAAGCAGTAAATGTGGAAAAAGCTCCCCCTTTTCTTTCTAAAGGCAGGAAATAAATGTTTCCTTTCATGGAGACAGACATCAGCCCAAAGACTAGAGACCAGTGTAAAAGTAAACTCAAAATGGAGTCGGTATTGCTAAGAGAGCCCTCTAAAATACAGCTGGGAGATCATTGAGGAAGTATGACTTATGCACATCTCAGCCTGGATGGAATCTGACCTTCTGACCACTTATTGTCTTAACACCGGCATCCAGAATATCTATCCAGTTTTCCAGAAACTCAAGATAATTATTCGACTCACCCTAAAATTAGCTCATGACAGCCTACCTACTTATTTGACCCTTACCCTGGAATAACTAGTGAGAGCCTGTCCCTTAAGGAATATTGCCCTAAGGGATTGCCTGAGAGTCCAACATAATTCTTCTTTTTGGCCGTGTGGCTTGTGGGATATCAGTTCCCTGACCTGGGATTGAACCCAGGCCATGGAAGTAAAAGCCCAGAATCCTAAACGCTAGGCCACCAGGGAACCCTCTAATTCTTGAACAACCTTGTGGCTTTTGCCTTTATAAGCCCCTGATTCCTTCTCTTCCCCGGAACACTCTTGGTTTTACCCTAATCTGTGTCTCTGAATTGCAGTTCTTGAGACCCTAAATAAAGGGTCTTTGCAGCTGCGATATTATTATGAATACTAATTATTAATATTATTATTGTTCAACAAGAGACACTGGGGTAATCTGCAAACAAGCTTTGTTAACCTCTCGTCTTCCTACTTAAGGAAGATAAGCCCTAGTTGGACTACTCCTAGTCCAAGCCCCATTGTCTTGTCAATTCTTCACAAATTGTTTCTTTGTAGAAAAGGTATAAAAACTTCCTGCTCTGGTCACTTCTTCTGGTCTTCATTTTCTTTCGAAGACTCCCATGTACATGTAAAAACTCAATAAACTTTGTGTGCTTTTCTCCTGTTAATGTCTTTGTCACTACCTTTCAGACCTGGCCAGGGACCCTAAGAGGTTGGAGGAAAACTTTTTCCTACAGCTTCCTAGAGGAGGTGACGATTCAAGTTGGTCTGGAGGACAAATTTGTTAGTAGGCAGAGAAGGGAAAGGCGTTTCAGGCAGTGAGGATGGTATATGAACTCGGGAGAAGTAGGGACTGGAAAAGTAGTGCCTTTCAGAAACTGCGGGGGCTTCCCTGGTGGCGCGGTGGTTGGGGGTCCGCCTGCCGATGCAGGGGACATGGGTTCGTGCCCCGGTCCGGGAAGATCCCACATGCCGCGGAGCGGCTGGGCCCATGAGCCATGGCCGCTGAGCTTGCGCGTCCGGAGCCTGTGCTCCGCAGCGGGAGAGGCCGCAGAGGTGAGAGGCCCGCGTACCGCAAAAAAAAAAAAAAAAAAAAAGAAACTGCGTATGTTTCAGTATGACTGCAGCTAGGGTCAGGGGGAGGGATGGAGTGGCAGGAAATAAAGCTGACGGGTAGGCAAGGGCTGATCATGAAGTTTGAATTTTATCTAGAATCTAGATTTTCATGTCACGCTTGGACTTTTTGTTAAAGGCACATCCTCTTCAGTGTATCATAACGTGAAATGGTGGGCAGAAAAAAGAGTAGTAATTTAAGAAAACTTGGGTTGCAATATTGGTTCCTCCACTCACTTCTCTCTGGGCCTCAGAACCACGGTAAAAAAAAAAAAAGCAGTAATAACATCTATCTTAAGAGTTCTGCGAGGATTAAATGCAGTAACTTAGGTAAAGGTACATGGCATCATTCAATAAATTCGTTTTTCCCCCTCTTTCCTGTGGGTCAGTAGGGTGGAGGCCTGGCCGCTTTCGCACGCCCCTCCCAGGTCGAGGCTGGGCACTGCCGGGAGAGCTGCTGCCGACCGGACTGCTGCCGACCGGCGGGTGCCTCTCCCTCAGGTTGGTCCGGCCTGGGATCGGCCGCACGGGGGCGCGCTAGGCTGCCCCTCGGCACTCTATGGTTCTTCCTTTCGCCCCGGAAGTGGTTCCGGGCAGGGTTTGGTAAGGTGGGGCCATGGTGGGGCAGAGGTTGGGAAGATGGCGTGGCGAGGCTTGGCGCAGAGAGGCTGGGGCTGTGGTCAGGCGTGGGGCCCGCCGGCGGGCGGCCGCAGCTGCGAGGAGCTCACTGCAGCCCTGGGTCAGCCGCGGCTGCTCGGGCGCAGGTAATGGTCGCGTCTCGGGGCTTCTTGCCTCTCGTGCCCTCGGCTCCGGCAGCGCATCCTGAGGGGCGGAGGCCGTGCGGTTCTCTTATGCTGCCCCCGGCTCACCCTCTCTCTTCACCAGCCCCTCCTCTCTCCCTCCCCCTTTATCTCTCGCCTGCGTCCAGTCCTCGCTTCTCGCCGCGCCACCCTGCCCGGGTGCACAGTGACCAGCCCCGGCCCAACTCTCCGTGAGCCCGCGGTGGCCCCTTTCCCATCCGGAGGGACGGGAAAAGTAATCTGTGAGGGCTGATTGCGCACCACGCCTCATAATCCTGCGAGCAAGAGTTAACACAGCTGGTAGAATGGCAGGGCTGAGATTTTATTGTCAGTCTTTATAAAACCTTTGTTTTACTACAAATTACCTTCTTTATCGTTTAGAGAACTCTGTAAGGGAAGGCGGAGTCAGAGGAGGGCATCACTTTGCCTCTTGCAGAGTTGTAGGAGAGGCTTTTCTGTTAAAGAAATTGGGAGTGGAGTATTTGGTTTCTAGATGACTTGGAAAGAAAAGTCAATTTTTCCCGAGTAGAAGCTGTATGAAGAGTACGGTCTATCAGTATTTGCTGCTTTTGCATTAGAGTAATTCAACTCTAAATTGAGAGAAGAGAGAAATCCCTGAACTAATATTCTGATGTGTATTTGGCTCTGAAATTTCTTCCTGTTCTTTAACAGAATTTCAGCTCTGCCAGTTTCTGACTTGGTTAGATGTGTGCCTGGAATCCACCTGACTGATAGTAGCAAGGAACATGAAGTGTTTATCAACATGGGGATTAGCCAGTGGTAAATAATTGAGGCTCCAATATGGTGGAGCCATCCTTAATTTTAAAATCACCTGGAGTGTTTTTAGACTGTATTTCCCAGGCCCTATCCCAGTCCTTCCTGTCATCTTGCCCGGTGCTGGGGGGCGGGGAGTGAAAGAACCTGCAGTTCCAAACAAGCACTGCATGTGTGTAGGATCAGAGATTTGTGGAAAACTGGCTTATGTTGTACCTTAACTTCATGATACACTGGAACATGGAGCCTCAGGCACTAATCTTAAACTCCTGAGGAGATGGAGAATGAGGTCAGGTGGAGGTGGTGGTTGATTTCAGTGGTCCTGATTCCATTTCCACTTTATTCCAAATCCCAGTCGAAATTGCATGGTTTGAGGGGGAGGAAAAGTGAATAGTTATTAGGAAGCAACTGGTGTTAAATATTCAAGATATGTGTTAGGAAGGGAAAGGAAAAGAACTAACTTGGCTAATGAGGCCATTTAAAAAAAAATCATGTGATGTTGAAGATTAGCATCACAATTTTTTAGTTTGTCATTTATATGCAGAGTTTGAAATTGACTTTTTTGTGGTGACACTGAAAAATGTGCATTACAAGAGATTGTAGGTAAGCCTGAAATATAATAGAATATATGTCTGCTTACCTCTAGAAAGCATGAGTTTCCTTGTATATAACTTTATTAGGTCTGCTTTCACTTCTAGTGGTTCTAAAATTAGTATGTGGAGGAATGAAGTCATGGATACGGTTAAAAAGCAGAGGTCTGGGCTCAGTCCTTGTGATTTTGATGTAATGGGCCTGAAGTGTGGCTGAGAATTTGCATTTTTTTCTTCTTACAAGAACTACAGGTGGTGATATTCCTCAAAATTTCTGCAGACAATAGCAGGCCCGAGGCAGCCCACCAGCCAAGAATGGTTTCTATGTCTTTAAAGGGTTGCAAAATGAAACACTATGCCGCAGAGTTTTAAATTGTTCTTCACAAAGACTAAAATGTTTATTGTCTGGCTCTTTACAGAAAAAAGAGACTATTTCACTTAGGGTTTTCAGAAACTTTACCACGATCAAACTGTTGGCAGCCCTGCTGAAAAATGGTTTAGGTCTGAAAGAAGCCTGCATAATTTGTCAGTTGTATAGAACTAGCTAAGAGAAGAAAATAGTTGATTGTAGCACTTACACGGAGCTTAAATCTTTTAGATTAGGATAACAATCTTAAGATATCTTTAGGTTAAATACCTGACAAATTAGTAAATCAGGTATATTCAATTATTTTCCCTGTTTAATTCACCATGTATTAACTCAAGATGAGTTTTAAGAAAATAATTGCGGCATGCAAGAGTTTATGCCCCTTCCCCTGAATACAACTATTTTCTTTTAAGTGGGATGAGTCTGTTGTGTGTGTGCTTGGACACGTCTGTCTCCATTTGCACAATAGGCCACTTCTACTCAGTTTATTCACAAAAATCTATAGTAACATAGACATTAGTGCTGACTTGTACGATATCTAAGTGGCATTGTCTTTATCCTCACACTGTTGAAAACAATTCACTAGACTGTGTTATCTCACTCACCACTAAGGCAACAGATATATAGACATGACTTTTCAATTTAAAAGTTACGGGATGGTATTAAAAAATGGAACCATAACAATTGTGTGGTTAGTGGTAACTCAAGCATTCATAAGATCTTCCCACTTTGAGCACGTTACATTGCTTTCACAAATCACTAGTTATTGGCAGAAGGACCAAAGCACAGAGCAAAAAGGCAGGCCTGTCCTCATGAGTTGGTGTATACCTCTTGTGACTCTTTCCTCCCATCCCACCCCCATGCATTTTATTGTGTTGCTTCCTTTGTTTTCCAGACTTATTTCAGGTCATTTATTTTTCCATATTACCTACCCATATGAATGGTTAGAGCTTAAGAACCTAGGCCTTTAAGTATGATATCAAACATTTGCAATTGGAGACATTTATTACACTTTTCCTGGTTGGTTTTACTTTTAAGAAATGTAAAACAAAAGCTCACTAAGGACAGAGAACGTACCTTGTCATGTAATGTGTGATGAAGTACTTATTATATCTAAAAGCATCCTTGTACCAACAGAAAACCCAGCTCTAGCTGACCTTAATAATTAGGGGAATTTATTGGTTTATACCGTTAAAAAGTCCAGAGGTGAGCCTGGCTTCTGGGTGAGGCAAGATCGTGTTTCAGATTGTCACCAGGACTCCATTTTCCTCCATGGCTTGGCTCTGCTTCCTAAACGTTGGCTTTATGTTCTCAGTATGCTATCTCCTTGTTGTAAGATGGCTGTCAGCAGCTCTTGGGGCTATATACTTGTAGGTTCAAGTCCAGCAGAAAAGATTCTCTTCCCCAGTATTACAAACAAAATCTTGAAATTTGAATTTCACTGGACTGGATTGGCCTAACTTGGGATGCATGTTCATCTTTGAATTCCTTAAATTTGCCAGGGATGTGGGACATGTAGTTTCGCTTAAGCCAGTCAGGAGCTTGGTGTGCCTCCCCAAACCAAGTGGCTGGAAATTCCAGGGTACCCTTAGGTGCGGATGCTAGGATTGAGCCAAAAAAGCTCACTGTCAGTCCTAGTGAAACTTTTGTATTGGAATACTTTGGTTACAAATCCTAATTTTAAAATTCTAGTCAGATAGGATTAACCTGTAGATAACCATTGTAATTTAAGTAGAAATGTTGTTGGAAGGATGAGGGATTAGATTCTAGCTCCTGCTGTTCAAAGTGGTTCATGAACGAGCAGTTCAGGACAGGGTTTGCCAAACATATTTTGTAAATGGCTTGATAGAAAATAGGGCCACGTAGGTCACTGTCAGATATTCTTTTTCTTTTAAACAACTCTTTTAAGCAATAATAAATGAGACAACTGAGGAAGCTGCTACCAGATCAGGTTCTGCTAACCAAAGTAAGAACTATGCTGTCTCCACCGTTATTTTCATTAGCAGAAGTCATGCCTCGTGTGCTGCCTCTCACTCAACTCAGTTCTGACTTCAGGTGTTGTGCTGATGTATCTGATTAGCAGGCCCTGATCACATCTCGAATCCTAACCAAAAGGAAATAGTTTTTAGCTTTCCAGTCCCTGCAGCATGTGAATGTACCATAGGTGAAAGGAATAGGTGTTCAGTGAGCCAAGTCATAGTACTTAATTCTATCCAACAAGATCTGTATGTCCAACTCTAATTCCCAGTGTATGTACTCCTAACATGTATTTTGCATCTGAACTGCATCTGGGGCCAATTTGTTCTTGGTGTCCTCAGTCCCACACTTAACTTCTGTTGAGATTCTCAAGGTAAATATTATTCTAGGCAAAAGGTCTGGCTTTGCGTCAAATCCAGATTCCCAACCTGGTGTATTTGTATTCCTTTTCAAGCATTGTGCTTCAGAATTGTAAATGAGTTGATGAGCTGTAGAAGAACTGATTGAGTACATATCCTGGAGTATTAAGCTGTTGGAGATATAAAGAAATCTCATCCTTCATATTTCTTGGTCTAAAAAGAAAAAAATGTGGCCTACTGGTTAGGACTCTGGGTTCTCACTGCCGTGACCCAGGTTCAGTCTTGGTTGGGGAGCTGAGATCTTGTAAGCCATGAGATGTGGCCAAAAAAAAAGAATACCAGAAACCAGCAACGTTGGGTTACAATTTTTTTTTTAACTTATTTATTTATTTTTGGCTGCATTGGGTCTTCGTTGCTGTGCGCAGGCTTTCTCTAGTTGCAGCAAGCAGGGGCTGCTTCATGGCGGTGTGCGGGCTTCTCATTGCGGTGGCTTCTCTTGCTGCGGAGCACGGGCTCTGGGCACATGGGCTTCACTGGTTGTGGCTCGCGGGCTCAGTAGTTGTGGCTCCCCGGCTCTAGAGCGCAGGCTCAGTAGTTGTGGCACGTGGGCTTAGTTGCTCCATGGCATGTGAGATCTTCCCGGACCAGGGCTCGAACCCGTGTCCCCCTGCATTTGCAGATGGATTCTTAACCACTGCTGCCACCAGGGAGGCCCTGGGTTACAATTGTAACCATTTACAGGGAAACATTTAAAGGAAACATATTCCTATTACTTTATGTCACATCTTTGGGGTTTTTGGCCCAAAGTGGTGTTACTTGTAATTTATTTACTAGACCTAGCTCTAAATTACTTTGGAATATTTAATAAAAATCAAATCCAATTGCAAAGGATTAACATCTGCCACTTTTAAAGCTGTTATCAGTTAGGAATGCATTTGGCTGTAAGTTAATTGTTGCTTAAAGAAACGAGAGGAGTATTTAGCATAAAATGATTGGAGGTAGGTGGCTATTGTCTTTGCTCAGTGGCTCAAAAAATGTTAAGGTTAGTTTCTGAAGCCCTTGGCCTTTCTCTGGGCATTCAAGATGACTGCCTCATCTCTAGAAAATTGCGTCCTTTTTCAAGGCAAAAAGAAGTGGGAGGGATGAGACATTAGTGATACCTCCAATTTTATCAGATAAGCAAAACCTTTTCAAGAGGTTTCTAAACAGTTAAGTCTCATTTTGTCAGAACTCTGTAATATGTCCATCCCTAGCCATAGGAGAGACTGGTAAAGTGAAGATGTTTATCTTTCCTAGCCTCTGCAGAAAAAGCAGGCAACAGAACAAGAACTAGAAATAGATTTGCAATTAGCCATTCAACAGTTACTTGCTAAAGGATATTCGTAAGACTGGGAACAGGTTCTGAAGTTCAGAGCCATTCAGAGCAACATTGGCATTGTTTGACTAAGTGTACTGCTTTCCAAAATAGATTTTGTTGAAAGAAGTAGCACTTATTTGTTAGTACAAATTCTAAATTATTAGAAGTTTTAAGGTGAATTACTTTATCATCATCACCCATCCTCACCATGTGATGTCTGAGAAGTTGAACTGTGGCGTAGACTCAGTGTGGAAGACAGCATTTTAGGTGAGTAATGGTAATAGTAGCTATACCATTTTTCTGGGTTTCGTGTTTCCAAATGCCTGCTAGACATCACCTGGGTGTTCTACCAATGCTAAAAATACTTCATTGCAATATAATTTGCATGTAGTAAAACATATAAGTATTAAGCATACAGCCCATTAGTTCTGACAAATGTATACACCTGTGCAACCATCACCTAAAAATAAAGATACTGCCCATCATTCCATCAAGTTCCCTCTTGCCCCTTTCCAGTCAAGTCCCACTTCAGGCAACCATTATTAATTTTTTTCAAAAAATTATTTATTTAATTTTGGCTGCATTGGGTCTTCGTTGCTGCGCGCAGGCTTTCTCTAGTTGCAGCGAGTGGGGGCTACGCTTTGTTGCGATGCATGGGCTTCTCATTGAGGTGGCTTCTCGTTGCAGAGCACGGGCTCTGGGTGCGCGGGCTTCAGTATTTGTGGATGAGGGCTCAGTAGTTGTGGCTCACGGGCTCTAGAACGCGGGCCCAGTAGTTGTGGTGCACGGGCTTAGCTGCTCCACAGCATATGGGATCTTCTGGACCAGGGCTTGAACCTGTGTCCCCTTCATTGGCAGGTGGATTCTTAACCACTGTGCCACCAGGGAAGCCCACCACTATTGATTTTGGTCACCACAAATTATTTTTGCCTGTTCTTTAGCTTGATATGCATTAATGGAATCACACACATTATGTGCTCTTTTGTGTTTGACTTCTTTTACTCAGCAGTGTTTTTGAGATTCATCCGTGATGTGTGATCAGTAGTTTTTCACTGAGTGATACAGTTGGCCCTCTGTATCTCCAGGTTCCTCATCCATGTATTCAAACAACTGTGGATGGGGAATGTCACTGTATTACGTCATTTTATATAAGGGATTTCAGCATCCCGAATTTGGTATCCGCAGGGGGTCCTAGAACCAGTCTCCCATGGATACTGAGGGACCACTATATTCCATTGTGTGAATATAACACAGTTCATCCTTTCCCCTGTTGATGGAAATTTAAGTTCCAATTTTTACCTGTTAGAACTGAGCTGCTGTGATTGCAGGCATTTTAAACAGTGCCCAAGATGGAATTATTCATCTCTCATTTTCCAGTTTCCTATTTTGGTGCCTCTGATTTTCCTTGTCTTAGTGAGTAGTACCACCTTCCTTTCAGTTATTCAGAATAAAACCAATAATCATTCTTGACCCCTTCTTTCTTCTAACATAATTATTGACCCTTTCTTTATTAGGAACTGGCCTTGGTGGTGGAGATAAAATGAATACAGAAGTGATAATCTAGTTACGGTACAGGCAATAAATGAGACAAATATAAGAGTACATACAGCATGCTTTAGGACTCTAGGGGTACAAAGGAGACACCCAGCCTGCGAGAGTTTAGGAAGGCTTCCTGGAGGAGGAAATAAATGAACTGAATTTTGAAGGGCATGAAAAAGTTAAAGGGAAGTAAGTACCGCAACAAAGGAGTAGCATTGCTGAATTTGGTGGGGTGATGAAAAATTTACTGTGGGATTTAAAGCAGGGGAATGATAATATATTTGTGCCTAATAAAGTGTGGAGGATGAATTGGAGTAAGGCAGTATTAGAAGCAGTGAGATCTGTTAGGAAATGGTAGAGTATTCCAGGCCAAAAGGGATGAACTAAGGGATTGTGTGGGAATTAGGGAGAGAATGTTGGCCCTCTAAGACGACATTTGAGGAAGTGTTGAATGTTTGTGGAAGAGTGCTATGAGGAAAGAAGAACATGCAACATGTTAAAATGTTTGAACTGAAGTCAGCTGTTGCTGTTGTTTAGGCATGGGGTACGGGACTAGATTAGGAGTGAAAAAAATATTCGACAGATTTGGTTTTAAATTAGATGGTAAGAATTAAGCAGAGAGAACTCCATAATGACTTCTAGATTTTTAATCTTAGTGATTAAGATAACTGTGGGCCCACTGAAAGAATAAAGAAGTCAGAAAATGGAGCTTGTAGAAGGGGATGAATTCCCTTCTGAATATATTGGTTTTAAAGTAATAGGGAGCATATCCAAGTAGAATTATTCAATATATAGTTGGAAATACAAGACAAGAAAATTGAGGCTGGGACTAGAGACATATATTTGAATCATTTACTTGCTCAGAAGTCATCCAGGCCACAGAAATGAACTTTTTCTTTTATTCAACCAAAGTGTTTCAAGGCCCACGTTACAAAAGTGAGAAGACCTGTCTGACTGGCAGACAGGAGTTCTATGAGTCTGAAGGATATAGTATGATTAGAGTACAATGAGAACAAACAGGAAGGGGCCTCTACATGGTCTACCTGGGGGAAATTACCATTTTACAAAAGAAAAAAATGCTTCACAAATTTATATGGGTTCAGTTTGAATGGAGAATGTGTAAAGGAAGTATTAGAGCCTTTAAGCATATCTGTCTTTACGGGATAGGAGAAAGGGGGAAGCCGTTAGGAAAGCAAGTTTGAAGAGCAGAGAGTGCAACCTTACAGGCGCTGACAGGTGTGATCAGTAGTGTCAGATGTTTTGAGGAGGTCAAGCTATAAGGACTCAAAACAAGAAAACCCTTTATAGAACATCTAGTTGGGTGTCCCCCAAACTGGTAGTGAAGTAAATAGGGGGCAAGTTGGGGAAAATCCGCCAACTTGTACTAAGTAAGTTAGTACTTATAAAAGGAAAATCATTATTTGATTTAAATGTTTGGCCAAACTTCAAAAAAAATAAAGCTATTCTGTGCTAATTCAAACCACAACTTGTAGTTCTCCAGCTTTTTACAGGATTGCAGACTGTGTGGGGGATGGATACAAATTATTCTGTTGATTGATACACAGTAACGGCCCAAATAGATGCCCTGTAAAGCTGCTGTAGTTTATGTCTCTCCTTTTTCAGAAGGGCACAGTTCATTGTTTTGACTGAATCCTACCTGGGAGTAGGAGTCTTGGCGGCTTTGGGGCTGCATAGTGAGAATAAACTGAAATGGTGATGATGCACGTCAGTTGGGGAGGCTCGTAGAGGTTGATGTTTGCAAGATGCAGCTCTGTTTCTTCCTTCCTTCCCTCCTTCCTTCCTTCCTTCCTTCCTATTTATTTTCCTTATTTTTTTTGGCTGCATCGGGCCTTAGTTGCAGCACACGGGATCTTCGTTGAGGCACACAGGATCTTTAATTACCACACTCGGTCTCTGTTGCTGCGCTCGGGCTTCTTACTAGTTGCGGCGTGAGGGTTTTCTGTCTCTAGTTGTGGTGCGCGGGCTCCAGGGTGCATGGGCTCTATAGTTGTGTTGCGCGGGCTCCAGAGCACGAGGGCTCTGTAGTTTGCGGCACGCAGGCTCTCTCATTGAGGTGCGTGATCTCAGTAGTTGTGGCACGTGGGCTTAGTTGCCCCGAGGCATGTGGGATCTTAGTTCCCCAATCAAGGATAGAACCCATGTCCCTGCAGCTCTGTTTCTAATCTGTTATTTTCCCCTATAGGTTTAATGTTTTTATTCAGCAAAAATGTGGATTCAGAAAAGCACCCAGGAAGGTTGAACCTCGAAGATCAGACACAGGAACAAGTAGTGAAGCATACAAGAGAAGTGCTTTGATTCCTCCTGTAGAAGAAACAGCCTTTTATCCTTCTCCTTATCCTATAAGGACTCTTGTAAAGCCTTTGTTTTTTACTGTTGGGGTAAGAGCTCACGTCACTAGGAGTTACCTACCTTGCTGCAGGTGTAGTGTTAAAGTATCAATACTACTTGTCCTATTTGGGCTCCCTTAAAGACAAGTGGAGTGGGATCAAAAGGATCTGGGGTCATGATTACAATAGAACATGAATTTAATAATTGCTGTTAGAGTATGGGTCATTTATGTAAGCCCTGGAGAAGAAACTCATGGGCCTCTTATTTGGTATAACAATGCAAGTGATACTGAGTTGATATTTTGAATTTTATTGGAAAAGTTCTAACTGTAAACAGGCCCCAGGGTACTGTAACGTTAATAAAATGGGAAACAAGTGTTCTTTTCACCTAGTAAGTTTCAGTGGGCCAGATGTTCCTTATGTTTATAAAAAGCAATGAAAATGAAATATCATCCTTGGAACTATGTATAGATCTATTTAAAAAATTTTTTCTTTTGTAATATATTTATTTTATATAGTTTACAGGCTGTGCATTTGGATCAGCTGCCATTTGGCAATATGAATCACTGAAGTCCAGGGTCCAGAGTTATTTTGATGGTATAAAAGCTGATTGGTTGGATAGCATAAGACCACAGAAGGAAGGAGACTTCAGAAAGGAGGTAAAGATAAACATGGCATTTTTTTTGTTCTAGTTGATCAGTTTTTGAAGTCTGGTTATTTATGAAGTGTTTTTAGTTAATGGCAACATTAGATCAGTAGATGTGAAGTCATTGCAGTTAATATTCTTCTTTAGAGTCATTTCACTGTAGTAAGTATTAATGTTTCGTATGTCTGGCAACGTTGTACTTAACAGTGTTCCAAGAAGTTTGTCCCTCTACCCACATATCAAGAATCACCACAGATAGTTGTTAAAAATTAATGTTTTGGAGCCTTTTCCAGCTCTACTAAGGGCCACTGTTTTACTTTTAGAGTCCATATTAGAATCACAGGGAGTTTTATGCTTGAGGGGTAGAGATACTATGTGGGTTTTAAAAAGCTTCTCAGTGACATGATGTTTATATATCTCTGATAAATAACCACTGTTGATGTTTTTTCTAACTGTGCTCAGGGGATCAAGAGGCAAGAAAAGGGTACAAATACAGAGCTTTTAGAACTTTTCATTATTTCATATGCAAGTTGATGGCCTTCCTTCCACCTAACTGATTTTCTTAAAATGTTGCCTTTTAGATAAAGCGTATATTTTATTTCATTTGCCAGTACTTATTGAGCAGAGACCATAGGCTAATTTGTGGATCCAGGTCCATTTATTTTTCAAGCACCTCCGTATTTTTTTATGACACACTGCTCTTCCAGTTTGGAGAGAGTGTTGATGTCCTCTTCAGTTTTCTCCTTCCTAGGAACTTCTTATTCCTGGCTAGTGAGAGAGCAGCCTTGGGTTTTCTTTTTCCTAATGATAGTTGAAGGTTCCTCTAAGTAGGGAGAAGGATTCATTCCTCCTTGTTTCCCCATAGACACAAGAAGCATGAGCCCTACCAGTTCTAGAGAGGCTTTATGTCAGAAGAACAATGGATGTAATATTTGCAGGTAAAACCTGCAGTAATGAGCAGTGGTTTTTTTTCAGTACAATATGTTTGAGAAGATAGTAACACTGACCTATTCCACAGTCCTGGATCCCTTGAAAGCTACAGGCTTCTGCACTATAAAGTTTTGATACCCAGATTGTTCCTTGGAATGGTGAAAATGACACATGCAATATACATAATCTTCATCCAAAGATGGATTTGTTTAAAGTAGTTAAATGATAAGAGATAAAATATAAAATCCATGTTAAAGAAAATTGAAATAACACATAAATATAACATGGGAAGTGAAAGTCCTGGGAACCTGTGCCCCACTACTACGTATGCAGTGAGTAAGGTCTGAGAGTTCACACACATTTAAATTGTTGTTGACCTTGAACAACTCAGGGGTTGGGGTGCTGACCCTCCACGCAGTGGCACACGTGCCTGTAACTTTATAGTGGGACCTCTGTAACAGCGGTCCCACATCTGTGGATTCCACCAACTGCGAATGGTGTAGTATATTATAGTACATATTTATTGAAAAAAATCTGCATATAAGTCCAGTGCAGTTCAAACCCCTGCTGTTCAAAGGTCAACTGAATTACAAAAATGGAATCATTGTTGTGCATGAATCAAATATATGTTGATCTGTAACTTTTTTTCTTTACCTTGGGTTTCTTTCTGTATTAGTATACAAAGTCTGGTTCAGTTTCATAGTTAGAACATAGTTTTTTTTAATTAAAAAACTTTAATCATGGAAAATTTCAAAGGTAAAGTAAAAAGAGTGAAGAGAATAGTATAATGAACCCCTATCATCCAATGTCAACAGTTATTGACACATAGCCAACTTTGTTTCATCTAGTTCCCCTTCTTTCCCTTCCCTCCCCACCACTGATTACTATAAAGCAAATTCTAGGCATATATCATCTATAAAATTTCAAGGTGTGTCCCTAAAAGATTAGGATTCTGTCTTTTTCTAAACCTCAATCTAGTATTATACCTTTAAAAAAAAAAAGCCAATTTTAGTAGAAAATATTTTTGGTTAGAATTTCAAAACTAGATTGGGTCTTGGTGAACAATCACTTGATAGTGTGCTAGGTACTTTATGTTATTGATATTCCTCACAGTGGTATTGCTATATATCTGTTACTGTCTCCATTTTATGTATCAGGAAACTGAAGTTTAGAAGTAATTTGAGGTCACAGAGCTTATCAGTGGCTTTGTGTAGAGAATGCAGGCTGTCTGACTGTAAAACAGCTGTGTTTTCCACTCTATCGCATATTTGTTATGTCTGTTGTTCAGTAGAGATTTTTATAGATGAGGACTCTTTCATTTACGCACAAAGGATTTTCTTTCTTGCTTTTCATTTACATAGCCTGAAATTATTTACCATATGGTGATATGCAATTTTTCTTCTGTTTTAGATTAACAAGTGGTGGAATAACCTAAGTGATGGCCAGCGGACTGTGACAGGTTTGTGTTAGCTTACACGTTTTAGCCATTCAAGGGAAGAGAAATCAAACCAAAAGGTACAGTATGTCATAGTCAATGGCTTTTGTACCATGCTCATCAGTGGTTTAGAAGACAGAGTTTCTGTACCTTCAGGCTAATGTAATGGTTTGAAAGTAGTGTGGCATAAAGGTATACATGAGGCTCTGGGTCAGTTATTTTCTAATTTTGATCTAGTATGATATTGATCAAATGATCTATCTTTGTTGTAAAATCCTAGCTTGTGAAATAGGTTATGAGTAATTATTACTTTCCCATTAAAGTAACTAAAGAGGACATTGATTAAGTACCTTCTTTATGCAGCATGCTTTATACATATTCTCTCTGTACCTCACAGGGTTGCTTACAGGGTAGTTATCTCCCTTTTTACAGATAAGGAAACTGGCTTTCAGAGAAGGAACTTTTCGAAGGTCACACTGCTAGTAAGTAAGAGCTGAGTTTCAAAACCCAGGTCTGTCTCATCCTAAAGCCGGTTTTCTCTTTTCTATACCATGCTGTTTATAAAATCCTCTTTAAATGTAAGCATAACATGTATATCACCATGATAATTTGTTTTTTTAAATTTTTATGGAAGACAGATCTGGCTCTTCAAGGTAACACTTGTGCAATATATTATGGACTTAGTTATTTTGAGAAATTTGGGGAAATGGATTTGTAAGTTCTTTAACAATTGTGCAGATAGGGAAAAAAATCTTCCTAGAGAAATAGCAAAATACTGCTTTTCCTTAAATATGGTTAGATTTAATGGTACTCTTAATTTTCTATACCTACTTAAGTGGAGAAAAGGTGCTTATGTTTCTTCATTCAGACTATGTCTGGAAGGTTTAATTTTTCTCTCTCCTTGGTGGAACCTGATCCTGTCTTCAAGCTTATGGTTTAGACATTGCTTCCTGCGGGAAGTGCTTTTTATCTGAACTCATTGCACTTTTTAATCACTTATAACACAACCTGCCTTATATAATTGTACATGTATCATCTTTGAGGACAATGATGAGATTCATTTTACTATAGCTCCTAGCACATACCTGGCACACAGTAAAGGCATTCAATTAAAATCTATTGAGTGAATGAATGTCGATGAGATCTTGAATCAAAAGATTGAGATTTTTCAAAGTATATTGCCAAACTGTATAATTGATTAGTTAGGGAGGTCTTAATAAATATGATAACTTCAAAAATAGCTATGTAATAACACATGTTTCCATTGGAATTAATTGGGATTTTTGGTTTGTTTGCTTGTTTTCTGAAAATTAATAGCCTTTCCTTAGGGTAGCAAAGTTTTGATTTCTTTTGATATTTTCAAAGTATCTCACAATTAGTTGATACTTAGTGTTCTTTGAAGATTGTGAAGATTTTATCATTTAACATTTGAGGAAACCTGGGACCAGAATTTAAAACCTTTTTCATGCCAGGAAATGGTTTATCCAAAGCAGTTGGTATTTGGAGATAATTAAAAATCAGAATTCTTTCCCTCAGGTGACGTTGCAGTGTAACTAGCAGCTTGGGTATAAAGTGCTTCGAACCACGTAAACGTGCATGGTCATGCTAAAGACCTTAAATACTTACTGTCAGGTTAGCTAGGTGACTTTTAAAGGCCGAGGAAATGCTCTTTGATCTGTTCAGTGTCACCTCAAACTCCTTCAGGAAATAATTATTCTGGTAGCAGTGAATCTAGCCTCACTGCTGGTGGTGCTTTATAATCAGTTAGCTATGTACTAAAATTTCAATGGTTAATAAACTTGTGCTTTAGTTATATCTTGTCTCTTTTCAGAGGTGCCAGTTCATTCCACTGACCTTGCTTAGCCCCTCGATTGCTTCCTTTAGGCTGATTCTAAGTGAGGTTGGCTCAGCTCCTGGCTTTTATTGAGGATGGGGTGACAGATTCATTCTGTGCCATATTTTCCTTGGATTGTAGCTGTTCTCTGAGTGTTTTTCTTTTTGTATTTTGAAAGAACTTGACAAGTCCTTAGGCCACTGACCTAGAAAGTTTCAAAGCTCTGTGAGACTAGTGTGCTTCTTTGCTCTGTAGTATTCACACCTAGACACTGGCAGCTTGAAAGCTGTAGCAGGTTAAAGATTTTGCAGTTTTACACCAAACATTTCATGTAAGAATTCCTTGCTATCTGAACCTAATGTGCTCATGGATTTGGATGGCAAGATTTTGGTTATAGCAAATTCAGACAGCAAAATGTTTTATCCAAATGCATTTGTTTCCTGAGCTTGAGGTGTAACAAGGGATATCTCAAATTTATCCATATCTCTTTTGAGTCGTAGGTTTGGATAAGAACAGTTCAAATCATAAGGGATACCTGTAATTTACTTTATCTTTAAGGTGGAATCCAGTGGTGAGGTGAAAAACCTCCCTTAGAGCTGGTAGCAGTTTTGGAGTCCCTAGTTTTTGACTCTTGTAGCTCAATCTGTCCCTGGAAATCACTTTGTCAAGGTCTACCAGAGAACTGGTCTTAATCTTTTTTTTTTTCTTATCTGGTTTAGGGATTTTTTTTTTTGTCTTAATTGTTACACAGACATATCTCCCCAAACTTCACATTGCTCTGAAAAAGTTGTTTTAAGTTCACTTGGTGTTTGTAGGATGAAGGGGAGAGCATCAAGTAGCATTCTTCAAAGTTAGGCTTGTCCCTGGTACTTTTATATTTCAGCTAGTCTCCTGTATTGTCTTGCTCTGCAAGGCTTTTTTTTTTTTTTTTTTTTTTTTGCGGTACGCGGGCCGCTCACTTTTGTGGCCTCTCCCGTTGCGGAGCACAGGCTCCAGACGTGCAGGCTTAGCGGCCATGGCTCACGGGCCCAGCCGCCCCGCGGCACGGGGGATCTTCCCGGACTGGGACACGAACCCGTGTCCCCTGCATCGGCAGGCGGACTCTCAACCACTGTGCCACCAGGGAAGCCCTCTGCAAGGCTTTTAAGCCTGTAGTAGAGGTCCCAGGCAACCCCCAAGGAGAGTATTTCCCCTACATTTCTAGCTTTTAGAGATGCCTGTGAGGCACTCGTCATAGTTTTAGTTATTTCTGGGGAAAGGATAACAAAACTAATGCTTGAGTGCCAGCTAGGCTTCAAGTACTATGTTAGGTACTTTACGGACACACACATTATTGTTAATCCTTATTATTAATCTTCTTAAAAAATAAATTATTTATTTATTTTTGGCTGCATTGGGTCTTTGTTGCTGCACGTGGGCTTTCTCTAGTTGTGGCGAGCGGGGGCCACTCTTCGTTGCGGTGCATGGGCTTCTTACTGCAGTGGCTTCTCTTTGCTGCAGAGCACGGGCTCTAGGCATGTGGGCTTCAGTAGTTGCAGCACGCGGGCTGAGTAGTTGTGGCTCGCTGGCTCTAGAGTACAGGTTCAGTAGTTGTGGCGCATGGGCTTAGTTGCTCTGCGGCATGTGGGATCTTCCCGGACCAGGGCCATGTCCCCTGCATTGGCAGGTGGATTCTTAACCACTGTGCCACCAGGGAAGTCCTTAAGAGCCCTGTTACTGGTATCCTCATTGTTCAGATGGGGTAAGTGAGGCTCAGAGAGGTTAAATAACTTGTCTGAGATCACACAGCTAGAAAGGCTGGAGATGGGAAACAAACTCCTTAGTTCAAATAATATGCGTTTTATTACGTCCATTCACTTTCTGCTATAGCAAACCACCACTAATTACCTTTCTGATAAACCACACTGCCTTTCCCCATCTCAGGTATCTGAGTGCTAATTCATAGACCAAATTGCAGCAAATTGTCCCAAGGCAGCAGGCTGGCATTCAGTGAAGAAAGAGGGACGTTTTCGGCTACTCGGTTTATAGTTTGTCATTGTAAAATGAATAAATGTGCATAGTAACATTAAAATAGAGAATATGTAAAATAAAAAAATAAATCTCTCTAACTGTAGATGTCCAGTTCCACCCCCATAACCATTGCCTTTTTAGCTGCTTGTGTATTCTTCCAAAGCACCTGTTTATATATAGACATTTATATCTGTATCTAACTATGGTTTAAACACAAACGGTAGCATGTAATGCATACTCCTCTACACCTCCACACCTCCTCTACTCCTCTACACCTTTATTTTTTTTCACTTAGTATTTTAAAGGACATTCCATATTGATACAAGTAGGTCTATTGTATGCTTTTTTTTTTTTTTTTTTTCTGGTATGCGGGCCTCCCACTGTTGTGGCCTCTCCCGTTGCAGAGCACAGGCTCTGGACGCGCAGGCTCAGCGGCCATGGCTCACGGGCCCAGCCGCTCCGCGGCATGTGGGATCTTCCCGGACCAGGGCACGAACCCGCGTCCCCTGCATCGGCAGGCAGACTCTCAACCACTGCGCAACCAGGGAAGCCTCCTGTGTGCTTTTTAAAAGTATTTTATTGAAGTATAATATACATAGAAGAACATGCACGTGTCAGATGTACAACTGATTTTCACAAACTGAGCACATCCACATAACTAGCACCCAGATCAAGAAATGGAAATTACCAGCACCTCAGGGTCATTCTTTTTAATGGCATTGCAGCAGTTCGTGCAAATGAATACTATTGTAACAAGTCTTCTATTAATGACTATTTAGGTTGTCTTTAGTCTTGCTTTCATAGGAGGATGGAAGATGGATAGTCTCTTTGGATTTCCTCTCGATTTCAGGAAGCTGTGGAACCAGTCCTTAACTTGTTTTGTGGATACTCCCCAGAAGGAGAAATTATAGCCACTGTGTGAGGCTGACAGAATGATCCCAGTGCTTGTAGTCCTGGCTCCCAGGGAACCTGAGGACTGCTTGAACTCAGTTGTTTGCCTGCTGTGGGTGTGTGTGCTTGTCATTGTCTGGACTAGCCAGGTTCATTCAGATAGAGGAGCAGTGGAGGGGTGAGCTGGCCCACCTCAAACAGAAGGGTTGCTGTACTTAGCTGTTAGACTCCAACTGGGATAGTCTTTTTTTTTTCTTTTTTAGGAAAAGAGAGAAAGAGATTGTACCCCCTTCCTTGGAGGAAAATAGGCTGAAGTTACTGAACCCCCAGTAGTGCTTCCCAAATCAGTGTATTTTTTTTTTTAAATCAAGGTATAATTCACATGTCCTAAAATTCATTTAAAAGCACAGTTGACCCTTGAACAATGCAGAGGTTAGGGTTGCTGACCCTCCACACAGTTGAAAATCTGTGTATAACTTTACAGTCAGCACTCTGTCCACTGTTACGCATCCGTGGATTCAACCAACCGTGGCTCATGTAGCACCGTAGCACTTTAAAAAAAAACTTTGTAAGGTGGACCTGTGCAGTTCAAACTCATGTTGTTCAAGGGTTAACTATACAATTCAGTGGTTTTTATTATATTTACAAGGTTGTGCTACTATCACCATCACCTACTCCCAGAACATTTTCATTACCCCAGAAAGAAACCCTATAGCCATTAGCAGTCACTTCCTATTCCCCTCCTCCCCTCAGCCCTAGACACCTACTTTCTTTCTCTGTGGATTTGTCTGTTCTAGACACTTCATAAAAATGGAATCACATAAATATGAGGCGTTTTGGGCTGCTTCTTTCACTTAGCGTAATGTTTTCAGAGTTCATCCATAGTGGCACGTGTCAATACATATTTCTTTTTATGGCTAAATAATATTCCATTATATGGATACATCACATTTTATTTATTCATTCATCTGTTGGTGGACATTTGTTTCTACTCTTTGGCTTAATATTATGATAATGCTGCTATGAATTTTCATATATATGTTTTGTGTGGACATATGTTTTCATTTCTCTTGCTAATATACCTAGAAGTGGAATTGTTGGGTCATATGGTACTCTGTTTAACTTTTTAAAAACTGTGGTAGAAAAACACATAAAATGCACCATTTAAACCATTTTTAAGTGTATAGCTTAGTAGAGTTAATTATATTCACATTGTTATGAAACACCTCCAAAACTCTTTTCGTCTTGTAAAACTGAAACTCTATACCCATTATACAACAATTTCCTTTTTTTTTCCCTTCCCCAGCTCCTGGTAACTATCATGCCACTTTTTTTTTTTTTTTTTTTTTGCCGTATGTGGGCCTCTCACTGTTGTGGCCTCTCCTGTTGCGGAGCACAGGCTCCGGACGCGCAGGCTCAGCAGCCATGGCTCACAGGCCCAGCCGCTCCGCGGCATGTGGGATCTTCCCGGACCGGGGCACGAACCCGTGTCCCCTGCATCGGCAGGTGGACTCTCAGCCACTGCGCCACCAGGGAAGCCCTCATGCCACTTTTTGTTTCTATAAATTGCAGTACTTTAGATACCTCATATAAGTGGAATCACACAATACTTGTCTTTTTTGACTGGTTTATTTCACTTAACGTAATGTCCTCAAGGGTCATCCATGTTGTAACATGTAACAAGATTTCCTTCCTTTTTTAAGGCTGAATAATTAATTCTT
Organism: Monodon monoceros; assembly: GCF_005190385.1. Taxonomy (NCBI): domain Eukaryota; kingdom Metazoa; phylum Chordata; class Mammalia; order Artiodactyla; family Monodontidae; genus Monodon; species Monodon monoceros. The sequence continues at coordinate 83,196,739 of NW_021703767.1, forward strand.
TTGTGTGTATACACCACATTTTGTTTATCCTTTCATTCTTCGATGGCCATTTGGGTTGCTTCCACCTCTTGGCTATTGTGCGTAGTGCTGCTAGGAACATGGGTGTGCAAATCTCTTTGTGTCCCTGCTTTCAATTCTTTTGGATATATACCCAGAAGTAGGATTGCTGAACTATATGGTAGTTCTATTTTTAATTATTTGAGGAAGCTCCATACTGTTTTCTATAGTGTTTGCACTATTTTACAATCCTACAACAGTTCTGATTTCTTTGCATCCTTGTCAGCACTTGATATTTTCTGTTTATGGTTTTTTAGAAAATGGGTGCCATCCTAATGGGTGTGAGGTGACACATTGTGATTTTGATTTGCATTTCTCTAATTAGCTGTGTTGCTCATCTTTTCATATGTTGGTTGGCCATTTGAATATCATCTTTGGATAAATGTTCAAGTTCTTTGCTCACTTTAATCAGGTTGAATTTTGTTGTTGAGTTGTAGGAATTCTTTATATGTTCTAGATATTAACCCTTTATCAGATAGATGACTTGCAAATATGTTCTCCTGTTCTGTAGGTTACCTTTCACTCTGTTGATTGTGTCCTTTGCACAAAAGCTTTTAGGTTTGATGTCCCATTTGTCTATTTTTGCTCTTTTGGTGTCATAGCCAAGAAATCATTGCCAAATCCAATGTTATGAGGCTTTTCCCCTGTGTTCTTCTAGGAGTTTTAAAGTTTTTGGTCTTACCTTTAGGCCTCTATTTAATTTTTAGTTAATTTTTGTGTAGGGTGTAAGGTAAGAGTCCAAGTTTATTCTTTTGAGTGTGAATATCCACTTTTCCCTGTTTTCTTTCTGAAGAATGCCAAATTGTTTTCTAAAGTGGCTGCACCATTTTATATTCCCTTAGGCAGTGTATGAGGATTCCATTTGTTATTGCTTGTCTTTTTCTAATATATCATCAACTACAATTTTTTTGGTATTTTTTTATTGTGGTAAAATATACATAACATAAAATCTATCATTTTAGCCATACCATAAAGTGTGCAATTCAGTGGCATCAAGTACATTCACAGTGTTGTGCAACCGTCATCACTGTCCATTTCTAGAACTTTTCAGCATCCCAAACAAACTCTGTACCCATTAAACAATAACTTCCCATTTCCCCTGCCCCTTAGCCTTTGGTAACCACCATTCTACTTTCTGTTTCTGTGAGTTTGCCTACACTTCATATAAGTGGAATTATAAAATATGTTTTTGTGTCTGGCTTCTGTTGTTTAGCATACTGTTTTCCAGGTTCATCCACATTTTAGCACATATCAGAATTTCATTCTTTTTTAAGGCTGAATAATATTGCATTGTTTTTTCAATTATTTTTAAAATTGAAGTATAGTTGATTTACAAGTTACGTTAATTTCTGCTGTACAGCAAAGTGATTCAGTTATATATATATACATTCCTTTTTAAAAATATTCTTTATTATGGTTTATGGTTTATCATAGAATATTGAATATAGCTCTTTGTGCTATACAATAGGACCTTGTTGTTTATCCATTCTATATATAAAAGCTCACATCTGCTAACCCCAACCTCCCACTCCATCCCTCCCCCAGCTTCCTCCCCCTTGGCAACCACAGGTCTGTTCTCTATGTCTGTGAGTTTGTTTCTGTTTCATAGGTAGGTTCATTTGCGTCATATTTTAGATTCCACGTATAAGTCATATCATATATTTGTCTTTCTCTTTCTGACTGACTTCACTTAGTATGATAATCTCTAGTTGCATCCATGTTGCTGCAAATGGCATTATTTCATTCTTTTTTATGGCTGAGTAGTATTCCATTGTATATATGTGCCACGTCTTCTTTATCCATTCATCCATTGATGGACATTCAGGTGTTTCCATGTCTTGGCTATTGTGAATAGTGCTGCTATGAATATAGGGGGTGCATGTATCTTTTTGAGTTACAGTTTTGTCTGGATATGTGCCCAGGAGAGGGATTGCTGGATCATATGGTAATTCTGTTTCTGGTTTTCTGAGGAACCTCCATACTGTTTTCCACAGTGGCTGCAAAATCTTACATTCCCACGAACAGTATAAGAGGGTTGCCTTATCTCAACACCCTCTCCAGCATTTGTTATTTGTAGACTTTATAATGATGGCCATTCTGACCAGTGTGAGGTGGTACCTCATTGTAGTTTTAGTTTTTTATTTTTTATTTATTTATTTTTTAAAACATCTTTATTGGAGTATAATTGCTTTACAATGGTTTGTTAGTTTCTGCTTTATAACAAAGTGAATCAGTTATACATATACATATGTTCCCATATCTCTTCCCTCTTGCATCTCCCTCCCTCCCACCCTCCCTATCCCACCCCTCTAGGCGGTCACAAACCACCTAGTTGATCTCCCTGTGCTATGCGGCTGGTTCCCACTAGCTATCTATTTTATGTTTGGTAGTGTATATATGTCCATGCCACTCTCTCACTTTGTGACAGCTTACCCTTCCCCCTCCTCATATCCTCAAGTGCATTCTCTAGTAGGTCTGTGTCTTTATTCCCATCTTGCCCCTAGGTTCTTTTTTTTTTCTTTGCGGTACGCGGGCCTCTCACTGCTGTGACCTCTCCTGCTGCGGAGCAAAGGCTCAGGACGTGCAGGCCCAGTGGCCACGGCCCACGGGCCCAGCCGCTCCACAGCACGTGGGATCTTCCCAGACCGGGGAACGAACCCATGTCCCCTGCATTGGCAGGCAGACTCTCAACCACTGTGCCACCAGGGAAGTCTGCCTCTAGGTTCTTGATGACTTTTTTTTTTTTTTTTTGGCTTAGATTCCATATATATGTGTTAGCATACGGTATTTGTTTTTCTCTTTCTGACTTACTTCACTCTGTATGACAGACTCTAGGTCCATCCACCTCACTACAAATAACTCAATTTCGTTTCTTTTTATGGCTGAGTAATATTCCATTGTATATATGTGCCACATTTTCTTTATCCATTCATGTGTTGATGGACACTTAGGTTGCTCCCATGTCCTGGCTATTGTAAATAGAGCTGCAATGAACATTTTGGTACATGACTCTTTTTGAATTACGGTTTTCTCAGGGTATATGCCCAGTAGTGGGATTGCTGGGTTGTATGGTAGTTCTATTTTTAGTTTTTTAAGGAGCCTCCATACTGTTCTCCATAGTGGCTGTATCAATTTACATTCCCACCAACAGTGCAAGAGGGTTCCCTTTTGTCCACACCCTCTCCAGCATTTATTTATTTATTTATTTATTTTGCGGTATACGGGCCTCTCACTTCTGTGGCCTCTCCCATTGAGGAGCACAGGCTCCGGATGCGCAGGCTCAGCAGCCATGGCTCACGGGTGCAGCCGCTCCGCAGCATGTGGGATCCTCACAGACCAGGTCACGAACCCGTGTCCCCTCCATTGGCAGGCTGACTCTCAACCACTGCGCCACCAGGGAAGCCCATCTCCAGCATTTATTGTTTCTAGATTTTTTGATGATGGCCATTCTGACTGGTGTGAGATGATACCTCATTGTAGTTTTGATTTGCATTTCTGTAATGATTAATGATGTTCAGCATTCTTTCATGTGTTTGTTGGCAGTCTGTATGTCTTCTTTGGAGAAATGTCTGTTTAGGTCTTCTGCCCATTTTTGGATTGGGTTGTTTGTTTTTTTGTTATTGAGCTGCATGAGCTGCTTATAAATTTTGGAAATTAATCCTTTGTCAGTTGCTTCATTTGCAAATATTTTTTCCCATTCTGAGGGTTGTCTTTTGGTTTTGTTTATGGTTTCCTTTGCTGTGCAAAAGGTTTGAAGCTTCATTAGGTCCCATTTGTTTATTTTTGTTTTTATTTCCATTTCTCTAGGAGATGGGTCAAAAAGGATCTTGCTGTGATTTATGTCATAGAGTGTTCTGCCTATGTTTTCCTCTAAGAGTTTGATAGTGTCTGGCCTTACATTTAGGTCTTTAATTCATATTGAGTTTATTTTTGTGTATGGTGTTAGGGAGTGTTCTAATTTCATACTTTTACATATAGCTGTCGAGTTTTCCCAGCACCACTCATTGAAGAGGCTGGCTTTTAACCACTGTATATTCTTGCCTCCTTTATCAAAGATAAGGTGACCATATGTGCGTGGGTTTATCTCTGGGCTTTCTATCCTGTTCCATTGATCTGTATTTCTGTTTTTGTGCCACTACCATACTGTCTTGATTACTATAGGTTTGTAGTATAGTCTGAAGTCAGGGATCCTGATCCCTCCAGTTTCGTTTTTCGTTCTCAAGATTGCTTTGGCTATTTGCGGTCTTTTGCGTTTCCATACAAATTGTGAAATTTTTTGTTCTAGTTCTGTGAAAAATGCCAGTGGTAATTTGATAGAGATTGCATTGAATCTGTAGATTGCTTCGGGTAGTAGAGACATTTTCACAATGTTGATTCTTCCAATCCAAGAACGTGGTAAATCTCTCCATCTATTTGTATCATCTTTAATTTCTTTCGTCAGTCTCTTATAATTTTCTGCATACAGGACTTTTGTCTCCTTAGGTAGGTTTATTCCTAGATATTTTATTCTTTTTGTTGCAGTGGTAAATGGGAGTGTTTTCTTGATTTCACTTTCAGATTTTTCATCATTAGTGTATAGGAATGCTGGAGATTTTTGTGCATTAATTTTGTATCCTGCTACTTTAACAAATTCATTGATTAGCTCTAGTAGTTTTCCGGTAGCATCTTTAGGATTCTTTATGTATAGTATCATGTCATCTGCAAAGAGTGACAGCTTTACTTCTTCTTTTCCGATTTGAATTCCTTTTATTTCTTTTTCTTCTCTGATTGCTGTGGCTAAAACTTCCAAAACTATGTTGAATAAGTGTGGTGAGAGTGGGCAACCTTGTCTTGTTTCTGATCTTAGTGGAAATGCTTTCAGTTTTTCACCATTGAGGACAATGTTGGCTGTGGGTTTGTCATATATGGCCTTTATTATGTTGAGGAAAGTTCCCTCTATGCCTACTTTCTGCAGGGTTTTTATCATAAATGGGTGTTGAATTTTGTCGAAAGCTTTCTCTGCATCTATTGAGATGATCATTTGGTTTTTCTCCTTCAGTTTGTTAATATGGTGTATCACCTTTATTGATTTGTATATATTGAAGAATCCTTGCATTCCTGGAATAAACCCCACTTGATCATGGTGTATGATCCTTTTAATGTGCTGCTGGATTCTGTTTGCCAGTATTTTGTTGAGGATTTTTGCGTCTATGTTCATCAGTGATATTGGCCTGTAGTTTTCTTTCTTTGTGACATCTTTGGTTTTGGTATCAGGGTGATGGTGGCCTCTTAGAATGAGTTTGGGAGTGTTCGTCCCTCTGCTATATTTTGGAAGATTTTGAGAAGGGTAGGTGTTAGATGTTCTCTAAATGTGTGATAGAATTTGCCTGTGAAACCATCTGGTCCTGGGCTTTTGTTTGTTGGAAGATTTCTAATCACAGTTTCAATTTCAGTGCTTGTGATTGGTCTGTTCATAGTTTCTGTTTCTTCCTGGTTCAGTCTTGGAAGCTTGTGCATTTCTAAGAATTTGTCCATTTCTTCCAGGTTGTCCATTTTATCAGCATAAAGTTGCTTGTAGTAATGTCTCATGATACTTTGTATTTCTGCAGTGTCAGTTGTTACTTCTCCTTTTTCATTTCTAATTCTATTGATTTGAGTCTTCTCCTTTCTTTTTTTTTTTAAATTTATTTATTTATTTTTGGCTGTGTCTGGTCTTTTTTGCTACATGCGGGCTTTCTCTAGTTGTGGCGAGCAGGGGCTACTCTTCGTTGCGGTGTGCGGGCTTCTCATGGCAGTGGCTTCTCTTGTTGCAGAGTACAGGCTCTAGGGCACACAGGCTTCAGTAGTTGAGGCACATGGGCTCAGAAGTTGGGGCTTGCGGGCTCTAGAGTGCAGGCTCGGTAGTTGTGGCTTCCGGGCTTAGTTGCTCCTTGGCATGTGGGATCTTCCTGGACCAGAGATCGAACCCGTGTCACCTGCATTGGCAGGCGGATTCTTAACCACTGCGCAACCAGGGAATTCGTCCTTTTTTTTCTTGATGAGTCTGGCTAATGGTTTATCAATTTTGTTTATCTTCTCAAGAACCAGCTTTTAGTTTTATTGATCTTTGCTATCGTTTCCTTCATTTCTTTTTCATTTATTTCTGATCTGATCTTTATGATTTCTTTCCTTCTGCTAACTTTGGGGTTTTTTGTTCTTCTTTCTCTAATTGCTTTAGGTGTAAGGTTAGGTTGTTTATTTGAGATGTTTCTTTTTTCTTGAGGTAGGATTGTATTGCTATAAACGACCCTCTTAGAACTGCTTTTGCTGCATCCCATAGGTTTTGGGCCATCGTGTCTTCATTGTCATTTGTTTCTAGGTATTTTTTGATTTCCTCTTTGTTTTCCTCAGTGATCTCTTGGTTATTCAGTAGTGTATTGTTTAGCCTCCATGTGTTTGTATATTTTACAGATTTTTTTCTGTAATTGATATCTAGTCTCATAGTGTTGTGGTCGGAAAAGATACCTGCTATGATTTCAATTTTCTTAAATTTACCAAGGCTTGATTTGTGACCCAAGATATGATCTATCCTGGAGAGTGTTCCATGAGCACTTGAGAAGAATGTGTCTTCTGTTGTTTTTTGATGGAATGTCCTATAAATATCAATTAAGTCTACCTTGTTTAATGTATCATTTAAAGCTTGTGTTTCCTTATTTATTTTTATTTTGGATGATCTGTCCATTGGTGAAAGTGGGGTGTTACAGTCCCCTAATACGATAGTGTTACTGTCAATTTCCCCTTTTATGGCTGTTAGTATTTGCCTTATGTATTGAGGTGTTCCTATGTTGGGTGCATAAATATTTACAATTGTTATATCTTCTTCTTGGATTGATCCCTTGATCATTATGTAGTGTCCTTCTTTGTGTCTTGTAATAGTCTTTATTTTAAAGTCTGTTTTGTCTGATATGAGAATTGCTACTCCAGCTTTCTTTTTATTTCCGTTTGCCTCGAATATCTTTTTCCATCCCCTCACTTTTAATCTGTATGTGTCCCTAGGTCTGAAGTGGGTCTCTTGTAGACAGCATATACTTGGATCTTGTTTTTGTATACATTCAGCCAGTCTATGTCTTCTGGTTGGAGTATTTCATCCATTTACATTTAAGATCATTATCGATATGTATGTTTATTCACATTTTCTTAATTGTTTTGGGTTTGTTATTGTAGGTCTTTTCCTTCTCTTGTGTTTCCTGCCTAGAGAATTTCTTTTAGCATTTGTTGTAAAGCTGGTTTGGTAATGCTGAATTCTCTTAGCTTTTGCTTGTCTGTAAAGGTTTTAATTTCTCCATCAAATCTGAATGAGATCCTTGCTGGGTAGAGTAATCTTGGTTGCAGGTTTTTCTCCGTCATCACTTTAAATATGTCCTGCCACTCCCTTCTGGCTTGCAGAGTTTCTGCTGAAAGATCAGCTGTTAACCTTATGGGGATTCCCTTGTGTGTTATTTGTTGTTTTTCCCTTGCTGCTTTTAACATGTTTTCTTTGTATTTAATTTTTGATAGTTTGATTAATATGTGTCTCGGTGTGTTTCTGCTTGGATTTATCCTGTATGGGACTCTCTGTGCTTCCCGGACTTGATTAACTATTTCCTTTCCCATATTAAGGAAGTTTTCACCTATAATCTCTTCAAATATATTCTCAGTCCCTTTCTCTTTCTCTTCTTCTTCTGGGACCCCTATAATTCAAATTTTGGTGCGTTTAATGTTGTCCCAGAGGTCTCTGAGACTGTCCTCAGTTCTTTTCCTTCTTTTTCTTTATTCTGGTCTGCAGTAGTTATTTCTACTATTTTATCTTCCAGGTCACTTATCCATTCTTCTGCCTCAGTTATCCTGCTGTTGATTCCTTCTAGAGAATTTTAAATTTTATTTATTGTGTTGTTCATCGTTGTTTGTTTACTCTTTAGTTCTTCTAGGTCCTTGTTAAACATTTCTTGTATTTTCTCTATTCTGTTTCCAAGATTTTGGATCATGTTTACTATCATTATTCTGAATACTTTTTCAGGTAGACTGCCTATTTTCTCTTCATTTGTTAGGTCTGATAGGTTTTTAACTTGCTCCTTCATCTGCTGTGTTTCTTTCTGTCTTCTCATTTTGCATAACTTACTGTGTTTGAGGTCTCCTTTTTGCAGGCTGCAGGTTTGTAGTTCCTGTTGTTTTTGGTGTCTGTCCCCAGTGGCTAAGGTTGGTTCCGTGGGTTGTGTAGGTTTTCTGGTGGATGGGACTCGTGCCTGTGTTCTGGTGGATGAGGCTGGATCTTGTCTTTCTGGTGGGCAGGTCCATGTCTGGTGGTGTGTTTTGGGGTGTCTGTGGCCTTATTATGATTTTAGGCAGCCTCTCTGCTAATGGATGGGGTTGTGTTCCTGTCTTGCTAGTTGTTTGGCATAGGGTGTCCAGCACTGTAGCTTGCTGGTCATTGAGTGAAGCTGGGTCTTGGCGTTGAGATGGAGCTCTTTGGGAGATTTTTGCCATTTGATCTTATGTGGAGCTGGGAGGTCTCTTGTGGACCAGTGTCCTGAAGTTGGCTCTCCCACCTCAGAGGCACAGCACTGACTCCTGGCTGGAGCACCAAGAGCCTTTCATCCACACGGCTCAGAATAAAAGGGAGAAAAAAATAGAAAGAAAGTTAAGACAAAATAAAATGAAGTTATTAAAATAAAAAATAATTTTTAAGAAAAAAATTAAAAAGAAAACGGACGGACAGAACCCTAGGACAAATGGTAAAAGCAAAGCTATACAGACAAAATCACACACAGAAGCATATACATACACACTCACAAAAAGAGAAAAAGGGGAAAAAAATATATATTTTTGGCTCCCAAAGTCCACCTCCTCAATTTGCGATGAATCGTTGTTTGTTCAGGTATTTCACAGATGCAGGGTACATCCAGTTCATTGTGGGGATTTAATTGGCTGCTCCTGAGGCTGCTGGGAGGAATTCCCTTACTCTTCTTTGTTCTCACAGCTCCCGGGTTCAGGTTTGGATTTGGCCCCGCCTCTGTGTGTAGGTCGCCTGAGGGCATTGTTCTTTGCTCAGACAGGACGGGGTTAAAGGAGCAGCTGATTCGGGGGCTCTGGCTCACTCAGGCCGGGGGGAGGGAGGGGTACAGATGCAGGGAGAGCCTGCGGCGGCAGAGGCCAGCGTGACATTGCAACAGCCTGAGGCGTGCCGTGCGTTCTCCCGGGGAGGTTGTCCCTGATCACAGGACCCTGGCAGTGGCGGGCTGCACAGGCTCCCGGGAGCAGGGGTGTGCAGAGTGACCTGTGCTTGCAACAGGCTTCTTGGTGGCGGCAGCAGCAACCTTAGCGTCCCATGCCTACGCGCTGACGGCCACGGCTCACGCCCGTCTCTGGAGCTCCTTTAAGCGGCGCTTTTAATCCCCTCTCCTCACGCACCAGGAAACAAAGAGGAAAGAAAAAGTCTCTTGCCTCTTCAGGAGGTCCAGACTTTTTCCCGGACTCCCTACCGGCTAGCCGAGGCGTACTAGCCCCCTTCAGGCTGTGTTCACGCAGCCAACCCCGGTCTTCTCCCTGGGATCCGACCTGCCAAGCCCTAGCCCCCCACCCGCCTCATTGGGTGAGCAGACAAGCCTCTCAGGCTGGTGAGTGCTGGTCGGCACTGATCCTGTGTGGGAACCTCTCCACTGTGCCTTCTGCACCCCTGTTGCTGCGCTCTTCTCTGTGGCTCTGAAGCTCCCCTCCTCCGCCACCCGCAGTCTCCTCCTGCGAACGGGCTTCCTAGTGTGTGGAAACCTTTCCTCCTTCATAGCTCCCTCCCAGTGGTTGAGGTCCCGTCCCTATTCTTTTGTCTCTGTTTTTTCTTTTGCCCTACCCAGGTACGTGGGGAGTTTCTTGCCTTTTGGGAGGTCTGAGGTCTTCTGCCAGAGTTCAGTAGGTGTTGTATAGGAGCTGTTCCATGTGTAGATGTATTTGTGGAGAGGAAGGTCATCTCCGCGTCTTACTCTTCCACCATCTTGAAGCTCCCGGTGTAGTTTTAGTTTTGATTTAAGTATCTCTAATAATTAGCGATGTTGAGCATCCTTTCATGGGTCTGTCGGCCACCTCTATGTCGTTTTTGGAGAGATGTCTATTTAGGTATTCTGCTTTTTGTTTGTTTCTTTTTTTGGCCCTGCCACGTGGCTTGTGGGATCTTAGTTCCCTGATCAGCAATTAAACCCCGGCCCTCAGCAGTGAAACCACTAACCACTGTTTGTTTTCTTGTTGTTGAGTTGTATGAACTGTTTGTATATTTTGAAAGTTAAGCTGTTGTCAGTTGCATTGTTTGCACATGTTTTCTCCCATTCTGTAGGTTGTCTTTTTGTTTTGTTCATGGTTTCCTTTGCTGTGCAAAAGCTTGTAAGTTTGATTAGGTCTTATTTGTTTATTTTTGTTTTTATTTCTATTGCCTTGGGAGACTGACCTGAGAAAACATTGGTATGATTTATGTCAGAGAATGTTTTGCCTGTGATCTCTTCTAGGAGTTTTATTGTGTCATGTCTTAACGTTGAAGCCTTTAACCATTTTGAGTTTATTTTTGTGTGTGGTGAGAGTGTTCTGACTTCTTCGGTTTACACACGGCTGTCCCACTTTCCCAACACCACTTGCTGAAGAGACTGTCTTTTCCCCTTTGTATTAAGGCAGAATAATATTGCATTGTATGGATACACTGCATTTTGTTTATCCAGTCATCTGTTGATGGGCATTTGGTTTGTTTCACCTTTTGGCTGTCGTGAATAATGCTGCTAAGAACATTCACTGTAAGTCTGTTTTTCTGTTTTAAGTCCCTACTTTCAATTCTCTGGAGTATATATTTAGAAATGGAATTGCTGCATCATATGGTAATTCTGTGTTTAACTTTTTGAGAAACTGTTGAATTGCTTTTCACAGTAGTTGCACCATTTTACATTCCCACCAGCAGTGTATCAATACAGGAGTTCCAGTTTCTCCATATCCTTGCTAATACTTGTTATTTTCCTTTTTTTCTTTTTTTTTTAACAATAGCCATCCTAATGTGTGGCAAGTGGTATCTCATAGTTTTGCCTGCATTTCCCTAATGACTAGTAATACTGAGCATCTTTTCATGTGCTATTGTCCATTTATTCTTTGGAGAAATGTCTGTTTAAATCCTTTGTTTATTTTTTTGGCTGCGCCACATGTCAAGTGGGATCTTAGTTCCCTGACCAGGGGTCGAACCCACGCCCCCTGTAGTGGAAGTGCAGAGTCCTAACCACTGGACCACCAGGGAAGTCCCACTTTGTCCATTTTTTGAGTTGTCTTTTTGTTGAGTTGTAAGAGTTCTTTATATATTCTGGATACTAGACCTTTATTAGATACATGATTTGCAAATATTTTTTCCTATTCTATGGGCCGTCATCACTTCAATAGTGTTCTTTGCAGCATGAACTTTTTAATGAAATCCATTTTATCTTTTTTATTTTATTGTGCTTTAAGTGTTATATCAAGGAAACTGTGGCCTAATCCATGGTCACAAAAATTTACACCTATGTTTTTTTCTAAGATTTTATAGTTTTAGCTTTTACATTTAGGTCTTTGATTCATTTTGAATTAACGTTTGTATTCAGTTTGAGGAAGGTGTCCATATTCATTCTTTTCCTGGTGGATATCTACTTGCTCTGGCACCATTTGTTAAAAAGACTATTCTTTTCCCATTGAATTGTCTTGGGACCACAGGAAAAAAAAAACTGACATAGATGTATGACATAGATGTATGGATGTACTTTTGAACTGACATGGATGTATGGATGTACTTCTGAACTCTCAATTCTATTCCATTGGTCTATATGTGTATCCTTATGACATACTGTCTTGATTACTGTAGATTTGTACTTTTAAGTTTTAAAACTGGTAATTGTGAGTCTTCCAACTTTGTTAATATGGACTATTACATTGATTATTATATGTTGAACCAATTTTGCCTTTCTGAATAAATTCCGCTTGGTCATTGTTTATAATTTCTTATATTCTGCTGGATTTGATTTGGTAGTATTTTCTTGAGGATTTTCCATCTGTGTTCATAAAGGATATTGGTCGTTTTCTTGTGATGTCTTTGTCTGGTTTTGATGTCAAGGTAATACTGGCTGCATAGAATGAGTTGAGAAATGTTTCTTTTCTGTTTTTTGGAAGAGTTTGAAAAGAATTGATGTTGATTCTCCTTTATGTTTGCTATAATTCATCAGCTGTAGTAAGTTGAATAGTGTTCCCCAGAATTCATGTCCACCCAGAAACTCACAGTGTTATTTGAAATAAGGTAACCCAGAAACTCAGTGTTATCTTAATTGAAATAGTGAGATCATACTAGATTAAGGTAGGCCCTAAATCCAAAGATTTGTGTCCTTATAACAAGAGAATAGGACAAAAAGGCACATGCCGAAAAGGAGGCCCTGTGAAGAGATGGAGGCAGAGACTGGAGTGATGCTGCTATAAGCCAAGCAATGCCGAGAGCTACCAGAATCTAGGAAGAAGGAAGGAAGGAGTCTTCCCTAGAGTCATAAGGAAGCATGACGTAGCTGACAATTTGATTTCAAATTTCTAACCTCGAGAACTGTAAGAGAATACATTTCTGTTCTTTTAAGCCACTGAGTTTGTGGTAATTTATTATAGCAGCTCTAGGGAAGTAGTATACTAATAAAGTTATCTGGTCTTGGGCTTTTCTTTATGGGAAGTTTTTTGATTATTAATTCAATCTCTTTACCTATAAAAAAGGCCTATTCAGGGCTTCCCTGGTGGCGCAGTGGTTGAGAGTCCGCCTGCCGATGCAGGGGACATGGGTTCGTGCCCCGGTCCGGGAGGGTCCCACATGCTGTGGAGCGGCTGGGCGCGTGAGCCATGGCCGCTGGGCCTGCGCATCCGGAGCACAGGCTCCGCAACAGGAGAGGCCACAGCAGTGAGGAGCATGCGTTCGCCAAAAAAAAAAAAAAAAGGCCTATTCAGATTCTGTATTCCTTCTTGAGTCAGTTTCAGTGCTTTGTGTCTTTCCAGGAATTTGTCAATTTCATCTACGTTGTTCTCATTTGTTGGTATATAATTGTTCATAGTATCCTTAGAATCCTTTTTTTTTTTTTTGGTTTTTGAAAATTTTTCTTAGAATCCTTTTTATTTCTGTAAGGTAAGTGGTATCATTATGCTTTCTTTCCTGATTTTAGTGATTTTGAGTCTTTTCTTCTTTTGTCAGTCTAGCTAAAGGTTTGTCAATTTTGTTGATCATTTCAAAGAACCAACTTTCAGTTTCATTGATTTTTCTCTGTTTTTCTATTCTCTACTTCGTTTATCCAGACTCTTTATTATTCCCTTCTGCTTGCTTTGGGTTTACTTTGCTCTTTTTTTCCTCCTAGTTTATTAAAGTGGAACCTTAGGTTATTGCTTAGAGATCTTTTTTTTTTTTACATCTTTATTGGAGTATAATTGCTTTACAATGAATGGTGTGTTAGTTTCTGCTTGACAACAAAGTGATTCAGTTATACATATACATATGTTCCCATATCTCTTCCCTCTTGCGTCTCCCTCCCTCCCACCCTCCCTATCCCACCCCTCCAGGCAGTCACAAAGCACCGAGCTGATCTCCCTGTGCTATGTGGCTGCTTCTCACTACCTATCTGTTTCACGTTTGGTAGTGTATATATGTCCATGCCTCTCTCTCGCTTTGTCACGGCTTACCCTTCCCCCTCCCCATATCCTCAAGTCCATTCTCTAGTAGGCCTGTGTCTTTATTCCTGTCTTACCCCTAGGTTCTTCATGACGTTTTTTTCTTCTTAAATTCCATATATATGTGTTAGCATACGGTATTTGTCTTTCTCTTTCTGACTTAACTTCACTCTGTATGACAGACTCTAGGTCTATCCACCTCATTACAAATAGCTCAATTTCGTTTCTTTTTATGGCTGAGTAATACTCCATTGTATATATGTGCCACATCTTCTTTATCCATTCATCCGATGATGGACACTTAGGTTGTTTCCATCTCCGGTCATTGTAAATAGAGTTGCAATGAACATTTTGGTACATGACTCTTTTTGAATTACGGTTTTCTCAGGGTATATGCCCAGTAGTGGGATTGCTGGGTCATATGGTAGTTCTATTTGTAGTTTTTTAAGGAACCTCCATACTGTTCTCCACAGTGGCTGTATCAATTTACATTCCCACCAACAGTTCAAGAGGGTTCCCTTTTCTCCACACCCTCTCCAGCATTTACTGTTTCTAGATTTTTTGATGATGGCCATTCTGACTGGTGTGAGATGATACCTCATTGTAGTTTTGATTTGCATTTCTGTAATGATTAATGATGTTCAGCATTCTTTCATGTGTTTTTGGCAGTCTGTATGTCTTCTTTGGAGAAATGTCTATTTAGGTCTTCTGCCCATTTTTGGATTGGGTTGTTTGTTTTTTTGTTATTGAGCTGCATGAGCTGCTTATAAATTTTGGAAATTAATCCTTTGTCAGTTGCTTCATTTGCAAATATTTTTTCCCATTCTGAGGGTTGTCTTTTGGTCTTGTTTATGGTTTCCTTTGCTGTGCAAAAGCTTTGAAGTTTCATTAGGTCCCATTTGTTTATTTTTGTTTTTATTTCCATTTCTCTAGGAGATGGGTCAAAAAGGATCTTGCTGTGATTTATGTCATAGAGTGTTCTGCCTATGTTTTCCTCTAAGAGTTTGATAGTGTCTGGCCTTACATTTAGGTCTTAAATCCATTTTGAGCTTATTTTTGTGTATAGTGTTAGGGAGTGATCTAATCTCATACTTTTACATGTACCTGTCCAGTTTTCCCAGCACCACTTATTGAAGAGGCTGTCCTTTCTCCACTGTACATTCCTGCCTCCTTTATCAAAGATAAGGTGACCATATGCGCGTGGGTTTATCTCTGGGCTTTCTATCCTGTTCCATTGATCTTTCTGTTTTTGTGCCAGTACCATACTATCTTGATTACTGTAGCTTTGTAGTATAGTCTGAAGTCAGAGAGCCTGATTCCTCCAGCTCCGTTTTTCGTTCTCAAGATTGCTTTGGCTGTTCGGGGTCTTTTGTGTTTCCATACAAATTGTGAAATTTTTTGTTCTAGTTCTGTGAAAAATGCCAGTGGTAGTTTGATAGGGATTGCATTGAATGTGTAGATTGCTTTGGGTAGTAGAGACATTTTCACAATGTTGATTCTTCCAATCCAAGAACATGGTATATCTCTCCATCTATTTGTATCATCTTTAATTTCTTTCATCAGTGTCTTATAATTTTCTGCATACAGGACTTTTGTCTCCTTAGGTAGGTTTATTCCTAGATATTTTATTCTTTTTGTTGCAGTGGTAAATGGGAGTGTTTTCTTGATTTCACTTTCAGATTTTTCATCATTAGTGTATAGGAATGCTAGAGATTTCTGTGCATTAATTTTGTATCCTGCTACTTTAACAAATTCATTGATTAGCTCTAGTAGTTTTCTGGTAGCATCTTTAGGATTCTTTATGTATAGTATCATGTCATCTGCAAACAGTGACAGCTTTACTTCTTCTTTTCCAATTTGGATTCCTTTTATTTCCTTTTCTCTGATTACTGTGGCTAAAACTTCCAAAACTATGTTGAATAAGAGTGGTGAGAGTGGGCAACCTTGTCTTGTTCCTGATCTTAGTGGAAATGCTTTCAGTTTCTCACCATTGAGGACGATGTTGGCTGTGGGTTTGTCATATATGGCCTTTATTATGTTGAGGAAAGTTTCCTCTGTGCCTACTTTCTGCAGGGTTTTTATCATAAATGGGTGTTGAATTTTGTCAAAAGTTTTCTCTGCATCTGTTGAGATGATCACATGGTTTTTCTCCTTCAGTTTGTTAATATGGTGTATCACCTTTATTGATTTGTATATATTGAAGAATCCTTGCATTCCTGGAATAAACCCCACTTGATCATGGTGTGTGATCCTTTTAATGTGCTGTTGGATTCTGTTTGCTAGTATTTTGTTGAGGATTTTAGCATCTTTGTTCATCAGTGATATTGGCCTGTAGTTTTCTTTCTTTGTGACATCCTTGTCTGGTTTTGGTGTCAGGGTGATGGTGGCCTCATAGAATGAGTTTGGGAGTGTTCCTCCCTCTGCTATATTTTGGAAGATTTTGAGAAGGATAGGTGTTAGATGTTCTCTAAATGTGTGATAGAATTCGCCTGTGAAGCCATCTGGTCCTGGGCTTTTGTTTGTTGGAAGATTTTTAATCACAGTTTCAATTTCAGTGCTTGTGATTGGTGTGTTCATATTTTCTATTTCTTCCTGATTCAGTCTTGGCAGGTTGTGCATTTCTAAGAATTTGTCCATTTCTTCCAGGTTGTCCATTTTATTGGCATAGAGTTGCTTGTAGTAATCTCTCATGATCTTTTGTATTTCTGCAGTGTCCGTTGTTACTTCTCCTTTTTTATTTCTAATTCTATTGATTTGAGTCTTCTCCCTTTTTTTCTTGATGAGTCTGGCCAATGGTTTATCCATTTTGTTTATCTTCTCAAAGAACCAGGTTTTAGTTTTATTGATCTTTGCTATCGTTTCCTTCTTTTATTTTTCATTTCCTTTTTTTTTTGCGGTATGCCAGCCTCTCACTGTTGTGGCCTCTCCCGTTGCAGAGCACAGGCTCTGGACGTGCAGGCTCAGCAGCCGTGGCTCACGGGCCCAGCCGCTCCGCAGCATGTGGGATCTTCCCGGACCGGGGCACGAACCCGTGTCCCCTGCATCGGCAGGCGGACTCTCAACCACTGTCCCACCAGGGAAGCCCCATTTATTTCTGATCTGATTTTTATGATTTCTTTCCTTCTGCTAACTTTGGGTGTTTTTTGTTCTTCTTTCTCTAATTGCTTGTAGGTGCAAGGGTAGGTTGTTTATTCGAGATGTTTCCTGTTTCTTAAGGTAGGATTGTATTGCTGTAAACTTCCCTCTTAGAAGTGCTTTTGCTGCATCCCATAGATTTTGGGTCGTCGTGTCTCCATTGTCATTTGTTTCTAGTTATTTTTTTATTTCCTCTTTGATTTCTTCAGTGATCACTTCGTTATTAAGTAGTGTACTGTTTAGCCTCCATGTGTTTGTATTTTTTACAGATCTTTTCCTGTAATTGATATCTAGTCTCATAGCGTTGTGGTCAGAAAAGATACTTGATACAATTTCAATTTTCTTAAATTTACCAAGACTTGATTTGTGACCCAAGATATGATCTATCCTGGAGAATGTTCCATGAGCACTTGAGAAAAATGTGTATTCTGTTGTTTTTTGATGGAATGTCCTATAAATATCAGTTAAGTCCATCTTGTTTAATGTGTCATTTAAAGCTTGTGTTTCCTTATTTATTTTCATTTTGGATGATCTGTCCATTGGTGAAAGTGGGATGTTAAAGTCCCCTACTATGAATGTGTTACTGTCGATTTCCCCTTTTATGGCTGTTAGTATTTGCCTTATGTATTCAGGTGCTCCTATGTTGGGTGCATAAATATTTACAATTGTTATATCTTCTTCTTGGATTGATCCCTTGATCATTATGTAGTGTCCTTCTTTGTCTCTTCTAATATTCTTTATTTTAAAGTCTATTTTGTCTGATATGAGAATTGCTACTCCAGCTTTCTTTTGGTTTCCATTTGCATGAAATATCTTTTTCCATCCCCTTACTTTCAGTCTGTATGTGTCTCTAGGTCTGAAGTGGGTCTCTTGTAGACAGCAAATACATGGGTCTTGTTTTTGTATCCATTCAGCCAATCTGTGTCTTTTGGAGGGAGCATTTAGTCCATTTACATTTAAGGTAATTATTGATATGTATGTTCCTATTCCCATTTTCTTAATTGTTTTGGGTTCGTTATTGTAGGTCTTTTCCTTCTCTTGTGTTTCTTGCCTAGAGAAGATCCTTTAGCAGTTGTTGTAAAGCTGGTTTGGTGGTGCTGAACTCTCTCAGCTTTTGCTTATCTGTAAAGGTTTTAATTTCTCCATCAAATCTGAATGAGATCCTTGCTGGGTAGAGTAATCTTGGTTGCATGTTTTTCTCCGTCATCACTTTAAATATGTCCTGCCACTCCCTTCTGGCTTGCAGAGTTTCTGCTGAAAGATCAGCTGTTAACTTTATGGGGATTCCCTTGTGTGTTATTTGTTGTTTTTCCTTTGCTGCTTTTAATGTTTTCTTTGTATTTAATTTTTGACAGTTTGATTAATATGTGTCTCGGTGTGTTTCTGCTTGGATTTATCCTGTATGGGACTCTCTGTGCTTCCTGGACTTGATTAACTATTTCCTTTCCCATATTAGGGAAGTTTTCAACTATAATCTCTTCAAATATTTTCTCAGTCCCTTTCTTCTTCTGTTCTTCTTCTGGAACCCCTATAGTTCGAATGTTGGTGCATTTAATGTTGTCCCAGAAGTCTCTGAGACTGTCCTCAGTTCTTTTCATTCTTTTTTCTTTATTCTGCTCTGCAGTAGTTATTTCCACTATTTTATCTTACAGGTTACTTATTCGTTCTTCTGCCTCAGTTATTCTGCTATTGATCCCATCTAGAGTATTTTTAATTTCATTTATTGTGTTGTTCATTGTTGCTTGTTTCATCTTTAGTTCTTCTAGGTCCTTGTTAAATGTTTCTTGCATTTTGTGTATTCTATTTCCAAGATTTTGGATCATCTTTGCTATCATTATTCTGAATTCTTTTTCAGGTAGACTGCCTATTTCCTCTTCATTTGTTAGGTCTGGTGGGTTTTTATCTTGCCCCTTCATCTGTTGTGTGTTTTTCTGTCTTCTCATTTTGGTTATCTTACTGTGTTTGGGGTCTCCTTTTTCCAGGCTGCAGGTTCATAGTTTCCATTGTTTTTGGTGTCTGTCCCCAGTGGCTAAGGTTGGTTCAGTGGGTTGTGTAGGCTTCCTGGTGGAGGGGACTAGTTAGTGCCTGTGTTCTGGTGGATGAGGCTGGATCTTGTCTTTCTGGTGGGCAGGTCCACGTCTGGTGGTGTGTTTTGGGGTGTCTGTGGCCTTATTATGATTTTGGGCAGCCTCTCTGCTAATGGGTGGGGTTGTGTTCCTGTCTTGCTAGTTTTTTGGCATAGGATGTCCGGCACTGTAGCTTGCTGGTCGTTGAGTGAAGCTGGGTGCTGGTGTTGAGATGGAGATCTCTGGGAGATTTTCGCCGTTTGATATTATGTGGAGCTGGGAGGTCTCTTGTGGACCAGTGTCCTGAAGTTGGCTCTCCCACCTCAGAGGCACAGCACTGACTCCTGGCTGCAGCACCAAGAGCCTTTCATCCACAGGGCTCAGAATAAAAGGGAGGAAAAGTAGAAAGAAAGAATTGGTCGAAGAAGAAAGGAAGGAAGAAAGGTCGGGAGGGAGGGAGGAAGGAAGGAGGGAAGGAAGGAAAAAGAGAAAGAAAGAAGATAAAGTAAAATAAAATAATATAAAATATGAAAAAGTTATTAAAATAAAAATATTATTAAGGAAAAAGAAAACGGACGGATAGAACCGTAGGACAAATGGTGGAAGCAAAGCTATACAGACAAAATCTCACGGAGAAGCATACACATACACATTCACAAAAAGAGGAAAAGGGGAAAAAATCATAAATCTTGCTCTCAAAGTCCACCTCCTCAATTTGGGATGATTCGTTGTGTATTCAGGTATTCCACAGATGCAGGGTACATCAGGTTGATTGTGGAGCTTTAATCCGCTGCTCCTGAGGCTGCTGGGAGAGATTTCCCTTTCTCTTCTTTGTTCTCACAGCTCCCAGGGCCTCAGCTTTGGATTTGTCCCCGCCTCTGCGTGTAGGTCGCCGAAGGGCGTCTGTTCTTTGCTCAGACAGGACGGGGTTAAAGGAGCCGCTGATTCGGGGATTCTGGCTCAGGCGGGGGGCGGGGGGGGGCATGGAGTGCGGGGCGAGCCTGCGGCGGCAGAGGCCAGCATGACGTTGCACCAGCCTGAGGCCGCGCCGTGCGTTCTCCCGGGGAAGTTGTCCCTGGATCCCGGGAACCTGGCAGTGGCAGGCTGCACAGGCTCTCCGGAAGGGGGGTGTGGATAGTGACCTGTGCTCGCACACAGGCTTCTTGGTGGCTGCAGCAGCAGCCTTAGCGTCTCATGCCCGTCTCTGGGGTCCGCGCTTTTAGCCGTGGCTCGCGCCCGTCTCTGGAGCTCCTTTAAGCAGCGCTCTTAATCCCCTCTTTTGGGAGGTCTGAGGTCTTCTGCCAGCGTTCAGTAGGTGTTCTGTAGGAGTTGTTCCACGTGTAGATGTATTTCTGGTGTATCTGTGGGGAGGAAGGTGATCTCCGTGTCTTACTCTTCTGCCATCTTCCCGGAAGCCCCCGCTTAGAGATCTTTTTTAGTGTAGGCATTCACAGCCCTGTTTTTGCTGTATCCTGTAAGTTTTAGTGTTGTCTTAGTTAGCTTGATCTGCCAAAACAGAATCCCATACATCAGGTGGCTTAAACAACGGAAATTAATTTTCTCACAGTCTGGGGGCTAGAAGTTTAAGATCAACGTGCCAGCATGGTCGGTTTCTGGTGAGAACTTTATTAGCTTGTAGACTGCCATCTTGCTGTGTCTTCATATGGCAGGTAGAGAGAGCAAGAGCAAGCTCTCTGGTATCTGTTATGAGGACACTAATCCCATCATGAAGGCCCTACCTCAGCCTCCTCTAAATCTAATTACCTCCTAAGGCCCCATCCCCAAATACATCCCATTAGGGGTTAAGGCTTCAACATATGAATCTTCGGGGGACACAGTTCAGTTCATAGCAGGTATGTTATATTTTTGTCTTCATTCATCGCAGAGTACTTCCGAATTTTCCTTGCGATTTCTTCTTTGACCCATTGGTTATTTAGGAGTGTGTTAATTCTACATATTTGTGAATTTTACAAATGTATTATTGACTTGTAATTTTATTCCATTGTTGTCAGAACCTACTGTTTATAATTTCAGTTTTGAAATTTTCAGTTTTGCAATTTATTGAGACTTGTTTTGTGGCTGAACATATGGTCTATCCTGGATAATGTTCCACGTGCACTTGAGAAGACTGTATTCTGTTAAGTGGCGTATTCTGTACATGTCTGTTAGGTCTAGTTTGTTTATAGTATTCAGGTCTCTCCATCTTTGCTGGTAATCTAATTTTATCCATTATTACAAATGAGGTATTGAAGGCTCCCAGCTATTACTGAGTCATTTATTTTTCCCTTAAGTTCTGTCAGTTTTTACTTCATATATTTTGGGTTTCTACTGTTAGAAGCATATATGTTTGTAATTGTTATATCTTCTTCATGGATATCAAGATTTTTTTTGACCCTTTTTTCATTATATAATAGCATTCTTTGTCTCTAGTAACAAATACTGTCTTAAAGTCTACTTTGTCTTCTTCTTGTGGCTTTCTAGATCCCAGAAATATGTTGGAGGTTTTGTAAGTCCCTATGGACATCTCACTCCTCATATTTTCCTTTTAAGATTTTTGTTTAGTCTCTGTTATCCATCACCTCAGGCAGCTGCAAACTTAAACACTTGCCTGTAATTGCTTTTGACAAACGCCGCCTGGGGAAATGAATTTTGTACTTAAGCTCCCAGGCAGGTCAAATACAGACATCCTTGCAACTGGGGTCTTCCAAGAAACTATTATCAGATAGGCCAGATGATGATAATTCTTTGGGAACAAGGCTTTGAAAGAGATTCAGCTCCATTCTGCTATCTCTGGTGGCTGCCAGGGAAAGTGTATTTTCATGGCTAACATATCTGGAAAGCGGGGAAGCTCACTGTTCTTATCAAGATTTATCCATTTTTCTTAAAAAAAAAAAAATGCTGGGGGCTTCCCTGGTGGCGCAGTGGTTGAGAGTCTGCCTGCTGATGCAGGGGACGTGGGTTCGTGCCCCAGTCCGGGAAGATCCCACATGCCGCGGAGCAGCTGGGCCCGTGAGCCATGGCCGCTGAGCCTGCGCGTCCGGAGCCTGTGCTCCGCAACGGGAGGGGCCACAACAGTGAGAGGCCTGCGTACCGCAAAAAAAAAAAATGCTGGTTTGCAGCAAGCCTTTGGCTAGTTACCAGAGTTCTAAAAAAGTAGATTCTAACATTTTTTGCCAGTTTTTTCATTGCTTTTATGAAGGACAGAACTTTTGGTGGTCTTTACTCTATTATTCTTGCTGATAGAATCCAGTGCATCACTTTTGGTAAAGGTAGGCACTGAGGCAGCAGCGACCTTCCCAAATCAATAGTGCCAAGCTGGTCCAAGACATGATTGAGTCAGGAGGAGGCAAGTAACACTCCTCCTAAATGGAGATACAAACAGAGACCCTAAGCAGTTCTACCTCTCAAAGGAGAAGGAAGGAGGGCAGGGAACCATTTTCTTTGAGCATCTACATACTAGGTGCATCTATTATCTATTTAAGCCTTTATGATGTATAGCAAGTATTATCCTCATTTTACAAATGAGGGAACTGAAATGAAGGCGGTGAAATGCCACATTCCACAAAGGTTCAAGTGACGTACCTAGGATTCAGACCTGAAAAGGCCATTCCCTTTCTAGCATATTTTTCATTTATTGAGTTGTCTCTGTGTGACCACTACATGTAATCATGCTTTCTCATTTAATCATCACTCAGCTCTTCGAGGTTGATTTTATTACCCTCATTTTACAGAAGAGGAAACTGAGGCTGAGAGATTAGGCCTCTTGCCCAGGTTATAGTGTAAATAGGACAGAGTCAGTCCTGCTGGGCTCCTTCACCCTTACCTTCAGACAATGTGCAGTGCTTCCTCAGTAGGCCTACGATTGTCACACCTCCTGCTCACTCGCCTCTGGGGACCAACCTATGCTGTTCCCCATATAAGGAGCCCTTTGTCTGGTATCTGAAGTCCTAGAGTGACCAAGGTCAAAAGAAATCCCCTTGGCTACCCATGTCGCTGTCTAGTAGAAAGAGCACTACATTAGGAATTCTGGCTTAACCACTGAATTTGGCTCTCTGAAAACTTGTGCCTCTTAGAGCCTCAGTTTTCTCATCTATAATTGGCCTTCAAAATGGGATAACCAGGGAAGAAAATATCTGCATTTTACTTTCTCTCTTCTTTTGTTAGTGTATTTTATAATGAATTATAGTTGTGCATGTATATAATTTGGGTATATACGTTCAGTTGTTTACTGATGGGTTGCCTAATCGTAGATCACTGGTCTATGAAGTGAGGGGTTTGACTGCAGCGTGTTCCAGTACCACTATTCTGTCAAATTTACCAAAAAGGCCTCTTACGTTTCGGTTGAAAATTTGGCAATGTTAACTCTTTGGCTACTGTTAACCTTGATATCTTTGGTTATCTTTCCCTTCAAGTCTTTTCCCTGGTTGTAATTTCTTCAGCCAGAGATGCTTTCTACTTCTCTACAGTGCTGTAGTGCTTGTAGTTTTTGGAATTGAGTGCTGTATGTCACCGGTTTCAGGAAGTGGCCTGTGGAACTGGCAGAGTAGGCAGAGTAGTTGCCATTTTTCGGCAGGCAGGATGGGGCCCCATCTTGCTTTCTCTTTGCAGTGAACCATAACTGGAGCAAACTGCAAAGCCCTGACTTATCTTTATGACCATGGAAATCTGGGCCAAACTATTCTCAAGTCTTTTTTACCCTGAGATGACAAACACTGTGTACAACAATCTAGACCTAAGAGTCTCTGGGTTAGTAAAGATGTTTAACTCTGCAAAAGAAACTAAAGAACCCCAGGCAATACTCATCACTGCTCACTTCTTTTTATGATAAACACCTGAGATCTGTTCCGGCAGCTGAGGAGGCCCTGCCCACCTTCCCTGCCCAGGGTTCCAGATTCCTCATTGGGATGTACACACAGTGCTCTTACTTACCTTGTTTATGATCCCTTTCCCCATTTTTAAAAAAATAAATACTGTTCCTCACACCATCTTGGAAAGAGTTGTAGTTATTTACTAAAGATGGTAAAATAGGGCTTCCCTGGTGGCCCAGTGGTTAAGAATCCACCTGCCAATGCAGGGTCACGGGTTCGAGCCCTGGTCTGGGAAGATCCCACATGCCACAGGGCAACTAAGCCCGTGTGCCACAACTACTGAGCCCGCATGTCACAACTACTGAAGCCGTATGCATAGAGCCCATGGTCCAGAACAAGAGAAGCCACCGCAATAAGAAGCCCGTGCACTGCAACGAAGAGTAGCCCCCGCTCGCCGCAACTAGAGAAAGCCAGTGCGCAGCAACAAAGACCCAACACAGTCAAAAATAAAGAAATTTTTTAAAAAAGAAAGATAAATTTTTTTTAAAAAGACATGGTAAAATAGCTGTCATAATCACAGTCACAGTCCTCACTAGTAGGGCATCTGATAAAATTGATAGGATCAGTTCAGTTAAACGCAGTAAAACACCATTCAGTATGCTATGAAGAAAGGAAAGATACTACCAGTTCATTGGACACACTACCAATTGTAAAATGCATCCTGATTTCAGATATTAAAATGGGAAAAAATGTCTTTGGAAAGGAAACTACCATTTTTCATAGATTCTAACTCTTAAGTGGGAGAGCAAAAACTAGAGAGACTAGGAATACCAGTGGATAGCTGAGAGTCTTACAGAGTGCAGAAATATGGGAGCCAAAGGAAAACTCCAAGATGTAGCAGCTGGCAGGGACTGTACAGTGAATATCTTCTAAAATAAATTATTTTACCAGAATGTTGCTGGAATCAGTCCTTATTATCATTGAAGAAGTTGAAAGGGCTAGTTGCCTGTTGCCTAAAGAGACAGGATGAGTGAATACATGTTTAAATTTCTTTAATTCAAGTAGATAAGTGCCTACTATGTGTAAGGAGTTGTGGTACCTAAAATTAATGTATCTTTTTAAAATTTGTAGTTTTTAAGAATAACTTAATTTCTTCCCTAAAATTAACTATTTAGTCACATTTTAACAGTAAATAAACTTACTCAATTTAGTGGTAGTTCTAGCAACATCAGTTCTTGCAGAAAAATAAAAGTCACCCAACTCCTACATGTAGACATATTTTCAAAAGCAGTTGCAAAAGTCTTCCAGACTATTACTGAATTCTTATGAGCATTTTTCTCAGACATGTGGATCTTCATCTTCACAGATGACTTTTTTAAAAAAGTTTTTTGGCCGTGCCGAGCAGCATGTGGGATCCTGGGATCCTAGTTCCCTGACCAGGGATTGAACCCGCACCCCCTGCAGTGGAAGCACGAAGTCTTAACCGCTGGATCACCGGGGAAGTCCCTATATGGATGATCCATAGGTGTTTCCACAAGCTGTCCAGAAGTTAAAGAAGCATACCATTCCCTGTGGAAAAAGAAGCGATGTTCTGTAGCTTTTTGACTCTTGGCCAAAGAACCTAATTCTGTACATTACTTCTGTCTTTGCCTTGGCCATTTTCAAGCAATAATTATAGATCTGATTATTTATTGAGAAGAGTGAACTGTTCTGAAGGAGTAAAATATGGATCTGAGTGAAGGAAGTTAGCTCCTAGAGCATTTTCCAGGAATTTTCTGACTTTACCAACCTGTGACAGTTTTGATACTCAGAAACATTGATTTCACTTACTTTTCTTAGCTTACATCCCCCCAGCTCCCCCAAGTATATTATTATTTGGGTGGACTTACTTGGGTGGACTTCTTTTTTTTCTTAAGATTTTTTTTTTTTGATGTGGACTACTTTTAAAGTCCTTATTGAACTTGCTACAACACTGCCTCTGTTTTATGTTTTTTTGGTGTTTTGGCTGCGAGGCATGCGGCATCCCAGCTCCCCGACCAGGGATTGAACTCGCACCCCCCTGCATTGGAAGGCGAAGTCTCAACCACTGGACTGCCAGGGAAGTCCCTCGGGTGGACTTTTTTTTTTTTTTGAGGTACGCGGGCCTCTCCTATTGCGGAGCACAGGCTCTGGATGCGCAGGCTTAGCGGCCATGGCTCACGGGCCCAGCCGCTCCGCAGCATGTGGGATCCTCCCGGAGTGGGGCACGAACCCGTGTCCCCTGTATTGGCAGGCAGACTCTCAACCACTGCGCCACCAGGGAAGCCCCCTCGGGTGGACTTTTGATCAGACTTTCTTTGCTTTTATTTTTAACTTCCCTAAATTATAAATGTTTATTTTGTAGGTATCATAGCTGCAAATGTTTTTGTATTTTGTTTGTGGAGAGTACCTTCTCTACAGCGGACGATGATCAGATATTTCACATCCAGTCCAGCCTCAAGTAAGTCTAACTTGTGTGATTTTATTTTGAGGTAGAGGTAAAATGGAAGAAATATGCTTTATGGTAATTGAAGTGCTATAAAAAAGATGATTTACTTGTCAATAATTGTAAGCAAAATCTGGAGGATAGGCTGTAAACTCTTGGAGGACAGGAACCTCATTTCTCTTACAGCTGTGTCAAGGCACCTAAAATGTACTTTGCACATAGTAGATAATCTAAATATTTTTTAGTGATTTAAGATCTGTGATCACTACAAGTTTACTCTTTGAAGAGACTATTATATACAATTTTATTTCTGTAATTGAAATAATTTACAAATTCTTTTTTCTAACTAACTTTTTCTATAGGACAAGTTGCTTTCATTGACCTGAGAATCTTTATTGGTTGCTTACTAAGTAGAAAATCTCTGAGATTTAAGATAGCCTTTTTCAAGTGGTAAAAAGCTGTCTTAAACCATCTTATCCATCTTTTAACTAGCTCTGGTTTGTTTCTCATGTTTGTGTCATAATAATAATGAAAAAATCTAAAATGGATCATTTTTACTGGCTGTGTGTTCCACAATTACAAGACTTTTTCTGTCTCTTGTAGAGGTCCTTTGTTCTCCAATGTTGCTGTCAACGTTCAGTCATTTCTCCTTGTTTCACATGGCAGCAAATATGTACGTCTTGTGGAGCTTCTCCTCCAGCATAGTGAACATTCTCGGTCAAGAGCAGTTCATGGCAGTGTACTTATCTGCAGGTAACAAGCTTTCATCTCAGGCCCTTTCAGAGTATAAGTGTTCTCCCCTATCTGGAGAAGGGACAAAGGGAATGATTATAGCTGTATTCTATATACCGTAAGTGCTCAGTACATATTTGTTTCTCAGATTGTATATAGAGAAGGATACAAACTGGTGTAGTGTTTAAGCATGTCATTTTTATCTCCCTAGGCCTTGGTTTCTTCAGCTCAGGCCCACCATTTTATAGATTAGTGGTTCCCAGACTTCTGGGCTGCTTCAATCATCTGGATCTGTGTTAAATAACCTTAACGCTCATTTCCCAAGTGTGTTCAGTTTTCAGAAAGCTTTCGATTAGCTATCCAATAAGATTGTCAAGAATTAGTTCATTCTTTGTTGCAAGCATATATTAGCATGGAGCCACTCAAGTCATCCTGGAGGTAGCATCATTTCCTTATTTCACTAGTAAATGATAGTGCAGG
This sequence comes from Monodon monoceros, assembly GCF_005190385.1. Taxonomy (NCBI): domain Eukaryota; kingdom Metazoa; phylum Chordata; class Mammalia; order Artiodactyla; family Monodontidae; genus Monodon; species Monodon monoceros. The sequence goes on from NW_021703767.1 coordinate 83,224,152, forward strand.
ATTCCAGGTTCCTAGATGCTGCTAAATTGGCAGTTAGTTGATTATATTTTACTTATCTCAAAAAAATTTTTTTTTACTTTCTGTTTGCAAAATGTACTTAATTCAAACCAGAAAGTGTAAAAATTTATTCCTAAAATCCCTTCATTTAAAAACAGTATAGCTGGCAGATATATGTAGTGAAAAGACACTGAGCTTGGAGATGGAAGACCTAGGTTCAGATCCTGTTTCTGCTTACCAGCTGTGTGATGTTGCAGAAAAGACTATATATACTCTCTGAGGATAAAACTGCTTACTCTCATGACATGGGGTTGTAGAAGGGATAAAATAAAAGCACCTACCACAAGGCCCAGAGTGGGTACTTAATCAGTGTTAATTAAATACTCACATGCATCTAGTCCTCAAAACAGAAGCTGAGCAGTATCTTTGGCCTAATAAGTTAAGTGTGTAGTTCTTTCCCCTAGCACTAATGTTGTTGTAGGTACAAAGGGTCTGTTTCAAGTGCCATTAATTCCTGCTCTATAGAAAGTTGCTGTTTAAAATTAGCCATACTCAGTTCAGATGACATTGGTGCCAAAGGGACCTGTAAAGGATCATCTAGTCTAGATCTGCAGCACATTCATTTGGCAAGCTGGGTAAAATATAGACTCCCGGGTCCCACTCCAGAGGTTCTGATTTAGTGTTTAGAGTGCAGTCCAGAGAATTCCCAGACAGTTGGTGAGCTTGGGAACTAGTCTTTCTTCATACAGTGTAGTTGAGGAAAATGATAACTACAAGGTAAAGTGAATGACCCTCTGTTACTCAGTAAGTGTACAGTGGGTCAGACTTTGCTTTCCCTGTAATATATCTGAAGCGACAGGCAGGATAAGTATCTATGCCTGCACCTTGTAGTGACCTGGGTAGAAACCCAACATTGTTAGTCTCTGTGGGGTGGAGGTCAGAAATGGAAGCCATTTTTATACCTCACTAAAATTACTGAAATGTGATTTATTTCTTAGGTGTTATTTCCAATTTTGTTAGTTATGTGTGTAAAGTTGCCACAGGAAGATATGGACCATCACTTGGTGCAGTAAGTATTTCTAACTAAAATTTTTCGCTTCATTTTGAAATAATTTTAGAATTACAAGAAAGTTGCAAAATTAGTACAAAGAGTTCCTATATACCCTTAACCCTACTATTAACTAGAGAACCACAGTACAACTATCAATGCCAAAATATTAATATTTAAACAATACTATTAACTAATCGACATCTAATTTAGAATTTATACATTTGTAAAGCCTTATAAATTTCAGGTTATAGCTTTTAACCATTGGTCATTTATATATACTTAACTGGCACAGCGTGTATATCATGAGGAGTACTCAAAATAGTGGGTATGTAATCCCCATAAACTGGAGAGCCTAATCTAGCATTGGAGAATTCTAAGTAATTAGAGATTTGGATCTGATACTGTGTCCTCCTCTTTAGTCAGTATTTGAGTGCTGTGCAGATTAGCCTACTAGGCACTGTACTTACTAGAGGCTGAGGATACATCCAGTGAGCAGGATGTCAAAATTCCTGCCCTCAGTTATTTCTGGATGATTTTTAAAAATTACAATTGTGTTTTCTTTTGAGTTTAATGACAGATTTCTAGGCACATGGAAATCTTTACATAATATTTCTTTAAAAACTACACATTCAATTTGTGCATAGTTACATACACTTAAATGTATTCAATGCACTTAAATGTATTCAAATAGAGAATTTCACATTTAAAGAAACTGTAAGAAGGTTCAGTTTTGGAAAAGAATCCTTATGTAAAATAACCATTCCATAATTTGTGTGTTCCTCAGATTTGTGTCTACTTAATTTTCCCAATGAGGCCTGTATCTTGTCCTATGACCTTTATGCTTTCTTAACTTAATACCGCCCCCCCCCCTTTTTTTTCTTCGTGGAATGTTTGTTTTCTATATAAAATTTGGTGTCAATATAATTTATATATCTCAAATTCTACCTCATTTGCCAACTAAGCACCTGTTTTGTGAAGGCAGTGAAGACCACTAGGATGACTCAGAAATGGTCTCTGACTTTCAAGTTTAGTTTAGTTGGGGAGAAAACATACACATCTAATGTACACTGAAAGGGCTCAGTAGTCTCTAGAGGACATTGGGGGTTCTGAGGGTGGGAAGACTTTTCTCATTACTTCGGAGGATCTGGGAAGGCATTTTGATGTGCCCTCAGACAAGTGGTATTCCCATTTTGCAGATAGGAAACTGAAGTTCATGAATAGAGTGTGGCGGCATATCATTTGGAATTAGACTGAGTTTGAATCCCAGCTCTGCCACTTACTCATGATTTCCAGGACTTATTACTTAACCGCTCTGAACCTGCTTCCCCATATAAAATGGGGGTAACATACCTATTTCTCATTTGCAATGCAAGTGTGTTTAGAGTGCTTAGCATAGTAAGGAACATGTAGTAAGAAAGGTGGAAATGGTGGTTTCTGTTCAGTCATCAAAATCCTATAGAGCCATGGCAGGATAAAATTATTAGCCCCAAGTACTTTCATTCATTCTTGGTTAAAATGAAGGAAAACTAAATCACCAGGTATATGGTATTTTTAATGAGAAATCTGGAGAAAAAAATACTGTTGACAAAATTGTGATAGAAAATATAAAGTATTGGTCTTATTGCCTTTGAAAGATGAAGATTGTTAAAGAATATTTGTCAATTAACAGTGGCACAAAGGAGCACGAATACTGACTAGATTTTGGTAAGGGTTTTGTTTAGTTAGAGCTCTGCATATTCTGAATCTCATTTAAAAATGGAACTTCTTACTAGTTATTGGTTATTATTATATTCATTCCCTGTGCTATACAGTATGACCTTGTTGTTTATCCTATATATAATAGTTTGCCTTTGCTAATCCCCAAACTCCCATTCCTTCCCTCCCCTACCCTGCCTTCCCCTTGGCAACCACAAGTCTGTTCTATCTGTAAGTCTGTTTTTGTTTCATAGATATGTTCATCTGTATCATATTTTAGATTCCATATATAAGTTATATCATATGATATTTGTCTTTCTCCTTCTGACTTAGTATGATAATTGCTAGGTCCATCCATGTTGCTGCAAATGGCATTATTTCATTCTTTTTGATGGCTGAGTAATATTCCTGTGTGTGTGTGTGTGTGTGTGTGTGTGTGTGTGTGTGTGTATACACACCACATTTTTATCCATTCCCCTGTCGATGGACATTTAGGTTGTTTCCATGTCTTGACTGTTGTAAATAGTGTTGTTATGAACATAGTGGTGCATGTACCTTTTCGAATTAGTTTTGTCTGGGTGTGTGCCAGAGAGTGGGATTGCTGGATCATATGGCAACTCTATTTTTAGTTTTTTGAGGAACCTCCATACTGTTTTCCATAGTGACTGCACCAATCTACATTCTCACCAACAGTATAAGAGGATTCCCTTTTCTCCACACCCTCTCCAGCATTTGTTATTTGTAGACTTTTTAATGTTGGCCTTTATGACCGGTGTGAGATGGTACCTCATTGTAGTTTTGATTTGCATTTCTCTAATAATTAGCAATGTTGAGCATCTTTTCATGTGTCTATTGGCCATTTGTATTTCTCCTTTGAAGAAAAGTCTATTTAGGTCTTCTGCCCATTTTTCAATTGGGTTTTTTTTTGTTGTTATTGAATTGTATGAGCTGTTTGTATATTTTGGAAATTAAGCCCTCGTCGGTCACATCATTTGCAGATATTTTCTCCCATTCCTTAGGTTGTCTTTTCATTTAGTTTATGGTTTCCTTTGCTGTGCAAAAGCTTGTAAGTTTGATTAGGTCCCATTTGTTTATTTTTGTTGCCTTGGGAGCCTGACCTAAGAAAACATTGCTACAATTTATGTTAGAGAATGTTTTGCCTATGATCTCTTCTAGGAGTTTTATCGTATAATATCTTTTAAGTCTTTAAGTCATTTTGAGTTTATTTCTGTGCATGGTGTGAGGGTGTGTTCTAACTTTATTGATTTACGTGCAGCTGTCCAACTTGCCCAGCACCACTTGCTGAAGAGACTATCCTTTTCCCATGTTATATTCTTGCCTCCTTTGTTGAAGATTGACTGTAGGTGTGTGGGGTTTTTTCTGGGCTTCTGTTTTGTTCCATTGAGCTCTATGTCTCTTTTTGTGCCAGTACTACACTGTTTTGATTTCTGTAGCTTTGTAGTACTGTCTGAAGTCTGGGAGGGTTATGCCTCCTGCTTTGTTCTTTTTCCTCAGGATTGCTTTGGCAATTCTGGGTCTTTTATGGTTGTATGTAAATTTTAGGATGATTTGTTCTAGTTCTGTGAAAAATGTCATGGGTAATTTGATAGGGATCGAATTAAATCTGTAGATTGTTTTGGGTAGTATTGCCATTTTAACAGTATTAATTCTTCTAATCCAAGAACATGGGATATCTTTCCATTTCTTTGAATCATCTTTAATTTCCTCTCTTAATGTTTTGTAGTTTTCAGTATATAAGTCTTTCACCTCCTTAGTGAGGTTTATTCCTAAGTCCTTTATGTATTTTTTTATGCAATTTTAAAAGGGATTGTTTGTTTCCCTTTCTGATATTTCATTGTTATTATAAAGAAATGCAACTGATTTCTGTATGTTAATCTTGTATCCTGCTACATTGCTGAATTCGTTTATCAGTTCTAGTAGTTTTTGTGTGGAGTCTTTAGGGTTTTCTATATATAGTATGTCATCTACATATAATGACAGTTTTACCTCTTCCCTGCCAATTTGAATACCTTTTATTTCTTGTCTGATTGCTGAGGCTAGGACTTCCAATACTATGTTGAAGAGAAGTGGTGAGAGTGGGCATCCTTGTCTTGTTCCAGATTTTAGCAGGAATGCTTTCAGCTTTTCACCATTGAGTATTATATTGGCTGTGGGTTTGTCATAAATACCTTTTATTATGTTGAGATATGTTCCCTCTGTACTCATTTTTGTAAGTTTTTTTTTTTTTATCACAAATGGGTGTTTAATTTTATCAAATGCTTTTTCTGCATCTATTGAGATGATCATGTGGTTTTTGTCCTTCCTTTTTTTGTGGTGGTGTATCACATTGGTTGATTTGCGTATGTTAAACCATCCTTGTGACCCTAGGATGAATCCAGTTTGGTCATGGTGTATGACCTTTTTTATGTGTTGTTGGATTCGGTTTGCTAATATTTTGTTGAGAATTTTTGTGTCTGTATTCATCAAAGATATTGGCCTGTAATTTTCTTTTTTCGTAGTGTCTTTGTCTGGTTTTGGTATCAGGGTGGCTTTATAGCATGTCTTTGGGAGTGTTCTTTCCTCTTAAGTCTTTTGGAAGAGTTTGAGAGGGAGCAGTACAAGTTCTTCTTTGTATGTTTAGTAGAATTACCTAGTGAAGCCATCTGGTCCTGGACTTCTCTCTGCAGGGAGTTTTCTTAGTTACAGATTCTATTTCATGTCTAGTGATCTGTTCAAGTTATCTATTTTTTCTTGATTCAGGTTAGGTGGGCTGTATGTTTCTAAAAAGTTGTCCATTTCTTCTGGATTGTCAAGTTTGTTGGCATATAATAGTTCATAGTATTCTCTTATGGTTTTTTTTATTTCTGTGGTATCAGTTGTTATTTCTCCTCTTTCATATTTTGTTTATTTAGGTGTTCTTTCCTTTCTTCTTGGTGAACCTGGCCAGAGGTTTGTCAATTGTTTACCCTTTAAAAGAACCAGCTCTTGATTTTATTGGGCTTTGTCCTATTGTTTTTTTTTAATCTTTGTTTTATTTATTTCCTCTCTGATCTTTAATGTCTCCTTCCTTCTGCTGACTAGGTTTTTGTTCTTTTTCTAATTCTTTTAGGTGATGGGTTAGATTTGAGATTATTTGAGATTTTTCTTATATCTTAAAGAAGGCCTGGGGACTTCCCTGGTGGCGCAGTGGTTGAGAGTCCGCCTGCCGATGCAGGGGACATGGGTTCGTGCCCTGGTCCGGGAAGATCCCACATGCTGCGGAGCGGCTGGACCCGTGAGCCACGGCCACTGAGCCTGTGTGTCTGGAGCCTGTGCTCCGCAACAGGAGAGGCCACAACAGTGAGAGGCCCGTGTACCGCAAAAAAAAAAAAAAGAAGAAGGCCTATATTGCTATGAACTTCCCTCTAAGGACTGCTTTTACTGCATCCCATAGATTTTTGTATGGTTATGTTTGTAAATAGTTTATCATAGGCTGAATTTGCTCACCAACGTTATGATAACCTGCTTGCTGTAACTTCATTGATTTAACTCATCACTGGTCTAACTTGTACATAAACTGAATTCTTGTGCTTAGGAAAGTATCTTCAGTCTCTTTCTTACAAGGTTGCAAGTGAAATAAAATGATCACTAGTGCAGATTCATTTGGAATTCCATTTTGATTTATCTATAGTGTTCTGGAGTGTTTCTCTTTGTATAACTTTTTAGTGGCTGCTCTGGGTACTACAGTCTATATATCACTTACCACAGCCTACTGGTGGTATCATTTTACCTGTTTGAGTGAAGTGAGCCTTACCTTGCTTTTTGTCCGCATACCTTCCCCAAATTATAATCATCTTAAATATTTCCTCTACATACATTTAGAATATCACTGTTGTAATTTTTGCTTCAGCCATTAAACATAAGTTAGAAAATTCCAAGAGAGAAGGACAGTCTATTGTATTTACACTCAATTTTTACTTTTTCCATTGTTCTTTCTTTCTGATGTTCCAAGATTTCCTCCTTATATCATTTCATTGTTTAGAAAACTTCTCTTAGCCATTCCTTTAGCCACTAGCCAGTTAGGTCTGCTGGTGACAGATTCTCAAATTTTTTTCTTTTTTCATTTTTTTTCCACCCTTCATTTCTGAAGGATATTTTCATTGGATATAAAATTCCAGGCTGACAGTTCTTTCAGCAGTTGAAAAATGTGCCACTTTTTTTGGCCTCTGTAGTCTCTGAAGAGAAATTCTTTGTTGTTCAAATAGCTTTTCCCCTATAGGTAAGGTGTCATTTCTCTTACTACTTTCTAGACTTTTTCCATTGTCTTTAGTTTCAGAAGTTTGACTATATGTCTTGTCATGGATATCTGTATTTATCTTGTTTGTGGTTCACTCGGTTTCTTGAATCTATAGGTTTATGTCTTTTGGGAAATGTTCAGCCATTTCTTCAGATACTTTTTCAGCCTCACCCTTTTTCTTTTCTCCTTCTGGGACTCTGAAGACATGATGTTAGATAGTTTGTTATTTCATGGGTCCCTGAAACTCCATTAACTTTTTTTAAAGTCTGTTTTTTCTCTGTTGTTCAGATTGGGTAATTGCTATTCTGTCTCAAGGTAACTGATTATTTTCTGTCCTTTCCATTCTGCTTGAGCCATTCAGTATTTTTATTTAGGTTATTGTATTTTTCATTCTAAAGTTTACATTGTTCTTGATATCTCTTATTTCTTTGAGCCTTTTTATTTCTTTGCTGTTTTTTACTTGTTTCAAGCATGTTTGTAATTGCTTGTTGAACCACTTTTATGATGGCTGTTTTAAAATGCTTGTTAGATAATTCTAACATCTGTGTCATCTTGATGTTGGTATCTATTAATTGTCTTTTCTCATTCAAGTTGAGATTTTTCTGGTTCTTGGTATGATGAGTGATTTTTATTTTATTTATTTATTTGGCCACGCCTCACAGCTTGCAGGATCTTAGTTCCCTGACTAGGGATCGAACCTTGGCCATGACATTGAAAGTGCCGAGTCCTAACCGCTGGATTACCAGGGAATTCCCTGACGAGTGATTTTTAAATGAAACCTGGACATTTTGGATATTATGAGACTTTAATCTTAATTAAATCTACTGTTTAGCAGGCTGCCTCTGACAGTGTTGTGATTGCTACTGCCAGGTGAGTGAGGCAGTCCAGGTTCCCCAGTCTCCTTTGACACTGTGGGGGAAGAGCTCTTGTTGCTGCAGGGCGGGGAGTTTGGGCTCCCCAGGAGACCTCTACTGATACAGCCCTGGCTAGGAGGAGGAACAGTGCCTTATTACTGCTGCCTGTGTGACCCCCGCTGACACCACCCTGTCAGGGACAGTGGGACACCTCATTGCAGTCTTTAAGGCTGGAAGTCCAGGCTCTCCACTCAGCTTTTGCTGATGGAGATGGGGCCACAGTTGTTTCTGTGGTGTTTGGCTGGAGTAAAGTGGTTATTGTCTAAAAGTTTGTGTCTTGCTAGGCTATGCTTTCTTAGTCCTTTGGCTAGAGAGAGCATTTTTTGGTACAGGCCTATTTTGTCTGAGTTCATTGGTGTTTCCAGGTTGTGAGCTTCTCCAGAGCCCAGTCTGAGCAGCGTGAGGCCAAAAGAAAACCCAGGGAACTCACCACTGTGTCATTCCTTGGGTCCTAAGGTTCCTAGCTGGGCTGCTTTCCTTTCTCAGTCTTTAAGAGTCATCTTATATTTGTTTTACATATAATGCCCAGGGTTTTTAGCTGTATGTAGCTTGTAGAAGCAGAAGGCCTCTTAGAGCAAGTTCATTTAAAATTTATAGTGTAAAAAAAAATTTTTTTTATATGATAGATACATGAAGCTTATATATTAATAAAGAAAAGTACTTAATGAAAATTGTTTACTTATGAAATAAATAAAAATATATGTGCATATTGATTACAAGTTCATAACCAGTGTACATAAACAAATTATTAGTGGAGAATAAAAGATCTTTACCTCTAATCAAAGAAGCAGACCTCTAGGGTCTACATGGGTTTGGGTTCATGAGTCCCTGAAATTATATCTAAAATATGTATGAATTTTTCTGAGGAGGAAGGTTTCATTTTTATTATATTCTTAAAAGCCTCCTACTAGGAAAGGTGAAAATAATCATGGGGTATGCCAAACATTTGTCTAAAAAGCAAGTTGCAACTTATTCAGACACATAAATATATTTAAATCTATGTAGATATAGATCACTTTGAGAAAACTTTAGAAGGATAATGGAACTCCCTCCTATCTTTAAAATAATATAAGTACAATAAATTATAGTCAAACAGAAACTGACTTTATATACACTACCAAATGTAAAATAGGTAGCTAGTGGGAAGGAGCTGTATAGCACAGGGAGATCAGCTCAGTGCTTTGTGTCCACCTAGAGGGGTGGGAAAGGGAGGGTGGGAGGGAGACGCAAGAGGGAGGAGATATGGGGATGTATGTATATGTATAGCGGATTCACTTTGTTATAAAGCAGAAACTAACACACCATTGTAAAGCAATTATACTCCAATAAAGATGTTAAAAAATAAATAAAAATAAAGTCAGAGGAAAGATGAAATTAAAATAAATAAAATTTAATAACCAAAAAACTGACTTTACATAGAAATGCACAGCTAATGAGAATTTCCTTTAATATTTAAATTTCTGTAATGAGTGCTTTAGATGGAGATAATAATCTATTTACCATATGATCTGGCCATTTCACTCCTAGGTGTTTACCCAAGAGAAATGAAAGAACACAAAGCCTTGTACACAAATGTTCACAGCTTTTTTTGTAACAGCCAAAACTAGAAAAAACTCAAATGTCCATCAGGTGAATGAATATACATATTATGGTATAACCATACAATGGAATATTATTCACCCATGTAAGGGAATAAATTATTGATACAACCACATGGGTGAATTACAAAATAACTATACAGAGTAAAGGAAGCCAGACAACAAGAAAAAGGAGTATATGCTGTATGATTCCATTAATATAAAACTCAAAGTGAATCTATCTTAACAGAAAGTAGAGAAGTTGTAGCCTAGGAATGGGAGAGGAGCAGGAGGGACGCACTGCAGAGGAGTACCAGGGAACTTCTGGGGATGATGAACTTTTGGGCCACACTCATAATCTTGAGTGTGGCCATGGTTTCATAGGTATTTATGTGTCAAAGCTTAATTATAAACTTTACACATGTGCAGTTTTTTGTGTGTCACTTATACTTCAGTAAACCCAACTTGCTTTTATTTTTTATGTTTAAAGATTTGGGAGTCCTTTGTACTATTCCTGCAAACTTTTCTGTAAGATTTAAATTATTTCAAAATAGGATGTTAAAAAAACACCTAAGAGAAAAATTTCTAAAAGATGCACCTATAATTGACTCTGACTGTCCCTATAATTAAAAGGAAAGGTCCCTACTTTTTTATATTAAAAAGGCTATTTCTGGAAAATAGCATCTACCTCTCTTAATCGCCAACTGTTTAGGGTCTTCTGTGTGAAGAGTTGCTTCAGAATAAAGGATTATCTTACATTTTAGGAATTACTAAAACTTTTAAGAGTTATGAGTCCCAGGCATCCCCGAAGTCCGCAGCCCTTTAATATATAGTTGCCAGTCAGCCTAAACAGGGAAACCAGCTCACGCTGCATTCCTAGGAATGGGTTGGGGAAGCTACACGGTGGAAGGACAGCATTAATATTCCTCAGAAGGAGAACCTAAGACATGAGTTCAGGCAAGTGGACAAAGACAACCCAGGGCTTAGGCTAAAAAAATGAAAGAACAAGGAAACAAAGTCAACTACATATTAAAAGGGATAGGCTGGGTGTTGGAGATAACGTGTTAATTTTGCAGTGGAGGTCAGGAGTCAGAATTCTGTATTCTCTACTTAAGATCAACTGTCTGCAATTGTATATTTACCAAACTGGCTCCTATGTAAGTCTGCAATAGTAACACACGAGGTTCTTCAGAAATCCTGACTTCCCTTCACAGGGCCGTCGCTGCCTTGTGAAGACACACACACATGCACACACAGCCTCTGTAATTTGTTCACTCTTTCGCTGGTTCCCCACTCCACGTCCTTAATGTATCACAGCAGCTTTCAAGGAAGGATATCAGCACTACCTCAGAAGGTGGGATTCCCCACAAAACTTGCTGGGTCATGGTTCCTCTAGGGTGCAACATGTTAAACTGGCCAAATTTATATTTGTTCTGAAAGATTTGTTTTGGCTAGAACTTCAACATCTGCCACTATAATCTACCAGCATATACTGTATTTAAGCAGAGTGGATGTCAGTGTCACTGAGAATTTGAAAGTTAAAGAGTAACCCTTCACCTTTCAGGCTTTAAGATGTGCGACTTGAGCATCCTAGATTTTTAAATAAAACCTAAAAAAGTCAACTCAACAAAACCCAGAAGAAATCAAGTTGAGACCTTATTTTCTGAGAGAAAAAAACCAATAAAATTATACTTTTCCCCCAAATGAAACAAATATAATTTGGTTAGCTGAATTGAAAGAAGAGCACTAAAATCCTGCACCCTCTAAATTGCTTCTCCGTAGATGATTATATTCTCCGTCTAAAGTCCTCATTACAGAAACTTAAATATTAAAGAAATTAGCTGTGCATTATTAGCTGTGCATTTCTATGTAAAGCCAGTTTCTTTGTGACTATAACTTATTGTACTTATTATACATTAAACATATTTATGTGTCTGAATAAATTGCAACTTGCTTTTTTATTTTTTTTAATGACATTTTATTTATTTTTTGGTCGCACCGTGTGGCTTGCGGGATCTTAGTTCCTCAGCCAGGGATTGAACCTGGGTCCCTGGCAGTGGAAGTGCAGAGTCCTAACCACTGGACCACCAGGGAATTCCCACAGCTTGCTTTTTAGACAGATGCTTAGCCTACCCCGTGCAGAGATTCTTTATTTTCACCTTTTTTAGTCAGAGGCTTTTAATGAAAATGGACCCCTTTTTTAAAAAAAGGCTGTGGAAATGGTCCAGCTTTTAGGAGACCAAGGAGACATGGCAACTAAATGCAATACGTGGGGAAAAACAGCTGCAAGGGCATTAGTGGAACAATTGATAAAACTGGAATATGTTTATAGATTAAATGGAAGTATAATATAGCAGTATAAAATTTCTTGAAATTGAGAACTGTATTGTAGGATATATAAAGATATTCAAGTTCTTAGGAAATATACACTGAAGTATTTAGGGGTAAAAGGGTATGATATATGCAGCCTATGCTCAAATGGTTCAGGAAAAAAAGTATGGATATAAAGAAAAAATGATAAGTGAAATGTGGCAGAATGTTAAAAGTTGGTGAATCTGGTTCAGGAGTATTTTGGAGTTTTTTTCAAAGTGAAACAGACCTAAATGTAAAACCTAAAATAAAAACTTACAGAAGAAAACAGGAAAAAACTCTTTGTGACCTTATTTTAGGCAAAGATTTCATAGTTGAGAGACCAAAAAGCACAAATTAATAAATCAGACTTCATGTAAGTTAAAAACTTATACTCTTCCAAAGACACTGTTAAAAGGCAAGATACATGCTAAAAGAAAATATTTGCATGTCAGAAGTCTGATATAGGACTTGTGTCTAGACTATATAAAGAAAAATTCAAGAATAATGGGCAAAAGGTTTGAACAGACACTTCAATTGAAGATGTATGGATAGCAGCTAAGGACATGAAAAGATGAACATCATTAGTTGTTAGGAAAATGAAAATAAAAACTACACTGAGATATCACTATAAACCTATATTACAGATTTAAAAGACTGACCATACCAAGTGTTGGTGAGGATGTGGAGGAACTGGAAATCTCATACACTGCTGGTAGGAAAGTAAAACACTAAAACCACTTTGGAAAACAGTTTGGCAGTTGCTGTGCTTCCTCATCATAACTGATTATATTTTGTTGTTTTTGTTTTTTTTTTTTTTTTTTTTTTCCGGTATGCGGGCCTCTCACTGCTGTGGCCTCTCCCGTTGCGGAGCACAGGCTCTAGACGAGCAGGCTCAGCGGCCATGGCTCACGGGCCTAGCCGCTCCGCGGCATGTGGGATCTTCCTGGACCGGGGCACGAACCCGTGTCCCCTGCATCGGCAGGCGGACTCTCAACCACTGCGCCACCAAGGAAGCCCTATTTTGTTGTTTTTACTCATTTATGTCTTTCATGCCAGTCTGTAAGCTCCATTAAGGCAGGGACTGTCAATTTTGTTCCCCTTTGTATCCCAATCATCTAGCATAGTGCCTGGTAGGACTCAAGTATTTGAATGAATGATTATTGTGAGATTTAATGTAAACAAGGGATTATGATCCAATTTCTCAAGTATTGTAGCATTTAGAGGAATTAGGAACATGTGTAACATTAAGAAAGTTTAGTTAAATTATCATAATTTATCCAGGAGATTTCCATAGCCATTATCAATTTAAATTATGAAGGTTATGTAGCAATGTGGAAAAACACAATAGACGATAAAACTATACAGCAATTATAATTTCAATTATAACAAGAAATGGTTGACTTACTGGTCATAAGGTTTTTAAGTTTCAATTTTTATTCTCAAATACAAGGCTGTTGGGGAAAGTGCTTCTCAAGCAGGTGGATGCATGTATGTCCCTGGGAGGATGCTGTGATGGGGGGGGCGTGTCATGCAGAGCCATGGGATAAATTTGGCATGCTTTCCTGGAGCAGAACATTTGTCAAACGTTTTAAGGAAAATGTTTAGTGTTATAATGAAGTAGGATACAAATTTCACGTGATTTATGGTAAAGCATTAAATTTGGGAGAAATTCCACACGTGTGGGTTTCTTTGGGCAAATTCATGCTCAGTCTCTGGTTCGAGGAGTTTTGATTTGGTTTTTTTTTTTAATTTTCTTTTATTTATTTATTTGGTTGTGTTGTGTTTTCATTGCTGCACGTGGGCTTTCTCTAGTTGCAGCGACTGGGGGCTGCTCCTCATTGCGGTGTGCGGGCTTCTCATTGCAGTGGCTTCTCTTGTGGAGCACAGGCTCTAGGCGTGCGGGCTTCAGTAGTTGTGGCACGTGGGCTCAGTAGTTGTGGCTCACGGGCTCTAGAGCGCAGGCTCAGTAGTTACAGCGCACGGGCTTAGTTGCTCCACACACGTGGGATCTTCTGGACCAGGGCTAGAACCCATGTCCTCTGCATTGGCAGGCAGATTCTTAACAACTGCGCCACCAGGGAAGTCCCTCGAGGAGTTTTGTTGAAGTTTGAGAAGTCCTTTTTTAGTCATTAAATGAAATGATGTATGTGCCACACATAACACTGTCCCTGAAGTTCATTAACTGCTGACATGCTGGTTGTTACATCTTATTGCCTGTAGTTCAGTCCTTGCCAGGTGGTTACCATATCACGGACTTAGAGTCCCTTTGCCTGATATTTTGTACGTTAGTAACGGAAAGCTTTTTAACTTTGTGCTAACCTAGAAATGTGTGGCTTGTAAGCTTTCTGGAAAAAGTATTTCTACTTTAGACGTTATAGTCACTAAGCAGTTGCACATGAGAGTTTCATTTCTTCCCCAATGTGTTAATTTGCAGTCGGGCGCAATCATGACTGTCCTTGCAGCTGTCTGCACTAAGATCCCAGAAGGGAGGCTCGCCATTATCTTCCTTCCAATGTTCACGTTCACGGCAGGGAATGTGAGTATTTTTATGAAGTGAAGTGCTGGGGACAGTGGTGATATTTTTACATTGACTGAATTCTTGCCCTTAAATTAGAAATGTCAATGCTGGAGGAATCAAAGTTGTATCAGTTCTGTTCTCTTTTGCTGGCTTTCAGGCCCTAAAAGCCATTATTGCCGTGGATACAGCAGGAATGATCCTGGGATGGAAATTTTTTGATCATGCAGCACATCTTGGGGGAGCTCTCTTTGGAATGTAAGTTTGAGTATGACTGACTGTTACACTGCTTTCTCAGCTCATCTCCCTCCCCCCACCCCTAAGGAAGGCAGAATAAGGCAGTTACTTCTGTGATGGAAGCAGGGCAGGTGGGGTTGGGAGGGCAAGGAAATCGCAACATGGTTTGCTTTGATCTTGAGCAGCTTCACCATATGAGATGGGAACGTGAGACTGTTGGCCCTGCCCCTGCCTCGGTCATTTGTAGAGGGAGACCATCTGTGCCTTTACCCTCCCCTTAACCTCAAGTCACCTGAACTCATGACTGTCAAAATTCCTAGTCCTTCATGGAGACTGTTGCCCAGCCCACTAGTCTGTGCTGTATTCCTTTCCCCACTCTCAAGCCACATCTCCCCTACCTGGCTACCACTGACCTCACCAGTGCTGGGCAGACACCCTGGGTGGGTGGATCTGGTCCTCTGCTTGCGATGACTGTGCAGGTGCCTGCTGCATGACTGGCGTAGAGGCCAGATGGCATAAACTCGTGTTGACTACTTATTGAGCATCTGTTATGTTGCAGGCACTGAGCTAGTTACCTTGCGTTACATAATTATTACCCCTGTTTCACTGATGGAAACTGAGGCTCAGAAGTGATCTTCCCCAGGTCAAACAGCTCTTAAGTAGCAGAGCAGAGGTTTAATAAACCCAGATCCAGAGCCCTCCCCGCCTCTGTCACACCACAGTGATTACAGTTACATTGTGGTTACAAGATCTCCCACTTGTGCTCCAGGCAATGGACCCTTGCCTAAAACATAGTAGTGCTGTAGCGACACTGTCATAGAACTTCCTCAGGGCTTCTGGAGTCCATCTGACCGTGAGAGGCCCTTCAGCAGAGCTGTTGTCTGTCTGATATGCTGCATCCCTGATGGCCTCTCTTTTCTTGCATAATGTTGCCTTTTACCCTTATTTGGTTTTTACTTTATTTCACAACAATGGGAAACCTTAGTTTTTTAATTAAAAAAGAAAAAGTAGAAAAATCTATTCTAAGTGGAGCTGTTTTGCCCAGTAGGCGGTGGAACTAAATGCCATTATGCCATTTATAATTTTCAGTGATGATTAAAGAATAGCATGTGTGAGTTCGAGCTTTAACAGCAGCCCATTATAAATAGTAAAAACTGACCTGGTATTACAGTATGAGAAACATAAAGACTGATGAAAAGGGGTTTTGTTTTATGAACTCTAAATTTACCTGGCTCCTTCCATGTATACTTAAAGGATCTTTTCCCCAGCAGTTTTTTATTCCTCTCAACTATAATTAGATTACCTTTTTCTGTTCTGAAAACTGGATCAAATGTATTTTAAAGTCCAGAATCTGAAAGGCAGAGGAATCCTTTCTCTTTGCTGTTTCTAATTTCAACTCCTTTCATTTACTAGATCTTGGTCATATCTAGAATTCATCTTTTCTAACATCTTTAATGGTGAAGATTCCTCAGTCTAGATTAAAGATGTTAGAAAAGGTAAAGATCTGTTAGTAACCTCCTGCACATTGCTTTGACTTTATGTCCCTTGACCACATTTTATGGTCTTCACCTTGTACTGCTGCAGTAATGATAGCTAATGTATATTGAGTATTTGCTGTGTGCCTACGCTAAGGAGTAATTTAATACTCTTAACATCCTGTGAGGTAGTCCAACTTACAGAAGGGAAACTGCTTAAAGAAGGGAGTTATCCAAGGTCACACAGTGAGTCATTGCAGAGCTGGAGTTTCAGACTGAGCACTAGACTGTGAGGCTGCTACCAAAAACAAACAGAAAAAAAGATACCTCAAAAATTAGTCAGTTTGAAATATTTTCCTAATTTTAATTTAACCAAATGACCAATTACATTTGAACTTATGAGTATAATCAAAACAAGTACCTGTAAGATTAAAGTGTTTGACTCTTTGCTTGAAATAAGTAGGTTAAAAAGATTTGAGAAGACACTTTACTAATGGAGAGTTCCCGATAAGTGTTTCATTTCTTGTAAGAGTTTTATAATTGCATTTGAATCATAGGATGATCCTTTTTCTCTTGTTTTAAGTTCACCAGAGAACGTCACTCTAAGCCCAAAAGAATTTTGTAAACATGCCTATTAATTTGCATGTTTTTAAAATGCTTTTTTTCTTTCTGTAAATTTACTGATTATTTTTCAAAATTTTAATGGTGACTTTTTATGATTAAATGTTAACTATATTTAGTGAGAATTAGGATTCAGGTACAATTCAAGCCCTTTGTAATAAAAAAAAACACATGCTCCAAACATTAAAAAAATGTTAAAACATTAAACTGCCATTCTGATATCAATTAAGTTGAATAGAGCATTTTTTCAGTCAGATGTCTAAAATGAAAGATCAACAAAATCTAGTTTCTGCCTCAGGGAACATGAAATCTGTTTGGGGAAACCAGGGCAAGAATAAAAGTTTCAATAACAGAAGCTTTTTAAAAGAGCCGTTCCAAATGCCCCTTCTCCAGGGAAGCTCCCCGGGGAGGCAGGTGCCTTTGAGCTTCTCTGCAGCCTGTGCTGCCCTCGGGTAGAGCTCCTGGTCGTGCAGACCCCAGACCATGGGCTTCTGATCTCACTCCCTGTGTGTTCCTCAGCTTAAGCAGATGCTCCCGAGAGGCTGACGTGTAGCACCGCGGTTAGAGCACAGGTTACAGGGTCAGATTTGGGTTCTAGTCTCAGTTTGGTCATTCCTAGTTGTGCAGCCTGAGCAAGTTAAATTACTAAACCTCTCAGTGTTTCAGCTTCCTCGGCTCATTGCTTCAGGCTGCTTTTAGGCATTGTTTAGGCATTGTTTAACAGAGGATGGGGATTGGAGCTGTATTTTAAAAGGTGGGCAGAATTTGGATCCTTTTGTGTAGCCAGGCTGAAGGTGAGGAAGGAGAGACATTTAAATTAGCATAGCCATCATTATTAGTAAATTCTGATTCTGACATTTCTTACACTTGACATAATAAAAAGAGTCCAGGCTTAGAATCACTCTGATCCTGCTAGTGAGTGCTTGATTGACCACTTAAAAGCTGTTAGCGCCTTGGGCAAATGACTTTCTTTCAGACTTGATTTCTTCATGTTTGTAAATGGGAAAAGTGATACTTGATTTGCAGGGTTGTGGTGAATTAAAAGTTGTGTGTGTGAAGTACTTACATTTTTGGAGCAGTCACACATGGTCCATCCTATTTCCATCTTTTATGTCTTCTGTATATTAAAGGTAAGTCATTGATCTACATTAAATAAATTAATCAGCTTTTTTAATATGCTGGATAGTAAATGACAGTGACATTCAGTTTTTAAAATGTCAGCTTGATATCGTCATAGTACTTGGCATTTGTATGTCATACTGTTTGAATGTTGGACCTGGTTTGTTTTTCTTTTCCCCAGATGGTATATTACTTATGGTCATGAACTCATTTGGAAGAACAGGGAGCCTCTAGTGAAAATTTGGCATGAAATGAGGACTAACGGCCCCAAAAAAGGAGGTGGCTCTAAGTAAAACTGGGGTTGGACAATACTGGTACGACTGGTCCATGCTGCCTGAAGCCCTAGGAATGCATCGGCCCTGGAGTGACCACATCTTTGCTCCTGCCTGGAAGACACTGAGCATCTAGCTTTCCCAGTATTTTAAATTATGTCTCCAGTACATGTCTCATTAGAAAATGAATTATGACAAAGTTGTGAAATAAAGGTTTATATCTCTAGTTTGTAAATAGCGGGTATATGTCTCTTTTGAAGAGCAGTAATGCTGCCCTGGAATCTTGCTGTTCGTTATTATATTTAACATAGTTTGAATACATGGAAAGGTCTGATTGGAACTCAGAGGCGCTTGTTTTTTAATGTTGGCCTTCTAGCACCTCTGCTAAATATTTACTCTTACTTACCTACCCCTTTCCTTGCTTGGTTAACAGGTAAAAGTTAAGAGCATCTTCTCTCTGGCATGGGTCTGAAATAACAGCTGCAATATTTTCTAAATTTTCCCAAAAAGGTAGGTAACGTTTTGTGGCAGTGAGTGGCATATACAGAAAGGTATTTTTAGGTTTTGCTTTCTAGGTTAAAATTGTAGCTAATTAAGAATTAGAAGGAAGTATCTTGGATAAATTCAGACTTGAATCTGAGCCTAATAGCATCTTATGTTGGAAAATGTACATTCTTTGAAGTGGAGCATCATACTGACATAGCAGACAGTGGTCGTCGTCATATCTTCACTGTAGTGGAACTCACTTGTCCTCGTGATTGAGAATTATTTCTAGGAAATGCGATTTGAGAATTTAAAAGTTTTTCTTGAAAGGGTTTATAGGAGAGTTTTTGAGTCTTTTGGTTGATCTCAAAGGGTTATACCAAATTTTGCACCTTGTGCTGGAGAGGGCCGGGCTTGCGTGGTGGCGGGCACAGAGCGCCTGGCTTCATGACAAGGAAGGGAGTCGTGCTCACCTCACACGGTGTTGAGAGCTGAATGGCATCGTGTGCCCAGCACATAGGAATTATCCAGTTATGGTGGTTCTTCATCTTTTTCCCAGCAAGCTGGACTCTTCTCTGCTGCAAAGTACCGGTCATTCTTGCCAGGCAAGGGACTCTGTTCTAGTTTAGAATAGTCTAAACTAATGTCACTTTAAGGAGAGAGAATTTTTGTTAACCCAGCCCTCATTTTGCCAGTAAGGAACCAGGGCGGTCGTGTGTGGGAACTGCCCAAGGTCACACTGCTGTGCTTTGACATTTCTGAATATGTAGTTATGCTAAGAACCCTGTGACTTACAGATGAGACGAGAAGTGTTTTTCAGAGATGGGATGGGAGGCTGAGATCACATGGACATTCCATATGGAGTCCAAAATGAAATTCATGTCGTCCGTGGGCAGATCTGGAAAACAGGCAACAAAGACACGTCTGCTCTCTCTGCTTTGTGATGTTTAGAGAAGGAACGTTTGGAAGGTCAAGTTACCTACCTGTGAGAGGCCTTGGGAGGTCAGCATCCAGCTCCAGAAGCATAAGCCTAACTGTCCATAGCTTTGGCAACTTTCCCTACTCTCCTGTTTGCCCAGTGGGGTATCTTGCTTTCTCATCTTGGCCTCTCTGCTGGCATGTGAGCACCCCAAGGCCGTGCTCTGCCTGGCTAGCGTGCCTCTCAGCCTGTGCCACCTCCACTGTCCTCTGAAGTGTGGGGTCCCAGGAGTGTACTCTTAGCTGTCTCGTCTCTCTCCATTTCTGTGGCTTCAGTTATCTCTGTGAGGATGTCTTCTGAGCTCTGGACCCACTGAATATCTCTAAGCTGTCACTCAGTACATATGTCTACTTTGTAGACAGTATGGAACTATGTCCTAGGCATAGTTACAGATCCTCAGACCCCACTACACAGGCACATCAAATATGACTCCTGGCTTAAGCCAGAAACCTGGAGCCATTCTAGATTTCCCTCTCTCACCTCTCATTTCTAGAATCCAGCCCCTTCTCTCCACTCCCAGTGCCTTAAGTTCAGTCCCTTGTCTCTAACCTGGACTGTTGTTAAGATTGTTCTCCCGCTGCTCTCTTAAATGTCCTGTACTTCTCCACAAGGCCACAGAGTGCTAAAAACACTTTAGTCACTTCCTGTTGTCGCCTATGAAAACTCCCTAGTGTGTCTACCAAGGCACTCCGTGGCCCAGCCTCTGCTGCCTGTGGCTGAACCCTTGGCCCCTGGACCCTGCATTCCCACCTGATCCCACTACCCTCCCTCACTATGGGCAGTGAGTCCAGGTCCCTGGCCCTCTCTCCGCTGTTGGAAAGCTCTATTACACTGCTTTCCACATCTGTCACCCACTGCACTGTAAACCTCCTGAAGGCACCCAGCATTATTCCAGGCACATTGTAAGTCCTCTTTGACTGTTGTTTAGTGAATGAAGAAATCAAAACAAGATGGGCTGCTCTTTTTTTTCTGCAGAACGGAGTGTTTTAGTCACCAGTCTCCCAGGTGGCTGACCCAGGGCCTGGCACACATAAGTCACACAAAGCCAGCGTACCCTGAGCAGGTGTGTAATCTCCCAGTGTCTTCACGGTACGCAGGCTCCTCTGCTGCTGCCTCCTGGGCCATGGCCTGGCCAAGGCAGCTGAACTGCTGCCACTTGGGGCAGTCGTTGTGTCACTTTGCTATGCCTTCAAGCTAAGATAGGCAGTGGTTTGGGAGAGGAATCTGTATTCTGATGGCCAGGGCTGTACTGCAGTCCTCCCTCTGCGGTGCAGGCTGGATACTGTCCAAGTATATGCTTGAGATGGAGCACTGGGTAATTAGTGCTGTTTCAACAGTGTTACTAGTAATTGGTCTGCAGTGCATACTGAGGGCTAATGTCAAATATTCAGGAAGCCGTTGCGTGTGGCCAGGGAGCTGTTTGATACCCTGTCCTGCATTAAACAGACTGACCTATGACCTGGAGGATTACCTGTATTTAGCTCTGCACAGGAGGGAGAGCAACTTTTATAGCATAGTGGCCAAAGATTTGTGGCAGCTTTATAAGCAAGCCTTTATGGCCATGCTTTAAAATTAGGGATTTTAGGCCTCAGGAAATATCAATTGAGGGCTAATGCCAATTCTCAGTGGAAGCTGAATTGGATGTCCCAAATTTGGCATCATAACGGCTGATTTAAACCCGCGTTCTATGGGAAGCGCGGCCCCAAGTCTTCCCTGTGATCCCCTCATCGCGCGTCTCCCCCTGCGTGCCCACGAGCCCCGCGCTGCAGCCTCGCGCAAATCTGGCAGCCACGGCTTGTCCCCTGTCGGCGGAGTCCAACAGACCCTCCGGGAGGCGAGCTGCAGCCTGGGGGCTGGCGGAGGGCGATCGGCTAGGAATTGTCGCCATCCGGCCCTCGGCCTCTGCGAAGCCAGGTCTAAATTATAAGATAGCATTTAGGGAACTTTGGATTAAATTATGAGACATTCTTCAAGTTGGACACTTGTGCCTCCAGGCGGTTTCAGTTCCTCCAACCCCAGCCCCGTTTCTGCACCCCGCCAGCCTTACCCTCTTCCTTCACCGGCGCCCAGCTCCAGCCCTGCACAGGCGGCCCTGGCCTCGCGGGGCTGTCGCCCAGCCCTCCGCTCCCTGGGTGGCCACCCCGAGGCCGGGGGGCGGGGCTGCGGCGGCGCGGGCGGGGCCGCGGGCGGGGGCGGCGCTGCCCGGAGCGCAGGGAGTCGAGCGAGCGCGAGCGCCAGGCGCCGGGGCCAGCATGGCGTGGCCCTGCATCAGCCGCCTCTGCTGCCTGGCGCGGCGCTGGAACCAGCTGGACCGCTCCGACGTGGCTGTGCCACTGACCCTGCACAGCTACTCCGACCTCGAGAGCGAGGAGCCGGGCCTGGGCGGTGCCACCTCACGCAGGGGCTCGTCCCCCGCAGGCTCGCGGGACCCCGGCCGGGACGTGCCGCTTACTCAGTACCAGCGGGACTTCGGCGTGTGGACGGCGCCCGCGAGGCCCAGAGATGCAACACTGGGGCGCGGGTCGGGAGCGGGCGGCCGCAGGATCAAGCCCCCCGCGCCCTACAGCCGGGGGGTCTACGTGCTCCCCGTCGGCGACGCAGATGCGGCTGCAGCGGCGACCACATCGTACAGGTATGAGGCTGGGGGCAGGGGAGCGCATTGTACGCAAACCACGTGGTCCCAGGAGGCTGAGCTGGGGAGCCTGGAGGACCAGGGTGGGCGGGAGGGAGGAGGCGCCTAGAGCCCCCATCCCACACGACTTAGAGAGCCGTGGGCGGCCTCCGAGGTCATCTCCTTTGGTTTCTGGCACTGCCAGCGTCTCCTTTGATGCTCCCCGACCAGACTCGGAGTGAGTGAGCCAGCGAGCACCTCCGTGGCGGCGAGCTCACTACCTCACTCGCTGCCCTCTCGGGCAGTCCTGGCAGAAAGCCTGCCTTCGACCGAGTTAAAATCCTCTTCCCCTTAACTTCCACCAGGTGGGCCTAGCCATAGGAGGGGTGCTCGCAGGCCAACTGCCTGAGGATCGCCTTCTGTGGGGGCGTTGGTGGTGAGGACCAAATGCAGAGCTTCCAAGTGGGTGGTCCCCTAGAGATGCCACTGAGTGACTGAGGGCAGCTGACGTGGCTTTCACTGAGGACAGGCCTGTGTTCTGCCCCTGGACAGCTGAGGGCTTTCTCTCTTCTTATAACAACAGTGATCAGAAAAATTGGAAATTACGGAAATTACAGTGTAGAATATGAGTATGCCCTTAATCCTACCCCAAACTCGTAGTTCTTTCTAATCCTTAACATGCATTTGAGTGCGTATCTGTTTATAATTCTTGCATAGTTAGATTTGTAACTGTACACGTTTTTTTTTTCTTTCACGTATCGTGGATGTCATTCCGTGTTACTAGATGCTCTTCTACAACATGAATTTTAATGGATGTGCAGTATTTTATCTTATGGATATACATTATCCATATATTGATAATATGTCCAAATATTAACCTACTCTCATGTCGTTAAATATTTAGGGTGTTTCTAATTTGGGGCTATTAAAAACACTGTTCCTTTGATCTAGTTACTTCACTTGTAGAAATTTTCCCTACAGGTAACCTAGAACATGGGGTGGGAGCTAAGGAGTATAAGGTACGTGTCAACAACAGTACAGCAGAAAATGGAAACAGTTCCATTGTCCTACTGATGTAGGGGACTGGTTAATTATAGCTCTGCCATAGGATGGGCTACTGGGAAGCCCAGAATGTACTGATAATAGAAGATGTCAAAAAAGATGCAGAACGACACATCTGCTATTATTTGTGTTTTTAAAGGGGTTATTGATACATACATATCTGCTGAAATAAGCGTAGGATGTCTCTGCATGGGTGTGTGAGAAAATGGTAACCTTTAGGGAGAGGAAGAAGGGGAAGGAGTTGTGGATGCTGCCAGGGGTGGAAGGAGACTGAGGGACTTTTCACTCTGCCCTTTTGAACCACTGCTTTTTTTTTTTCTTTTGGCTGTGCCACATGGTTTGCAGGATCTTAGTTCCCCGACTAGGGATGAAACCCATGCCCCCTGCAATAGAAGCACAGAATCCTAACCACTGGACCACCAGGGAATTCCCTGAACCACTGCTCTAAAAAAAAAAAGAGTACATGTATTACCTTTAACAAAAAATTTTAGAGAAAAAAATACCTCCTTTGATCAGCATTCTTGTAGCTAGATCTTTGCTTATACAATAATTTCTTTAGTATGAATTCCTACCTGTGGAATTAAGGGCCAAAAGGTATGAACTTTCTCCTTCAATTTTATTACTTTTAAAATCAACTGTATTGAGGTATAATTTCCATATAGTAAAATTCATCCATTATAAGTGTACAGCTGGATGACTTTTGTATACACCTGGGCATCACCACCATAATTCAGACACGTGGAACATTCTGTCTCCCCAGAGGTTCCTTCACGGGCATGCAGGTTTTAAGAAACTCGATGGGGAGTGGCTGTTTCAGGATGGGTCTTGTGTTCGGGGACGTGTGCTCAAGCTGAGCTGCAGAAATGCAGCCAGGGGTGTCAGGGGCAGGGCAGACACTAAGCCACAGCACTGGGGCCCCAGCCACGCAGTGGACGGTGCCGACTGCTGCACGAGGGGGCCCTGAACCAGCTGGAGGGGCCTTGAATGGTGACAGGTCTGGAAGGCCAGAGGTCCTGGGTGTGCAGCGCCTTCAAATGGCTGATGTTCCAGGCACAGACGGGGGCGGAACTTGCAGGGAGATAGCTTCAGCTCAGGGAAGGAAGCGTTTTCTAATAATTAGAACTGACTGTGATGGGTAAGGTCACGTGGTGCTGATCTCCTGCTCACTGGAAGTGTCCAAGCAAAGGCTGGACTTTTAGAAGCCATCCGTCACCCTTGCTGAGCAGATGGCAGGTTTGAAAGTCCTGCTTGGGTCCTTCCAGCTCCAGTGATATACTAAAGGTACTAGTTATTACTCTCTGCTTGGCACGTACCAGGCACCAGGCTTAGGACTTCCCACAGATTATCTCCCCAAGACTTCCCAATAACGCCCTGGAATAAGTTCAGTTCTTGCTGTCCCCATTCTATAGATGAGGAACTTGAGTGGCTGGCACGAGGTCACGCAGAGCAGAGCAGAACCCAAGTGTGTCTTGCCTCAGAGACCAAATCTATGCCCCTAATAGGTTATCATCCCCTAAGATGCTGCCTTCACTGAATCAGGTAGTTGCTTGACCTGTGTCCGGCAGTGGTGGAAAAGTACCGAGTTGGGCAAGAGTTGGGACTCACTAGAGCTCTCCTTCCTGGTATATAAACTTGGTGGGTCACTTGGCCCCTCTGACCCTTTCCTCATCTGTAAAGCAGAAATAGCAAGAGCTTAGCTGCCTGGGTCACCTGGCAGAGACATAGGACCACTGCTGAACTTGGCTCCCCAGCACTGTGCGAGCCGACCTCGGGGACCCTCCATCTCCCAGCTCTACTACTGGAATGAGCAATTCCATCCCACCTGCCTTCTTGAAAGATGCACGTTACCTAAGCGAACTATTTAAAGAAATTTACAAAGCAAAGGAAATGAACAGATCCAGAGAGCCCAGGGATACGAGTGCTCGTGGCTACTCCTCTCCACCCCAGCAGGTCCTGCCTCACCTGGCCCTTGGTCTCCAGGTGAGAACTGACCTGCCTCTCACTCGGCCAGAAGGGCAGCGGGTCCTGCCCACTGCCAGCCTGGGTCCTTCCTCCTGACCAGCTCCTCCCAGAGCCTTCCCTCCAGAGTTCGGTGTGTCAGCACCCCTGGCCCAGTCGTCTCCCTCTTTCCTTCCTGGGTGAGTCAGTTAAAGGGCCAACAGTCAAAGTGCCAGACTTAACTCCCACTTTTCCAAGTGCCCATCGGGAAGGCTTAGGGAAGTTCAGGGATTTGTTTGAAGCCATATTGGCCTGAGAACCCAGGCCTCAGGATCCTCAGTCTGGCGGTCTGCAATGCCCTGGGTGGCTCCCTGCCCCTCAGCAGGAGGGACTGCGGCCCTCAAGGTCCAGCTGAGGCTCACATGAGGTGGACAGTGGTGGAAACTGCTTGGTGAGGGGGGGCACAGTTGACTGAGCTAGTCCTGTATTATCTCCTCAGCAGGCCATCAGCCTGCCCTCCTCATCTCCTGGGCAGTCACCAGGCCCTGTCGAGTCTGTCTTCAACGTCCCTTCTCCATCCCCACTGCAGGCCTCCCTCTCACCTGGGCTCCAGCACAGCCTGTCCCACAAGGAACCACAGGCACTGCTCTAGCCTCTGGCTCTGGTCACCTCCTGCTCTGGGACCCCTGCAGCCACCCTGGGGCAGCAGGCTTGGGCTGCCAGACCCAAGGCTCAGCTCAGTGTGGGAACAGAAGGGCACACCAAGGGGAGGACCTGCTTCCCCAGGAGAAACAGAGTAGCAGATGGCTCGGGCAGCTGGTCTTTGAAACCTTGCAGCTTTGGAAGCAAAAGTTATCCAATAGGGCCTTGGCCCAATTTGCCTCCTGGTACCCAAGTGCTGGCCACAGACAGACACAGCTGCTCCCTGCACACGTGTCATGCCCAGTAGTGCCCAGCTGTGCTAAGGAGAAAAGGCTGCTTTGTTGATCTCAGGGCCTGAAACCTGGCCAGGGCTGTGGATGGGGTGAGATAGGCTGGGGTGGACCCAGCCCAAATACGGATGCTGCCTCTGGCCATCTGGACCCTTTTCCTCAGAACATCACCTTGGCCAGCGGCTCCTGTGGGCACAGGAGGTCTCTGCCATTTAGTAGGGGAGTTGATAGAATTAAAATAGGTTTTTTGTTTGTTTTTTAAGAGGAACTGAGGAATTAAGTCTTTGTCAAAAGAATGCTACTCTGAGCACTTGGAGCTAGGCCGTGCCAGCCTTGTCACTTCCCTCCAGGTAGCCAACACCTACCCCCTGTGCAGACCACCGTCCCTCCCTGCTCCTGCGCATCAGTGCCCGCGGGCACAGCGCCATACAAAAGCCACAGCGCCAGGCTGTCTTTAGTTTCTTGAGATGGTCACTACGATTTATACTCTTTTGCAGGAGTTAATAAGACAAGTTATTAAAAACTAAACACAACACTGAGCCTCATTTTCTTCCTCAGTTGTAACCAGGTATGGAGGACCGTGCAGTGTGCTGTCCAGTCCATCACCTCCTCTGGACATAAGGGCCACCAGCGACGTGGGCTGCAGGCGAGCGACTTTCGCTGGTTCTGGGCCTCTAGGGCCCCTTGAAGTGGCCCGGAGGCAAGATAGGGAGCCCTGGAGGGCAGGGCTGGAACGTGCTCTCTCTGAGGGCCAGCACACGCCGGGAGCTCGCAGTTCGGGATGAGTAGGATCCAGTTGTTGACTGAGCTCTCTGCTTACTCCCCGTGCAGCCTGTGCCACTGCTCCCCAGCAGCGTGAGAGAAAATTCCCGCTGGAGCTGTCTGGGGTACACTTCGTCTGCTAGTTCTGCCTTTGTAAGGGGAGAAAGGAACATCTGCAGCCAAAGCAGCATCTCAGCAGTGGACATTGGTCAGGAATATTCCAGAAGCACAGGGCAAGGGCCGAGGCCTCTGAGGGGTCAGGGGAAGGGACGGGAGACCCTGTGCAAGGTTGTGATGTGTTCTATTCCAGACAGGAATTCCAGGCTTGGACTGGAGTGAAGCCATCGAGATCCACAAAGGTGAAACCCACCACAGTCATCACAACCCACAGCTCTGGATGGGACAGCAGCCCCGGGGCTGGCTTCCAGGTCAGTCCGAAGCTGGTGCTGCAGGGCGAGGGGCTGGGTGCCTGGCTGCAGGGGGTGTGAGGACAGAGGCTTTTCTTCCAGGTTAGGGACTAGGAGTCAGGTTTGGGTGGTGTAGGATGGCATTATGCCAGGGACAGTGGTGTCTCAACACCCAATTGCCACTCGCGAACAGAAAGCCAAGGTAATGCTTTGTCGTTAGCCACATGTGTGTCCCCCTCGTGCTGACTTCTCTGGGGAGAAGGGTGTCCCCTCCCTTCTAAATCCCAATCTTACCCTTGGCCACTGAGCCCTAGTGACAAGCTGTCCAGGCCCCGGCGTTCATGTAAGGAGGAGCTGGAAGGGAGGTGGGGCCGTTCAGCTTCCTGACTCAACCCAAAAGAGGCTTCAGGGAGAAACGAAGGTCCATGTGCTCCATCTGGCCAATGTCCACTAACGCAGGAACCCCGCGTTAACTGCAGACCCTTCAGGTTAGCAGTCCCAACTCTCAAGGACAAAGAGGGGATTTTTTTCCTGGAGCTGTGGGGAGGGGGAAAGTCGAGGGAAAGGCCCGCTGATCTGTGGCCACATTTCATTTTCCAGGTCCCTGAGGTGAGGAAGAAGTTCGCCCCTAACCCCTCAGCCATCTTTCAGGCCTCAGCTCCCCGGATCCTCAACGTGTGATTGCCCACGGAGAGGAGCGAGCAGCCACAGAGGATCAGAACCCACTGCCCGGGGACTGGGTGAGGTCTCAGGACCAGATGGCCCCTGCTGTCAGAGGGGGAGGGTCCTCCGTTCTCACCGTGGGGCACTACTTCCTCTCCAAGCTGCAGGAGGCTGCGGGCAGAACAGAGGCACAGAGGGACACAGCACCACCCAGCTCAGCTCTGGGCCTCAGAGATGTGTGCGGAAGGCTTCAGATCTTTTTTAATTGCCTCTTTTGGCCACCCTTCATTTTTTAAATCTGAAGAACTTGATCAATTCTACTGTGAACTGAATTGGTCGTTGGGGGCTGAGGAATATGGACATAACAGGTCCTTGAAAGATCCAGTAATGTCCACGTTGTTGTTTTCGCAGGCTGCATGACAATTTTATAACCGATGGTAACCCAAGGTGGTGTCCTTGGATAGTCCCACCAACGGCCCCACATGTTCAGGCTGTAGAAGAAATCTTAGGTTATCACCTGCATGTGACTCATGATGATGCTAAGTAACCAGGAAGAAGTTTCCCAAAGAAGCAGAATATCAATCATAGGGTTTCAGTTTTAAAGACAATTTCTTTATGGCCAAGACGACCCTGGTTTTAACAAAACATTTCTTGGGATGAGTGAAGTACTGAGTGAATGACATTTACCTTAGTATTACTGACTCCAGTTTTGTTCCATTAATGTACTGATGACTAGATGGGAACTACTATACTAAGAACGGGGAGCTGCTTCGGGAGAAGGGTGGCACTAGCTTCATTCCCTGAAAGACCTGAAAACGTCATCTCATTACAGGGAGCTCACTAGCTGTTGAGGCAGCTCATTCTGTTTTTGGAAGGTCCTCTCCTTTCTTGACAAATTCCAGCCAGTGCAGCCACCTGGAACTAGCCTGGTCCCCTCTTTGCACAGCAGCCCTCGAAACATTTGAAGGAGTTTGTGTTCCTTTTAGAGATTAGAGGCACAAGCTAAGGACAGTTTCGGTAAGGAAGCTCAAGGATTTCCCTTTGGATCTTTACCTCTTTCCAGCCCTCAGGTGGCTTAGCCAGGTGAGCATTTACTTTCACCACAGGAGGTGGCATTCAGGTTTTAGAAGCAGCTCAGAGCGGAGGCGGAGCCCTGTTTCCAGCTCAGGCTGCGAGGGGCCATCAGTCCCCTCAGAGGTGCTAGCTCCCAGCTCTGGCACATTTCCAGCAAAGGAAATGTTGAGAGAATCATTTTAAAGGGAAAAGCAAAACCATATGCTTACACAAAGGGTCCTGTTATTTCAGACTTCATTGGTTTGCATGTTAGATGCTTCTAAGGGAAAAGAGACTGCGTGCTGGGCATTCTGTGAGAAGCAAACAGATTAATGGTACAATCTCAGATTTTACTAAAACGCAAACATATTGTTTCAATTTAACATTTCTTTAAATTAATTATAAACACGAACGCCTTCTCATGTCTTCCTTTATCTCCTCTTAGCAAGAGGACTTTAATGTGCCATGGCTACTGCTGCTCTCCCTTGGAGGCTTGTAGATTCTGAGAACGCTGACCCTGGGCTGCAGTCGCACTGCTGTCGTATGTAGTAATATTTAACAGAACCCACGAACTTCCTCTTTTACACTTACCCATTTCCCCCCAACCCCACTAGGAGCCTAGGGTAAAAGGACTGTCTCTGAAGCTAGTCTTGGGCTCAAATCTTGGCTTTTCCGTTCACTAGCTGGGAGCAGTTTAAGCTTCTGTGTCCTTATCTGCAAAGTATGGGTAATGCCACTCCCCTCCCCACCCCCTAGAGAATGTGTTTATGTGCAGCGTGCTTAGTACAGTACATGGCCAACAAAGCACAGCTGCTGTACTTGTTCTCTCCTGCCCAAGCACCCCTTCCCGGGAGCCTGCTTTACTCCCATCTGCAGCTTTGGTCCATCTGATGCCACTGACAGGCCCTCTCAGTAGCCCCTGCCTGTGTCACACCACATAGCCAGCCATGCCCATCCCTCCCCCAGAGCCTGTCCCAAGAGCCCATTCACTGAGCTGGGGGTAAAGCAGGCTGCCCCATGCTGGCAGTGTTGGCACTGCAGCAGCGGTGGGAGCACCACTGCCTGACAGAGGCCTGACCTCTGGAAGGCATTCCTGCACACCCAGGAACAAACAGCTTTTCAAAAACACCCCAACCCAACAGCCTTCCTTACTAGACTTCATTAATTATTAGATCTGGATTCTGAAACAGCAGCTTCCTCCCACTAGGTCTTCATAAGGCCTTAACACTGAGATAATAGCAGCCTCAGCCACGTGGTCCCAACTCACCTAGGTCATATGTATGATACAAACAGACGAAGACCGAAAGGAACGCACTGGAACACTGATGGTGGCTGTCTTTGAGAAGGGGAACTATGGATAATTAAAAATTTTTTACACCTTACAATATTTGCTAAAAGTTTCTATATAATTAGCATTTTTATATTAAATTAAAAAGCAGTTTAATCTGCTTGTTAGGTAATTTTAGCCAAAGGAAAGAGGAGTTCAAATTAATTATTCCATGACCAAAGTTAGCGCTGCAGTAGCTGCGTTGACCAGCCGTGAGGAGGCCCAACCACAGGGAGGCCCCTGGGTCCTGTCACCCACAGTCATTTAGACCAAGACTGATGGCTCCGTAGTGAGTCGAACTCAGAAAAACCCATTACAAACACTAATACTTTCATCCTTGTAATAACTCCAGGATTTCTGGCCAAACTCCAAAAAGCAGCTTTTGAGAGAACCTTGGCCATGCAGCCCACCCTGGGCCAACGGGGGACCCTTTGAGCAGGATCAGCTCCGCTGGCCTCACTCACACAGGCGCCTTCAGTCAGTTAAGAGGGAGTCCCCGATTAAGGTACTGTGACACTGTCCCGTGGCTCCTGTCAAAACCGTGGCTGACACAAATAACATTCAAGAAGGGGGCCTAGTCAATGCCCCTATTCTCCTTCCTCCAGACCATCAACTCCCTAAAGGTTGACACTAAGCGAAGCCTGGTCCCAGGAAAGCTACATACTTGGATTGTATTATAGGGCCTCCTCCCCAAATAACTTCTTACCTTTGAAGAACCAAAGCTTTCAAAGCTTTTAGTTCTTATTAAGAGTGGATATAAATAATAGTCATTTCTGAGATATTTCTGTACTTGCTGTAATTTTTTAGCCACTGTGATAGCAGATGGTCCCAGCAGGACTGGGTCACAGGAGTAACTTCTTTCTGGCTTCAGCACAGACCCATTCTTGCCAGACGAACCAGTGTGCTTCTTGATTGGACAACAGGAGCTGTTTTAATCTTTGCCTTGGCTTTGAGGTAGTTTTCCTTTGCTCCAAGCTGTCAGAAACCACTGTGGCCAGGACCAACATGCATTTTTCCAAAACTTTTTCAGATTTTTATATAACTGTAATCCTTATTTTAAGAAGCTGCAAATTCTTTTTGGAAAGAAGTGGAAGAATTCATTCAAGTACACAAACACCTATACCTTTGCCTCATCCCAGCTCTTTTTGACCTAATGTAAGAAAAACCCTACCAAAGTGTAGTGCTCCAAACTCAGAAAAACCCATCACAAATATTGGAAGATTTATTGTAGATATTTTTGTTACACAATTATGTTACATATTATGATACAAATACATTTCATTGCAACATTAACATATATGGGGACTGTTAAATCACTTACTATTTCTTTTGCAAAAAGATCATTTCTTGAGGCTTTCACACCTGTAATAACTGACTCTGTTCTCATTTGAATCAAATCTTCATCCTTTAGCTCTGAGTCACAGTCCACTGCTGAATGAGTCTACACTTGCCCATTAACCTTGCTTGGAGTATTTTATGTATGGAACATCTGAGCCTTTACTACTGAACTGTTTTATTACTAAGCCAGGACATGCCCTATGCCTTACTGAGTAATTTCCCTCTGCAGCTGCTGTCCTCAGATGCTGAATAAAGGGCAGATTTCTTGTAGTTGCCTCCCTGCCTTCTGACTCGGAACATCTAGAGGATTCGTGAAAACGTGAATTATGTTGCTTGGATAAGTTTCTTTGGCTCTGACTCACAGCTTTCAGTTTTTCTTGGAGCAGATTCCTAACTGCTGAGAATAAATTCTTTACTTCTACAGACTGTCAGGAGGATTGGGGTAAAGTGTCTATAATGAAACTGGACATCATGCAGGGCGCGGCTAACTTTCCTTTTTCCGACCACTTCTGCCTCCCACTGAGATGGCCTCTGCCTATGACACAATCTGTTCTCACTGCTTCTGAGCACTGACATCCCTGTGTCTTGCCTTTGACAGTCCTTTCTCTACCTTTAAGGCACTCACAAGTGTTTAAAACACTTTTCTTGGGAAAAACTCCTTGACAGAGAAGAACAAGACACCAAATCCACTGGACAGGTTGAACTGTCCGAGGGGCTGCTCCCCACTGGCCACTCAACGTGGGTTCAGCAGCAGGAGCTCCGGCAGACCACGCCAATGGTGAGGAACCCGCTCTCTGCCCGGCACACACTCAAAGCTGGCCTGAGTCTGCCAAGTGCCCGGGCTTTGTGGGTGCTGTCTATGGCTAAGAGCTTCTCAGTTGTAGTCAAACCTTTTCCTGACCTATGCTGGGATCTGTCCATCCCTTGACAATGCTCTGAGACTGGTTGTAGTAATGCTCCTGTGTCCCATGAAAGAAGCATTCTCAGTCTGCAGCCTCCCAGGCTTGTGTGTCTTCCACACAGCATCACTGCTTCCTGAGCCGATGCTTGGGGTCTGAGTGCCGAAGCCCAGCCCTCCTCCAGATGTTATCAGGGTAACTAGAGGGTGGTGGTGGTGGTGCCTGTAACCCCAGCCCACAGAATGGGTGAAATCTCTAGCTTGCCAGACTCATTTTCTGCCTCCTGGAGGGAGACTCAGGCCCAAGGTGCCCACTGGAAAACACGCAGAGGACAGAAGGGCCTGATACATGGGGCCTGACCCTGCTCTGATGGAGACCCTGATGGAGCCTGCACAGAGAGGGAACAGATTCAAGCTGACAGAGCATGCATCCACTCATGGCTTCACTCTAGAATTGGGAAACAAACTTCTCTCCTAAAAGGATTTGACCTGGGACTGAACACTGGTGTTACTAAGTGGAGGCAATGGTTTAGTAGCCATCATACTCCGAGGCACACAGAAAACGACCTTCTCTCCCAAATAGAAGAATCATCACAGTTCAAGACTTCGAATCCTGCTTTCCTAGGGGCATCTTCATTCTGTTCACTGATCTTCATTCAATATCCCCATGTGTTTGTTTGTGAGGAAGTCCAGAAAAGGAGTGTTGCAAATGGCCTGGTGAATATTACTCACTGTAATTTCTTTGGGAATCCTGGTCCAAAAAACAAAGGTGTTAGTGATTCTCTCAAATATCTAAATAATTTAAGCAATTAAGTTACCGAAAGGACCATCCCATGCACAGGCTCTAGTAGGTGGGGATGATGCTGAGTGATAGGCATGGTTTAGGGCCACTCTGGGGATGGGGAGTGGGCAGGTGCCTTCTCTCTCCCCCTCTTCTTTCCCACTAATTCCTTTGACTCTGGTGGAGATGTGGCCTACCCTCTTCCCGGTCAGCCCTATTTAGGGCTCAAATATGACTTCCTACCACAGGCATGAAATGGATTTCAATAAGGTGGTTGAATGATTAAGAAGAAGAAAAAAAGACTGGGGATTGAGAAAAGAGAAAGGAAGTAAAGCAGAACAGAACGTTATTGCTGTAATTCAGTCTCAGCCGAATGAAAGCTGAGTCAATGCGCCACAGAGCCCATCTCTTGGAAAGATGGGAGATGGAGTTATGGCAGGCCAAGTGTGACGTTCAGTGTTCTTATCGAAAGCACTCAGGTCACTCTATGTCTTCACATTTGGGACCAGAGAGGCGAGCAGGGGCTGCAGAGGCACTCCGCCCACTCCTGGATCTCCAGCAGGACAAGAAGCAGCATTACTAGAACTCCTTTGTTCCTCACTTTTTGTAAAGACCTCTCTACACTGCCTGATGTGTTACATTCCTGTTAAGTCTGACCTAACCATATTCCTCTGATTTAGGTCTCTTCATGTCCTCAGGTATTCTGTTAAAGTTATATAAATTTATGACAGCCTTTAAGCACAAGAGAATAAAATAAATCTGTTTCCTTTGAAAGGAATGCCTGTCTATCATTCATTCAGGGCCCAGGAAAAGAGCAAAATTCAGCGTCCCAATCAATGACAATTAGAGAGGCTGCAAAGAGCACTGGTGAGCCTGTGGGTATAGAGCCAGTGAGATCTAAGTTTAAATCTAGGTTCTATCATGTATTTGCTGGGAAAGCCAGGCAAGATTACCTTTCAGAGCCCGGTTTCCTGATTTCTAAAAAGGGAGCATGAGTTCTGAAATGAACAACAAATTAGGTAATATACGCAGTGCCTGGCCCTAAACCTGACACGAAAGAAACACTGCTTTTATCTTCAATGGCAACGAATTGGTATTTGTTCAACCGTGTAACATATGAGAGTCCTACTGAACAGGGTCTATGCAGTAGAGACGGGGAAGATACAGACCTCTCACAACCACGAGACTGTCTCAAAACAACCAAGTAGGCCCCCCAGGTCTGTCTGGCTCTGAGAATGTCCCAAGCACTGACACCTCCTACTGAGCTGACTTAGGTCTAAAACATCATGATGGGCAACTAAACTGTGAGGAAATATCTGTCAGCCTGATACCACCAACTAAAGAGATAACCGTACCTGTTGTGAGATGCTGCCTGGTATCCAACCGCCAAAGCCTGTCTCAGGATGTCACTGACCAGCTGCTCTGTAGCCTACAACAGAAGATGCTGTTACTCTCAAAAGGGCCACCTGCTTGCTGGCAAGAAGGGATGCAGAGCTGACCCCCATCCCATACCCTAAACTTGGAAACAGCTATATCTAAGGATCAAAAGTCCTTAAGGAAGAAATTAAAGGTTCGAATAATAGACCACAAATAATAGCCCACAATTACAGAGGCTATGATTCTGAGAAATTATGAAGGGGGTAATTTTCATTAATCAGACATTATTTTTAAGGAGGACAGGTGAGGACTATTTGTGAGGTATCCCTGCTCCTGGAGATCTACCAGGAAAGGAACTGCTGAGCTAGGATCTGGCTGGGTAAGGAACCTGGTTTCGTCATCCTCTCACCGAGGGGTGGGACAGTTGTGGCTACTGTTGTGACATGTGAGTCACCTCTTTAAGCACTGAGACCTATGACTCTCACCTCAGGCTACTTAAAAAACACTTGAAATGGCACTGAAAGATATCATTAGAGTGACATCAGCACAGAAACTCTTGTAGAACTACAATTTAATTCATTTAAAAATCAGAAGGAAAAAAAAGAGAAAACTTTAAGCCCGAATAAGCTGAGAAATCGTAAAGCCTGTCATCTCTGTTCCATTTCTGTCCTGCCTGGCTGGCCCCTCAGCGCTTCAGCCCCTGACGGCAGCTCACGGCCCCCTCTGCTGCCCACAGGCACCCACCTTCAAAATCATATCTTCCACCACCGACGCATACACATTCCTATGCAGCGCCACAGGCTGCAGGGTGATCCCAATCTGGAAGAGCAGAAGAAAGCCATTTGTTCCTATGTCCTCATGAAAAACAAGCACGCTTCTGATACCCAAGATGATGTCCGGGTGGAAGAATAACTCCACAAACGTTCTGGACAAAACTCATGGAGAAGTAACACAGACTATAACAACCCGAAAATCTGTTATCCTACCACTCCATGTTTCTAAGGGATTGTTAAAAATGCTATTATAATCCTGCTCTTACCCCCAAATCTCCTTCATGAGAGAACGTAGGATTTGCCATGAATTCTGACAGTGGGAGCAACATATTGGAAAGCCTGGAATCAGACTCTCAGGCCCTATTTGCAATAGGTGATAAAGATATACTTGGAAACGGCCCCACTTGTCATCTCCTTCTGTAGGTGAAAAAAAACTAGTCTTTCAGCACTTGGGTCCCAGGCAGCCGTGCAGCAGGCAGATGCTAAAGTGAGGCTGCGTTCCACTGGAGGTAGGTAGATAATTCTCTCCTGTACCGTAAGGGCACTGAGTGCCACGTCCACACCCTGGCAGGGCACTTGGGAGCTATTAGTGTCAGGGAGAGCTCATTATGACATGCCTCATGAGGGAAGGGTGCTTCTACTGAGGCAAATGAGAAAAGAGCAGATGAAAAGTAAAAAACTGCCTACACCTAGCTGCCTTTGCTTCAATTTCATGTTCAACGAGCAGCCTCTCTATACATGTAATTCATTTTCCTGCCCAAGGGCCCTGATGTAGGAAGGCAGGTGCCCAGAGAGCAGAGCCCAGGTTTACCAGGCAGAAGGAAATCATACACCTGCTTCACCAGAAAGTCTGGTGTCAGTTTCTAAGGCTGAACACCTTGCACCTGGTTAGGGATCCAGCAGCACAGGCCTTAGTCCCCTACCTTCTGTGTGATGTCACCAATAAATTCAGAGCCGGGTGTTGGTGGCAGGTAGAATTTCATTTCTTCCTGTTTCTCGTCCTGTTCTTTTTTGATGTTTATCTTTAACGGCTCTGAGAGGTTGAGGATGTCCACCTCCTCCTCATGCTCCGGCTCTCTTTTCTGAAACTGCTGCAGGTCCTCCAGTTTCCGGCAGAGGTTGTCAGCAGAGGAGAATGATGACGGGCACTCTAAATGAGAGGTAATCAGTCTTATGACAGCTGTGGTGACAAAAGAAAGGGACTGTCCATCTCCAAGGGACCAATAGCCTGAGACCCAGAGAAGAAGGGTAAGTTATCAAGGGAGCTGACCTTCTTTCTGGTTCTACAATTCTATGAATCTATAATTATGAGAACTAGTAATTCATAAGGGAGACAAGCACCAAGACAGGCATCTTGTGTTAAAACGTTATGTGCTGTTAAGGACAATCTAAGTCAAAACAGCACATAATTCATACTTATGCCACCAAAAACAAGGCCATCCCCCCACTCCCACTGGTAATTTGTTTCCAGATTTTAAATCTGGAGAATTTAGAAATGCACAAGGAAGAAATTAAAAATCATCCATGCTCTGCTTAGAGATAAGTACTACTAACATTTTAGTGTATACCATGCATCCAGTCTTTAATAAGTTGATTTATACAAAGCCCAACAAAGAGTATTAGAAGTTTAAAGCCAGCAGGGGCTCTGGGAATCTTCTAGTGCATCCCTTTCACTTTATAGATAAATAAGTGAGGTCCAGACTGGGACAAGATGGAGTTAAGGGCAGCCAGCAGGATGGAGGTAGAGCATCCAGCTCCTGGCTTTCTCTGTTTTATTGGCAGGATGCTCACAGATCAGTCAGTCATATTAACAGAAAGCCTAGTACAGGTAAAGTATTGTGCTTTACATACACTACCGGTGAAGCACAGAAGTAATCGACATGGTCTCTGCTCTCCAAAGAGCTTAGATATAAATCTGACAAACCCTCAAGGTTCTGATATTAAATACCACTGGAGATCAAAGAAAGGAGAGGCCACCCTGTGTTAGGGCTCTGGGGAAAGCTTCATGGAGAAAATGGGACTTGTGCTAAGTCTTAAAGGAACCCCCCCAGACCCCTTCCTGTGCTCCAGGTTCCCTCAGACTGGGAGGTGGAGCATCTGTTTTTCTACAGAAATGGGGCTGAGAGGAGAAAACACTCCTTATTCATTAAGGTGAAATTCAAAATATTTTCCCCATATGTCTTTTATACCCAGCTCCCCTGCACCCCTGCCCACATATAGCTCAGTTATTTGTGTCTTTATCATAAAACAGTTCATTTTATCTGCAACATTATTAGTTGTTTAAACCTGTGCCTTCAGCACTGGGCAGTGCACTTCCAGGCTAGGTTCTGGAGATAAAGTAACAGATAAGACATCGTCCCCATCTTCAGGGAGAAGACTCGTCTGTGTGAGGGTGGCTATAAGGTCACAAAGGAAGAAGTCACTTCTACCACAAGGAAAGGAGTTAGATCAAGAAGGTCTTCAAAGGAGAAATGATGCTGAGGAAGGGGGGCTCCTGAATGAACAGTGTGTTCCTGTTGCATGTCATGGGCCAGAACATTCCTGGCTGGGGCACACCACTTGGGACACTTGGGCACAAATAGTTCTGTAGGGACCATCCTGGGGTGGGCGGGACACCCAGGGTGGGCTCCTGTTCTCTAAGGCAGCTCTTGGAGTCCTCAGGTCCCTTCACCTCAGCTGAAGGAAAGAGCATGGAAAACTGCTGGGGCTGACGTGGCCCGAGAACCATGGAGGCTGACAGGTGACCATGTGCTCCAAGGAAACACTTCTCGGCTGCTGATGGTGCCAGAGTCCCACCAGTGCTTACCTGGCTCGCTGTCAATCTGGGTCAGCACATCCTCGATCGAGTCCCCGTCGCTCCTCAGGCTTTCGGGGTCAGGTGGGGTGTAGCCATGGCAGCGACACCAGTGAGCAATGTGCTTGGTTTTAAGCGGGGTCAGGTGACGAAATCTTGGATTCTTTTCCAGTATTTCTTGTAAGACTTTTCGCATTGTCATCGCTCTTTGCCACTTAAAAAAATTGAGGGGGGAGGGGGAGAATTCAACTTAGCGTGTTCAAATAAATCACCCAACTCTAAACTACCATGCTAACTTGTTAGAGTCATTTTTTTCTAAGGAAAAAAAAATCTGATGGTGTTACTCCTCAATTTTTAAAAAAAGTAAAAACTCTTACCTAATGCTTATAAAATAAAACTCAAATTCCTAGGTTTGGCCTACAAGGTGTTTCACCTCGTCTTAACCTGTGATCTCCCACTTCCCCAGCCTTCCCAGCCTTACCCAAACTCATCACACTGACTTTCTCAAAGCTTCCTAAGCATGCCTCTGTACCTGCTACTTCCCTCTTATAACCTTACTGTCTGGCATAGTTGCTACCACACTGAGTAATAAATACTTGACTTAATTTTAATATAATTCTTTAAAATTTTTTAGAAATTTTTACCAATGCAGGAAAAAGTAGATCTTTCAAAGGCTAGCTACATGTCTTTGGAGAATGAGATTTTTAACTAAGGAAAAAGTTCTACCATCGAATATTTAACGAGGGACTTCCCTGGTGGTCCAGTGGTAAAGCAATCTGCCTTCCATTGCAGGGGACCCAAGTTCGATCCCTGGTAGGGGAGCTAAGATCCCACATGCCACGGGGCAACTAAGCCCTCACGCCGCAACTACTGAGCTCAAGCACCACAAACTACAGAGCCTGCGCGCCACAACTAGAGAGAGAAAACCCGCATGCCACAACTAGAGAGAAGCCTGGCGCCACAATGAAGAGCCAGTGTGCGGCAATGAAGACCCGGCACGGCCAAAAAATAAAGTTAAAAAAAAAAAATTTAACGAAACATGCTGCAAAATTTATCATTGCTCCATGTGACGAGGTTTATGGAAGCAGCCAGAATGCACATGTGTTTTGGTTATTTTCTCTAATAGGCTCTCAGTGGTGGCCTGCAGCAAACATGGGATTACCTCAGCAGCTCTCCTTTTCCCAATGTTCCAGCCATAATACTGCTCCACAGATTTTGCAGAAAAACAGCTGGCATCTTCACCTAGAATGCACATATCCAGCAAACTCTGAATAAAGTTATGATTTAAATAAAATCTTATTTGCTGGAAGCATGTCCAAAAGTTTCTTTAGACCTCTTTATTGGCTATGTTCCTTAACAGGCA
The DNA here is from genome assembly GCF_005190385.1 of Monodon monoceros. NCBI lineage: Eukaryota > Metazoa > Chordata > Mammalia > Artiodactyla > Monodontidae > Monodon > Monodon monoceros. Next base: position 83,263,794 of record NW_021703767.1, read on the forward strand.
AGTTCAGATGCAACATAACACACTCATTCGTGTGTTCTCAAAACAACAGCCCTCCCTGGGAAATCAGCTTCTCTGGTAGAGAAAGTATCATGGCAGTAGACTACCTATTAAAATAAGTGGAAATGGCACTCCACTGGGAACAGGAGACCTGAGATATAGCCTTGGCCTTGCCATTCACTAAGCTGCCTTGGGCAACCTATATCATCTCTCTGGGCTTCAGTTTTCTTAACTGTAAAATGAGACCACTGGGAAAGACGGTTCCAGAACTGCCTTTCAGCTCTAATATTCTGTATTTGTATCTGAATTTTTAAAAAAATTTTTTTCCTGCTGGGCTAGAAAAATCACTGAGTTTACTTTGAGCTACCTCGAAATGACCCCTTTGAGGGGAAAAAAAATAGTTTCTTTGCTATTACAGCTGGAAAAAATAAGCAAGGTAGTCTGTACTTGGCCTATTGCTTTCATATTCCCATGAATGTGAAATGATAATCTGCTTCATCCCTTCCCTCTAAATGTTCGCGGGTGATCTTGCCCGAGAGCCGAAGCCTAAGTATCCACAGGCTGTCGGTCATGCCCTTGGTGAGGGCTGTTGATTCTGTCAGAGCAATTGGGGCTGAGAAGCAAACTGTTCAGTCTTGCTGACAATGGGCAGGGATAGAGGAGACATCACTGCAGGAGGTCTTGACAGTCGTTTATTTCTACAGAGTGAGTGTTAGATGAAAGATAAAAAAATTCCTTCTGCAGATCAAACCGTGAAAATAGTAAGACTAACTGACCAAGATATTGTTAATTCTAAAACCCTGCAAATGAGCTACAGCTGTAGCTAAAACCCTCTATGATAACTACCATGTCAGTATTAATTACAACACCAAGTGATTCAAGTTGACTTAATATCCCAAGTACTTCACAGCTTTAAAAAAAATGCATCCACATATTCAGTATTGTCTTACTTTTTGCAGTGATTAAAGGGATCTTCTTTACTACTGCTGTTAAGATTTGCTGGATAGTCTCTAAATGGTCTATCCTGAGAAGGACAAAGAAAAGAAAATTAAGGTAGGGAATACACAGAGCAGTTTCTAACTGTGTGTGTATGTGTGTGTGTGTGTGTGTGTGTGTGTGTGTGTGCGCGCACATATAACACATATGAATTTATGTATATATTTCTCCTTTCCAAGGGAATTAAAATTTAAACCAACTATATTGGTATGTCCTTCCTTCTATGCATAGCCTTCTTTATAAATGAAGAGCATTCAATGCTTAAAAAGTCAACACTAAGATGAAACCCCAAGAATGACAAATTATGCAAACCCGACATTTCATTTTATCTATATTTTAAAATTAAATAGCCACGTAATCTTTTTGCAATGTGATTGTCACTAGAGTAGGGAACTCTATCATACAATGCCTATCTTAGGGTTATTACAGTTCATGCTGTCACCTGTCACGTGCAAGTGGCTAAGCTTCTACCATTCCCAGCAGTTTGAAATACTTCAAAATATGCAGTCAGAGGTGGGTTCCCAATTCGGAAATTAGAAAATCTCTGGGAGTATTTTTAGAAGAAGCACTGATGGGCTTCCCTGGTCGTGCAGTGGTTGAGAGTCCGCCTGCCGATGCAGGGGACACGGGTTCGTGCCCCGGTCTGGGAAGATCCCACATGCCGCGGAGCGGCTAGGCCCGTGAGCCACGGCCGCTGAGCCTGCGCGTCCGGAGCCTGTGCTCCACAACGGGAGAGGCCACAACAGTGAGAGGCCCGCGTACCGCAAAAAAACAAAAACAAAAACGAAGCACTGAGTCTGTATGGGCCATGAAAAGACAGCTGTTTAAGATTAGGCAGGTGTGTGGATACTCCGACACAAAATGTATACACACCTGAGTAATTACATCATGAAAAATTTCATACCCAAAGATTCAGCAAAGAAACTTTGTGTTGGTAAGCTCAAATGGAGGGAGATCTGTAATTGCAGTGGAGGCTTTTGAGGCAACAAATCAAGTGCTGCTCAGAGGTCACGTCAAGGGGTTAAATGAAGACTCCTGAGCTGTGCAGCAAATGGTAATACTTGTTCACCACACACGGACAGAAGGTTTCCACCCATCAAAGGGCTTAACTCATACACACAACTCTACACATATGCAGCTGTCTCAGGGATGGTTTTTTTAAAAGTACCATAAACACACCAAAAGCACAACTCCCTTAGAGAGGACTGAAATAATTACTTAATGACATAGTTTCCCAGCTCAGAACTTTCTTCTGTTTTCACTGCTGTGTGACCATCCTGAGAGGGGCAGCTGGGCACAGGTGTTTCTGGTTCAGTCTTCACTACAAGGGAAGAGCAACAATGAGAGAACTGTTAGGGTTCAATGATGGAAGGACACGTGCGGGCAGAAACAAAAGCTCTTCCATGGAAACTCAGTGAGGACACTGCCACGGCAGCTGCTGCAGAGACGTGGCCAGGGCGCTGAGACGGCGCCTATCATCGCAGGATCAGCAGACAAGGGAGCACTGTTAGCCTGCGTCTCATGACAAGGTGGCGCAATAAAGTGGCTTTTTAGATATTTCTTAGAGGGCCAACCACAGTGCTATGTGAGATCTATCTCTCTCTCTCTCACACACACACACTTGAACAATGCCACATTAGAATACAATGCTGGCCTGTTCTAAGTTCTAATATCCTTTTGCTTATCATCTCTCCAGCTAAGTTTATCAACTTTTAGCATTATCTTAGTGTTCTAAGACACAGGGCAAAAAGCAAAAATCAGATACGTTGTGCTTGGAAAAATCCAAGCTAATCACACGCAGCTTTTAATATCACCAAATCTACTGATGGAAGAGAGCAATGTCTCAGGAGCATTGTCTTCCTTTACTTTCACAGTCTTCTTTGATCAAAATACTGTGAATACACACTCGCTGCTTCTGTATCAGCGTCCCTGCCTTCAGTCTCTTCCCTAACAACCCATTTTGTACATGAGCACCAGAAAAATTTCCTAAAGGACCGTGTTAGTGTCATTTTCCTACTCCACATCCTTCAATAGTTTCATAAAAGCAAGCGTCTACAAATGAGATCTACTAGTGCATCTTTCCTTTTTTTTGATGCATAACATAACTTGCATAAAATGCACAAATACTAAGGGTACAGTTTGATAAATTTTACCTAAGTATTCATCCATGTACCCATCACTCCAGTCAAAATAGAGTATTTCCAGTCCTCAACCTGGCTCCCTTACGCTTTTGGCATTCTTTCCTGCCAAAGATAACCACCTTTTGTCCACTTTAAATTTCATATAACTGGAATCATACTGTGCTACCCTTTTGTGTCAGCATCTTTTTAGCTATTAAAAATAACAATGTTAACGGACCTTTGGGTGGACATACACATGCGGTTTCCTAGCAGTGTATCTGCTGATAGGTCAGATATATGTTTAACTTTATTAGAAACTGCCAAACTGATTTCCAAAGTAATTATATCCATTTGTAGTCCCATGAGCAGTGTATGTGAGTTCCAGTTGCTTCACATCTTTGCCAACACTTAGTAATTTCAGTTCTTTTCATTTTGGTGATAGAATAGTATCTCACTACGGCTTTAACTTGCATTCCCTTGATGCCTGATGAGGTTGAACAACTTTTCATTTCCTTATATTTCAATATCCTCTTCTGTGAAGTACCTGTTTACATTTCTTGCTCTTTAAAAAAAATCAGTGTCAGTCTTTTTCATATAGATTTTTAGGTCTGTGTATATTCTGAACAGAACTCCTTTGTCAAATATAATTGATGCAATTGCAAATTATCTTCCAGGATGTGGCTTGACTTTCGCTCTTAATTTTGTCCCTCTAATAAAATGAGGTTCCTAGTGTTAATAAAGTCTAATTTATCAATCTTTTCTTTTATGGCTAGCTTTCTTGTGTGCTCTTTGCCCAAGGTCATGAAGATATTCTCATATTCTTTTAGAAGCTTTATTGTTTTACCTTCACATTTAGTCAATGATCCAATTCAAATTAATTTCTGTTTATGGTGTAAGGCAGGGGCCAAGTTTTGTTTCCCCAAATGGATATATCCAATTAACTCAGCTCTATTTATTGAAAAGAACATCCTTTCCCTACTGAGTTTGCTGACTATATATGCGTGAGTCTATTTCTGGGCTCTTTTTTCTGTTCAATTATTCTTTTTGTTTCTTTTAAAAAATTTTTATTTTTAAACAATTTTTAAAGGTTATCTTCCATTTGCAGTTATTACAAAATATTGGCTATATTCCCTGTGTTGTACAATACATCCTTTGAGCTTATCTTACAACCAATAGTTTGTACCTCCCACTACCCCACCCCTATATTCTGTCTATTCTTGAACCAATACTACACTATCTCAATTACTGTAGCTTTACAGTATATATATATCTGGTGGCCCGAGTCCCCTGGCTTTTTGTTCTTCAAGACTGTCTTAGCTACTCTAGGCCTTGCATTCCCATATACATTTTAGATTTAGCTTGTCAATTTCTGCACAAGCACAAAAACAACAATGTAGGGATTCTGACTGGGACTGTATTGAATCTATGTCATTTGGGGGGAGGATTAATAACATATCAGGTCTTTCAGTAAATTAATATAATTAAATAATATATTTATAATTATTTATAATTTATTATATTTATAATGGTATATCCTTCCATTTATTTAGATCTTCTAAATTTCTCTCAGAAATGTTTAGTGGGCTGTTAGCAGTTAATTTCTATATAGAAATCAAAATGGCTTTTGTATGTATACAGACTTGTATTGAGTGACCTCGCTAATCTCACTGTTAGCAATACATCTTCCCCCAACCCCTAGTGATTCCAAGACTTCAAAAAACAAAAGGAAGGCCTCAGAAAAAGTTCAGATACTCCAGTTCTATAGGTGCAAGTATAGTCACTTTATTTACTTATTGTTTGGCCACACTGCATGGCTTGCAGGTTCCTAGTTTCCCAACCAGGGATTAAACCCAGGCCATGGCAGTGAAAGCGCCTACCCCTAACCGCTGGACCTCCAGGGAATTCCCGCAAGTATACTCACTTTAATCTGGCACGCAGACAATTACAAAATTATATAATCAGCCATATTCAGGTTGAGATAGCTATTCTACTGGAGAAATGAAAACATATGCTGAGACTTACATATAATAGCCCCAAACTGAAAATAACCCTAATCTCCACGAACAGGAGAAAGGATAAACAAATTATGGTATATCCATCCATCCCTACAATGTGGAATACTACTCACCAACAACATGGTTGAATCTCAAAAACATTGCAGTGAGTGAATGAAATCAGACACAAAAGAATGTATGTTCTTCCATTCACATAAAGTTTAAAAATAGACACAACTAATCTATCATAATAGAAATCAGAACAGTGGTTGCCTATACGGGATGGGAATCGACTGGAAGGGGGCACAAGGTGATGGAAATTTCTATAGCTTGAATGCAATATTGGTTACTTGGGTTTATGCATTTGTCAAAACTCATCAAATGGTATGCTTAGTATCTTTGCACTTTACTACACAAAATTTTCCTCAATTAAAATCAAAACAGAGATGCTGTGGCCCCAGTCCAAAATTAATTGAATCAGAATCTGTATGAGGAAGGCCTATGATATATACCTACTGCTGAGAAGAAACGCTGGTCTAGATTAGTATCAATTCTTTCATCAGGACTAGCTAACTTTTCCTATAAGGAACTAATCAGTAAATATTTTAGGTTTTGTGGGTCATATGATCTCAGCTGGAACTACTCAACTCTTGAGGTTGCAGTGCACCTATGGACAATATGTAAATGAATGGGCATGGCCATGTGCTCATTAAAAAATGAGCAGAGACTGCAGTCAGCCAACCCTTGCTTTGGATGGTCATGCTCTAAGTTCCAAATCCATCTCTTCACAAGACTATTATGAGACATCCTGGCATGCCTGGGAAGTATTTCAAATTCTGACTGTACTGCTTTCTAGTTTTCTAGACTTGGGAAGTATGGACTTAGTATCTCCAAACTTCAGTTTCCTCGTTTGCAAAATGGGCGTAATAGCTGTCCTAAAGTACTGTGATAATTAATGATATATATATAAAGCAGCTAGCATAGTGCCTAGTACACTTTAGGCTCTTACACATGGTAGCTATCATTATTGTAGATGTTACAAATGTCAAAATGTGTTAACCCACTGCACTATCTCCATCTACTCAACAGTCAGAAATGTCCCCACTGCCAGCTGCCAAGGTCTGGCCCTACCTACAGCTCCTTTACCGCAACTACATACCCCAGATGAGTCCCTTTCATTGGTCTCCTCCCCCAAACAAACCCTCTGAGACTTTGTCTCTACTGTTCCCTTAATCTGGCATGCCCCTTGACCCCTCCACAGCTAAAAATGCTTCACTCTAAAGTCCAGGTTATAATCCGTGTCCCATACAAAGTGCTACACAAAAGTGCTACCCACCTAAACACCCCCAGCTTCCCTGACCAGACATCCTAGATTGAAATACTTCAGCATTCGTTTTCCAGATCACCTACCCTGCATGTATCAATCATTGCTTGCTGTCTACTGCAACTCTCTTCAACCTGATTATAAGTTCTTGGAGGGCAGAAATGATGCTATTTCCCTTAATGTCAAGTCTATATATAAACACTCTACATATTTTTGAAGTGACTGATTCATGGATGCTGAAATTCAAGGGAGTATATTACAGTAATGTCTTGCACAAAACTTCTGGGCAAATATACTGTGGGAAACTACATACCTTTTGTAACAGTTGCTGGAGCAGAGCTGGGGACAACTGGAGTTGGGGCAGCTACAGGCAGAATGGCAGGCGATTTGTTGGCAGGAAATGACTGAACCACTAACAGGCAAAAAAGGAGGGGAGGATATAAGAAATATAGAAATTGTTTTAATGAAAATGATCTAACTCCCAGGTGGTAGCCCCTCTGTAGGCTACTAGCACAAAAACAATTTCAGTACAACAGATATGGTCCTTTTTTAATACAGTGATTGACAAGGTGGCTGTTTACTATTAGTACCAGGGTAAATGAGCTGGTATCTTCAACTGTGGAAATGGGAGCTTGTCACTAAACTCAGAAAATAAAAATCCAATTAACCTGCACTCATAAATGCTTAAAATGTAACCCCTCTACTCAACTTAAGAAATGGGCAGTTATTTAGAAGTCAGTGGATCATTTGGGTTTTACTTTCAGTCCTAGAGGTGGTGCCAGGGAGTATGGTGACAGCTCAAGGGCAGGCTAAAAAAGGGAGGAGCGGCCACCAAGTGATGGAATACAGACTTTCCCACCAGACAGACCCAGAGACAACCACACCCACAGGTGAAGAACTCACCTTTATTCACAGGCATCAGTATAGTCTGCACACCTCCAGATGTGTTTACACTGAGTGGTTTGAGCTGGCTGGGGATTGTCAGAACAGCCTGCTGGGGATTGGACTGACTGGAATGAATCTTTAACAATCCTAAAATAAGTTGGAAGATAAAGCCAAGCTGAAGATCAGATGCTTCCTTGAAGTTCATGCCCTCTTCAGCATTCATATTTTCTCACAGGAGGACATTCTTAGGACATTTACCCTTTCAATAAAGAAAGAGCTGGAAGCATGAGGCAATGGATGCAGCTGATTTCTCAACGAAGCAAAGATGCAACGATAATGATTTATTTTTACCCTGCTATCATAAAGTAATACAAAAACTTTTGGAAAAGTGGGAATAATAGAAAAGAGAAAAGTCACCAAGAGTCCTACTGCAGAGACAACCAGTATCATCATTTTGAGATAGTTCTTTTCCATGTTTGTTTTATATGACAATTTGTTTTGTATATAGCTGTGATACGTACAAACTGGATGTAAAATTTTGTATTTTGATTTGGATAACTGTCATTTTCCTACTTAAAAACCTTCTCTGGCTCTGGATTGCCTAGAGAATGTTTCCAAAATTAGTCAAAGCATTCAGAGTCCTTTTTTTTTTTTTTTGGCGGTACGCGGGCCTCTCACTGTTGTGGCCTCTCCCGTTGCGGAGCACAGGCTCCAGACGCACAGGCTCCAGACGCGCAGGCTCAGCGGCCATGGCTCACGGGCCCAGCTGCTCCGCAGCATGTGGGATCTTCCCGGACCGGGGCACGAACCCGTGTCCCCTGCATCGGCAGGCGGACTCTCAACCACTGCGCCACCAGGGAAGCCCCCAGAGTCCATTTTAATCTGGTCCTAATTTATCTGCATCTTCTTTACAACAACCTTTACATATCTAATACTTTAGTCTGTCTACTCACCATATCTTATAATTTCCTATCTCTGTGCAGCCTTTATTTTTCAAACCAGATATTCTCCACTTATTTTAGAAAGGTTCATCCTCTCCCACTTTGCTTTAAAAGAATTTCCATACTCCCATTTCCATTATAAAACTATTCTAGACATTCAGAGGGCCAGTAAAAAAGTGACAAAAAGAGAGTACACAAGATACAACACAAACACATATTATAACAACTGCTTAAAAACAGCGACAGACAGGACTTCCCTGGTGGCGCAGTGGTTGAGATTCCGAGCTCCCAATGCAGGGGGCCCGGGTTCGATCCCTGGTTGGGGAGCTAGATCCCACATGTATGCTGCAGCTAGGATTTCGCATTATGCAACCAAGGAGCCTGCCTGCTGCGACTAAGACCTGACGCAGCCAAATTAATTAATTAATTAAATTTTTTTTTTTAAAAAAAAACAGCGACAGAGGCTAAAGATACTTTAAGGCACTGGAATGCAGTTAGCTTGAGCTAAGAAAAGGAATAGTCTTGGGCTTCCCTGGTGGCGCAGTGGTTGAGAGTCTGCCTGCCGATGCAGGGGACACGGGGGCAGGGAAGATCCCACATGCCGCGGAGCGGCCAGGCCCGTGAGCCATGGCCGCTGAGCCTGCGCGTCCGGAGCCTGTGCTCCGCAACGGGAGAGGCCACAACAGTGAGAGGCCCGCGTACCGCAAAAAAAAAAAAAGAGAGAGAACAGGAATAGTCTTAAATACTTTCAAGAACAAAGCCTTAAATAAACAAGAAAATCGTTGTTTGGAATAGATGAGTGTTAGATCAGTCAAGTAGTAATTACTTAGCTGAGATGTGCCCTCCAAGAGTACAACAATGACCTGGTTTCTTCGTATTTTTAAAATTCTTATTTCTATCAAAACATTACATGCTCATCAGTTGAAAAGTTAAAAAGTGCTAAAAGGCATATAACTAAAAATAGCCATCCTTTGCTCCAACTCCCTCTCTTCATCTGGTTCCCCAGTAGCATACACTTTTAACCCTTTGGTGTTTTAATATTTATCTCAGCATTTTTTAAGAGAATGTGTATATTGTAGGCCTTGATTCATTTTGACGTTACACACTGACTTACTATTAAGGTAGATAAGCACTGTAAGGCATTTATACCTGCTCTTCCCTCTCCTCCAATATTGGTCTCTACTGATCCAAAGAATATCATGATGCTATGACTCGATCTCATTTTCTGGAGTTAATAATTTCCTTCTTTTTCATTTGCTTATTTAGTTCTCCTTCAACATCTTACTAAAGTCTTCCCATGTCCTTCAAAAACGCTATAAATCACCCTTTATACAGCTCTCCACATGGTCAAACCTCCTAAATAATTTACAGTTCCATTTTTAAAATAAGAGCTATCCTTCCTGGGACTCTGATACGCTCTATTGGACTGTTGCTTTCTAGGCCTGCTGCAAAGCCTTCATTCGGGGAGCGCCCTTTCACAGTTACCCTGGGAATTCCCTTTGCCTTCCTCTCTATTTTTGTCCTCTTTCTTGGTCTACACCTCTTCACTCTGGTGAAACATGTATTTTAGTTATGTTTTGAGACAAGGTCATAGAAAATACATTTGAAACGTTGTCTGTCAGAAAATATTTCTACCCTCATACTCAGTAAAGATCTGGCCAACTACAGAATTCTAGACTACAAGAATTCCCCCCTAGAACTTTGAAAAGCAATATTTTAGCTTCCAGCACTGCTACTGAGAAGCCCAATGATAATGTAATTTCTAAACTTTTCTGTTTATTTTTCTGACAGCTTTTCAGATCTTCTCCTTGTCACTGGTGTTCTGATTTCATGAACAAACTGTGCCTTCATGTGAGCCATCTTTCACTCATTGTGCTGGACACTGTGCCTCTTGAACCTGGAAGTTCATGCCCTTCAATTTGGGGATAAACTGTTTCATTTCTTGGATCATTTCTTTCCCATTATTTTCTGTTTTCTTTCTGGAACTCCGTTTAGTTTTGTGTTGCCAGGGCTCCCTAATACATCATCAAAGTTTCTTTCTTAGTGTCTACTTCTTGGTCTATTCCCTGCTTCCACCTTGTGCCCCATAGTTTAGTCTAAATGCTGTAGCCAGTGACCTGTTAAAAGGAAAAGGCAGCTCATGTTACTCCTTAGCTGAAGACCCCCCAATGGGTTCTCTTGAAGTAAAAATCAATGTTCTTACAGTGACCTACAAAGGCCCTATGTGATTTGGCCCCCACCACTCTGACTTTATCTCCTAGTTCTCTTTCCCTTGCTTACTCTGCTCTAGTCACAATGGCAATCTTGTTCAAAAGTTTGTAATGCACACAAAAAATTTAATTGAAAAATTAAAGGTTATACCTCAATTAAAAAAAAAAGGATACACACACACACACACAAAATGGTCAGTAGAAAACAGTTTGATTCTCTTATGAAAATAATATAAAGTTTCATCAGCACTATCTCAGGAAACTAGAACTTAAAGCAAGAGACTTCATTTAAAAATCAGAAGAAAGGAGGGCATTCGTTTCTTAAACTAGTAATTCCTTCTATTTCTACAATTTCTACTCCAGTGCTAACCCAGTACCTCTAAACATTCAGTTAGCAGAGAACTAGCACTCCCCACATAAAAACTTGGTCGATTTTAACTGGGAGGTAGAAATCATGGGAAAAATAAACCAGCCTTAATCTTTTGGTCTCTACCCAAAAAGCAAACAAAACATAGGGGCTTGATTTAGACTCATGTATGGAATCCAGTGATAATAAGAACAACAAGAATATCCACAATCTTTTTTTTTTTTAATACCCAAGAGTCGTTAAGATGATTTATTTATAGACCAAAAAGCTCACAAGCCTATGCTTTTATTTTAGCAAACTACATGCAGTAACAGTGAAGAATACCCACAATCTTTATGCAGAGATAGTAAGGTATGTGTGTGTATGTGTTTGTGTTTGTGTGTGTGTATACATGTGTGTATGAATATGTATCATATATATTTTTCTGTATACCAGTGCCAGTCGGTAAACTATTATTCATCTGCAACAAGGCAATACAGATACTGAGCGTTCAGAAGTTGTGTAACAGTTTGACTTTGTTGTGATATTTTTATTGTATTTTACAGAAGTATCTGTCTGTACTAGATTATAGTAAAACAAAGTTGACCTTTCAAGTTTGAGAAGTAATGCTGTATATTATATCAGCCCTTGGCATCTGGGACAGTACAATGTAATCAAACACATTACTATTTGTGGCAAAAGATGAATATTCATATTAAGTAGTATAAACAGCCTGTCAATGGAGGTCAGATTTCGCCCTAAAATTCATTATGGGGAAAAACAACAATAAATAAACCTTTGGTTTTCACAGCTTTTTGGATTTCAGAATTGCAGATAAGGGAATGTGGACTAACAACAATGATGACACTAAAAATGATAACAGCAGCAATTATTTATATAATGGCAACTACATGTCAGACGGTACCCTAAGCTTTTTTATATTTACTCATTTAATCGTCTCAACTTTATGAGGTAGGTATTAGGCAATCTGGCTCCAGGATTTGTGCTCTATGTTACCCAAAGAAGTAAAAGGCACACTCTTCCGGGGCCATTCAGGGTGGGCACAGAGAAACGATACATCTTACCAAAGCTCAAGCATGTCATTCTAACACTACCCAATATAATAACTACTGTTAAAAATCATATCTTGGGGCTTCCCTGGTGGCACAGTGGTTGAGAATCCGCCTGCCAATGCAGGCGACACAGGTTCGAGCCCTGGTCCAGGAAGATCCCACATGCCGCAGAGCAACTAAGCCCGTGCACCACAACTACTGAGCCTGCGTGCCACAACTACTGAAGCACTCGCATCTAGAGCTCGTGCTCCGCAACAAGAGAAGCCACCGCAATGAGAAGCCTGCGCACCACAACGAAGAGTAGCCCCCACTCGCCGCAACTAGAGAAAGCCCGTGCACAGCAACGAAGACCCAACACAGCCAAAAATAAATAAAATTAATTTATTAAAAAAAAATCATGTCTTGGAGTCAACAATGCTAATTTAATTTTATGTACTTTATGAAAGCAAAAAGAGATGTATGATGTTTTACCATGAGTTCCATGCAAAACTGCTGATAAATACCCAGAAGAGTTCCAGATGGCTAATGTTTTATTATATCAGTTAAGAATTGTTATTCAATCCATAAAAACATTTCAGACTTGAAAATATGGAAAATGCTACCGAATTAATGATTTTTAACAATTTATTGTTAAAAACTGTTATTATGTAAGACCTTCCACAAATACTCTAGCCCAAAGAAGGGAGCGAGAAATAATATTATGGTACAACTGACCTGATACTGTGGCCTTTCCAGAGATGGGGTTTGGTGTGGACACCAGGGACGTAGCACTGATGACAGAGGAGGTAGCAGCCTTGCAGGGTCCCATGGTGGCTGGGCTCACACACACTTGCTGCTGCCCAGAAGTTTTCATTACAGAAGTCATAGATGATGATGAACTGGGAGCTGTTCCTTCCGACTGCTAACCCACAGGACCAGAAATAATAGATATTAAGAAGAAAGTACTATAACTTAGAACAGTGACTGCCATGTAGCATACCCAATAAATATTAGCTATTAGCGGGCTTCCCTGGTGGCGCAGTGGTTGAGAGTCCGCCTGCCGATGCAGGGGACACGGGTTCGTGCCCCGGTCTGGGAAGATCCTACATGCCGCGGAGCGGCTGGGCCCGTGAGCCATGGCCGCTGAGCCTGCACATCTGGAGCCTGTGCTCCGCAACGGGAGAGGCCACAAAAGTGAGAGGCCCGCGTACCGCAAAAAAAAAAAAAATTAGCTATTAGCTATTAGCTACCTATTCAATGTCATGCCATTCAAAAAAACTGCTTCTCTAGTTTGGTGGTTCCTACAGTTTCAGATTTCACGGACCAGGAAATTTTTTAAATTTTAAAGCAAGGAGGTATCATAGGATTACCACATTAAAAAAATTCACCACTTATTATATCACTTTATAAAAGGATATTTCAACACCCCCCCCCATAAGAGGACATAACCTCAGAATGTAAAAGTGGAACAATATGAACTTTATTGAAAACTCACTATAGGGCTTCCCTGGTGGCGCAGTGGTTAAGAATCCGCCTACCAATACAGGGCACATGGGTTCAAGCCCTGGTCCAGGAAGATCCCACATGCCGCGGAGCAACTAAGCCCGTGCGCCACAACTACTGAGCCTGTGCTCTAGAGCCCATGGAGCCACAACTACTGGCCCGCATGCTGCAATTACTGAAGCCCAGTTGCCTAGAGCCCATGCTCTGCAACAAGAGAAGCCACTGCAATGAGAAGCCCGTGCACCGCAACGAAGAGTAGCCCCCGCCCGCCGCAACTAGAGAAAGCCCGAGAGCAGCAACGAAGACACAACACAGCCAAAAATAAATAAATAAATTAAATAAATTAAAATAAAATGGTGAATTTTATGGTATGTGAATTGTATTTGAATTTTTAAAAAAGTAATATGGCCCAATAGTGTGCCTGATGAATATCTTACATTTTTACTGCTTTTATGCTTCATTATGGTTTTCCACTATCATGCTACTTCTCACCTGTTGCGCAGGACCATTTGCTGAGAGGGCTACAGCTGGGGAACTGGCAGTTGTAATAACTCCTCCTGCTACCCTCAGCATTGTGGTTCCAGGCTTTGAGAGTTGTGAGGTGGCTGGCACAGACTTCAATGTGCTATCAGATATTTTCATTAGAGATGCCTGTGCCCCCGGGGCCGCCTGCAGAAATAAAATGGATTGGAGTAATAAGTTACCCTGGTTAATAGGCACAATTTAATCCTTACCTACATACACCCCCCGAATACTGCATCCCCAAGAAAGTCTTGCTAATTAGAACTATATGAAGGGGACTTCCCCAGTGGAACAGTGGTTAAGAATCTGCCTGCTAATGCAGGGGACACGGGTTTGAGCCCTGGTCCGGGAAGATCCCACATGCCACAGAGCAACTAAGCCCGTGCGCCACAACTACCAAGCCTACATGCCACAACTACTGAAACCCGCACACCTAGAGCCTGTGCTCTGCAACAAGAAGCCACTGCAATGAGAAGCCCGTGCGCCGCAAAAAAGAGTAGCCCCCGCCTGCTGCAACTAGAGAAAGCCCGCGCACAGCAACAAAGACCCAACACAGCCAAAAATAAAGAAAAATAACGAAAATAAAGAATAATCAATACACACATGGGTAAATCTCAGAAACATTCTGTTCAACAATAGAAGCTAACATAAAAGACTATATACTATATAATTTTGTTGATATGAAGTTCAAGAACAGGCAAAAGCTAATCTATGGGGCTTCCCTGGTGGCGCAGTGGTTGAGAATCCGCCTGCCAATGCAGGGGACACGGGTTCGATCCCTGGTCTGGAAAGATCCCACATACTGCGGAGCAACTAAGCCTGTGCGCCACAACTACTGAGGCTGTGTGCCACAACTACTGAAGCCCGCGCACCTAGAGCCCGTGCTCCACAACAAGAGAAGCCACCGCAATAAGAGGCCTGCGCACCACAACGAAGAGTAGCCCCTGCTCACCACAACTAGAGAAAGCCCGCGTGCAGCCACGAAGACCCAACTCAGCCAACAATAAATAAATAAAATAAATAATTTTTTAAAACATCTAATCTATGGTGACAGAAAAATGGTGATAGAAAAAAACTGGAAAGAGAAATGAGGGTATGTTTTAGAGTAATGGAAATGCTCTATATCATGACTGGGATAGTGCTTGCAAGAGCATACCCATTTGTCCAAATTCCCTGAGCAGTATATTTGTGATCTGTGCATTATTCTATGTAAATTATACCTTAATAAAAGGCAACAGCAAACACCTTAGCTGTGGCAGAACAGAAAGAAAGTCACTGCACTGGCTGCAACATGAGCGGATTAGAAGAAATTAGCTAAGATTTTAAAGAACTGCCTAAAGAATTCTGGGGCCTCATACCTGTTTAAAACAGCAAAGAGCATCTGACCAAAGGGAATTTAGTACTCAAGGAAACCAAATGCTGGCAATTTGAAAAGATCAACAAAATTGATAAACCTTCTAGCTAGACTGATGAAGAAAAAAAGAGAAGATACATAATTATCAAAGTCAAGAATGAAAAAGGGGACATTACCAAAGATTCTACAGACATTAAAGGATAAGGGAAAATTATGAACAAGTTTGTTCTAAGAAATTCGACTACTTAGATATAATAAAAAAAAATTCCTTTAAAGATATAAACTACCAAACCTCCTTAAGACAAAATAATGTGAATAGTCAGTCTTATCAATATATCTATTAAATAAATTGAAATTGTAGTTAAAAACCTTCCCAATTAGGAAAACTGCAAGCCATTACGGCTTCACCGGTGTATTCTGAACGGTTAAGGAAGAAATAATATCAAGTTGACATAAACTCTTCCCCAAAAAGTGAAGAGGAGGGAGAAGTTTCCAACTCATTTTATGAGGCCAGCATTACTCTGATACCAAAACCAGACAGAGGGCTTCCCTGGTGGTGCAGTGGTTGAGAGTCCGCCTGCCGATGCAGGGGAAACGGGTTTGTGTCCGGGTCTGGGAAGATCCCACATGCCACGGAGCGGCTGGGCCCGTGAGCCATGGCCGCTGAGCCTGCGCTCCGCAATGGGAGAGGCCACAACAATGAGAAGCCCGCGTACCACAAAAAAAAAAAAAAACAACCAGACAGAAATTACGATGAAAACTACTGACCAATATCCCTTGCAAAAATTCAAATTCAATTCAACAATACATTAAAAGAGGATAACATATCACAATGAAGTAGGGTTTATTCTAGGAACGCAGGGTTGGTTTAACATTTGAACAATCAATGTAATTTACCTTATTAAACTAAAAAAGAAAAACCATAGGATCCTCTCAATAGACACAGTAAAAGCATTTGACAAAAATCCAATATCATTTCATGCTTTGAGAACTGCTGATCTACATTCAGTCATAAAAAGTGCATTATTTGTTGATATCCACACTGTCTATATCCTTCTACACTTTGTTTCATTTGGTAAGTTTTTGAGATTTAGCTATAGATGATTATGATATCCCTTGCCCAGTTAAAATTCCCTGTCATTATTCTTCCACCTATGCTAAAGGCGCTGTAGAAACACACCAAACTCCCTATAGCATTTACTTACGATATAGATATCACGGCTGAAATCACCTATAACACTATTCAGAATCTCCTATATGAAGTCCCTCCAGAGAAATTTTAGAATGAAGTGTCTAGAAAATCTTTGTTTCTTCTAAGAAAATATTGTGTGGTTATTTTTTTTCCTCTCACAAATAGTGTGAATTTTATAACTTATCATTGTTCTCATTTTGCTTTGGCAAATTTTATTAAACATACAGGACATTACTATTTGCATATCTAAACAACTCTCTGGTCTTATCTTCTCATTCTACTTATATTTTCCCAAATCTTATGATTTTATTCTTATTTTTCTATACTATTTTATTGCTTATTTTCTTAGGTAACGATAATTTCTTTGTGGAAAGAGACAAGCTGTAAATATTTGTGTGTGTGTGTGTGTGTGTGTGTGTGTATTTACCTGGGTAAACAAAGTGGTTTTTTGTCCAGAGATGACTTTTAATGTTTGCTGTCCTTGTGCAGAGGATGTGCTGACTCCCAGTGTTCCTTGCACCACTGACCCCGTAGTCAGCTGTTTTCCAGATGTCTGGGGTGATGGCTGGCCAACTAAAAACGTGCCCTAAATTACAAACAAATAAAGACCTGATCAGTAATTTGTTAAGTTCAAATGACTTGCTCTGATTCTTTAAATCACAAGGTCCCATATTATAAGCGACAATGCTACCCTTCAATTCTACAACTCATCAAAATGATTAAAAAGAATAGCTCTGCTCTCAGTGTCACTACCAACAGTTATCCCCACTTCTCAAACTTTGCACTGGAGTTACAGAGCAGGCTGTTGGAAGCTCAAGTTTTACAATCTAGTCCCCTCATAGCTGGATTTAATCTTTCAGAGACTGATAACTATCTACTCTCACTAAGAACATCTGGAACCAAAATTCCATTCCCTTCCTTAGAGAGGAGCCAAGACCAGCGACAAGAGGAAAGAAAGGAGGCAGAAGCCTGTTCCTAATCTTGAATCCAATGGAACTCCAAACCATAACTTGATACTATCTCTCTGGTTACGTCTAGGAGAAAATTTTCAACTGCACATTAATACTATTCCAAATCCACGAGAGGCAACAGCATAGCAAAAATCTTTCAGAAAGATCTGGGTTTAAATCCAAACCCGACCACTAGGCTTAGCGGAGAGATTTTGGATAAGTTACGTAGGTCCTTCTGAATCTCCACTCGCTTTTCTCTCAAAACAAAGCAAACCCAAAATAATACAGATTTATAACATGACTAAAATGTTAGTATTGACACCTGATCCCAGAGCCGTAAAGGTAAATCCACTATAATTAAAGGCAGTCATTAAATAACTGATTTAAAAGATACCAGTCACAAATGAGCAGACCTGAGGGGTTTGCTTGAGGATGTAAGATGTGTACGTCAGGTGCTGGGATATCCCTCCAGGGCCGGCAGGGCTCTGGGCTCCTCCGGTTCCTCCTCCACTGCCACCGCCGCCACCACCACCGCTACTGGCAGCTGAGCCAGACTGGAGGTCTGAAAACACAACCAATGACAAAGTATTAAGAGAAGGCTTAAGAGAAAAAACAGATGAGCCCAGAGAGATGTTTCCCTTAGGGCTCCACTCCTTCCCTTTCCTTCTTTCCTCCTTTTTTTTGTAATGTACAAGTTCGTGACAAGAGTGAGAACTTTCTAACGCTGAAGACTGAAATATATTTACGTTTGACTGAATGATGGTCGACTAGTTCAGCTCTGAGTACTGTACTACAATGAAGAACTTATCTTTGCAAGTGTTTTAGCTTAGTTGTGAGAGATCGAGAGTCAGATTCATTTTCTAACCAAGTGTTTTTAACCAACACTTAAATGTGCTCAGAGAAGTGCTCCCAAACTTTCTGGCATCTGATTCAATTTCAGTGAAACTGCTGGAATTTAGTGTAATTTTGCAATACTCTCTCTTTTCCATCTCCCCCCCTGCTCTGGAAAAAACCAAGACTTTCTTCATATTTATAACGACTCCAGGTCTTTTTTGCTTTTCAAATTCCACTTTAAAGCCTTTGTACCCTTCTTACTTCCCTTTTGGTGACATTATATATGTAAACTACACTCTAAGTAGCTCTCTGGATGAATTTTGGAAGACTTACATTGTCTTTCTCTTACATATCTAAATTTTTGATACACCACTACTTAGGTATGAGGAAAAAACACCAGGGTAAGAGTGGAAATCACCCATTACAGTCAGTAAACAAAATGGCTGACTAGCTTTTGAAACTGAGTCCCCCTAAAACCAAATTCCCCTGCTGAGTTTATGATTAATCTCTCTATCCAAAACTTTATTCCCTTTCTTGTCCCCTCTGACCTCAATTCTGTGCTAACTGAACATTAATCAACCAGAGTCAGATGACTAAACCTGCCGTTGTTAACAACGTCATTAATGTACTAAAAGTGCTGTTGTAGATAACGCCGCTAAGGTAAAAACTCAGATGTTTGTTTCCCTAGGGCAAGATGAGCTCATAGACCCCCAAGCCATGGACCACCTGGCCAGAGAAATGTAAACCAGAGACATCCTGACACCCAGAACTATGATTAAGAAAATCACAAGATGATGATTAACACCAGCTTCTTTGTTCCTCCCCTTGAAAAACCCTGAACTCAAAGACCAAGTTGGAGTGGATCTGAGACTTGTTTCCCACTCCCTTGCTTGGTGCCCTGCAATTAACACTAACTTTGTTGCAAACTCCCACTGTCAGAAACGGTTTTCTGTACCACGGGCACACGAGCTCTTGCTCGATTACAATTACAACACTGCGCTTTGGCAAGTGACTAATTTCAAATGAACCTAACTGCTGTACCAACTACACTTCTGACTCAGATGAAAATAA
Organism: Monodon monoceros; assembly: GCF_005190385.1. Taxonomy (NCBI): domain Eukaryota; kingdom Metazoa; phylum Chordata; class Mammalia; order Artiodactyla; family Monodontidae; genus Monodon; species Monodon monoceros. The sequence continues at coordinate 83,283,085 of NW_021703767.1, forward strand.
TTCCTCTTACTCTTTCCTTTTCAACACTACCCAGATTGTTTTTCTCTATATGTCAAAGCAAAAGTTTATATAAGCCTAGATAAACCACCTAATTTCCTTGGGGCTTTACATCTTACACACTAAGGCTGAGCCTGTATTTCTCTTGCCATCTCCAAACCTAGCAAACTTAAGACGCACATCTAAATAATGGCAAGCAGAGACACTTGATTCCAATCCTACTCCCATCCCCTTCAAAATAAAAACAGGCTTCCAGCAATCTTCTCAGGTGTCACCAGTTTTCAGATACCACTGACAGGAAGAAGTCTTCTTTATTTCCAGCTCACATATACAGCTTTCTCCCAACACAGGCTCAGTAGCCATACCTCTTCACTGTAATTTGTTCCCAAACCCAGACTATGAGCAGAGAAATCCAAGACAACAGTGTCACCTCCTAAGACTATGATTATTTAAACCCACTTCTAGTTAAAAATGTGTGCATGTTTTAAATCCATTTGAGCAAACAGAGCTATGAAAATGCTTCCTGAAACAGGTAAGAACTGCCCCTCAGGTGGATGAGATGAACGTACCCAGAGACCCAAGAACCAAATGATTTAATGATGGACTAACTAGAATTGTTGGTAGCCCGCAGGATGGCTCCTTGAGGGATCAGCAGCAGCTTTCCTTTTCCTGAAGGGTTCTTGCTATTCGTTGTAAGGTAGAGTTTAGTGCCAGGAGGCAAATTTGCCAAGTTGGCCAAATTAGTGGCTGGCAGCTGCAATGTCGCCATTACTAAAATGGTGAAGGGAATAGAGGGAAAAAAAGAAAGAGGAAAAACATTAAGATAAATTGGAACTGAGGGCAATGCTATCTCTAAAATTAAAACATACACAGAGTAATAAAATACTTATTCAAAAACACTAACAAACAATAAACTCTACAGTTTGCTTCCTAGATGCACAGTGCTTTAAAGGCTGACATTTTTCATTATCTTGCTAATTAAAATATTTACATACTAGAAGAGCCTGCTACAAACTATAAAGAAATTTATATCTGTATATAGAGTGACCATATGTCCTGGTTTGCCCAAAGCCGTTACAATTTATACCTACGTCCCACTATAATTAATAGTGACTCTTAACTCTCAAAAGTACTGTTGTTTAGACAGTCAATAAAATAATCACCCTCTCTATGGATGAATACACATTTGCTTCTCATTTGTTTAAAGCCCCTTTATAGTCAATTTCTAGTAACGATGAATCTACTGATTTGAAACAAGACTTCTAGTCTCCCTCACTTTCTAAGAACTAAAAAATGCTACAGTCAACAACTGGCACATATACTATGAAACTATAATTCATCTTTTAAAAGTCTCACCTATGTCAAACAGCTTTCACTTACCCCTTAGAATTTACTTCTCGATGCACATGGCTGTGAAACCTCTAAACATGAAAACTTTCTGCAGTTACTTTGTATTGGAATCTCCAGGAACTGGAGCCTACAGGACCACGTGAGTCCCACAGGGAAAGGACTCTCAGCCTCCTGCCACCTGCTAGAGTAGTACCTCTCAGGACCACTTCACTGTGCAAAGCTTTGGGAGGCAGGAACCCTGGAAGCTGCACCCAATATCAGGGACTGACATTAAACTGAGGGCCATCCCTCTTCACTATGACCAGAACTAATCTCATCTTACACCACTGTGCATCGCAGCCACGCCAGGACTGCAGACCTCTCTGCCACCCGCACCCGGAGTCCCATCTCCACACGGCTCACGGTCCCTGATCTGAACCCATCTCCTCATGCTTTCTTCCTTCCCTGACTCTTTCACCAGGCACCCCAATCCAGGAATTCCTGCTGTGATCACTACACCCTCTAGAACATCAACCTCCTTGAACATTATCTCTTTTTGTGGTAATTAAACTCATCAGTCCTCTGAAGATAAGACTTCCCCAGAAATCCCCTAGCTACGGGCTGTCTTCTGTCTTACCTCAATATCAGAGGGCTAGGACCAAGAAAGGAACATTTTTGCTCTCCAGTTAAACTTTCAGACCATTATCACAGCTCATTCCAGAGGGGGAGGAAAAAAAGCCCTACCTCTTTTGAGGCTCCTACTTAGCTATACCATCTCCCTCTCTTTTCTGCTCTCATTTACTGAACTCCCAAGTCACTTCCCCTCATTAGCTGAAGGCGGACTCCGGACTCAAAGTATTGTGCTCTGTGCTAAAGGCTCATTCTCAGTGACAACACTATAGATGACTTACTTAATTCTCTGCCTTCTCAGTGCTATATCTTCCAAACTCCAAAGGTCACTTCTTCTGGCCCATCTCAAACACTCATTTTTAATGCCACAAAAGAACTTTGTCATCAGCAGCAATTCTTCACCTCTGAAATCTTTATTTTGGACCTCCACTACCCTCCCAACTCAATGCTACCATTCTTTAGCCTCATCAAGACCTTTAAAAATTAGTAAATATCAAATACCTGAGGTATATTTCTTCATGCACTCACAGAAACAACACATTAAGGACTAAAACACATTCAAAGTATTTAAACTTTTGTTTAGTAGAGAATGCCTTAGTCAAGTATCTCAAAATGCTGCTGGCAAATGACCATACCAGGACTATAAGTCTGAAATAGAACGCAACGTGGAAATAAGGACAAATGAGAATTATTCTTCAGACTTGAGAGCAGTATCAAGAAACACCCTCTATTTTTACTATTCTTGCTCATACCCACACATGCGCACACACAACTTAGAGCAAAAGCCTTACAGGCCTCTATGTAAAATGTTACATGAAAAAGATTAACATGTTTTTATATACTCCTTAAAACATCAACATACTAGGTTTTTCTAGAGAGAACCAAATAGCAAATAAAATCACTAGCACAGAGCGTTTTGGAAGGGGCTGCTGCTGAAAGGGCCCCCGATTAGTATCAGTTACCTGAACCCTGGGATCCACTCTTCTGAGGGCCAGCAGCAGTGACCTGAGCCTTGGTTAAGGCTTGCATCGGCTGAGCGACAATGGTTCCTCCACCTCCACTCACAATTGCCTTGGCAACTCCTTGGGTCACAACTTGCTTTGGACCAACTGCTTTGGCGACAGACGAGCTGGCCTTGGCTACGAGGATCTGGCCACCACTGATTGCCACTGCCTGCTTCACTGCCGAAGGTAGGGTAGACCCAACTGGAACCCCAACAACCTGTTCAAAACAAAGGAGAACCCAGAAGTGCTTCTTCTCATAGTCCCTTGAGGGGTCTTAAAGCAGCACAGTCACTCTGTTCCAGCAAAGAACAAAAGCAAACCCCTAGATAACAACACATGGAGTCTAATTCAGTCATCTAGGAATTCTACCTATGATGTGAACAGCAGTATTTCTCAGTCTGGATGTTATTACAATAAAATGTTACAGCTTTGGTCTTAACCCCAGCTACTATCTATAACCTATTTTAATTATAAAAATATGTGTGTTTTTTAAAAAAAAACACAGGAAATACAGAGGTATAAAGAAAAAAACTCTACTCATCAGAAATAATCTTTTTTTTTTTTTTTTTTTTTTTTTTTGCAGTACGCGGGCCTCTCACTGTTGTGGCCTCTCCCGTTGCGGAGCACAGGCTCCGGACGCGCAGCAGCCATGGTTCACGGGCCCAGCCGCTCCGCGGCATGTGGAATCTCCCCAGACCGGGGCACGAACCCGTGTCCCCTGCATCAGCACGCGGACTCTCAACCACTGCGCCACCAGGGAAGCCCTCTTAATATTTTTAATGTAGTATTTACTTCTGATTCTTTTAAATGTACATTTTGAAACAAAGATTAGGATGCATATAGTTTTATAATTTTTAAATTTAACATGTTACAACCATTTCCACTGTTGTTATTTTTCAAAAACATTTTGAGATGACCAAAAAATAATGTATTAGAATAGATATACCATAATCTAAGTAAATATTTCACTACTGTGTGACTATTTAGATAATTTTAAACTTCACATTATGAAAAAACTGCAATAAACATTCTCATATATGAACTATAAACTCCACTACATACTTTTAAATATCACCTCTTCAGTAACCTCTTCTGTGTTATCCCCATCTGAAGCAATATTTCTCCATCACTAGAACATCTAACAATTCACGTCATTTATTATATGGTATAACATGTGACACCTCTTCCAACTTATTTTTTTAAAAAGTTATCTTTTTCTATACTTTCTAATCTTTCCTTTCCTTAAAGGTAGACATTTCATTAAAAAAGAAAAAGTGTAAGCTAGAAAAACATTTAATTCAATTAAAAAAAAAAAAAAAGATCCCAGCACCCAAAGAATGAAAGTTAGAAGTACCTAGTTCTAAAAATACCGTAAATTTTTTCAAGTAAAAGAATACTTCAGAGCTCTTTTAAAACAAGGTCAATAGTACAATTTTCAATTAGAATAAACAACTTAATTAATGGAAAATTGGGGCAGTGTTTCACAGTCCCTAATTCTTTATTTCATAAAAAGAACTTCTCACCAGAAACTAGATAAAAAGACTTTTACATTCTTTTTTAAGAATGGGAAAAGATCTGTCTTCTAAAGGCAAAAAAGATAAAGAAGAAAGTACTTTTCAACCATCAGATTGGAGGGGAAAATTTTAAAGCCTGATAATACCAAGAATTGGCTAGAGGATATGGGGAAACAGAAACTTTTGTTTACTGCTGGTAGAAAGGTAAATTTGTACAGCCACTCCAGAGAAGTACTAGGATATCTACTAAAATTGAAAATTCACCCTCTACTGGTAGGGATATATCCCAGAGAAATCTTAGACATGTGCTCAAGGGAACATACACAGAAAGTCCAAGGTAGCATTATTTGTAATTACAAAAAATTGTAAGTAATCTTAATGTCTACAAAATGAAATATGCTTAATGTCTACAGATAGAGGAATGCATAAAATGTGGTATAAGACAGACTGACAGAATAGCATTCGTTAGTTACAATGAATGAACTGGAACTATATATATATCAACATCAACAGACTTTGCAAGTACAAATATTGAGTGAAAGGGGAGTTGCAGAAAAATATGAGTATAAATATCTTTTATGTAAATCTTCAAAATTCACAACACTACATGTTACTTACGGCTATTACGTATGTCATAAAAAGTATGGACTGTCAAGCTACACATCCAAATTCATGACTGTTGTTTTGGGGAAGAACAAAGTGGACTGCAACTTTATTAGTCATATTTTATTTGGAGAAAAAACTGTTGAATTAAATATGAACATGTTAATTCACAGTGGAGGATATGTGGATATTGATTATATTATTCTCTGTATTTACTGAAATTTTAGAATCTTCCCAAATTAAAAAATAATAGCATTACTTAAGGTAGAACAAAATGACAAACCATATAACAACTGATGAATGGGATTTTTAAGTTAAATAATCACTAAATCATACATGGTTCCTTTTCAAAGAATGTGAATATAGTAAAATACACTTGTCATGTGCTTGGACAATATGGCTGATGTAAAGAAAATGGTCCCCTAACCAATTGTTATAAACCAGTGTATCACAGAGGAAAGAGTATAGGTTTTTATAAGCAGTCAGACCTCCTTTCCCAGTTTTGTTCCATCAGTTAGCAGCTGCACAGTTATTTAACCTCTTTGAGTTTTAGCTTTAGATATCTCATCTATAAAATATCTCATAAGGTCATGAGGCATAAATGAAAATAAGTTTATAAAGTGCCTAGCCAGCATGATGTACACAGTAAATGACAGCTGCAGCCAGCACAACACTTGTCACTATGAACTGAAGACTGGTGATCTATGAGACTATGTAGAGACTCAGGACAGAAAGCCAAAGGATAAACACCTGTCACTATCTTCAGCATGTGGCCAGGGCAGAGGACCTTGATCTTAAGGTTCAGTTAATCAAACAGAAATCAAAATATATAGATAACATCTCGTATCTGCCTTAAAATATTCTAGGAGGAGAAGGTCAGCAAAATGCTGGTAACTGCTGAAATGGAATAATGGGCATGTAGGATTCATTACAATAGTCTCTGCACTTTTATGTACGTTTAAGGAAGGAGGGCAAGAAAGGAAGAAACAAAACAATCAAAGAGGGCTTCCCTGGTGGCGCAGTGGTTGGGAGTCCGCCTGCCGATGCAGGGGACGCGGGTTCGTGCCCCGGTCTGGGAGGATCCCACATGCCACGGAGCGGCTGGGCCCGTGAGCCATGGCTGCTGAGCCTGCGCGTCCGGAGCCTGTGCTCTGCAATGGGAGAGGCCACAACAGTGAGAGGCCTGCGTACCGCAAAAAAAAAAAAAAAAAAAAAATCAAAGAACCAATGGGTGGGGGGGAGAAATAAGTTCATCTAGAATGGAGAAGAGAAAACTCCCAGCTATCCTGGCTTGGTTAAAACAATCCCTGATGATTATCCAAATCTCTTCATTCTGACTGTATGAGCCTCATTATATAGGCAACATGGAGTGTTACTGTAGCTATAGAGCTGGGCACACTCATTCTCCCTAGAGATGTGGAGATATACAAACTCTTCCTACTAATCAAGAACTTTTCTCTGCATTGATAAAAAAAAGCTTCTTAATCCAGAAAATTATTTTTAAGGTATGGCAGAAACTGCCAGCTGAACCCCAATATGTATTCTTTGCTTCTCTCTCATAGTAACAGAACCCCCGATTTTCAGCGAGGGACATGGCCACACAGAATACCTACTATATTTCCCAACTCCTTCACACCTAGGTCTGACATCTCATTTCTGGCTAAAGGGATGTGAACAGAAGTGATGAGTGCAAATTTCTGGTTCTGCTCTCCCCAAACCCTCTTCCCTTCCCTTTTCCTGCTGGCCAGAAATGTGAGCACGGTGGCATGAGATGAAGTGGCTATCATAGGCCACAAGCTGAAAAACAAATTTTGAAAATGACAGAGCAATGAGATGGAGTCTAGATTCTTGATGATTGTGGAACCAACACACCAGGGTCGCCTACCAGACTTTCATGTGTGAGAGAAGTAAACTTATTTAAGCTCCTGGTTTGGGAATTTGTTATAGTAGTTGAACTTTTTTCTAAGACGTCTGTCTTTACATTTCCTAAATATATCACACTTAATAATCCCTTGTATAAGCTAAATTACACATAATCTATTTTCATGTTCCTAAATTAACAAAGACAGCAAAGATCTTAAAGGAAAATAATATATACATGTGATATCACTTATATGTGGAATCTAAAAAAAAATACAACAAACTAGTGAATATAACAGAAAAGAAGCAGACTCACAGATACAGAGAACAAACTAGTGGTTACCAGTGGGGAACAGAAAGGGAGGAGGGGCAATACAGGGGTAGGGGATTAAGTGGTACAAACTATTAGGTATAAAATAAGTTACAAGGGTATACTGTACAACACAGGGAATACAGTCAATATTTTATAAGTAGAAATGGAATTTAACCTTTAAAAATTGTGAATCACTATACAATACACTGGTAACATATAATATTATATATAAACTATACTTCAATTTAAAAAAAGGAAAATAATACATACATGTACCTATTTTAATTTCTTTCCTCCAATTCCATGCATCTGACTTGCTTTTCCCTCCTTGTGCCAACCTCTATCCTCACACTCAACTGCTTCAAAATGTCCAGAATATGACACACCTAATCCCTCCGAGAGCCAAATAAAACATAACCATGCTGGCCACAGGAGGGCAGTTTTTACTAGCAGAGCTTGTCCACCAAGAGCAAACTGCTCACAAGATAAACAACCCCCCTTTATTCTAAAACACTGAGGAGAATGAGGAAGTCTGGCATTCTACTGGGGAAAACCCTATGCACAGCTGTCTATGACACCACAAGCAAGTCTCTTGAGTAGGACACTGTAACCCCAAATTAGTTTTGTTTTCCTTTTTAATACAACATTTTGGCCTAGAACCTGAAATCACCTACCAACTGTTCTCTCCTCTTCCCCTCCCACAGCACTGCTCTCCGCATTCCGAATTTCCTTAGTTTCACCTTTGTTCTGTACTGTTATAAATACTTAATTTTGATTCATGCTTTGATTTGGTGTTTCTATTCCTGCCCTCCCTGTGCCCTGTACAGACCTTTGCAAGTCAGAATCTACTTTAGCAACCTGAAGGTGAGGATTCTGTATATGTGATTTTTCCCTGGATGCTGAAAAATACAGCCACTTACGATTCAGTTCTCAATGACAGTAATTATTACATGGTACTCACACATATATACACAGGACTCATCCTCACATAACTTTAGCTGCTATCACTTATTTAGCACCTGCTCTGTGCTAGGCCCTCTATATACAATGATCTCTAATTCTCCTACAGCACTGAAAGGCAAAGGGTATTATTTCCTTTTACTAGATGAAAAAACAAGGCTGAGAGAGATAAATTTGCCCAGCTCACACAAGTAATGAGTGGCTGAGATCTGAGATGTGTAACAAGCTCATGCTCTTTTAACTACACCACACTGCTTCCTTCCCATATGAACCACCAATTCCTCAACTGTCTCTTTTCATGTCAAAAGCAGCACCGCTTTCTACTTTTATGAAAAAGATAAACTGTGTTTCTATTGTGCCAAAGTTGTGTGGAAAGTGAAACAGTACCATTCTGTTCACCCTCCTGTTTTCTGGCATACTTTCTCTGACTACACCTCAGCAATAACCAGGGATACCCTGTACTTGCAGACAGCTCTTTATCTCAAGTCTAAAGCTTGTACTAAATTTCTGGGATAGATGTCTTGTTTCATGTTCTGCTTCTCTGTAGTTTTTTCACACTCTTCTGTGGCTTTTCTTATCAGGTACCTTTACACTTAAGGCATTCTAGCACAAACCCGGCCATTTTCTCTTGGTCCTACCTTGCCATTAGGTAGGTGGGAATGTGACAAGAAAGCCAATACAGTTGTTCAGTATTACTGGGTGAGTAGATTTGCAAAATGCAAAAGTGGCAAAAAGCAGAAACTTTTCAGAGCTTCTGAGCATAAATAGCAATGCTATCATGATTCAAAAGCCTAAATCAGTAATACCATGTATTTCTAGGTGAAGCAAAATAGATTTTAAACAACATACAGGATGTGTCTGAGTACGAAGACCAGATGACAATAACTGATTCACGAAAGGACTTGAACAAAATGCTTATCCCTGAAGCCAAAACAACAGAAGGAGCATCAGGAAGTAGTTGGGGGTTGCCTGTTTTAGTGATTCTGGCTATGGAATCCCCAAAGTCAAATTTTTTTTTTTGCAGTACACGGGCCTCTCACTGTTGTGGCCTCTCCCGTTGCGGAGCACAGGCTCTGGACGCGCAGGCTCAGCGGCCATGGCTCATGGGCCCAGCCGCTCCGCGGCATGTGGGATCTTCCCGGACCGGGGCACGAACCCGTGTCCCCTGCATCGGCAGGCAGACTCTCAACCATCTGCACCACCAGGGAAGCCCCCCAAAGTCAAATTTGATGCTGTAGTTCCATGGTTCCTAAATTTACCTAATCATATGAGTCAGTAGGAGAGTTTGTTAAAAATCCAGATTCCCGGGGTCACCAAGAAGTTCTGACATTTTTAATCATCAGTTGAGTCTTATGAGCAGAAAAGTTTGGGAAAGTGGTTAATGAACTCTTACAGATTTTAGAACCACCTATAAGACTATGAATTTTTAACTCAATCTATATGCAGCCATCTAGACTAACCAAAATATCTAAAACCTATTTTAAAGTTGAAAAGCAAGCGCTTCACATAGTACTCTTAATAGCTTTAGGATATATCTGCCCTAAAAGTAAGATTATTTAACTCTGGATGTTCTAAAAGCATGCTTAGGTTACAGACAATGGCTCACAAATTTTAATAGTTCTGGAATGGGGAATTTTGGAGTCAACTAGACCTGGGTTCAAATTCTGTCACTTATTAGCTGTATGCTCTCAAGGATGTTGCTTAACCTCTCAGAACCACAATTTCCTCATTTGTAAAACAGCAGTGAAAATATCCACCTTGAAAGGTTGTCTGAGGATTACAGATAATATGCAAATAAGAGCATGATATACTTTGGCACTCCTAAGTACAACGGATGCAGGGAAACATGTATCTCTGTTTTAGAGTTCTCCCAATATGTAAATTCCCCAAACCTCCAAATTATAAAGAAAATAAACTCTCTAAAGAGCCAAGAATCATTTAACAGATCACACAGTCAAGACATCAGAGGTGCAAACTATAGCAGTCTCCTATCAGAAATAAACAGGTAAAACAGTGGACCTCGATCCTGTCAGTTAGACTTGAATCAAGTGTAAAGTTGTGTCCATGACGTCAATCATCTTCACTGCCAGAGAGATAACACGGCATCCCTTCACCTCTTGAACTGTCCCTGGGCCCTCTATAAACCATGTCCCTGCTCTTGTTAATAACTATGAAAAGAACAAGTGGGTTAAACGCCAACTTATCTGCTTTTCCTACAGGGCTTTCATCCACATGTCTTCCCGGGACCATCAACACCGTCACCCTTTTCAGCACTTGTCCATTACTTAGGCAAACAACGTTCACTGACATGTTGACTTCCCCATCCTTACCCAACACAAACCTTAGAGGGCTGAATCTTTGGTGACTGGGCAGTCCCTTCTCCAGCAGTTAGGACTTGTTTTTGAGGGGACACAGCTATCATGTGACCCCCTTTCACAGTCACATACTGAGGGAGTGGTGACTGGCTGGCAGCCCCTGTTGTTGGTACATGAGAGGCTTCTCCAGGTTCCTGTTTGATGATTACCTTGCAACAAACATGATAATGACAATGAATAAACAGCCCATGAAAAATGCTACTAATATTTGAATTTATTCTGTCTGCAGGAATTAATGAATTAATGAAGCCCTGTATGTAAACAATGACTCCACTAGAAGGGTAAAAATACTGCTTAAGTATAGCCCATAATAGCTATTAAAGGGACCAAAAGTAGGATGTGGACTTGATCCAGTGTATCTGCAAACCAACCTCGTCATTTGTTTTAGACATTGGTGGCAAAACGGCACCAGGAAGTTCCCAGATATCTTGCTAGACTCCAAGGGCTGCCCTGTGAACACCACTAAATAAATGGAAGCATGTCTCAGAAGTAGGATCCAGTCTTAGAGATGAGACATACTAAAAAGTTCCATGATGTGGGGTAGTAGCATCAATCAACTCCAACATGCCACAAAAAGATTCTGTAACAAGAGCTTATCCACTTGTGGGATAATCCTCTCATGAATACTTACTTTTGTGAAAGCTCCAAGTCCTCCAGTGATAGGTTTGGGGCTTTGAACCTTAGGGTGACTCCCAATTGGGCAAAGAGGTGGCATAGATGCGAACAAAGAATCCTCCTGCTGTGTTTGTAAAAATACGTATTGTACAATTAGGATAAAGTGAGTGATTTCACTCTAGTCACATATTTAATACAAACCTGTGACATTCCCTAGCAACAAAAACAAACAAAAAGCCCAAAACTCTTTGCGGGCTTCTGAGTCCCTACACCTGCATTTTAATATTGCTTGAAAAGACAATTCAAAGTAAGGCTATAAATTGGCAAGAACCTACTCATCTGTGCCCACTGTAAACTGGAAAGACTCCTATCATACTACCTGTAATATTTGGCTGACTCATTGGTTTCATGTCGAGTCCCCTGCCAGATGCTACTAAAGGATAGGTACTGTATTCTATTTCTTTTCTATCCCTAAGGTCTACGCACTAAATAAACAAATGAATGTAACAGGCAGTGACAGTGTTTCAGTATACCACACCCTTGTAACAGTACTTGCAACTTGATCTGCTACTCTGGAATAAATACCCAGGACGCAGGGGGAAATTTTTCACTAAAAATTTTAAAAACAATACAACAAAAAGAACTTGAACAATTAGCAAATACAAAGACAGCAAAGGTCAAAATTCAAAATTACTGTCATTTGTCTCTAATTCTCAAATACAAAAGGCAAGTCTCAGAGGCAATTTTCCATAAATAAATGTTGGGGGCAAGAAACAAAGTTAAGAACACTGTTTAACTATGTAATGAAAATATCATCAACAAACATGCAAAAATACACTGGTAGAAAATTAAGACCTTCAAGGAATTCTTAAAATTCAGGCATTCATAGAACACAGTGCTCACAGATTACACTGCATTAGAGAAAAACCTCGCCTTGGATCAGGAAACTATTCAGTATCATCACAATTAAGTGCCTAGATATAAGAAATGCTGTGTTAGCACCAGTCATGTAAGAGATGATCTTTGAATTCTCAGGAATTCTCAAACAGGAGTTTATACCTCAGAGGCTCTAGCCTTAAGGTAGCCAAGACAATAACAAATAAGCTGAATAACTAAGTCAACAGCAGTGACTGTCTCTGCGGAACAGTGAGCAGATATCTAGCACTATGATCTGAACAAGTCAGATCATATTTGGAATTCTAAATTTCAAAGGACTTCTTATCCTGAAGAAGGCGGGGGAAGGGGAAAATACACTGTGGAAAGATACGAATTATTACTTTGTAAAGAAAAATGTATAACAAAGCTGTCCAAAAAAATCATAGGTAAGGTAGGGGAGTCTGAAGTACTTGATCTTTATGATACTTCTTAGCTTGAAGATTCTACTTTATGAAATCTGCATTATCACTTGCAAATTCTGGCTCAACTTGAATGTACCACGTTTAGAAACTAGCAAAGCGCAATAAGAGTGTTACCTTGACAGCAGATGTTACAAAACTACTTCCATGAATTTTAGGAATCGGGGAACCTGTTCCTTGGGAAGCCTGAGAGGCAGTAGAGAGCTTGCTGGTAGGACTTCCTGATAAGCAAGGTAGATTTACAAATAAAGTATAAACAAAGTAAAATTTACAAAATGGAATTTTAAAGCCATTTTCCACCACCCTTGTCTTCTCCCCACTATTTATTGTTCATTTTGAAGGGCTGAAAACTCACAACCATGATATTATTATAGAAAAAAAACACTTAAGGATTCATCCTGTGAAGCTGACCGCTTCATCAACCTAAAAAGGGACAAGAAGCTAGTAAGGAAGTGTAGAAGAATAAGTAAAGTAAGTAGACATTATATATTCTGCACTTATATAGAAAGAGATACTGTAACATAATGGTGTTGGCTATTTCACAATGTGCCAAAATGTATGCATTCAACTGAATGCTAGTTCCTTCAAAGTAGTTTCACTAGAAGGTTATACCTACTCCAAAATGCTGACATTAAACGCTTTATACTCCATCAGTACAACTGGCTTTAGGGTCTGATCAAAATAAGTCACATTATCTACAGTCAACAGTAAGTCAAGACTAAAAATGGTACTTGGTCACCTCCTCCATTTACCAAACTTGCCTGCAGAGACTTTGGCTGATTTCTAAAACTAAGCATCCTCAAAAGACACCTACTTGACATCCTTAGGTGTACTCAAAAGGGAATCTCTGAAAGTAGCATTTTTTAAAGGAGTCCCACAATTATAATCATTGTTAAAGAACATAACTTTCTAAAAAAATAGTTGGAAAGGCCCAACACACATTAATCTGTGTTAAAATCAAACATGTTAGAAAAAAATCAGTCTCATTATTTTATAGCTATTTCTCTTATTTCTCTTTTCAATATTTCTATTAGAAGTGAAAGCTACAGGAAAGTTTACACAGAGGTGCACGTGTTTAAACAGTTTAATTGAAGGGAATAAATAAAATGTTAGTGAAAGTATCTCAAAGAAACCTGAAACGCTCTCTGTATTTATATGAGGTTATGATGATAAATATGGGGAATCCAAAGACTTCTTATGCTTCCTATTAGAGTTGTTTTTTGTTTTAAATAACTACAGGGTTCAGCTTCCCTCCCACATGCAAGTTTTATCTTATTCACTGAAAAGTAAAGATCACTTTTTTATTTCACTGGGGAAAAATATGTACGGTTCACAAAGCTATTCTTGCTCTAAAGCTTAATTTGGAAAAGTTAATCACACATTGCCTAAAAAGAATGTCTTCTAAATGAGAATAAAATCCATTCTTTTTTTTCCCTTTTTTAGAAAATTAATTATGGTTCACTATGAATCTTAAGAAATTAAAAAATAAAACTTAAGTAAATTCCTAAAAATATAACTTTTACAAGAAGTAAATCTTCCCTCAAATAGCACTGGAAAACAAAAAAGAATATATATATATATATATATATATATATATATATATATATATATACACACACACTCTTATGTATTCCCTCCTCTTGTTCATGGTTGAAGATTTCATTCTCCCATTATATGGCTACTAAGTCACATTAGGATTCCACCTTTGAAAAAGATCAAATCTTGGGGATTGCATGAATATTGTTCCATTCAAACACACACCTGCAGTAGGAGTGGTGGCTCCAATAACCTGCCCTGGCTTGTCCACGATAACATAAGGATTATTAATAACAGAACTGGCAGTGCCTTGCTTCACATGGACTGGAGTGGAAGTTGGGGTTCGAGGCAATGGCGATGGACTTGGGGTTGATATAGGGGAACCTTTATTAATAAAAAGAGAAACAAAATAAACTAAACAAAATAGATATATTCAGCCCATCTAAGAGGACGCTAAAGAAAATGGAAGAGGGGCAGGGCCACCAGTACAAAGGCGACAAGTTGGGAAAAGAGAATGGGGCTGTAAGTTTCAGGTACTGGGAGCAGCCGCAGCAGCTGAGGCCAGGGGTTAGTGCATTTTACTCTCTACATCCTTATCCATGTAGCAGCAGCAGCAGTCAGCCTGTTAGAAACAGATACTGAGGTCCTACCCCAGATCTACCAAATATATCAATAAATCAGTATTTTAACAAGAGACCCCAGCAGGCACATTAAAGTTCAAAACACAGTGCTTTACACAAGTGCGGAACTGCTGCATCCCCAGGTCACAACAACTTGGGCAGGTTGTTATAATACTGGTTACACTTGAAGAAACTGAAGTTAGGGAGGCAAGTGAACAGCTAGACTTAGGAACCAAGTCTTGATTTGCAATGAATTTCCAATAGGAAAATATGAAATTCATCCACCAAAACAAAAGTCTCTCTCAATACCATGTCACAGCCACAATCCAGAGATTCGTGTTCCCATAGCTCTCAGAAGTTACCGACAGATACATCATTAAACATCCTCAACAGTTACTGATCAAATCTGTTATCCATGAATTTCTCCAACCTTCAAAACAATTTATATGTTCAGCCTATTCCACCTCTGAAGCAGCAAGCTCCAAAACGCTTCTAACTGGTAGGTAAAATTATACATTCTTTACCTTTTATCAATTTCAAGGACTTGGATCATATTTCTGCTTAGCTATTTTTAGCACTGAACACTCCCCCCACCCCCTTCATTTAACAATTATATAGAAGTCTCCCACTGCCTACGTATTTCTATTGACTCACTTTCATGTCTTTTGTGAGGTGGCACACTCAAAACTATAAAGCATATTTCTGCTAGAAGTTTACCTAACATAAACTGTTGCGCGGTAATGGACAATTCAACCTCAGTGAAAATGAAACCTCAGAACGACCTACTGATCATAGGAATGAGTAAATTTGTAGTGTGGTTATAGAGTATAAAAGATATCTCAATCCCAAACCAACCCCTGAAGCTTAACTACAAACCAAAAGGCATCTAATTTTTTTCTATTACTAGTCACTCTGGTTTCCATATATAATTCCCAAACTTAATTCCTACCTTAGTTTCCTCCATACATCCTAGCAAACAATTTACCTGTGCTGATTCTAGATGAAAATTTGGCTGCTTTGAATTTTATTTCTTTCCTCATTCAAAAATTGTTTCCATATGAATGACTTTTGTTTTTGTTTTGTGACACTTTTGCTTTGCTAATCAACAGTGATGAGCTTGCTTGTTAACTAAACAAAAACCCTGCTTAGAAAAACTAAAAAAAAAAACTAAAAAAAAAAAAAGAAAAAAAAAGCCATAGTACTTTATCATTCTAACAATTTTTACACACACCAAATTCATATATACCACGTATACCTGAGACAATCTTGCAGCTCATGGTGATAGGCTGGAAGGATTTTCCAGGTGACTCCGGATTAGGAACCTGACTTTGTGGCACAATTTTGCAACTTGATGCTATTGGCTGAAAAGCTGAATTGCCATGAGAACAAAAGGTGACTTTCTGGGATGTTGTCATTTTGGTGGGTGTTCGTTCCAATGAAGATGGCAAAGAATAAAATGTAGTGTGTCTCTCAGCTTCAGTGTTGGCTGGGAATCCTTCTTGAAATGAAACAGGCAAATAAGTCATCAACCACTTTGAAATCCCTCACCATTTCAAGAACCATTTAAGCCATTTACCAGTAGTAAAATAAATACAGTTGACTGGTATTTAACACTGCTTTATGTATTTTCTGGTGAAATGTAAATATCATGCCTAGAATCATGTTTCATTAAAATGCTTCTTTCAAAAAATTATAAAACATATTAGCTAACACTATATAATAAAATTTATAAGTTCATTATGTTCTCCCATTCTTTATATATGAATTGACAAACTGTTTAGAGAAGAAAAACTCAAAAGAAAGCATTAGCTTAATCTAATGATGTCCTGTTTTATTAAATGCCCATAAAAAGGATGCAACTGAAACTTAAGAGCAATAAAGTTGAGATTTTTATAAAAGAACTAAAATATTAACATCACATTAAACGTAGACTTACAGATCATACTAACACCATTTAGAATCAATTTTATATCGTATTTGTATATGTTATATAAGTGAACACTTAAATACTTAACTATATACTTATATACTTACTAAATAAAAAGATGCCATAGTCAAAATACATTTGTTGATGATAAGTCTTATACTGTATTTTAAATAAGATTAGATACTAATATTTGAACTTCTTTTCATACAATTATGGACCAAACAAGAAAGTCTTCCTGTAACATATTAGAGGAAACCATTATATTCATCAAAGAATAAAAATGTAATGTTTTTCAGTGAGTTTTGTGTTCTATAAAATGTCGATAAAGCTGCATTAAAAATTTCTTCTGAGAAGAGTAAGGGCTTGGCTATTTTCATAATAGGTCTGTGTAGAAGAGCAGCATGCCTACTTATGCAAAATTTATTTTCCATACACTCATAAGGCACTGAAAACAGCAGTTCAACATCAAGTGATGGAAAGGAACACGCCATAATGACTGCTCTATACAAGGTAAAAATGCATTTCCATACAAGGAAAAATATATACTACCTTTCTCCACAGAGGTATCAGGTACTGGCTCATGTGACTGCTTTACTGGTGAGGACGCTTTCCCAGGGGCTGGAATGGTCAAAGGCAAGGATGGTGGGGCATCTGAGATGTCTGACTCGGAGGACTGAGGATAAACGGTGTCTTCTCCAAGCGAATGCCGATGGAGCTCAACATCCACTACCTACACGATCGGGCAACAACTGGGCTCATGAATCCATCATCAATGTCACAGAAAGCCCCAAACCTGTCTCAAAACATGGTGCTCTAACAGACATTGCAAATGATTTCTATTCATACTTCAAAGGCAATTTCAATCTCAATAACTAAAGGATTTATCCCAGAATGTAATCTAATCTGGCTTAATAGATCACTCAATGAAACCAATCATAAAATTGGGGAACTTCCATTTAGTGTTTCTGCACCTTAGAACACTCTTTCCCCCAATCTCAGCATCACTGCCTCTTTCTCACCATTAGGTCTCAATCAAATGTCACCTTCTCAGAGAGGCCTTCCCTAACCAACCTAGCTAAAGCACCCAACTTGTCCTCCGGCTACTCTCTTCTTTATAGCACTTATTTGTAAGTGAAATTATCTTATTTGCTTTTATATTTACCATATACCTTCTCCCTACTCTCAATACAACCAAGAATAAAACTCCTTGAGAGTAGTAGCTACTCTCATTTGTTCATTTTTGTATCCTCAATACCTGAACCAGTGCTTAGCATATAGTATGTGCTCAATAAATAACTTCTGGCATAACACAGCACATTTCCCTGAAGAGAGTAAGGTTTAACTTAGCTAATTCTAATCATAATGGCTACTGCTGATATATCATGAATACCAAAAAAGGAGGGGGAGGATGGGGTGGGAAAACAAAGTTGAAGGTCTAATACTTCCTGATTTCAAAATTTATTATTACAAAACTATAGTAATCAAAACAGTGTGGTACTGGCATAAAGACAGACAAACAGACCATCAGAATAGAATACACTCTCACATACATGGTCAAATTATTTTTGACAAGGGTGCCAAGACCACTGATTGGGAAAAGGACAATCTTTTCAACAAATAGTGCTGGGAAAACTGGAGATCCACATGCATTAGAATGAAAGTGGAAGTTTACTTTACACCATATACAAAAATTAACTCAAAATGGATCAAAGGCCTAAACATAACACCTAAAACAATAAAACTTAGAAGAAAATATAGGGGCAAAGTGTCATAACACTGAATTTGGAAATGATTTCTTAGATATGATACAAAACGTACAGATAGAAGAAAAAACAGATAAATTAGACTACATCAACATTTAAAACTTCTGTGCATCAAAGGACACGATAACAGAGTGAAAAGGCAACCCACAGAATGGGAGAAAATATCTGCAAATCATATATCTGATAAGAGATTATCTCAAGAATATAGAGACACCTCCTAAAAATCAGCTACAAAAAACCAAACAACCCAATTCAAAAATGGACAAAGGATTTGAATTC
Source organism: Monodon monoceros (assembly GCF_005190385.1). NCBI lineage: Eukaryota > Metazoa > Chordata > Mammalia > Artiodactyla > Monodontidae > Monodon > Monodon monoceros. The sequence goes on from NW_021703767.1 coordinate 83,301,765, forward strand.
ACATTTCTCCAAAAAAGATATATAAATGGCTGATAAACACATGAAAAAATGCTCAACATCAATAATTATTACAGAAATGCATACCAAAACCACAAAGAAATACCACCTCACACTCCCTGGATAGTATCAAAAAAGCAGAAAACAACAAGCACTGGCAAAGATGTGGAGAAATCGAAACCCTTACACGCTGTTGGTGGGAATGTAAAATGATGCAGCTGCTATGGTAAACAGTGTGGTGGTTTCTCAAAAAATTAAAAATAGAATTACTGTATGATCCAGCAATTCCACTTCTGGGTATACACCCAAAAGTACTGAACACAGGGACACGAACAGAGAGACCCACATTCTTAGCAGCATTATTCACAATAGCCAAAAGATGGAAGCAACGCAAGTGCTCATTGACAGAAAAGTGGTTGAACAAAATGTGATGCATACATACAACAGAATGTTACTCAGCCTTTAAAAAGGAAGGAAATTTTTATTCATGCTACAACGTGGATGAATCTTGAGAACATTATGCTAAGTGAAATATGGCAGTCACACACAAAAAAGAATACCGTATGATTCCACTTATGTGTTACCTAGAGTAGTCAAATTCATAGAGACAGAAAATAGAAGAGTGGTTTAGGGGTTGCGGGAAGAGGGTGAGTTATTATAAATGGGTAGTTTCAGTTTTCCAAGATGAAGAGTTCTCTGGAGATGAATGGTAGTGACAGCTGCGTAAAAATGTGAATATATTTAATACCACCTAACACTTTAAAATGATTAAATGGTAAATTTTATGTGTCTTTTATCACAATTTAAAAATAAATAAGTAAATAAGGGGGGAGAGAAACTTTTTATAAAATTAAGCGTTCATTTTTTTTCCTAATTAAAAATGAAGATCAATTTTCATTCTACTTGTTCCCAAATAATACTGTAGGAAAATAACCTACCGTCTCTGCTCCAAGAGTCTGCAAGCCAGTATAAGTTCTGTCCAGCTATTGAAAGACAGAAGAGTATTAAGTTTCACTATGCTTACTTATAAAGCTTAGGATACAGTCTTATCTAAAACCCCTTTCACTGCAAGTCTTCACATCATAGGCTCTACTTTTTCATAACGTATAAATTCATCATGTCAATAAAAACCCTCAATTTTCTGAGAGAAAAACTGAGTAAAATAAATAAAAACAACCTCAGACATATAGGTAGTTATTATAAAAACAGGCTATAAAAATATACATGCAGTGTGATGACACAATTATATACTTAGGGTATATTTACTAAGCACTTGTGCAAAAAATGAATGAAAATTTAGGCAATATAGGCAATACTAATAACTACCAGTATATTAACTTCATGGATGATTTATTTTAGAGGAGAGAAAGGAGTATAAATTGAGGGAATGTCAATAATATAAATAAAAAAGTTTACAATTACATACAAAGAGGTTAGGTTCTTATTCTTATACTTTATATTTAAAATTTAAAAAAAGGATTTGTGGCAGCTTACCATATAAATCTTATACAGTAAGATCAATAGGTAAAAATGGTTAAGTTGGGTAGAAAGGAAAGAAAAGGAAAGGCGAGATGGAGGAAAAAATGAAGCCAGGGATAGGCTAGTAAATAGAAAATTCTAAAGGCTTGCAAGAAGTAGATTTCAGTCTGGCTGAGTTCTTTAGCAGGCAACACAGAGAAGACAACTCAGTTATGAGACCTAGTGTTCATAATAGAAAAGGCAATAGAGGGTAGATTTATAGTAGCACCATGGAAGACATCTGGAGTTTTAAACCTTCGCCAACAGGTTGACTGTTAAAAAGATACGGGCAATTTTAAGGCTACATCCATTCTGCATATTCTCCAGAGCACAGATATAATAGTCTCTGTAATCTGCACTGGCCTATGTTTTATTCTTGGGACCACATTTTGAGAGAGACACTGATAAAACAGAACTATTATCAAAATGACAAGAGAAACTGGAAAGAAAGCACAGCATACAAGAAACGTTACAAGAACAGGTTTTGGCTGAGAAAGAAATGATTTAAGGAGAGACACAAACGCTATCATTAAACATTTTTAGAGTTCTTACAAAAGAAAACAAAGTCCTGTTCTGTACTATTCCAGAAATCAAACTAGGATAAATGAGATCAAGGTTAGAAGGGGGGGCGGGGGAGAAACGGGTAACAGTTTTAGGTAAATTTATGAAAGAAGCTTCTAAAAGTTTATTTACTAAATGGATAAATGGATTGTTTTGGGAATTACTGTGCTCCAGTGATGGTTGAGGAGAGGTTAGATGACTACCTGTCAGGGATGCAGATATGCGAATTTCATCCCAGAAACTTTAAATTTTATTGAACTCTTAACACTTAGAGTATTTAGTATATAATGTAATTATTACAGTATCAAATATAGATTGTTATGTACTACAGAATTTCAGAATACAGAGGGATTGCTATGGACTTTAATAGCCAGGAAAAGCTACATAGGAACGTGAAGAATGGAAAGAATACACACAGGCATTCGAGGAGGGAAGAGCATAAAAGACTTAAGAGATGGCCTAAGGCATTTCTGGGACATGACCAGACTGACCTGGCTGCAGTAGGATATTCATGCAGGGGATTAGTGTGAGATAATTTACGGTAAAGTATGTCAAGTCAAAATGTGAAGAGCCTGGAATAGTAGGCAGGGGAGTCTGAACCTGAATAACAGGAATTCAATCAAAGCTTCTCAGAGAGGAACAACATAATGGTTCTCCTGTTTTAGGAAGACTAATCTGATGGCGGTGTACAGAATGGACTGAGGGAGAAAAGACAGATTGGCATTAAAGAAGCTAATCAGGAGACAGAGTATAAGAATAGCCTAGTAAGAGTGGAAAGGGCGAAGGGTAGTCTAAAAGAAAAATTAATGGTCTGCAAGTGAACAAATATTTAGAACACAGAGGGAAGAATCAAAGATGGTTCTGAGAGTTAACAAAGAAATTGCAGGAAAAATGATACTCCAGAATAAATAAAGATCAGTGGTCACAACAGAGGTGCTTAAGTTCTCAAGGCCAATCAACATGTAATATATAGTAAAATTAAGGAAAATCTGGTAAGAAATACTTTAAAAACTGTCTCAATCATTCACCAGGAACTCTAAGGACAATAAAATATGTATAAAAACTATGTAAACAATTCCCTTTATTTTAGGGATTAGGGTTGGGCCCAGTGCAATATAAGATGGTATGTACAGTGCTTAAAATAAGTTAAGAGGAAAGCAAAACTATTTCAGACCTTCCTCTAAGTAAGTGGGAACATATCCTGCCCCTCCGAACAAAGTGGCTGTATGTTCTTTATTTGGTTTCAGTTCTTCTCTGAGGTTATAAGGCAATCTTGTTTTACAGTAATCTCTAGAAAATAACTTAAACATGAAGTTAAGTAGTGCTGTTTACCAACAATGGAGGACAAATCTCAGGCGGCCTTAAGGTTGAAAAGGGTACATTTGTGAAACAAAGGGAACAAAACAGGAATTATGAAAATGTACTCAGATTCACTTGGGGGCAATTAATGAGAATAATGTGGTAAATCACAAAGGGCGTTTTGGGAGAAGTTCAATATTAGGATTATATTTTACGGAGAGAAAATGTACACGAGGTTACGACAGCGAGGGATGTGGGGCACTTTAAAAAAATGGTCTGTCTTCCAACTATGAAAGTTAAATGTTTATTATACAAAACTGGAAAAGAAAAACACACACATGCACATACAGAAAAAAGGGGCAGAAGAAACCTCCCACAATGTCATTACTTCAATTACTCCAACTTTTTAGGGTATTTCTTTTGTGTTTTTTCCACCTACTTAAAATCTAGGTTGACCTCATACTATATACATAGTTGTATACTCTACGCTTTTCATTTACTATAATGGTAGTTTTTCCCATGTATAAAAAACACTTTTTAAAATAAAATTTGTGATGGTTACATAATAAACCATGTGGATATATCAGTTAAGGATTTCAAAAGTATTACAACCTTCCACAGTACTTAATATTTCCTAAAATATGTTCACTTCTATCTTTATCCTTAAGAGATAAATAGACAAGGCTTATTATTTGTGCCTCTTTTTACAGAAAATTAAAATGTAAAGAGTAAAATACAGATTAAACAGAAAAAGATTTCATTTACTTGTTAGCCCCAGGTAGCACAGTACAAATGAGCTCTGATCAGAGATTCAAGTCTTCTGATTATCTGACCAGTTCATCTTTTTAAAGAATATACATTCTGCTGTAAAGTGACCCCTTCCCCAGCCTTCAGAAGGCAAGTGTTGTAGCAGTAAGCAAAACACACTCAAAAAGATTTATCCTGCTCCCACTATCCGTGGCCACTTCTCTCAGAGGGCTAACCCACCACTTTAAGTGGAGGTGAACAAAGATACTTCAGGGCTTCCCTGGTGGCGCAGTGGTTAAGAGTGCGTCTGCCGATGCAGGGAACACGGGTTCGTGCCCCGGTCTGGGAAGATCCCACATGCCGCGGGGCGGCTGGGCCCGTGAGCCATGGCTGCTGAACCTGCATGTCTGGAGCCTGTGCTCCACAATGGGAGAGGCCACAATGGTGAGAGGCCCATGTACCACACACAAAAAAAAGATACTTCATTTCTGGGGAGCAATGTTTTGTTACAATACCTTCAGATTATGTATGATATCTATCCGCTTGTTCTGGCTGTCCTTAAAGTGTACTTGAACTCTGACAGGAAACTCACCCCAGCCTCTTCTGGTCAAGTGAAAAGGAGGCTCTCTAGGGAAAAGCAGATATTAATGTATTAGTCCATGTCCACTCTCTCATTCTAGAAAGAACAGTTTTCCCATAATGGCTAAGTTAGAACTTCACATGTTTCTAATAATTATTTAGATTTCCTCACTTGATGCTAAATCAATACGCTGAATTTTCCTAAAATGCTAAATCATAAAAAATTCAACTCAAATCTACATTAAGCTTTCAACTACTGAATACTTAGAGCTAAGACACTTATACCATACAATCCAATGTCATTATTTTCACAGACAGGGAACTAAGGTGATTTGATGGATGTCGCAGTATTAAAGCCAGAATCCTTGATTGCTACTTGATAGACATAGGCTGTGAGGTATGTTCCCTACCCCAAGACAATCATTTATTCCTCCACTCTGGCAAAAACAAGATAAATCATGAATGCTCAATCTGAAAGTGACAATTTATTTGAAACTATCTACTAAGAAGACTTAAATTATATATGACTTTATATAATTTTAGTGAATAGAGAGGAATGTGTGTGAATGCTAATTGGACTAGAGAATTTTCAGCAGTCAAAATGTAATTTGTGAAGAGAATAAAAAGGAAGATTGATGAGAAAAAGACTGGCATGCTGTTGATAATTGGTGTTGGGTACGTGAGGATTCAATATACTCTACTTTGTACTGGGTGGGCCAAAAGGTACGTTCATTTTTTTCAGTAAGATGGCTCCTAGTAGCACTTAGTTGTCTTTAACTTCATTTGAAACAATTTTATTAGACTGTATTGTGACAGCTGTCATATCAGCGTGCGTTTAAAAAAGAACTTATCAAAATTGGTGAATTTTTGTGTAGCCATTTTAATATTGAAGATGGAAGAAAAAAGCAACATTTTTGGCATATTATGCTTTATTATTTCAAGAAAGATAAAAATGCAACTGAAATGCAAAAAAAGATTTGTGCAGTGTATGGAGAAGGTGCTATGACTGATCAAAATGTGTCACAAGTGGTTTGCAAAAGCTGTGTGCTGGAGATTTCTCGCTGGACGATGCTCCACGGTCGCGCAGACCAGTTGAAGTTGATAGGAATCAAATCGAGACATTAATTGAGAACCAATGTTATACCACGTGGGAGATAGCCAACATACTCAAAATATCGAAATCAAGCATTGAAAATCATTTGCACCAGCTTGGTTATGTTAATCGCTTTGATGTTTGGGTTCCACATAAGCAAAAAAACCTTCTTGACCATATATTTCCCCATGCGATTCTCTACTGAAACATAATGAAAACAGTCTGTTTTTAAAACAAATTGTGACGGGCGATGAAAAGTGGATACTGTACGGTAATGTGGAATGGAAGCTTTGTCTGTGGGGCAAGCGAAATGAACCACCACCAACCACACCAAAGGCCGGTCTTCATCCAAAGAAGGTGATGTTGTGTACATGGTTGGACTAGAAGGGAGTCCTCTATTATGAGCACCTTCTGGAAAACAAAATGATTATTTCCAACAAGTACTGCTCACAATTAGACCAACTGAAAGCAGCACTCGACCAAAAGCATCCGGAATTAGTCAAAAGAAAATGCATAACCTTCTTCCATCAGGATACCACAGGACCGCATGTTTCTTTGATGACCAGGCAAAAACTGTTACAGCTTGGCTGGGAAGTTCTGATTCATCTGCTGTATTCACGAGACGTTGCACCTTTGGATTTCCATTTACTTCAGTCTTTACATAATTCTCTTAAATGGAAAAAATTTCAATTCCCTGTAAGACTGTAAAAGGCACCTAGAACAGTTCTTTGCTCAAAATGATAAAAAGTTTTGGAAAGATGGAATTATGAAGTTGCCTGAAAACTGGCAGAAGGTAGTGGAACAAAACGGTGAATCCACTGTTCAATAAAGCTCTTGGTGAAAATGAAAAATGTGTCTTTTATTTTTACTTAAAAACCAAAGGACCTTTTTAGCCAACCCAATATATGTCTGGAATTTTCCAGAATAAAAAGTTTAAAAATTTAATTGAGACCTTCATGTACTCAAGAATAATATGGTTTAAGTTAATGGAGGAAAGAGAGAATACTTTAAAATTATAATGTTCATTATGAATCAATGGCTTGGAATTCCTATAATGAGAGAATGCCAAGATTGCAGGGAGAAAGGAACTTTCAGTAGGATGTGCTTTTGGAAAACTAAGGAGGGACACGAATTCAGTAAGGGCAGAGTCCAAGAACACAACCTGAGAGGAGTCTAGGAACAGATATGAATCATCAGGCACAAAACCAGAGGCCACCTGGAGAGCCCAAAGCAGGAAAAATCCCTGAGTGTGAGAGAAGCCTGGAAAGTAGAGGAAGCAACAGCTGTATTATAAACTAGAGAAAAGAAAGCAAAGAAACACAGTGCCCTGGATGGAAGGAACCAGCTGAGTTAGTAAGAGAAGTAGCCATGATGTCAGCATAGGTTCAGACAGCAATAAAGACAGGCTTGGGGTCAAATGAGAATGCTGACTTGAGACAGCAGCTTGAAAAGGAATCCAAAGCCAGAGATACAGTGGGGCCTACAGACATGGTGGACTTAAGAAGAATAATTAAGGGAAATTCTATTGATGACAAGTTTAGTCACTTAAATTCCAGTAAAGCTAAGTGGAAGGCCCAAATTCACTTTGCAATATTCGTCAATCTCATGGTTTGTATGCTGAATTTCTCTTACAAAGGATATAGTAAATCAGCTGTGCTCCTCAATTTGTGTACATAGGCTAAACTCTAGTGAATGGACAGGAAGGACTGCTGCCGGGGAAGACAGAAGACAGACAAATCAGGAAAAAGGAACAATGCTTTTTAACAGGAAATTCCTCCCTAACCGTATTTTTGGAAACAAAAAAGGAATCCAAGACCTACCAACAGATAAGACAGCTACAGAAATGTTATACTTCAAAAGACATATGTATTTCACACAAAAAGGGGACTGCTTCCCCTAAACAGACTTCTATATTTCTAGATTCCTCATAGAGGGTGAAATGTATCAATAACCAAGAAGACAACCCACAGAATACTAGGCTTTAAAAATGGCTTTCCTAAAAATACAGAATGAAGCACAATTCCTCACCCAAATAATTCAAATGGGCAACCAGTCTTTTAGGATCACTTCTAGTGACCCAGAATTCATTACTTTAGTAACACTCTCTATCACATTTCTAAAGAGCTCTGTTATAAAAATATTTCATCTTCCTCCTGCATGTTACTTCTAGTACGCCTTCTACAATCACAAATTCCTCCTCCACATGACCTTCAAAAAAACTAAAACATTCCACTAAGTTCTCTTCTTTTCAGGGTAAACACATTCTGTTCCTTATAACAGCAGCAGAAGCAAACACTTATATTGTTTACTATGATCCTACCACTGTTCTAAGCCCTTTATATCTATTAACTCATCTAATTTTTAAATCACAATATGAAATATCCCCTGAGACACAGTGAGGCTAAATAACTAGCCCAAGGTCATGCAGCAAATAAGTAGTGGATGTGAGATTTAAACTCCAGGGCCCATGCTTATTTTTTTTAACGATACAAACGTTTTGAAGAGGCTCACTGGGGCGTTCCCTTGGGGGCTGAGCACACTCTAGTCTCTTACGCACCAAGGGCAGGAATACTCTACTGACACAGTAACCAAGTGTTCTTCATCTCTGCAAACGCTGTATCAAGTCCTGAGCCTAGCATACACTTAGTGACTATCTTGTGCCTAAAAGCAAAGTTTACAGTCACAGCTTTTTAGAAGTTGGCTAAGGAATAACTGAACCAAATGGAAAACAGATGGTCTATAGGAACAGAATCTACTTATGCTCTTCATCAGGTAATGTGCTCTGATGAGGAGATTCAGAGTGCACGATGAACATACATGTGCTTTGGTCCAAAGATAAAGATTATCCCCAAGTTTCAAGGCAGCTGAAAAGATTTCACCTACTCATCACATTACTTCAGATACTTGACACAAGAACCGCCTTAAAAGCCTTGTAAAGAACACAGATTTATAATTAAATCTATGACACATGTTAATGTTCTGTCCTACCTGAAATTTAAAGTTCAGCTCTAAGAAGAATATTTTAAGAATACAGACAGGGCTTCCCTGGTGGCGCAGTGGTTGAGAGTCCGCCTGCTGATGCAGGGGACGCGGGTTCGTGCCCAGGTCCAGGAGGATCCCACATGCCGCAGAGTGGCTGGGCCCACGAGCCATGGCCGCTGAGTCTGCGCGTCCGGAGCCTGTGCTCCGCAACGGGAGAGGCCACAGCAGTGAGAGGCCCGTGTACCGCAAAAAAAAAAAAAGAATACAGACAAACCAGAGTGTGTCAGAGAATATAACCTGGATGGCAGAGGAACATAAAACAAAGTCACACGGATGACAACTGAAACAAATGTGGATATTTGGCTTGGAGGAGAAGAGACCTAACAGTTGCTTTCAAAATATTTGAACAGCTACATGGAAAAGGGACTACACTGATTCTGTGTGGTGTTACAAAATAAACGGGAAGTGTACTGTTTAGAAGTTAAAGGAAGTTAGGTCTCTGCTCAATATAATTAAAAACTTCCAAACAAACACAGCCACCTACAAATGGAATGGCTCACATCATGAATTCAATAATTCACTCAACAAGAAATGACATTTACTACATGCTGGACACTGTGCTAGATCACAGGGAGGGAAAGAATTAAGAAAAGGTCCCAAACATCGAGAAGTTCTAAATCTAGTAAGGGAGACATACATGTAAATTAATAAGTGTAATAATAAACTTATATACATTACTTGCTATAAAAACACAGAGATGTGGTTGATCATTAACAAATTATTTCTCAGGAGTTTTAAACACCAGAAGCACACAAGCAAGGATCTCTTTTAAAATACTATTTAGAAATCATAACCCAGTAGTTAATAAAGTATGGGAAAGTATGCTCTTGGGAAAGGTATGTAGTAATGGTGCAATTCACAAGCTGTGAAAAACTAACTGGTCAGATATACCACCACAGCCAGTTATGCAATACTGTCAGAGTGGCATGGACCAGACAGAAAATAATTGTCAGAGGCTATTTCCATGATGTGAAATTTCAGAAAACAAAGTTCATTTACTATTAACAGAAGATACTACAGATGTATAAGATGAGAGAGAAATTTGAAGAGGAGCGATATGTATGACCTTTTCCTTGAATTTCCTCAGACCATTACAATACAACCTGATAAGTGTGACTTGCCACCTTTACCTGCAGATTAGTAAAGATTTCTTAATAAATGCAACTTCATATATTACTGCATGATATATTCTAAAACTTAAAGGAACTCAGTGTGTTTCACAAATTCCAATTCCTGGGATGAGAACTGAGAAATAAAATAGGCATTGATTTGCATCATTAAGTATTAGGGTTTTATGTAATGAGTTTTTAATCCCATTTTTGGTAAATCAGATGTTTATCATCAATACAAAATATGATTAATACATTTTAACTGATTCACATGCTTTATATTAAATAAAATGTTTTCCTAAAACAGTATTTTTGTTGCTGTTTTTACTATATAAAGGAATTTCTTGCTGGTCTGGACATTAAAACATATATATATATATATATATATATATATATGTTTGTTTTTTTTTTTTGTTTGTTTTTTTGCGGTACGCGGGCCTCTCACTGTTGTGGCCTCTCTCATTGCAGAGCACAGGCTCCAGACGCGCAGGCTCAGCGGCCATGGCTCACGGGCCCAACCGCTCTACGGCATGTGGGATCTTCCCAGACCAGGGCACAAACCCGTGTCCCCTACATCGGCAGGCGGACTCTCAACCACTGCACCACCAGGGAAGGCCCCATATATTCTTTTTATTATTTATATTTTTATAGACAAAGTACTTTTTAAACTCACCTACTATTTCTTACCAAACTCACTAAAATATGTGTATTAAAATACTGGACTTATCTGGAGTCAGTTTATCTAAACTCAGAAAATACTGTTACTCTGTAAGCTATCTTAAACTATAAAATATTGTTACTATCCCAAGAATTCAAGTAAACAATCATTTACTGTATTTTAACCCCTGTAAGAAAGTAGAGCAAAGAAGGATTCACTGAGAAAGTAACCTGAGTTATGTCTTGAAGCATAAACAGCAGACCTTAAGAAAGACAGTGTGTGCATGTACATATGCATATGTGCATGTGTGTGTAAGTGAAGAAGACAGACAATAGGAAGATGGTATTCCTAGCAAAGAAAACAAGTCTAAGTCACCAGTGGAATTCCAGGTGAGGCTAGATGAGCTGTATCGGGTATTTCTGAAAGATTTCATGAATCAGATATAGACTGAAACAAAATCACAGACAAGGCCTTCTCAATACTAATGTTTGAGAGCCTAAGAATGTAATTGCTCCTCTATCAAACCCTACCATTAGAAAAAAACAGACTATCAACACTTTTCTGAGGTTCTATCCAGTGAAATATGTCAAGAAAATACAGGAAGTTTTATAAACATTAAAAGAAAAAAATCTTGTTTACACTGACTGATCCTCCAGGATAGACAAGACAAAAAGATTCAATATCATAAAAAGTGTGAAAATTAATCATTAATTCAATGCAATTTCAATCCATAACTTGACAGAGATTCTAAACTAATCTGGAACAACATATTTACTCAAGAATGACCAAGACAAAAACTGCAGAATAATAATAATCAGGGGAACATACTCTACCGGACATCAGAATATACTATAAAGCAAAACAATTAAAATAGTATAGGGACTTCCCTGGTGGCACAGTGGTTAAGAACCGCCTGCCAATGCAGGGGACACAGGTTTCAGCCCTGGTCCGGGAAGATCCCACATGCCGCAGAGCAACTAAGCCCGTGAGTCACAACTACTAGCCTGCGCTCTAGAGCCCACGAGCCACAACTACTGAGCCCCTGCGCCTAGAGCCCGTGCTCCACGACAAGAGAAGCCACCGAAATGAGAAGCCCACACCCTGCACCACAATGAAGAGTGGCCCCAGCTCACCACAACTAGAGAAAGCCTGCACACGGCAACAAAGACCCAACACAGCCAAAAATTAATTAATTAAAAAAATAGTATAATATTAGTACAGGAATCAAAATCATTAACAGAATCTAGCATCAGATCCATGTTTATGTCAGAATTTAGTATGTATTAAAGGACAGATCAGCTGGTAACTGATAAATGCATAACTATCCATATGAAGAAGATAAATGTTCTATATTAGCTACAAAAAAATCTCATTTCCAGGTATTTGACTTTCTGACCAACAACTCCTATCTTCTGACTCCATGCCTTTGACCCCCACAGAGATTTCCATTTCTTGCCCACACCAGTTTGCACTACCCATCACTGCTCTTATGTAATCTCCTTCTCTCCTTACTCAGCTTAGATTCTATGGTATATCACTACCATAACCTTATTATTAAAGTGAGGTTATCAATGAACTGGGAGACCAGGGTTTTGGACGAACTGTCTATCTGCATGCCAAAGCCCTTAAGAATGAGGGCAAGAGTACTGCTAGAGGGACTTCCCTGGTGGTGCAGTGCTTAAGAATCCGTCTGTCAATGCAGGGGACACGGGATCAAGCCCTGGTCTGGGAAGATCCCACATGCTGCGGAGCAGCTAAGCCCGTGCACCACAACTACTGAGCCTGCGCTCTACAGCCTGCGAGCCACAACTACTGAAGACCACATGCCACAACTACTGAAGCCCATGTGTCTAGAGCCTGTGCTCCACAACAAGAGAAGCCACCACAATGAGAAGCCTGCGCACCGCAATGAAGAGTAGCCCCACTCACCGCAACTAGAGAAAGCCCGTGAGTAGCAATGAAGACCCAACGTAGCCAAAAATAAATAAAATAAATATTAAAAAAAAAAAAGAGCACTGCTAGACAGAAAATCAGTACACCAGGTGCTAAAACTGTTTTTGAAAGAGAGGATTGACTGGGAAATCAGTAGATGCCTGTGACAAGGAGGAGCAGCAGATCTTACGAAGTTTCTAAGGAGCTGAGGTTTTTAGAGAGAAAAAGGGAAAAGGTGGTCTAGAAGCCACAAATATGAGCAAGAAAGACATGCACCCCATTTTTAGACCCAATGGTACACGCTGTGTGAGAGAAAAAACAGCTGCCACTTGAAAGTTTTCTTGGGAGAAGTGGTGTTCTCAGGAGATAGCCATGTTTTACTTAAGAGTCAGGAGTGGAGGGAATGTTCTGAAGAAAGCTGAGGATACAGGAGATTTCACTGATAAAGACCCACAACCACTTCCACAATACAGTCATATAATGAATATATATGTGATACGTAACATCACATAAAGATGTAAAGAATACACCTAAATGAAACAAATTTCAGAACAATATATATTATCATTCGATCTTTGTGAAATAATGACAACAAAGAACCTCAACAACTATACTAGGTTTATATATACAGGAAAAATATCATTAAGGGTTACTTCTGAGAAGGTGAGATCATGGAGAACTTTCAACATTAAATATTTCTGTAATTTCAGAAACCTTTATTTAATTCTATTATATTCTGATAATCATAAAAAACAGTAACATTGTATCTATATAAACAAGTTAAGCTATTTCCAGAGGAGAGGAGAATCAGCTAATATAATTCATATGGTAACAACCTGACAGAAGGGGATGGTACCTGTTCAGTGAGACAGAAATCTGCAAGAGGGAACCACAGCTAAAACTATACTGTGACTAAAAGCCGAAACTGAGTAAATTATTAATGACACAAGAATTTCAAGGGAGTGTTCTCAAGTTAAATCACTTTCCTTCCACTTCAGTAAATCTGTACTTCTCAGGTTTAATAACGCAAGTGTGCTCACCTAACTTCCACAAGGTCATTTGGTTTATAGCTGGGATGAAGAAAGAACCAAACTTTCTTGACAAAATGATTAATGCTGGGTTCTCTACGAGACCCTCGGACATATACCATCCACTTGTGGGTTGATTGGTCGTTTTCTTCTCTCTTATCAGGAGGTATGTACCTAGAGTAGAGAAAGAAAAAAAAAACTACTCGAATTCTTTTTTCCTAACAAACCAATTAACTACTACTTGAAACAAGATTAAAAATCAATTACAAGACGAAAATAGGAAAATTTACATATATGTGAAGATTAAGCAACATGCTACTTACCAACAAATAGGTGAAAAAAAAATCAAAAGAGAAATCAAAAAATATCTTGAGACAACTGAAAATGGAAGTAGAGCACACCAAAACCTAAGTGATGCAGCAAAAACAGTTCTAAGAAAGAAGTTTACAGTGATAAATGCCTACATTAAGAAAAAAGAAAGACTTCATATACACAATCTAACTTTACACTGTAAGGAACTAGAAAGAAAAAAACAGACTAAGCCCAAAGTTAGGAGAAGGAAGGAAAAAACCAAGATCAGAGTGGAAATAAATTGAGACCAAAAACACAGTAGAAAAGATCAAACAAACTAAGAGCTTGTTTTTTGAAAAGATAAACAAAATAGACAAAAACCTTTACCCAGACTTACCAAGAAAGGGGGGGGGGGGACAACAGACTCAAATAAATAAAATTATAAATGAAAGTGGAGATGTTACAACTCATACTACACAAATACAAAGGATCATAAGAGACGGAGAACAATTAAACACCAACGAACCAGACAACTTAGAAGTAGTGAATAAATCCTAAAAATACACAGCTCATCCAGACTGAATCGTGAAGAAATAGAAAATCTGAACAGAACAATTACTAATAAGGAGACTGAATTCGTAAAAACATCCCAAAAAAGTACATTCCAGGACCAGATGGCTTTAAAGGGTGAATTCTACCAAACATTTAAAGAATTGGTACCAATACGATTGAATTAGTAAAAACCTCCCAAAAAAGTACATTCCAGGACCAGATAGCTTTAAAGGGTAAATTCTACCAAACATTTAAAGAATTGGTACCAATCCTCAATCTCTTCCAAAAAACAGAAGAGGAGGGCACACTCAACAAACTTTTTTTTTTTTTTTTTTGTGGTAGGCGGGCCTCTCACTGTTGTGGCCTCTCCCGTTGCGGAGCACAGGCTCCAGACGCGCAGGCTCAGCGGCCATGGCTCACGGGCCTAGCCGCTCAGCAGCATGTGGGATCTTCCCAGACCGGGGCACGAACCCGTGTCCCCTGCATCGGCAGGCGGACTCTCAACTGCTGCGCCACCAGGGAAGCCCAACAAACTCATTTAACAAAGCCAAAATTACCCTGATATCAAAGCCAAATAAGGATACTACAAGGAAATTACAAGCCAGTATCCCTGATAAAAGTAGATGCAAAATTCTTCAACAAAACATTAGTAAACAGAATTCAACAGTACATTGACACATTACTGACCTGAGAGGTAATAATGCGTCTTTTGTTACCCGAACGTTATTGACTGGAGACGTATCAATAGAGAGTGATACAATTAACATCACAGTGCGAAGTTGTTACAGCTTAAAATTGATCAAGGGTTCATTATACAACTTATGACTGTCATTATCATTCACATTTTGCTCTGTTAGGTTTTTGTCCCAATCTTGTGTATATTATAAATGCAAGTTTATTACCATAAAATTTTCAAAAATGACGCATCACCAATTTTGAGTGAAGAAGAATTTTTCAGTGAATTTTATACAGATACTTTCTCTGACTGTCCCAGTGACATATACACTAGTGCCTCAGAAGATGACAGTTCTTCAGAATATAGTTCTGATTCAGACGATGTGAATTATTAGACCAACAAAAAGACAAAAAACCTTAGTGATTGATTCTGATACGGAAAGTGAAAATGAAACTCACGGTGCTGGAGAATGCTCCTTTGCTTCTACGGAAGAGTGGTTTGAAGACAACACTTCACGAAAATTAGAAGACTTTACAGGTGTATCAGGTGTAACTACTGAATGTAATAACCCGCAAAGTGTTAGTCAAATAACAGAATTAATTTTTGGTAATGACTTTTTCAAGTTGGTCGGTTCTCAAACAAACCTGTATTACCAACAGAATGAAAAATCATATAAAAAGTATGATAAGGGGCTTCCCTGGTGGCGCAGTGGTTGAGAGTCCGCCTGCCGATGCAGGGGACATGGGTTCATGCCCCGGTCCAGGAGGATCCCACATGCCGCAGAGCGGCTGGGCCCGTGAGCCATGGCCGCTGAGCCTGAGAGTCCGGAGCCTGTGCTCCGCAACAGGAGAGGCCACAACAGTGAGAGGCCCGCGTACCACAAAATAAATAAATAAAAAGTATGATAAGGCTTTAAAATGGACTGATGTAACCAATAGTGACATGAAGAAGTTTCTTGGATTAATAATTTTGATGGGGACTTCCCTGGTGGCGCAGTGGTTGAGAGTCCGCCTGCCGATGCAGGGGACACGGGTTCATGCCCCGGTCCGGGAAGATCCCACATGCCACGGAGCAGCTGGGCCTGTGAGTCATGGCCGCTAAGCCTGCGTGTCCGTAGCCTGCGCTCCGCAACAGGAGAGGCCACAACAGTGAGAGGCCCGCATACCGCAAAAAAAAATAAAATAAAATAAAAATAATTTTGATGGGACAATTAAGAAAGTCACACTGGAAAGAATACTGGTTGACTGATCCCGAAACACCAATCTTTCCAAAGATTATGACGAGAAGGTTTCAACAAATAATGGTATTTCTTCACTTTACCGATAACTCAGAAACTCCACTTGCTACAGACAGAATTTCAAAAACCTCTTTTGGATTATTTTCTACCAAAATTTCAATCGATCTATATACCCAAACAAGAGCTATCACTTGAGGAGGCAATGATAAAGTGGAGGGGACAACTCAGATTCAAAACCTATAATCCAAAAAAAAAAGAAAACAAAACCTATAATCCCAGAAAACTTACAAAATATGGAATTTTGGTCAGGATGGTGAGTGAAAGTGAAACCGGATATATAGGCAACTTTGAGATTTACATGGGTGAAGGAAAGAAACTGCAAGAAACAATATTATTGGTCCTACAACCTTATCTCGGTTCATGGCACTATATTTACCAAGACAATTATTACAACAGTGTGTCCACATCTGAAATATTGTTGAAAAATAAAAAAAGAGTTTGTGGGACTGTAAGAGAGAATCGTGGTCTACCAAACCAATTAAAGGAGAAATCTAAAAATCTACAGAGGGGTGAAATGACATTCTTATGGAAGGGAGAAGTGACTCTTCTTATATGGAAAGACAAGAGGCTAGTCCTCATGGTGACAACTATTCATGACACCTCCATAGCAACTACAGGAAAAGAAGACGGAGGACTGGCCATCAGATAACTAAGCCCACCTGTATATTAGGGTATAATAAATACATGAAGGGAGTTGATCGATCCAATCAATATCTGGCAAACTTCAATATCCTCCGGAGAATTCGAAAATGGTATAAGAAAGTAGGTTTATATTTGAGTAATTGCAGTTTTATTCAATGTGTTTAAAATTTATTGCAGCCTTAATGCACAGAATAAAATGACTTACAAGCAATTTTTGTTAGCAGTAGCTAGAGAATGGGGAATTGACCATTCTGATAATACAGCGGTAGTCCCACACCTGGTCCTTCTTGTGGCGTTTCTAGAACAGTGCGCCGCAAAGATCCACCTTGTCAACTATCAGGTAAAATAAAAGAATATATTCTAGAGGAAATAATACCCACAGGACCCAAAAAAAATGCCACCAGAAAGTGTAGAGTCTGCTATTCCAGGGGAAAGTGCATTGAAACATGGTATATTTGTAATAGATGCTCTGTTCCCCTGCACAGAGGTGCCTGCTATACTGCCTATCACACTCTAACGAAATACCAGAATGCTTTAGTAAGACATGTACAAAGTTTCAAATAAATACATTAAGTAAAAAAACGTTGCTGATATTTACTCAAACACAGGTGTTTCAATATTCACTTACATAACAGACCATCAGCCACAGGTGTTAGTTTCTGCAAAAATCCCCTGGTCAATAATGTGTTAAAAGTATCAACAACATGATCAAGTGGGATTTATTCCAGGCATGCAATGATGGTTTGACATCCACAAATCAACCAATGCAACACACCACATTAATAAAATGAAGGCTAAAAATCATATGATCATCTCAATAGATGCAGAAAAAGCATTTGACAAAATTCAATACCCATTCATGATAAAAACTCTCAACAAACTGGGTATAGAGGAAGCATAACTCAACATAATAAAGGTCACATATGACAAGCCTACAGCTAACATCATATTCAATGGTGAACGCTGGAAGCTTTTCCTCTAAGATCAGGAACAAGACAAGGATGTCCACTCTTGCCACGTCTTTCTACACAGTACTGTAAGTCCCAGCCAGAGCAGTTAGACAAGAAAAAGAAATAAAAGGCAACCAAACTGGAAAGGAAGAAGTAAAATGGTCTCTATTTGCACACAACATAATATCATATAGAAAAACCTAAAGATTCCACCACAAAACTGTTAAAACTAATAAATGAATTCAGTAAAGTTACAGGATATAAAATCAACATAAAAAATCAGTTGTGTTTCTATACACTAACAACAAACTATCAGAAAGAGAAATTAAGACAATAATTTCATTTACAAGAGCATCAAATACAATAACATACTTAGCAATAAATTTAACCAAAGAGGTAAAAGACCTGTACACTGAAAACTATAAGACAATGATGAAAGAAACTGAAGAAGGCACAAATAAATATATATTCTGTGCTCATGTATTGGAAGAATTAATAGTTAAGATGTTCATACTATCCAAAGCAATTTAGATTCAATACAATCCCTATAAAATTCCAATGGCATTTTTCACAGAAATAGAAAAACAATCCTAAAATCTGTATGGAACCAGAGAAGATTCTGAATACCCAGATCAGTCTTGAGAAAGAAGAACAAAGCTGCAGGCATCATCACACTTCCTGATTTCAAACTATATTACAAAACTGCAGTAATCAAAAGTGTTGTTTTGGCATAAAAACACATAAATCAATGAAACAGAATAGAGGGGCCAGAAATAAACCCACACCGACTGGTCAATTAGTTTCCGACAAAGGAGATAAGATATACAATGGGGGAAGGATAGTTTCTTCAATAAATGGTATTGGGAAAACTGTAAAGCCATGTGCAAAAGAATGAAACTGAACCTCTATCCACACCACACACAAAAATAAACTCAAAATGGATTAACAAGTTAAATTTAAGACCTGAAACCATAAAACTCCTAAAAGAAAGTATAAGGGGTAAGCTTTTTGATATTGGTCTGGGCAATGGTTTTTTGGATTTGAC
This sequence comes from Monodon monoceros, assembly GCF_005190385.1. Lineage (NCBI taxonomy): Eukaryota > Metazoa > Chordata > Mammalia > Artiodactyla > Monodontidae > Monodon > Monodon monoceros. The sequence goes on from NW_021703767.1 coordinate 83,320,781, forward strand.
ACCAAAAACAGAGGCAACAAAAGCAAAAATAAACAAGTGGAACTACAACAAACTAAAAAGCTTTTGCACAGGATAGGAAACCACCAACAAAATGAAAAGGCAACCTATGGAATGGGAAAAAATATTTGCAAATCATGAACCTGATAAAGGGTTAATATTCAAAACATATGAGGAACTCACATAATAGCAAAAAAACAAAACAAAAACCTGACTTGGAAATAGGCAGAGGAAGTAAATATTTTTCCAAGGAAGACGTACAAATGGTCAAAAGGTACATGAAAAGGTGATCAACATCACTAATCATCAGGCAAATGCAAATCAAAACCACAATGAGTTATCATCTCACATCTGTTAGAATGGCTATCATCAAAAATATAAGAGATAACAAGTGTTGGTGAGAATATGGAGAAAAGAGAACACTTATGCACTGTTGGTGGGAATGTAAATGCAGCCACTATGGAAAACAGTATGGAGGGTCCACAAAAAATTAAAAACTACCCCATTTCTGTATATATAAGCAAAGACAATAAAAAAGGATATCAAAGAGATATCTGTACTCCCATGTTCACTGCAGCATTATTTACAATAGCTAAGACAAGGAAACAAGTGTCTGTCAAGAGATGAATGGATATACACTATAAAGCTACAGTTATCAAAACAGTATGGTACTAACATAAAAACAGACACATAGATTAACGGAACAGAACAGAGAGCCCAGAAACAAACCCACACTTATTGGTCCATTAACCTACAACAAAGGAGGCGAGAATATACAATGGGTAAAAAATAGCATCTTCAATAAATGGTGCTGGGAAAACCAGACAGCAACATGCAAAAGAATCAAACTGGACTACTTTCTCAAACCATATACAAAATTAAACTCAAAATGGATTAAAGACTTAAATGTAAGACCTGAAACCATAAAAATCCTAGAAGAAAACATAGGCAGTATGCTCTTTGACATTAGTCTTCGCAATAACTTTTTTAATATGTCTTCTCAGGCAAGAGCAACAAAAGCCAAAATAAACAAATGGGACCACATTAAACTAAAAAGCTTTTACACATTGATGGGAACTATGAACAAAACAAATAAGCAGCCTGATAAATGGGAGAAGATATTTGCAAATGACATATCTGTGATAAGGGGTTAATATCCAAAATATACCAAGAACTCATAGAACTCAACATCAAAAAAACAAACAACCCGATTAAAAAATGGGCAGAGAGGGCTTCCCTGGTGGCGCAGTGGTTGAGAGTCCGCCTGCCAATGCAGGGGACACGGGTTCGTGCCCTGGTCCAGGAAGATTCCACATGCCATGGAGCGGCTAGACCCGTGAGCCATGGCTGCTGAGCCTGTGTGTCTGGAGCCTGTGCTCCGCAACGGGAGAGGCCACAACAGTGAAAGGCCTGCGTACCGCAAAAAAAATAAATAAATAAAAAAATAAAAATGGGCAGAGGACCTGAATAGACATTATTCCAAAGAAGACACAGAGATGGTCAACAGACACATGAAATGATGCTCAACATTACTAATCATCAGGGAAATTCAAATCAAAACCACAATGAGATATCACCTCACAACTGTCAGAATGGCTATCATGATCCAGCAGTTCCACTTCTGGAAATTCCAACCATATTCAAAACACTAATTCAAAAAGATAAATATACCCTTATGTTCACTGCAGCATTACTTACAATAGCCAAGATATTAAAGCAACCTAAGCATACATCAACAGATGAATGGAATCAAGATGCGGTATATACATACAATAGAATATTATTCAGCCATAAAAAAGAATGAAATCTCGCCATTTGTGAGAATATGGATGGACCTAGAGGGTATTATGCTAAGTGAAATAAGTCAGAGAAAAACAAACACTATGGGCTTCCCTGGTGGCGCAGTGGTTGAGAACCTGCCTGCCAATGCAGCAGACACGGGTTTGAGCCCTGGTCTGGGAAGATCCCACATGCCGCGGAGCAACTAGGCCTGTGAGCCACAACTACTGAGCCTGCGCGTCTGGAGCTTGTGCTCCGCAACAAGAGAGGCCGCGACAGTGAGAGGCCCGCGCACCACGATGAAGAGTGGCCCCCTCTCGCCGTAACTAGAGAACGCCCATGCACAGAAACGAAGACCCAACACAGACAAAAATAATTAAATAAATAAATAAAATTTAAGAAAAAAAACCCACTATGATTTCACTTTTATGTGGAATCTAAACAAAACTAACATAACAAAACCGAAACAGATTGATAGATACAGAGAATAAACTGCTGTTTGCCAGAGGGGAGGGGGTTGGTGGATGAAGGAAATAGATGAGGGAGATAAAGAGACATAAACTTCCAGTTATAAAATAAATAAGTCACGTAATATACAGATAATGTATAGCTATGGTGATAGATGGTAACTAGACTTATCGTGGTGATCATTTTGCAATGTATAAAAATATCAAATCACTATGTTGCATATCTAAAACTAATATAATGTTGTTAGGTCAATTATACTTCAGTTTAAAAAAATGTTTTAAAAGGGATGGATAAAGATATGACCACATACACACACCATACACACTACACACACTACACACACACACACACACACACACACACACACACACACACACACACACGGGAATATTCAGTTCTGAGATAAAAGGTAAATCCTGCCATTTGTGACAAACTGGATGGAGCTTGAAGGCATTATGCTAAGTGACATAAGTCAGACAAAGACAAATACTGCTTGGTATCACTTTGATGTGGAATCTAAAAAAAAGTCGAACTCATAGAAGCAGAGTAGAAAAATGGTTGCCAGGGGATAAGGGTGGGAGAAACTTTTCAATTTAAAAAACCCCTGAAATTCATTCAATATTTAACAGCTAACCAAAGTGAATCTTTGCAGTTAACCCTTTTCTTTTAAACTTTTTTTTTGGCCTAAGGGGCATTCCCTTAAAGTTTGTTTTGTTTTCTGATTATCACCATGCAATTAAAAAAAATCAATCTTGCTTTTCCTGCTAAGTGGGTACATTAGGTAGAAATAAACTGGCATACTTTATTCCTGGGTTAGGAAACCTCCAGCCTTTGGGTTGATTTCATTCAGGTTTCAAAGTGCTAGAACTTTGAACTCTTCTGTTTCCTACCCATTGCTGCCAAGAAGGATGCAACTGGTCTCTTGCCTTTTAAAAGCCAAAACAAGCCATTCCCTGAAATCCTGACCATGGTAAAACTAGAATCCTTAGCCCTCCCTTTTGAAGCTCTGTCTTTATTTCACAAGGCCCCCTTATTACATTTTGTTGTAAAATATGGTCATGGACTTCTATACTTTCATCTATGTCTATGGTTATCCTTAGCAATGCAGTGGGCCAAGTTGCCTAATCTAGTTTTTCTTTAGGAGTATTCATGTCCCACCTTGACCCTTTGGTTTTTCACAAATAAAAGCCAGCCTGTGAATTTCCTGAACGCTACTGAGATTTTAATCAGAATATTTACATATCAACTTAGGGGGAAGTGGTATCTTTTACAATATTGAGCCTTCCTATCCTGAACATGGTATAGTGATCTATTTATTTATTTATTGATCACACCCTGTGGCATGTGGGACCCTAGTTCCCTGACCAGGAATTGAACCTGTGCCCCCTGCATTGAGAACATGGAGTCTTAACCACTGGACCACCAGAGAAGTTCCTAATTACTTAGTTCTTTCATGTGTTTTAATAAAATTTTATTCATTTTCATGAAAGGCTAGCATATCTTTTGTTTATGTTGTATTTTTTATTGCTATAGTAAATGCATCTTTTCTCCTGTTGCGGAGCACAGGCTCCGGATGCGCAGGATCAGCGGCCATGGCTTACGGGCCCAGCCACTCCGTGGCATGTGGGATCTTCCCGGACCAGGGCACGAACCCGTGTCCCCTGCATCAGCAGGCGGACTCTCAACCACTGCGCCACCAGGGAAACCCGTAAATGCATCTTTTTAGAACTGTTTTCTAAGTCTGTCATACAGAAACACAATCAACTTCTGTGTATTGATACTGTAATTCAATAGTCTTGCCAAGCTCTCTTAGTAACTCTAAAACTATCAAGAATTGTTTTAGATTTTTCTGTGTAGACAATTATATCATCTATTAATAATGACACTTTGTTTCTTCTTTTCTAATCCTCATATTTACTAATGTATTATGACTCTATTAGTATCTCCAAGTGCAGTGGTGAATAGGAGTAGTAACACTGAGCATCTCTTGTCTTGTTCTGAACCTAAAGGGGAAGGTGTTTAATTGTTTACCATTGAGTATATTTGTTGAAGGTGTTTTGAGATATTCTTTATCTGATTAACTAAATTCCAAGTCTGCCATGAGGATTCACCACAAATAGACTTGAATTTTGTCAAATGTTTCTGCATCTTTTGAGGTGGTCATGTTTTATGTCCTTTATCATATTTATTAATTTCTAATGTTAATCCAAACTTGCATTTCCTGATCATGAAGTACTATCATTAGTTACTGACTTCAGTTTGCTAACGATTTTGTTCAGCCCTTTCATCTCTATATTTATCAGTGTCAATGTCCTATAATTTTCCTTTTCTTATGAACTCCCTGTTTGGCTCTGTTAACAAACTTATGCTATCTTCATAATGTAAACTGACAAATGTTCTCTTTTTCCCCATAAGATTTTCTACACAATTGGAATTAGCTGTTCACTCAGCCTTTAAAGCAATCTAAGCCTCATGGTTTAATTTGGTTTTATGAAGAAAATGTTTTAAAAATCAATAATTAAACTTACTTAGTAGTTCTAAAACTATTCAAGGTTTTTCCTTTTTTGAGTCATTTTAAGTTGTGTTTTTCTAGGAATTCTCTATTTCATCTAAATTTTCAAATGCATTAGCATAAAGATGTTATTTTATCTCAGTATAACTATTTCTTTTCATTAGATAATTAAATCCATATGCATTTTTCATGATTGTTGATACATTTAGATTTATTGCTACTAAATTATTTTATACTATTTGTCTTTTTCTTTTTTTCTTCGTTTCCACATCCCTTCTCCTGCTCCTGCTTGCCTTCCTTTGGAATCAGGGGGGTTTTCCCCTTTTCTTCATTCAATTCTCCTCACACCTTACTACATTTTTCTTTTTGGCTACGTTGAGTCTTCATTGCTGCACGCAGGCTTTCTCTAGCTGCAGCAAGCAGGAGCTACTCTTCGTTGCGGTGCGCAGGCTTCTCATTGTGGTGGCTTCTCCTGTTGCGGAGCACGCGCTCTAGGTGCGTGGGGTTCAGTAGTTACAGCACGCGGGCTTCAGTAGTTGTGGCTTGTGGGCAGCTCACGGACTCTAGAGTACAGGCTCTGTAGTTGTGCCGCACAGTATGTGGGATCTTCCTGGACCAGGGCTCGAACCCCTGTCCCCTGATTTGGCAGGCGGATTTTTTTTTTTTTTTGCAGTACGCGGGCCTCTCACTGTTGTGGCCTCTCCCATTGCAGAGCGCAGGCTCAGCGGCCATGGCTCACGGGCCCAGCCGCTCTATGGCATGTTGGATCCTCCCGGACCGGGGCACAAACCCATGTCCCCTGCATCAGCAGGCAGATTCTTAACCACTGCACCACCAGGGAAGTCCAACCCCTTACTACCTTTAAAGTTTAAATCTCTATGTCTGTTCTTTTCACTGTTATCTTAGATATGTTAATGAGCATTCTTAACAAAGTCCAAAGTAAATCGATATTTTTATCCTCTTCCAGAACAAACAAGGACTTTATAATTCTCACGCCAATCATTCCTCTCTACTTAAAATTCATGGTTAACCAGTATTTTAAGTTCTAGCTGGTCTTAAACACCAAAACCTACAAATCAGACATAATTGTTTGAAAATGTCAGTAACTGTTTCTCCCCAATCTTCTGGTGGCCTGGTGAGTCTTCATGAATTTCTAGTTTTGGCCTTTTCTGGGCTGACCTGTCTTGTACTATAGTTGAGACCTCAACACTTCATATTAGTCCCCTTAGCTGAATGCATGCTAATTCTAAAATAATCCATGAGGGGCTTCCCTGGTGGTGCAGTGGTTGAGAGTCCGCCTGCCGATGCAGGGGTCACGGGTTCATGCCCCAGTCCGGGAAGATCCCACATGCTACGGAGCGGCTGGGCCCGTGAGCCATGGCTGCTGAGCCTGTGCGTTCGGAGCCTGTGCTCCGCAACGGGAGAGGCCACAACAGTGAGAGGCCCACGTACCGCAAAACGAATAAAAATAAAATAAAATAAAATAAAATAATCCATGCAACAGAAACCTAATTGCCTTAGTCATATTTCATGCTTCTATTTAAATACTACGACACAGACCATTGAGAATCTTTGTTTTTATTATCCTGAGATTTTTAATGTACTTCTTATTTGTTATCAGTGGTCCATCAATTGGGACTTGGAAGACTCCCCCGAGATCTGATTCCCCCTCCCCAGATATTTACTGTAATTCTGAATCCTTTATTTTCAGTAATTGAATCTAATTACAATTTTCATAAATATACTGATTCATTCATCAGTCAAATATTTACTGAACACCAACTACTACAAGATACAAAAACAAACAAGATATACTGTCTACCCAAAAGAGATTCAGCCTGATTTGAAAAAATATATGAAAATAGGAAATAACTATATAATATGATAAAAATGACAAGAGAGCATAGAGGAAATAAATATGCCTAGTGAGGAGAAGGGCAAATAAGGCTTTGTGAGGAAATAACATTCTTACGCTGTTTGAAGATTTATGATGTCTTTATCTATTCCTAGATACTCGGCAAAAATGATGATGTTACCACAAGACAGCATGAGATAATACTGTTAAAGAGATAGCCCTTTAGCTTGAAGGAATTCTGTCTTCAAGACCTGAGCTACAACCTTTTGTTATATATTTAAAACATTTCAATTTGGGCAACCAAATAAACATTTTTAGGAATAGGTAAGGCCCCTAAGGATAGAACTAGGCCAGAAGAAGTCAAAAGTTCCTCCAAAGTCATCCACAGTTACATGCTTAATAAAACACACCATTTGCATAAAAGTTCACATCTACAAAATTTTTACCAAGCACAATTTTATCCTACATCAAAGATTAGCAGACACACTGGAGCAGTCTCAAGTCTCTGGACTTTCATTCACTTTCAAAACAACTAAGAGTTTGGGAAAAAGAATCCTTGAGGCCTATACTTACTGTAATACTGTGATAATAAGAGTATGCCAGAGTATTACCAAAAATGGATGACTGAAAATGAGACAATTCAACTGAATACTCACTTGGACACATTGCCCACTACTATTGTTTTCTTTACAAAAAGTCGTGAAGTCTCATCTCCTGTAAGATCAGTATTCCGCTGCTCTGTTTTATGGGAGCCAGTAATACCAGAAGTGTCCTAGAAAAAATCATAATCAAGTTTAATTTTCAATTTAGACAATTTTCAATAGGCAGAAACCACAAAATCATAAAAGGTATGGATGGACTAACTCAATTTTTTTTCAATTACAAAATTCTCTGGCTTTGTGGCTGTTCTCAGAGCATGAAAGAATAATTTTACTATAATTTTTGCATTAGTTTATAGAAAAAGTTTGTACACTGTAATTCCACATATGTGTGTGTGTTTGTAATAGTCATAAACAGCTGCTTTGTATATGCAAATAGGATGTGGAAGGATACACAAGAAACTACTACAACAGTTACCTCTGGGATATGGAAATGGGGGAAGGGGTCAACGGAATTTACTTTCTTTTCAATCTTCTGTACTATTACAAATTTTTCAATAAGACGTAACATAAACATAATGATTAATTTAAAGTTTGACTATGGAGATAGACAGCCAGTGTTTAAGCCTTGGCCCTTACATTTACTAGATGTGTCAGCTTGGGTAATTACTTAACTTTTCTGTCTCCATTTCCTCATCTATAATATAAGGATGATAATAGTATCTATCTCAGATGATGGTTTTGTACAGTTTTTAGAAAAATGCTTGGTACACAGTAAACACTAAGTATCTGTTACATAAACATGAGCATGCATATTACATAAAAGGTAGTAGGTTTCTAAATCCTATGACTAGTGTGACCTAAATTCATTTTAATTAAAAAAAGAAAAACATATGCAGTATTTCCCCAGAAAGTACATGAGAAGGAGACAACTAAATCCAAACACTAAGAGTTCTGATTTTGGGTGGTGGCATTATGAATGACTTTTCTACTCTCTCTTATTTTTCTGCAGTTTAATTTTCAAAAATGAACACATATGAATTTATAATCAAAAACATTTTTAATTTTATCAAAATAATCAAATCCTTGATGTCTGAGTATGTGGAAAGCAGCCTGGGAATTTCCTCTATCACAGAACATCTGGCTGAGAAAAACCACTGGTCTTATCCAGTAAGGATTCTATAGCCAAGTATTACACCAAGAAGATCAGAGCAGCTTGAGATGGGAATTCAAATTACAAACTGACAGGATCAAAGAGCGATAAACAGTTTTCAATTCTACTTATTGTTTTTCAAATTTCCTCCAGTTATTAAAGCATCTTAGAACATAAAATTTCAAAGAGGAAACTGAAGAAGAGCCACTGCTCTTGAGAGAATAAACATGATAGAGTGGACACAGTACTGCCAACTCCTCTAAGTTTCTTTCAAATCTACATGAATGGCATCTAGGAGTTGTGCGGTACACAGGAGCCTTGAACTGTAAAATCAAAAAGACACAGGTTTGATTCTCAGTTCTGATACTGTGGACAAATATAAAAAAACAAAAGTTTAATTCTCAGTTCTGATACCTGTGAAAAAATATAACTTAAACGTCATAGAGACTCAGTTTCTCCATCTCTAAAAGGGATATAATTAACTTATATCCTATGGTTCCTATGAAGGTTAAATGAAATAATATGTGCATTCTTAATAAATACTGGTTCCCTTCTCTTTTGGCTCCCTCCCATCCATCCAACTATACCCTTCCAGTATTTCGGCTTGGTCTCTGCTCTGTGTTGCTTGAGAGTCTTTCCTCTATGTCCACATTGCTGTTAGTGTCTTTGTCAGATAAGAAGTCATTGTGCTGAGATAAAGAATCACTTTCTGAATGATTGGCTGATGGTGTTTCTGATCTCTGATTGGCAGGAGATGATGACCTAGATGGTGATTCCAAAAATTTCTTGACAGCAGGATGATTAAAAACCATTGTATCACATGTCTTTGATCCCTGCAAAAATGAGGGTAAGCAAAACAAACTTTTAATCATATCCACCAAAAGTAGGCAGAAGTCTGATCTTCCCAAAAACGCTTATCTATTTCCAGTCATGCTTAAAATCCTTCAAAATCACCCCACTCCCATAAAATGAAGTCCAAACTCCTTAACGTGGCCCAAATCAACAAAACAAAAACTAGAGAATGATAAATAATTATGCAAAGGTCCTAACACTAAAAGCTAAAGATGCAAGTCCTCAGAAGGTAAGTGAAAAGTAAAGATAAATATATAGAGACTTCCCTGGTGGCACAGTGGTTAAGAATCCGCCTGCCAATGCAGGGGACATGGGTTCGAGCCCTGGTCCAGGAAGATCCCACATGCCACGGAGCAACTAAGCCCATGCGCCACAACTCCTGAGCCTGCGCTCTAAAGCCCGTGAGCCACAACTACTGAGCCCATGTGCCACAACTACTGAAGCCCACACGCCTAGAGCCCATGCTCCGCAACAAGAGAAGCCACTGAGATAAGAAGCCCACGCACCGCAATGAAGAGTAGCCTCCACTCGCTGCAACTAGAGAAAGCCCATGGGAGCAACGAAGACCCAACACAGCCAAAAATAAGTAAATTAAAAAATTAAAAAAAAAAAATATATATAGTAACACATGGAAAGTCAGATTTGACTTAAAAAAAATAAACCTCACATTGCTTGATACAAATACATCAACTGCTCTAAATAAAACATTCCTGTAAGAAATATAAAAATTTTTAAAAATGTGTATGTAAAATAGCTCCCGCGTAGGAATAAAATGTAGCATAGAATGGTTTAAAATGATTAATAATGATATATAGTTTGCCCTCAGTCCAGTACTGAAGCCTGCCTAGGGTATTTTTCTGTGTTTTGTTACTTGCATATAAAATAGTGTGTTGTTATACTGTAGTTACTTCCTAGGAAGCCCAGCTTTAGAAATTGCTTAATTGAAATTTAAAATAATTGTTTTAGCAAGTAAAAGGGAGCCAGAGACTAGTGTTTCAGAGTCAAAGCAACAATAATAAAGGTTTATTTTAGAGCTATAAATGTATTTTGTTAGAGCAAACTAAAAATAATTAATTGGCAGATCCTAAAAGATAAAAATATACCTAAATATCCTTAAATAAATCCCAATCAGAATATACAAGATAAAAATCAGTACATTTCTAGACTATCAAATAGCACAGTTCAGTACTGCTAATGGTTTAAAAAAAAAAGGCATCAAAACATTAAATGAATAACCAGCTCTTCAGAGTAGCTACAGTCCTATGTCAGGCAGCTGCTAGCTCACAATGTCCATCTTGTTGAGTCTAATATCAAGCCATATGACAGATGACTTTAGAATCTGCCCTGGGTTAACACTGTCTCCCAAAAATTCATGTCCACCTAGACCTATGAATGTGGCTACTTGAAAATACAGTCTTTTCAGATGTAATCAAGTTAAGATGATGTCATACTGGATTTGGGTAGGCCTTACTTCAATTGACTAGTATTCTTAAAAGAGGTAAAGTTGCATACAGAAAGAAACAGAGAAGACACACAAAGGGAAAAGTCCATGTGAAGTTAAAGGCAGAAATTGGAGCGATACAGCTACAAGCCAAGGAATGCCAAGTACTGCTAGCAACCACCAGAAGCTAGGAGAAGACAAGGAAGAATTCTTCCCTAGAGTCTTCAGAGGGAGCATGGCCTAGCCACCAACATACTTGGTTTTGGACTGCTAGCCTCTAGAATCATGAAATAATAAATTCCTGTTTTGTTTTGTTTTGTTTTTAAAGTCTGGTTCCTTTATTTATTTATTTTTTAAATTTATTTGGTTGCGCAGGGTCTTAGTTGCGGCAGGTGGGCTCCTTAGTTGAGGCTCTCCAGATCCTTAGTTGCAGAACACGGGCTCCTTAGTTGTGGCTCATGGGCTCCTTAGTTGTGGCATGCGCAAACTCTTAGTTGCATCATGCATGTGGGATATAGTTCCCTGACCAGGGATCGAACCTGGGCCCCCTGCATTGGGAGCGCAGAGTCTTATCCACTGCGCCACCAAGAAGTCCCAAATTCCTGTTGTTTTAAGCCACCAAGCTTGTGGTAATTTGTTATGGTAGCTTGAGCAAAGTAATTCAGACTCTAAAATGTAATATGGAAACTACTGCAGTAGAAGAAACAACTATCTACCATCTAAGATTAAACTCAAATAATGCTTCAGATTTCTCTAAGATAACATCAGGAGTATCACCAATACCTAATACCTTAAAGCTCCACAGGATAACACAAAAGCCTATACATGGCAGGTACCTCTTATCTGTAAAAACCACAGGGAATGATGCAAAGCAGCATGCTACTATGCTCCCTGCAGCCCTTCCACTATTCTCATTGAGCCAGTACTGCCCAAGAGGAGAATTATCTAATTCTAACTGGAAAAAACTTAAGAAAAAACAAAACTTACGCAGAAATTATCAAAACGTCAAACAAGAAGAAATACTTCTGTATCAGTTCAATCCTATCCCCATCCTTTATAACTGGAGCAATCTAGTGGTAATCACATTAACCATGACTAAACTTAGTATCACTAACAGTAGCACAACCTGATACTATGTCTCCTAATGTGATACAATATGAAGTATACAGCATTACCTATGAAGTACTATCTCCAAAAAGACTCAACCTTAATCTAATCAAATCTTTAGACTTGACTCTTATTTTACAGAAAAACAGAAGGAATGAAGGAACAACCCAAGGGGAAAAAAGTCCAAAATGTGGGACATTCTACAACATAAATGGCCTGGTCTCTTCAAATAAGTCAATATCACAGGGAAAAAAAAGGTGGGAGAACTGTTCTAGATAAAATGAGACAAGAGAAACAAAACAGCCAAATGTAACCCATGAACCCTGATTGGATCCTGTCCAAAAAAAACCAAAAAACAAAAAAAAACCCCAACTTTAAAGATATTTTGGGGACAACTGGGAAAATCTGAATATGGACTAGTTATCAAATAATATTAGAAACTCATTCTCTTAGGTATTGTGACTACACAGAAGACGAACGTTTAGGATTAAATATTTAGGGATGAAGCATCACGATGCTTGGAACTTAACTTTTTAATGTTTTAGACAAAAATAAGATGAAGCAAACATGGCAAAATGTTAAAACTGTTGAAGCAAAGTGATGCATAAACAAGTGCTTATTTCACCTTCTCTATATATTTGAAAATTTTCACAAAAAGTAGGGGGAAATATCAGGGCTTCTTGAATAGAATAAATCTACTGAAACTAACAATTGCCATTCATTAGCAGTAAAAGGTCAGAGAAAAATCAATCGATCTATAATTTATTCCAAAGCCATCCATAATCAAATGAAGAGGAATAAGGCAAGTTAGAACAGGGTCACACTCATCTTTGTATCTGCAAAGCCTAGCAACAGTGATAACTATTAGTTACAGAACAATTAAGTAAAAAGAAAAAAATGTTACTTAACGATTAATAACAATGTAGAGAGGTATAATTAAAGGATATGGTTGAACACAATGATAAATTTATGTATATTCCCAGGAAGGCAGGCTAGGCTTCTTGAATTCGAATGGTCAATATAAGAAATGTTTTGAAGGCAGGGATTTCACATCAAGACTAATTTCTCTTCACACAACAATATGGGTGGTCAGAAATGACTGCATATGGGGAAAACTTACCTCAGAAACTTTCAGAAGTCCTGCAGAAGCATAGTAGTTTGCGACAATGCAGGCACGAAGTTTATCCATCATCCTTCTTGCCTCAATTAGTCGCTAAAATAAATATTACTTAATTACTTTAAAAAATGGAAATGACAGAAGAGATATACAATTTATAAGAAATGTAAATGAACCCAAAGGTTCAACTTGTCTAATAATCAAAGAAAGACAAATAGAAATGACCATTTTCCACCTATCAGATTGGCAAAATATTTTAAAAAATGACAAAATACGATGTTTGCAAGAGTATATAGACATATTAATATGTATTTGTATGTATATATGCATATTCATTGAGAAATGTCCACAAAGATATTGAGCACAAAAGCAAAGAGGAATTATCTTTTGGGATGGAATTTCAAGTGATTTTTTTCTTTATCTTTTTCTGCAATGTCATTTAAAGAAAAAAAAAGGCGCAGGTCTTTTTTTCCAAAAACGAGAAAGCTACTTTTAAAAGAACAGCAAAGGGGAAAAATATACCATAATTCCATCTCAACAGATTTTAAAAAATTCATCATACATAGTTTTTTTCAATAGTTCTGTTCCTTTATTTTTAATTTAACATCATAATACCTGGTCAATGACCTCAATTTCATGTTCCTTATTCTTCATTTCAAGTGCAAATTGTTCCTTGATAATAGTCTCAATCTTCTGCACAGCAGCATCTCGAGCTGCACAAAGAACATACAATAATCCAAGGTCCAATTAATCAGCTGCCGCCTTGATTCAAGTCAGCAAAGCAACACAAGAAACCCAGGAACAGTAGCTCTGAAGTGGAGAAACCTAATGGCCATCACCTTAATCAATAACGAAAAGGTAACATCACCAAATATTCAAGCAAACTGACCTCGCATGTTTTCTGATATGATGTACTGATAAGACTCCACCACTCTGTGGCATTCCTGCTAAAAACGCTGAATCTAATCACAGCGAACATCAGACAAACCTAAATTGAAGGACACTGTACAAAATAACTGGCCTATACATTCAAATACTAAAATCAAGAAAGACAAAGAAAAGTTGAGGATATTAAAAGAGACTAAAGAGATATAACAACTAAATGCATTGTGTGATCCTGGAGAGGGGGAATAGTTATAAAATACCGGGACAACTGGTAAAACTTGAATATGGACAGCAGATTAGATAATGTAATGTAACATGTTAAAATTTCCTGCTTCTGATAATTGTACTGTGGTTACATAAGAAATTTGTCCTTAGGAAAGACACATGTGTTTACAAGTATCTAATGTATCTTCTGATGATTCTGAAAAAACGATGTGCATATATACCTGCATGCATACATGCATTTGTGTAGTATGTGTGTGTATGGATTGGGGATGGGGGAAAAGAATGATAAACCAAATGAGGCAAAATGTAAACAATCGGTGAATTAATCTGGACAAAAGACATACAAATTCTCCTTGCAATTTTTCTGTTTGAAATCACATCAAAATAAAATTACCAAAAAAGAAAAAGAAACCCATGAAGATTCCAAGAGAAATACGTGGTGACTTCTGAAAAACCATAACCCCAAGGAAAAAGAAAGTAAAGAATTAGCTAGAGGAAGAGGTAGTCTGTGACACAAGAGCAGTTCATAAGAAGGCAGGAAGTTAGGATCTAGCATGCAATTCAGCAGTTTCTGATTACAACTACCTGAAGGAACCAGCAAAGAAAGAATTCAAAAGGACAGAAAATGTCTCTGAAGGCAATTCAATTCAGATAATGACTACTCAAAGTAATATGCAATTCAAAGAGTTAAAAACATCAGATATGAAATGTAGTTTGAATAAAATGTAGTTTGAATAAAAAAAGAAGAGTCGAATGACTGCTTGAAAAACCTGGGATTTTGCATAATGATCCTGTGTTTGTAATATGAAAAAATCACCACCCATGCTTTGGGGTGTAAAAAAAATTGCAGACAAAATTTGGACCCTTAATCACCCATATCATTTTCTCCCCGTAAAATATGCCACTAGACGGCCAATTTAAAACTAGTGCTGACATATGGTCACCTTATTTTTGATAATGGAGGCAAGAATATACAATGGAGAAAAAACAGCCTCTTCAATAAATGGTGCTGGGAAAACTGGACAGCTACATGTAAAAGAATAAAATTAGAACACTCCCTAACACCATACACAAAAATAAACTCAAAATGGATTAAAGACCTAAATGTAAGGCCAGACACTATAAAACTCTTAGAGGAAAACATAGGCAGAACACTCTACGACATAAATCGCAGCAACATCCTTTTTGACCCACCTCCTAGAGAAATGGAAATAAAAACAAAAATAAACAAATGGGACCTAATGAAACTTCAAAGCTTTTGCACAGCAAAGGAAAACATAAACAAGACAAAAAGACAACCCTCAGAATGGGAGAAAATATTTGCAAATGAAGCAATTTACAAAGGGTTAATCTCCAAAATTTACAAGCAGCTCATGCAGCTCAATATCAAAAAAACAAACAGCCCAGTCCAAGAATGGGCAGAAGACCTAAATAGACATTTCTCCAAAGAAGATATACAGATGGCCATCAAACACATGAAAGAATGCTCAACGTCACTAATCATTAGAGAAATGCAAATCAAAACCACAATGAGGTATCACCTCACACCACCAGAATGGCCATCATCAAAAAATCTACAAACAATAAATGCTGGAGACGGCGTGGAGAAAAGGGAACCCTCTTACACTGTTGGTGGGAATGTAATTAATACAGCCACTATGGAGAACAGTATAGTGGTTCCTTAAAAACCTACAAAGAGAACTACCATATGACCCAGCAATACCAATACTGGATATATACTCTGAGAAAACCATAATTCAAAAAGAGACATGTACCACAATGTTCACTGCAGCTCTATTTACAATAGTCAGGACATGGAAGCAACCTAAGTGTCCATCGACAGATGAATGGATAAAGAAGATGTGGCACATATATACAATGGAATATTACTCAGCCATAGAAAGAAACAAAACTGAGTTATTTGCAGTGAGGTGGATGGACAAATAAATTCATATTTTTAAAAAAAGGGAAGCATCCTACCAAACCTACTTTGAGAAAAATTCTGAAGAATAAAAATAAAATCTTTATTAGGAATTAGGTTGAGAATGGCCACCAAGAAGAACAGCAAATTGGCACTTAGTAACAAAAAACTGTCCCTGCTTAGGCTACGTATTTGCGAACTTACATTAGATTTAAATTGAAATTACGATGTTTCCTAAAACAATAAGTTTTCCCTTTTCTTATTTTATTACAAAAAAGATATGCCATGTGATGCATTTGAATAATGAATTTAAGTTTCATGATACTTTCATATTTATCTGGCTTGTTATTGAAAGCAAATGACGTATCCTTGTAAATAAAATTACAACTGAATGGAGAGAAAAGTTGCAGTGAAATGTTTATATTGTTTGGAACTGGATTTAATCACTTCCGGTACACAGAGACTTTTGTGGGGTACATATGACTTGACTGCACTGACACAGACCGGAATTTCCTTCACCACTTAACCTTGGAGGCCTGATCTCTGTGGAGCTGCAGCACCTTATCTATGACTTTGAGACCTTCTTCATCTAGCTGTAATAACTTACATAGATTTATTTTTTAAATAAACAGTAATGAATTTTAGCAGTATTTTGATTTAGAAACTCAAATATAGCCACTTTTCTTGAGACAGCTTAAAACATTCTGGGTAACTACAGATGATCTGGTCTTCAACTAATTAAATGATCTTGGGCAAGTAATTTAATGCCTCTGAGCCTTAACTAAGCCACCACCAGCTAAGTGCAGAGATCAGTGTTTCCCAAATTTCCATCATTCATATACCACCTTCAAGTTACCTACCACATCTGAGAACCATGTGAAACATCTAATTAACGCCATTAAATAGTATTTTTAAAAAGTGTTAGCCCTTGGGGGGAGGGATAAATAAGGAGCTTGGGATGAAGATACACACACTTGGGATGAAGATATACACACTACTATACATAAGACAGATAACCAACAAGGACATATATGTACAGCACAGGGAACTCTACTCGACATTCTGTGATAACCTATATGAGAAAAGAATCTAAAAAAGAATGAATATATGTATGTGTATAACTGAATCACTTTGCTGTACACCTGAAACTAACACAACATTGTAAATCAACTATACTCCAATAGAATTAAAATTAAAAAAAAAAAAAAAGTTAGCCTTATCCTAAGCAGTAGCCATGAAACTGCAAGTCTGATAAGACCATTCTTTTCTATAGACATTAACATTAATGATTAAAATAAAAAACCTTAATCCATGTACCACCTATAATCATCTCACATGATACCACATTGTAGTACACACATTGCTAAGACTTTATGATTACACCTAACACACAATGATAGCTAAAACTCAGAGCCTGTCTCATTACTGACGCTTTCACAGTCTACCTGATTATGTTCCAGCCTGCCACACATGGTATATTACTATTAAACAGAGCACTTAGCTAATCCCTCTCACAAACCTCTTCAAAATATACACAATAGTGGACATGCATTTCATTTTAGTTCCTATAAATCTTATAGGGAGGCATATGTCAACAAAGAAATAATTTCCTAAGGCAAGTGAATTTCTACCTGAATTCTCAATTGCTTTATGCCGCTTATTTGGAAGGGCCACAGATACATCCTCATAATCAGGGTCAGTTTCTTTGACTGTTCGCTTGATTCCAGACATGATGACATTCGTTCTTCACTGTGAAGCAATAATACATTAATTAATAACACTGCCTGATATCAATACATGTATGTGTACACACATACAAAAGGAATATTACATAATACTGATATTTATAAGTCTGTGTAAATACACACACACATCCCCTTTAAAGCTAAGAACATAACTAACTTCAAAAGTTCACTAAAAAAAAATCAGCATCTGTTACAAAGCATGCATTTCCCTCTCAAAAGAAAATCCTTTAACAAGGCAGCACATTGTTCAGACCTTCCAAAAGGAGCCAGGCTTTCACAGAAGGGACCTCATATAGAAAGAAAAGAAACCAGATTTTCATGAAAACATGGTAAGTCCACAATATCCTGGAAACCACAATGCATCAAATATATTACAGAATATAGCTCAGTAAATAATTTATTATACAAATCCTCCCTCTGGTACTTACATAGTACATGCTATATAACAAGTACTTAATAAATATTATTGTTACTGATCATTTTTTATTATTCATAATAAACAGAAACTGTATAGACTTATATTAAACTAACAAGCTTGCAATATGGTAAACACGTCCTAGGTATACAAGTCTTTAAATAAAACCGTCCCATAAATCTTTAGATCTGCACTGTCCCAATACATTAGCCACTAGCCATATGTGGCTCCTTAAAGTTAATTAAAATTAAATAATATTTAAAATTCAGTTCCTTTTCCTACATTTCAGAACACTAGCCATATTTCAAGTGCTCAATAGCCATCAGGGCCAGTAGCTACTAAATTGGACAACAGAGATGCAGACCATTTTATCACTGCAGGAAGTTCCACTGGACACTGCTCCTCTTCCAAACTGTGTTTCACTGAGCACTTATTATTTCATGAGTCAGTTTAGGAAATGCTGTACAGATCAGCACTATCCAGAAGAAACATAATGTGAGCCACAAATGGAAATAAACATTTTCTAGTGCCCACATTTAAAAAAGGAAAAAGAAGTGCGTGAAATTAATTTTAATAATATATTTTATTTAACCAATGTACCCAAAATATTATCATTCCAATGATATAATCAATATAAACATATTAACAATAAGATATTCTACATTCTTACCTTTGTACTAAGTCTTTTACACCTAGAGTACACCTTAATTTGGACTAGCCACATTACAAAGGTTCATTCAATAACAACCTGTGGCTGGTGGGTCCCTTACTGGGCAGCGAGGGTCTACTGACAGATAAGAAAAGAGGTCCAGGGAGGTTAGATGAGTTGCCCCTTAGAAGACTGATCTATGACAGAAAAGACAAGAAGAGCTCCCTAATTTCCAAACCTCTCCTCTACCACTGATGGAGATTATTTACCTAACCAAAGGCAAAAATACACAAAATGTATTTATTGAGGTAATAAACAGTTTTAAAATAAAATTAATGAAAATAAAATATAACTCAAAAATAATTATTTTTTTGTTCACTCAAAGTTAAGACAGAAATAACAATTTAAAAGCCTCTCAGCTCTTAGTCCAGTTCTTTCACCAATCTCTGAGGTAGACTCACTTGATTCAGCTGGGAGAGACTCATTATGTAATGATATGTATGTAAATCCTGGATCTAGAATATTTTTCCTATAATTGTTATTTTGTATAATGGCCCTAAACTTTAAAATATCCTACCTGCCCACCCCCCCCCAAGCATTTATAAACATCCTAAATCAAGCCATTTAATGTTTGTTCACAATCATTACCTACCTGCTCTAATTTAGAATATAAATGAATATTTTTGGAGAAGTCCTGAATCCAACTATTATTTTCTGTTTTTAAAGCTCATAAAAAGTGAGAGTAGGGTATTGTTCTTTTAGCCTTCTCCATTTGGTCGGCAACTAGTTATAGACAACCTGAAAAAATCTTGGGCAATTACATAAATAATACTTTCTTAAAAATCAATAAACCTCATTCCTTTTTCCCTAATGCAGATAGAAAAAGAACAACAACAAAACCTCCTACTATCAAGATAAACCTGGTATCAGAAGTAGATACATCATAGCAGATCTCCAATCTGTTTTGCACCATACCATTTCCTCAGTGACCACCTGTCTTCTACAGTTTACCAAGAGTCTTACTGGATTATCTGTAAAAATGAGTGAGTCCAGCATCACCTTCACTCATCCATTCAGCGGACTTCATAATCTCCATATTCTCCTCCCACACCCCCTCTCTCCCCAAGTACTCTCAGGAGTAACGGTGGCTCCTCCCCCAAAACGTTGGGGATTCTTGAAGAAAACAGTATTGTGTTTTACCCTCACTTAAGGGATAAAGCAAAATTCTCTTTTGACTTCTGCTCTAAAACTGAGAGAATAGAAGGGAAAAAAGAAGATTTTGGAGGTGCAAGGGGGTGGGGTGGGTAAGGAAGAAACCACCAATGAATTAACTTATGCTGCCAAGGTAATTCACATTTTCATGCAGCCCCTGTAATAAAGCCTTTCCTGTCATCTTTGGGCATAGGTTTGAGCTCCCCCCGATAAACATGCTGAGGAAGATTTAGGTCTGTACTGAGCATTTTTAGTAATTGAGGTCTGCTTCTGTTCTACCAAGAACAATACTAAAGGACATACATGCCACATTCAAGTATATGCTACCTAAGGCTAGGCACATCTGCCAAGGCATGCTCTCACCATGATGTAATAAGTATGTGGAATGTGTAACAAATGATCCATGTAATAGTAAGTTTTGGATTCTTCTTGTCTGTCTTTGAGATTTATGAAAAGGAAATACGAACAGTTGTTAGATATTGTCAGGTTCAACTTTGAAACAAAATGTCCTACTAATCCTCTTAAGGGTTTGAATCAAATGAAATTGAAAAGAATACTGATGTGGTAAACTGTTAAAAAAGAAAATCAGTTACTGTTCATAATTTGTCTGTGAGAAAGGATTTTCTCCATACCATGGGACCAAATCCAAATACAGAAATGTATGTAATGCTGATTCCTCTAATTTAAAATTTTTCTCTCATTGAAATAGCTTCTTTATAAAAAGTAAACACTGGCAATTTAAACTTTAAAAAGACACATTCTCCTCCCCCCATGTACTGTAATACAATGTAAGAAAGCAAAACCACCCTGTATCACACCCATTCAAATAACATAAACAAGTCTAAGTTTTTGAGAAAGGTTAAATACCAAAAACAAAACTTTTTAATGCTCTATACTTTGAAAAGAAAAATAATTTTTAAAGGAAAATTGTACAATTTAAACCAAAAATTATGTAATATAGAGTCACTAGAAATTATTAGTAAAAGGTCTTAGTTCTCATGTTAGAGAAGACCTAGAATCTCTAGAATCTAGTCCTGGAACCCTGTCTTGCAAACACCACATCATACAAGATATGGCCAACTCTTGGGTAAAGGAATAAAATCTGATAAATAAGGTTCCTGGAAACTTTACTAAGTGAGGTACCTTCTCAATATAAAATTCTGTGATCCTCATGGCATTTGAATCTCACCAGAACCACTGTATTTCATGCTTTCACTCAAGATGACTTTTCCTATCTGATTTAAGAAGGGGGATGGGGAGCAACAGTACAATCATTTTCCATCTGCTTCCATACAGACAGATGCTCCTAACATGTTAATAATGATTTTATAATTCTTTAGCCCTGTCCTTTCTGTAATTTTCATTTCAAACAAAATATTTTCCCCTCTGTAAATAAGACAACTAGTGCTCCTTTATTAAACATGTGAAAGAGAGAATCCATTCTCCTCTATTAGCCAGATAGACATTTCAAAAATGTCTACAAAAAACAAAACAGGAGAATGGGTAAACAAATTGTAGTATAACCAATGAACTCCTGATCCAACCAACAACAGGAATAAATCTTCATTATGGTAAGTAAAAGAAGCCAGACACATAATAGGAGCACATACTGAATGATCCTATTTACATGAAGTTCAAGAACACACAAATTAATCTATGGTGAAAGAAAACAGAATAGTATTTGGGGTGCTGGCAGTGGAGACGGACTGAGAAGAGGAATAAAGACTTTCTGGGGTGACAGAAATATTTTATATCTTTTTTCCCCCTATTTATTTGTACAAATAGCACAGGAGGACACCAGTCCCATGCAGACAGCAGCCCAGGGGTCACACCAGTCCTTCTGTCCTCACATTGGTAGATAAAGGCCTCTACTCTGGAGCCTTTGTGGGGGCCTAGGCAGCTTTGGGAGCCTGAGCTGGACTAGAGTTGGAGCTGCAGCTGTACCTGCAACTGCGGCCTTGGCCTTGGCCTTTGGCCAGCAGAGCCTTAAAGCTTTAGACCCTTAGCGATACGGGCACAAGCCTGTTTCCCAAACTCGGGGTGAGCGATGTAGGCAAGCTGACTGGGTTGTGGCTGCTGCCCTTTGGGATCTTGGGCTTGACCTCCTTGGGCTTTACGAGGGCCTTGATAGCCTCAGCATGTGCACTCATGACCTTGGTGTTGTTGGCGTGCATCTTCTTTAGGCCCTTCTTGTGCTTCTTGGCAAAACATATTTCTCAGGATCTTGGGGTCCACCCCCTTAAGAGATTCATATCATTGTGATTGGGGTTTCTTGATGCCATTTCTGTGCCATTTTCAGGACTGGTTGTGCATGGTGTGGTTCTCAGACTTGGCCATGTCTGCACAGGGGCCCACCACATTTTTTTTTTTTTTTTTTGGCTGTGTTGGGTCTTCGTTGCTGTGCGCGGGCTTCCTCTAGTTGCGGTGAGCGGGGGCTACTCTTTGTTGCAGTGTGCGGGCTTCTCATTGTCGTGGCTTCTCTTGTTGCAGGGCACGGGCTCTAGGCGTGTCCACTTTAGTAGTTGTGGCATGCAGGCTCAGTAGTTGTGGCTTGCAGGCTCTAGAGCTCAGGCTCAGTAGTTGTGGCACAGGGGCTTAGTTGCTCCACGGCATGTGGGATCTTCCCGGGCCAGGGCCTGAACCCATGTCCCTTGCATTGGCAGGCGGGTTCTTAACCACTGAGCCACCAGGGAAGCCCCGAAATACTTTTTATCTTAAAGGTGTGGGTTACACGGGTACATGTAATCGTTAAAAACTCATTCCAACTGTACACTTAAAATCTGTGTATTTCACTGTATGTAAACTGTAGCTCAGCTCAGAAAAGGACTATACAAACGTATCTGAACATGCCCCCTCCTGCATGAAATCTTCCAGTGGCTTCCCATAACTCTTAGAATAAAATCATACTCCCTAACATGACCTACAAAATGTTACATGAATTGGGCCCTGCCTGCTTCTCCATCCTTAATCATTAAGATCCAGACACACTGATTTTCTTCCTTTTTTTTTTAAAATGTTTTTTATTTTTGTTCTTTTTTAAAATTTATTTATTTCATTTATTTATTTTTGGCTGCATTGGGTCTTTGTTGCTGTGTGTGGGCTTTCTCTAGCTGCTGTGAGCGGGGGCTACTCTTCGCTGCGGTGCGTGGGCTTCTCATCACAGTGGCTCCTCTTGTTGCAGAGCACGGGCTCTAGGCGTGCTGGCTTCAGTAGCTGTGGCACGTGGGCTCAGTAGTTGTGGCTCGCGGGCTCTAGAGTGCAGGCTCAGTAACTATGGCGCACGCGCCTCGATGCTCTGCAGCATAGGGGATCTTCCCAGACCAGGGCTCGAACCCGTGTCCCCTGCATTGGCAAGCAGATTCTTAACTACTGCACCACCAAGTAAGCCTTGGTTTTCCTTCTATTCCTCAAAAACACCTCAATCATTCCCTAGGGTTTTTGGACTTATGGTTCCTTCTGCCTGGAATGCTCTTCCCCCAGGTTAGCTTTACCAGATGCTAGCTCAAATGCCCACCTTATCAGAGAAGGCCTTCCCTGATCATACTACCGAACACAGCTCTCCCCATATTCCCTCTCCAAAGGTCCTGGAAGGTCTCAATAAATTATTTACTGAATAAATAAGTGAAGGGATAACTAAAATACATGCCAAAATATAAATACCCACAGGGAACAAACTACTAGCTTTCATCATTCTTCCTATAATACTTACAAATCTATTTGTTGATATTGCTATACCTTCAAAGGTATTATAGCTAAATGTTTAAGATAAAGGGATATGCAAAGAAATTACACACAGACACATGCAAACAAAAAGCACACATGGCAAGATTATTGGCAGAGAGAATAATTTAAGGCAAAAACCATTTAATACAAAAAAGTTTGTTACTATTAAAAGACACAATCATAAAGATATGTCATAAACTATAAATCAAACAGCATCATGTCAAGACATACAAAACACAAAACCAGAACTACAAGAATTTAAGAAAACCATTAGAGAAGAATTTGAACATATGTCTCTCAGAAATTTAAAAGATCAAGAAGACAACAGATTAAAATACAGATGATATAGATAATATAATTTACAAGCCAGATTTAATATATACATACAACTCTGAACCCAACAAAACATATTTTAAATAGCTAGAAAAATTCATTAAATTAAAGTATATAAGTTATATGAAGAAAGTCTCAATTACTGCAAAATTAGGAAATGTTACAGCTTTATTCTCTGATTTTGATAAAATTAAATATGAAATTATTAACAAAAACTCACTATGATATGAAAGAAGGAAATTTCGATAAGACTATTTAAAAATTATCAGCAGGGCTTCCCTGGTGGCACAGTGGTTGAGAGTCCGCCTGCCAATGCAGGCGACACGGGTTCGTGCCCCGGTCCAATAAGATCCCACATGCCGCAGAGCGGCTGGGCCCATGACCCATGGCCGCTGAGCCTGTGCGTCCGGAGCCTGTGCTCCGCAACGGGAGAGGCCACAACAGTGAGAGGCCCGCGTACAGCAAAAAAAAAAAAAAATCAGCAAAAAGGAAACAATATATCTAAACCTATGGAGATGTGGTCAAAAGGCATCCTCAGAGGAAAACGAGAAACCAGTTTTCATTTGTGAATATAAGCAGATACAAATCCAGTCCAGCAGGGTATTAAAAGAACTGTGCATCGTGACTAGAAGGTTTTATTACCAGCAATAAATAAAGCATTGGGGAGCTCCAGAAGCAAGGTGATTTGAACTGCATAGGTCTAACATTGGACCTTTAGAAATACATAAATGTAACTGACTTTCAGTAATCCAAATACATATGATCCATTTCATGAATTATACCTTACCTTGCAAACTAAAAATAGCAGCAGCTTTTACTCCAACACCATCCAGGCTTCTCAAAGACTGCCCAATGTGCATGCTGAGAAAGAATAACCATTTTAATATCATACTGACAAAAATCATTAGGCATGAAGAAGTCCTTTCAAAAAAATCAAAATATATATTTCAGTGTCAATTTAAATTTTTTCCTCTATTTGAAGATTACTCATAGAGCTGTCATCTCCCATTGATACTGATAACTGAAAATCTTCTTCCCAAAATTATGCTTATTTTTCACAATACAAGCAATCTGAAGTAGCCTATTTATAGGAAAGACTCAGATCAAAGGAAATCTAAAAGGGAAAAGAGAAGATTTTGTTCTAATTTTCATTTAAGTTGGTAGCAACAAAAACTCTATCCTAAATGAAACTGAGTTATTTGTAGTGAAGTGGATGGACCTAGACTCTGTCATACAGAGTGAAGTAAGTCAGAAAGAGAAAAACAAATACCGTATGCTAACACATATATAAGGAATCTAAAAAAAAAAAAAGTGGTCCTGAAGAACCTAGGGGCAGGCAGGAATAAAGACACAGACGTAGAGAATGGACTTGAGGACACGGGGAGGGGGAAGGGTAAGCTGGGACGAAGTGAGAGAGTGGCATGGACATATATACACTACCAAATGTAAAATAGAAAGCTAGTGGGAAGCAGCCGCATAGCACAGGGAGATCAGCTCAGTGCTTTGTGACCGCCTAGAGGGGTGGGATAGGGAGGGTGGGAGGGAGGGAGACGCAGGAGGGAAGAGATATGGGGATATATGTATAGCTGATTCACTTTGTTATGAAGCAGAAACTAACACACCATTGTAAAGCAATTATACTCCAATAAAGATGTTAAAAAAGAAAAAAAAAAAACTCCATCCTAGTTATTCTAAGCCAGGTCTTATACACAAAATCCAGTCTACCATAGTCGCCCCCTTATCTGTGGGGGATACGTTCCAAGACCCCAGTGGATGCCTGAAACAAAGAACAGTAATGAACCCTGTCTTCTGTTCATCTCTTTCACCACAAATTTAATGCCTTTTCCATCTTAACTAGGTACTCTTCACACACTGTAGCCATAAATTTCGCAATATGAGGTGTGAAAAAAAAAAAATTAGCATGAATTTGTTTTTCCTTCTTGACAATTCCACAGATGGAAGATTCGTTTGTAAGGCAGATCTTAGCAACCTCAGCATACAACTTTTTTCTTTCCTTATTAATTTTCACCTAAAGGAAGCACTTTACGGCTTCTCTTTGGCATATCTGAATTGCCAGCATAACCACTCTTTCACTGTGGTGCCATTATTAAGTAAAATAAGGATGACTTGAACATGAGCACTGATACCTCAACAGTTGATGTGATACCAAGATGGCTACTAAGTGACTAATGGGCAGAATACACAGGACAAAGGGATGATTCACATCCCAGGTGGGACAGAACTGGGATGGCACAAGATTTCATCACGTTAACTCAGAATGGTGAGAAATTTAAAACTTCTGTCTGGATAAACAACAAGGTCCTACTGTATAGCACAGAGAACTATATTCAATATCCTGTGATAAATCATAACGGAAAAGAATATGAAAAAGAAGAATGTATACATACGTATAACTGAATCAATTTGCTGTACAGCAGAAATTAACACAACTTGCAAATCAACTAAACTTCAATAAAATAAATTTTAAAAAAGAGATCAGGAGAGGTGGAGTCAAGATGGCATACTAGGAGGACGCAGAATGCCTGCCTCCTCACAACTAGGGCACCTACCAGGCACCAGTGGGGGACCACAGACACCGAAGGGGACAGGAGGGACCCCCAGCAACCGGGTAGGACATGCGGCATGGGGGGGAGTGAAGGGAGAGGAGAAATGGAGGCAGGAGCGGACTGGCTCCCCAGAGGGGAGGCTAGGGGAGGGGAAGGGATCCCACGCCAGAAGGGGGAAATTGGGGAAGTGCTGGGAGGGCAGAAGATCAAAAGGGAGTGTGGCCAGGTTTCCCCTGTCCACTTGGACCCCCAGGAACCTGTTGAGATCCTGGGACTGATCCTCTGCCCACCTAGGCCCCCTCCAGCCGTGCAGGTCCTGAGGGAGTGGGAGGGACGGAAAGGGGAGCAAAGGTAAGGCCAGACCTCCAGGACCGGCACCCCTGAGAGGCGGCTGGGATAGCGGAGGAGTTCCTACACCCAGCGGGACCCACCCACAGTTAGGGGGCCAGCGGTGACAGGGGAGGCCCTGGGGGAGAGGGTTGGGGAGGGGCACGGAAGAACAGAAGGGAACGGGGCCAGTGCTTTCCCTGTCCACTTAGGCACCAGGAAGCCTGTTGGGCTCCTGGGCCTAATCCTCTGTCCTCAGAGCCTCCTTCCCGCTGTGCAGAACCCAAGCCCCACCCCACACCCCCACCCTGGGCCCCACCTCTACGTTCGGAGTCCCTCTCCAACACTCGGGGCCTAAACCCCACCCACACACCCTCACTCAGTGCCCTACCTCCAAACTCCAGGGAACTCCACATTCCAGAGGCCCTCCTTTCCACGTGCTGCCTCTCCCCTTCTGCACAGGTCCTGAGCAGAGAACTGGACCCAGGCTTGAACGGTGCCTCGCCTAGGCCCCGACCCACGCTCAAATGTCACCGCCCCCACTGGCCTAGGTCCCGCCCCACCCTAAACCCCCCCCCTGCCTAAGTTCCCCCCCCCCCCCAACCCCGCCCCCAAAGCCAAGGCTTTTTTTTTTTTTTTTTTTCCTGTTTTCTTTTCTGTTTTCCTCTTTTAGATTGGGTTTCTGTTTTACCTTGCTGATTCATTGTTCTTGATTCTTTTATATTTTTATTTTTCCTAATAAATCTTTTATTTCTCTAACTTTATTTTATTCTTTATATTTTGTTAGTGATCCCTCCTTTTGACTTGTTCCCCCCCTTTTCTTTTCTTTTTTCTGTTGTGGTTTTCTTTTACCTTGCTGCAGTTGTCTCAATTATAGTTTTATTTCTACTAATATATTTTTTATCTTTTGAATTTTATTTTGTTTTTTATTCTTGATATTGTACTGCTCCTCTTATTCTTTCTCTCTTCCCTTTTTATTTTAACCATGCCACGAAGCTTGTGGGATCTTGGTTCCCAGTATGGAGGTCGGGCCCGAGCTCCTGTGGTGGGAGTTCTGAGTCCAAACCGCTGGACTAACAGAGAACCTCAGACCCCAGGGAATATCAATCGGAGTGAGCCCTCCCAGAGGTCCTCACCTCAGCACCAAGACCCAGCTCTATCCAACTGCCTGCAAACTCCAGGGCTGGACAACTCAGGCCAAATGACCAGTAGACAGGAATACAGCACCACCCAACAAAAAAAAAAAAACATGAAACAAAAAAATACATTACAGACGAAGAAGATAAAAACCTACAAGACCAAATAAATGAAGACAAAATAGGCAACATACCCGAAAAAGAATTCAAAGTAATGATAGTAAAGATGATCCAAAATCTCGGAAACAGAACAGAGAAAATACAAGAAACATTTAACAAGGATCTAGAAGAACTAAAGAGCAAACAGTGATGAACAACACAATTACCGAAATTAAAAATACTCTAGAAAGAAGAACAGAATAACTGGGGCAGAAGAACAGATAAGTGAGCTGGAAGATAAAATGGTGGAAATAACTGCCAGGGAGCAGAATAAAGAAAAACGAATGAAAAGAATTGAGGACGGTCTCAGAGACCTCTGTGACAACATTAAATGCAACAACATTCGAATTATAGGGGTCCCAGAAGAAGAGAAAAAGAAGGGGTCTGAGAAAATATTTGAAGAGATTACAGCTGAAAACTTCCCTAACATGGGAAAGGAAGCAGTCAGTCAAGACCAGAAAACACAGAGAGTCCCATACAGGATAAACTCAAAGAGAAACACACCGAGACACATATTAATCAAGCTATCAAAAATTAAATACAAAGAAAAAATATTAAGAGCAGCAAAGGAAAAGCAACAAATAACATATAAGGGAATATCCATAAGGTTCACAGCTGATTTTTCAGCAGAAACTCTGCAAGCCAGAAGGGAGTGGCAGGACATATTTAAAGTGCTGAATGGGAAAAATCTACAACCAAGATTACTCTACCCAGCAAGGATCTCATTCAGATCTGATGAAGAAATTAAAACCTTTACAGATAAGCAAAAGTTAAGAGAATTCAGCACCACCAAACCAGCTTTACAGCAAATGCTAAAGGAACTTCTCTAGGTAGGAAACACATGAGAAGGAAAAGACCTACAAAAACAAACCAAAAACAATTAGAAAACAGTAATAGGAACACACACATTATCAATAATTTCCTTAAATGTAAATGGATTAAATGCTCCAACCAAAAGACGTAGACTGGCTGAATATATACAAAAACAAGACCCATACACATGCTGTCTACAAGAGACCCACTTCAGACCTAGCTAGGGACACATACAGATTGAAAGTGAGGGGATGGAAAAATATATTCCATGCAAATAGAAATCAAAAGAAAGCTGGAGTAGCAATTCTAATATCAGACAAAATAGACTTTAAAATAAAGACTATTATAAGAGACAAAGAAGGACACTATGTAATGATCAAGCGATCAATACACGAAGGAGATAAAACAATTGTAAATATTTAGGCACCCAACATAGGAGCACCTCAATACATAAGGCAAACGCTAACAGCCATAAAAGGGGAAATCGACAGTAACACAATAATAGTAGGGGACTTTAACACCCCACTTTCACCAAAGGACAGATCATCCAAAATGAAAATAAATAAGGAAACACAAGCTTTAAATGACACACTAAACAAGATGGACTTAATTGATATTTATAGGACATTCCATCCAAAAACAACAGAATACACTTTCTTCTCAAGTGCTCATGGAACATTTTCCAGGACAGACCATATCTTGGGTCACAAATCAAGGCTTGGTAAATTTAAGAAAACTGAAATCATATCAAGTATCTTTTCCAACCAAAACGCTGTGAGACTAGATATCAATTACAGGAAAAAAACAGTAAAAAATACAAATACATGGAGGCTAGATAATACGCTACTAAATAACTAAGAGATCACTGAAGAAATCAAAGAGGAAAGCAAAAAATACCTAGAAACAAATGACAAGGAAAACACGATGACCCAAAACCTATGGGATGCAGCAAAAGCAGTTCTAAGAGGGAAGTTTATAGCAATACAATCCTACCTCAAGAAACAAGAAACATCTCAAATAAACAACCTAACCCTACACCTAAAGCAATTAGAGAAAGAACAAAAAAAAACCCCAAAGTTAGCAGAAGGAAAGAAATCATAAAGATAGATCAAAAATAAATGAAAAAGAAATGAAAGAAACAATAGCAAAGATCAATAAAACTAAAAGCTGGTTCTTTGAGAAGATAAACAAAATTGATAAACCATTAGCCAGACTCATCAAGAGAAAAAGGGAGAAGACGTAAATCAACAGAATTAAAAATGAAAAAGAAGTAAACTGACACTGCAGAAATACAAAGGATCATGAGAGATTACTACAAGCAACTCCATGCCAATAAAATGGACAACCTGGAAAAAATGGACAAATTCTTAGAAATGCACAACCTGCCAAGACTGAACCAGGAAAAAAACAGAAAATATAAACAGACCAATCACAAGCACTGAAATTGAAACTGTGATTAAAAATCTTCCAACAAACAAAAGCCCAGGACCAGATGGCTTCACAGGCGAATTCTATCAACATTCAGAGAAGAGCTAACACCTATCCTTCTCAAACTCTTCCAAAATACAGCAGAGGGAGGAATACTCCCAAACTCATTCTACGAGGCCACCATCATCCTGATACCAAAACCAGACAAAGATGTCACAAAAAAACTATAGGCCAATATCTCTGATGAATATAGATGCAAAAATCCTCAACAAAATACTAGCAAACAGACTCCAACAGCACATTAAAAGGATCATACACCGCAATGAAGTGGGATTTATCCCAGGAATGCAAGATTCTTCAATATATGCAAATCAATCAATGTGATACACCATATTAACAAATTGAAGGATAAAATCCATATGATAATCTCAATAGATGCAGAAAAAGCTTTTGACAAAATTCAATACCCATTTATGATAAAATCTCTCCAGAAAGTAGGCATAGAGGGAAACTACCTCAACATAATAAAGGCCATATATGACAAACCCACAGCTAACATCATTCTCAATGGTGAAAACATGAAACCATTTCTTCTAAGATCAGGAACAAGACAAGGTTGCCCACTCTCACCGCTATTATTCAACATAGTTTTGGAAGTTTTAGCCACAGCAATCAGAGAAGAAAAAGAAATAAGAAGAATCCAAATAGGTAAAGAAGTAAAACTGTCACTGTTTGCAGATGACATGATACTATACATAGAGAATCCTAAAGATGCTACCAGAAAACTGCTAGAGCTAATCAATGAATTTGGTAAAGTAGCAGGATACAAAATGCACAGAAATCTCTTGCATTCCTATACACTAATGATGACAAATCTGAAAGAGAAATTAAGGAAACACTCCCATTTACCACTGCAGCAAAAAGAATAAAATATCTAGGAATAAACCTACTTTAGGAGACAAAAGACCTGTATGCGGAAAACTATAGGACACTGATGAAAAGAATTAAAGATGATACAAACTGATGGAGAGAGATACTATGTTCTTGGATTGAAAAAATCAACACTGTGAAAATGACTCTACTACCCAAAGCAATCTACAAATTCAATGTAACCCCCAACAAACTACCAATGCATTTTTCACAGAACTAGAACAAAAAATTTCACAATTTGTATGGAAACACAAAAGACCCCAAATAGCCAAAACAACCTTGAGAAAGAAAAACGGAGCTGGAGGAATCAGGCTCTCGGACTTCAGACTATACTACAAACCAACAGTAATCAAGACAGTATGGTACTGGCACAAAAACAGAAAGATAGATCAATGGAACAGGATGGAAGGCCCAAAGATAAAGCCACCCACATATGGTCACCTTATGTTTAATAAAGGAGGCAAGAATATACAATAGAGAAAAGACAGCCTCTTCAATAAGTGGGGCTGGGAAAACTGGACAGCTACATGTAAAGGAATGAAAGTAGAACACTCCCTAACACCATACACAAAAATAAACTCAAAATGGATTAAAGACCAGACACTATAAGTGTAAGGCCAGGCACTATCAACCTCTTAGAGGAAAACATAGGCAGAACACTCTATGACATAAATCACAGAAACATCCTTTTTGACCCACCTCCTAGAGAGATGGAAACAAAAACAAACAAATGAGACCTAATGAAACTTAAAAGCTTTTGCACAGCAAAGGAAACCATAAACAAGACAAAAAGACAACCCTCAGAATGGGAGACAATATTTGCCAACTAAGCAACTGACAAAGGATTAATCTCCAAAATTTACAAGCAGCTCAATACCAGAAAAACAACCCAATCCAAAAATGGGCAGAAAACCTAAACATTTCTCCAAAGAAGATACACAGATTGCCAACAAACTCATGAAAAGATACTCAATGTCACTAATCATTAGAGAAATGCAAATCGAAACTACAATGAGGTATCACCTCTCACTGGTCAGAAAATGGCCATCATCAAAAAATTTACAAACAATAAATGCTAGAGAGGGTGTGGAGAAAAGAGAACCCTCTTGCACTGTTGGTGGGAATGTAAATTGATACAGCCATTACGGAGAACAGTATGGAGGTTCCTTAAAAAACTAAAAATAGAACTACCATATGACCCAGCAATCCCGCTACTGGGCATATACCCTGAGAAAACCATAATTCAAAAAGAGACATGTACAATGTTCACTGCAGCACTATTTACAATAGCCAGGACATGGAAGCAACCTAAGTGTCCATCGACAGATGAATGGATAAAGAAGATGTGGCACATATATACAATGGAGTATTACTCAGCCATAAAAAGAAACAAAGTTGAGTTATTTGTAGTGAGATGCATAGAGCTAGAGTCTGTCATACAGAGTGAAGTAAGTCAGAAAGAGAAAAACAAATACTGTATGCTGGGACTTCCCTGGCAGCACAGTGGCTAAGAATCCGCCTGCCAATGCAGGGGACACAGGTTTGAGCCCTGTGTCAGCCAACACAATCACTGTTTCTTCAACTCACCTGATATGGGAAAAAATATGTCTTTTAAATAAAAATAGCCACAATTTTACACTGGACCAGAATGGTGGGAAGCTGATAGACGTTGGTCATTTGCATCAAACTGATGTGATCCACTCGGTTATGTAGCCGTCCCCAGTGTGACATGTTAAGAGGTGAGCAAAATGGGACAGTTAGACAGCTGAGCTCAAAAAAACTGTTTCATTATTTAAGTATTATATATTTCCAGGTCAAAAACACCTACTTTCCTATTATAAATAAAACTGCTTAAGACTACAAAAGTTGGTATATAAGGTCTGTCCCAGGATCCATTCAGGACAGTATTCTGTCTCCAGTCTTACAAAGTAACAAGAAAAAGAGTTTAGGATCAAACAGCTATTCTAAATTATGAACGCCCTGCTTCTATCCATTAGTGCAACAACTGGAGAGCTGGCTTTAGGTAGGTTTACCCTTCCTTTACCCGACCTCTTAAACATACTCTTTGTAGACAGACTGAGCTATCTGGGAAGTTTACAGGTTTTGATATATTTACAGTAAATTCTTCTTAAGTTGACAGAAGGTAGGCCATATAACACTCCAGTAACTTCCTTAGAGCCACTTTCAGACAAAAATCACTGGAATTATCTAAAGTGACAATTCTGACTCATATGACAATCTTGTTGTTTCAGTTGTGAAGCCATAAAAGTTTTCTTTCCAAGAGAAGCAAAAAGAGGAAAAAAAAAAAAGACTTGTCTACAAATAAGGGCTGAAAAGGAAAGAAAGGAACTGGACCAGATCAAGATTGTGTCCAACTCTTGGCCACAGTCACTGAGAATACATAAATTAAGCCAAATTTTGCACACTTCACTAAATAGGGATTTTTTCACTGGAGCTTTCAAACTGACAGTCAATCCTATGGGGATAAGTCTCATGCCTTTCTATTAAGAGCTGAGATTCTAGAAAGAAAACAAGTACCTTAAAACATAAGACATTTTTCAGAAAATTGGTTTTTCTTTAGCACTGCCTAATCTAGAAAATCTACCTATTTACAAAAATCTACCTATTGATGAAAATTTTCTGGAATTAGATACAGTGATGGTTGTGCAACTTTGTAAATATACTAAAAACAACAAACCAAAAAAACCCCCAAGTATTACACTCTAAAGGAGTGAATTGGTTTTTTACATTGTTTACTCTATTTATTTATTTAACATCTTTATTGGAATATAATTGCTTTACAATGGTGTGTTAGTTTCTGCTGTATAACAAAGTGAATCAGCTATACATATACATATATCCCCATATCTCCTCCCTCTTGCGTCTCCCTTCCACCCTCCCTATCCCACCCCTCTAGGTGGTCACAAAGCACTGAGCTGACCTCCATGTGCTATGCAGCTGCTTCCCACTAGCTATCTATTTTACATTTAGTAGTGTATATATGTCCACGCCACTCTCTCACTTCGTCCCAGCTTACCCTTCCCCCTCCCTGTGTCCTCAAGTCTGTTCTCTACATCTGTGTCTTTATTCCTGTCCTGCCCCTAGGTTCTGCAGAATCTTTTTTTTTTTTTAGATTACATATATATGTGTTAGCATACGGTATTTGTTTTTCTCTTTCTGACTTACTTCACTCTGTATGACAGACTCTAGGACCACCCACCTCACTACAAATAACTCAATTTTGTTTCTTTTTATGACTAATATTCCATTGTATATATGTGCCACATCTTCTTTATCCATTCATCTGTTGATGGACACTTCGGTTGCTTCCATGTCCTGGGTATTGTAAACAAAGCTGCAATGAACATTGTGGTACATGACTCTTTTTGAATTATGGTTTTCTCAGGGTATATGCCCAGTAGTGGAATTGCTGGGTCGTACGGTAGTTCTATTTTTAGTTTTTTAAGGAAACTTCATCTGTTCTCCATATTGGCTGCATCAACTTACATTCCCACCAATAGTGCAAGAGGGTTCCCTTTTCTCCACACCCTCTCCAGCATTTGTTGTTTGTAGATTTTTTGATGATGGCCATTGTGACTGGTGTGAGGTGATACCTCATTGTAGTTTTGATTTGCATTTCTCTAATGATTAATGATGTTGAGCATTCTTTCATGTGTTTGATGGCCATCTGTATATCTTCTTTGGAGAAATGTCTATTTAGGTCTTCTGCCCATTTTTGGATTGGGTTGCTTGTTTTTTTTGATATTGAGCTGCATGAGCTTAAAGGAGTGAATTTTATGGTATGTGAGTTAGAACTCAATAAAGGCATTATAAATAATAACAATGACAAACCCACTATACATTAACCTTAAACAGAAATCTATTTACAGGTTATCCTTCCCCAAGTATGCGTGTACATGCTATGTGTACACTTGCAGGAGGGCAAGGCAGTCACCTGGGGAATCAACCTTAGGAAGACCAGTTCCTAATCAACATTTGGAAGACCAGAGGCACGGACTGTTAACACTTTCAAATTTAGTTTTTTAATCAAATGTTTCAGATATTCAAAAAAGGTATAAAATGATCGGCGAGAGGAACACAAGGAGGTTCAAAAGTATTAGTGATCTCCTTTTAATTAATTAATTCATTTATTTATTTATGGCTGTGTTGTGTCTTCGTTGCTGCGCACAGGCTTTCTCTAGTTGTGGAGAGCGGGGTCTACACTTCATTGTGACGCACGGGCTTAGTTGCTTGGCAACATGTGGGATATTCCCGGACCAGGGCTCGAACCCACGTCCCCTGTGTCAGCAGGCGGATTCTTAACCACTGTGCCACCAGCGAAGTCCGACTGATCTATGTCTTAAGCTGGGTGATAGCTAAGTAGGTATTTGTTACTTTATTATTATTCTTTGAAACATACCTCCTTATTATATGTGCTCTTTAATATACATATGATGTATTTCATAATTTTTAAAAACAAAACTTAAAAGAAATTATGTACATTCATACTATGGAATAAATCAGTTCCACTGTAATGTGACATATGCATTCCTAAAAATCACCACGCTGTATAAAATTGCATAACAAAAACCACAAGGCTTATAGGAAAAATGGGTTTGGGCCCAACACTCAAAAATTTTATCAGTGACATTAAGAAAAAAAGGGAATCAAATAAAAAAAGGAATCTAATATTATAAAAATGGCAGCACAGTTCTACACATTAAATGGTTAAGAAATACCTACGTGCGACAATAAACGTGGCAGTTTGCCTTGAAAAAGATCTCAAGTTTGCTTGTGGAAGTGGGCATTGAAAAGTTACAGCTTGTTGAGTTACCTTGAAGTGGTAATGAGGCTAATCTGAAATCAACAGAAAAGTTTAACACCAGATGTGGATGGGTGTGGCTCATAACACAGCAAACTGAGGTTGCTAGAGGATGTCTGAGGTGTGTGCCTGCATGTGGCTTGTGTATTTTTGCCATGGCTCAATTCAGCAGGTGCCGTTTTCTGCATTCACCTAGCATTTCTTGCAGATGAAATCACGCATGAGCGAATGTGAAATTCACGTTATACTCAAAATAGTTCCCTATTATATCAATTGCACTGGAACATATTCATGTTTTCATATAGCAAAAATGTTCTGCAATGTAGCCATTAAAAAGAATGTGTTGATATGGAAATACCTCTAAAATAAATTGTAAAGTGAACAAAAGCCAAGGTGCAGATGGTGTGTATACTTTGATTCTTTCTGTGTAAACTAGGGGAAAGAGCAGAGAAACCCAAAAATATGCGGGTAGATGCCTGTGTAGGTTTTTCTGGAAGAAAGGATAAAAAATGATTTAACAACAGTTGCCTCTGGGTAGTGGTTTTGCATTTCATTTTATTCCTGACTACAATGTTTGAATTTTCTAACCATGTACATGCATTATTTGGGGGAGGAAAATGCCGAAAGGGTTTATGTCTCTTTCTGTTTTCTTCTTACTTCTCTATATGTTTAAAAGACACAACTACAGAGAATGTGAAACAACTGGAACTTTCATGCAT
The DNA here is from genome assembly GCF_005190385.1 of Monodon monoceros. Taxonomy (NCBI): domain Eukaryota; kingdom Metazoa; phylum Chordata; class Mammalia; order Artiodactyla; family Monodontidae; genus Monodon; species Monodon monoceros. Next base: position 83,357,670 of record NW_021703767.1, read on the forward strand.
TGGTGGTGGGAATGCAAAATGGTACAACCACTTTGGAAAACAGCTTGGGAGTTTCTTAAAAAAAATTAAAAATTCCCTACCATATGACCCAGCCATTCCACTCCTAGGTATTACCCAAGAGAAATAAAAGCCTATGTCCATACAAAAACACAAATGTTCACAGCAATGTTATTTGTAATAGCCAAAAACTAAAAACAACCCAAATGTCCATTAGTAGGCAAATGGATAAACAAATTGCAATATATCCATACAATAGAACATACTCTTCAATAAAAAAGAATTAACCAGGGAGTTCCCTGGTGGCACAGTGGTTAAGAATCTGCCTGCCAATGCAGGGGAGATGGGTTCAAGCCCTGGTGCGGGAAGATCCCACATGCCACGGAGTAACAAAGCCCGTGAGCCACAACTACTGAGCCTGCGCTCTAGAGCCTGCGAGCCACAACTACTGAAGCCTGTGTGCCACAACTACTGAGCCCACGTGCCACAACTACTGAAGCCCGTGCTCCACAACAAGAGAAGCCACTGCATTAAGAAGCCCGCGCAGCGCAGCAAAGAGCAGCCCCCGCTCAACGCAATTAGAGAAAGCCCGCGCGTAGCAACAAAGACCCAAGGCAGCCATAAATAAATAAATAAATAAACTTAAAAAAATAAAATAAGAATTAACCAATACATGCAGCAACATGAATTAATTTCAAAATGATGCTGAGTGAAAGAAGCCAGCTTAAGAAAAAAGTATATACTACAATGGTAACATTTATACAAAATGCAAACTATAGTGACAGAAACCTGATCAGTGGTTGTTGTGGTATGGGGCAACGATGGGGAAGGGAGAGAGAAGGATCACAAAGGGGCATTAGAAAAATTGGGGGGATGATGCATATGTTTACTATCTTGATTGTGGTGATGTTTTCACAGATGCATAAATATGTCAAAACTTATCAAATTATACACTTTATATGTGTGCAGATTGTGGTATGCCAATTGTACCTCAATGAAGCAATTTAAACACGCACACACACACAGCTATTAAATACAGACTGTCAAAAAATGTATAAAGAATACACAATGGTGGGCTTCCCTGGTGGCGCTGAGGTTAAGAATCCGCCTGCCAATGCAGGGCACACGGGTTTGAGCCCTCATCTGGGAAGCTCCCACATGCCACGGAGCAACTAAGCCAGTGCGCCACAACTACTGAGCCTGTGCTCTGCTATTCATCCTTCAAGAATCAAAATAAATTCCAATTCATCCATGAAGTGCACCCCAGCCTTCAAAAATTTTTTTTCTAACTCCCACAGAACAGATGCTATAGAAACAATCTGCTTCATAAGTCTTGTTTTCTATGAGGAAAAAGTGCACCAATGCTGACCCTCACCCTCCATTCAGTGGCAGTGTAGAAAACAGACTGAAAGGGGGGCAGGTTTAGTTAAAAGCAAGGAGGTGGGGGGCCAATTTAAGGAGATGGCAATGAAGAATTCTATTCTGCATGAGCAAATGAGAAGAGAGGAGGATCAAGTATTTCTTGGAATCTATACTAAGGAAATACTCTCAAGACTGGTGATACACATCATATATGGGCTGTACTTAACAGATCTACAACTTAAATATTAGTTCTCCACTTTCTATATATTTAGAATAAAAAACTTCATAATAAAAAACTGGAAATAGTCCATAGCAAATTACAGTGTATCCACTGAATGACTATAAAGGAATTTTAATATGGGAAGATATGTAGAAAACCCTAAAGATTCCACCAAAAAACTGGAAGAATAAATTAATTCAGCAAAGTAGCAGGATACCAAGTCATCACATAAAAATCAGTTACATTTCTATACACAAACAATGAACAATCTGAAAAGGAAATTACAAAAATATTTCCATTTATAATAGCATCAAAAAGAATAAAATACTTAGGAACTAACCAAGAAGGTAAAAGATATATACAATGAAAACTACAAAATATTGCTGAAAGAAATTAAAGAAGACCAATAAATGGTAACACATCCCATTTTCATGGACTGGAAGACCTAATACTGTTAAAAAGTCAATAGTACCCGAAGCCATCTACAAAGTCAATGCAATACCTACTGAAATCTCAATGACATTTTTTGCAGAAATAGAAAAACCCATCCCAAAATTCATATGGAATCTCAAGAGACCCTGAATAACCAAAACAATCTTGAAAAAGAACAAAACTGGAGGACTCACACTTCCTGATTTCAAAACTTACTAGAAGCTACAGTAATCAAAACAGCGTGGTACTGGCATAACACAGATATATAGACCAATGGAATAAAACAGCCCAAAAATTAACTCTTGCATATATGCTCAAATGATCTTTGGCAAGGGTGCCAAGACCATTTAATGGGGAAAAAAACAGTCTTTTCAACAAATAGTGCTAGGAAAACTGGATATCTATGTGCAAAAAAATGAATTTGGACCCTTAACTAATGCCAGGTACAAAAATTAACTCAAAATGGATCAAAGACCTAAACACAAAACTTAGAACTCGATTCAAAATGGGCAAAGGATTTGAATTGATATTTCTCCAAAGATATACAAATGGTCAATAAGCACACGAAAAGATATTCAACATCACTAATATTAGGGAAGTACAAATCAAAAACACAATGAGATATCATCTCACAGCCATTAGCATGGCTACTTTAGAAAAACAAAACAGAAAGCAGAAAAGCGTTAGCAAGGACGTGAAGAAACTGGAACCCTCGTGCATTGGTGGTGGGAATATAAAATGGTGCAGCCACTATGGAAAACAGTGTGGCGCTTCCTCAAAAAATTAAAAATAGAATTACTGTATGATCCAGCAATTCCACTTCTGTGTAAATACCCCCAAAGAACTGAAAGCAGGGACTCAAACCGATATCTTGGCACCCACATTCCTAGGAGCATTATTCACATGAGCCAAAAGATGGAAACAACTCAATTTTTCATCAACAGATGAATGAAAAGATAAAATGTGATATATACATACACTGGAATATTATCCAGCCTTTAAAAAGGAAGGAAATTGAGACATATGCTACAACATGGATGAACCTTCAGTACATTATGCTAAGTAAAATAAGCCAGTCACAAAAAGACAACTGCTGACTGAATCCACTTATATGAAGTACTCAAACTAGTCAAAATCATAGAGACAGAAAGCAGAATGGTGATTGCCAATAGCTGTGGGTAAGGGAAAATGAGAAGTTTAGAGTTTCTGTTTTACAAGATGAAAAGAGTTGTGGAGACGGATCGTGGTGATGGCTGCACGATGATATAAATGTATTTAATACCACTGAACTGTACACTTAAAAATGGTTACAGTGGTAAATTTTACGTTATGTGTATTTTACTACACCTGAAAAAAAGTACACATAGGAGTTAAATGGTAAGTATGCTTTTTCCATTATTAACCATGCCCTTCCTGATGGAGCACAGGTAATAAACTCAATTTATTCCCAGGGGGTGGGGAATGGTGACACACATAAGGGGGAAAATTCTGTAAGCTCTGTATCAGGCTACATATTTTTAGTATCTAGATAATTCTTGACAATTAGAAAGTCAATCAGAAAAAGACAAACACAAATAAAAAGACGCACAAAGGGCAGGAAAAGAAATTCACAAATGGCCAATAAATGTGAAAAAATATTCAAACATACTAGTAATCAAGGAATGAAACATTAAAGACACAATTTTTCATCTATTAAATTTAGTTTGGGGGGAGATGAAAATAAGGTGTCTTGAACAAGGGGCACTTGTTTCTAATTCACACTCATTGTCTTCACTTCCCCACTCCCATTCAATTACTCCCATCTGTTTCTACCTCCTACTTCTAGTACTCTGGATAATAATACCAATGACCAAACTAATAACCTCTGCGTTGCCAAATCCAAGTAAGCAACTCATTAAACATCTCAGAAGCACTGACGGACCAAGCCTCCATCATCCAGAAACTTCTCTCTTGTGGTTTCCATGACACCAGTCTCCTGCTTTTTTCTCTTATCTCGCTGGCTGTTTCTTCTGTTCTGTGCCCAATCTTTTTCCTCTATGAGATTTCCAAGCATTATAGTGCCTGAGGCTCACTCAATTTTCACTTATCTACACTCTTTCCCTAAGTGATCACAGGTAGTCCTATAACTTTGAATATCATCTATATACTGAGTACTCCCAAATTTTTATCTCCAGCTCTAGGTTCTCTTCTGGAAGCTCCAAACCTGTACATCCAACTGCTTCCTCAACATACCAACTTCATATCTAATATACATTTCAAATTTAATACACCCAAAACAGAACTCATGATTTTTCCCACCTCAAATTTCTCTCTTCCATTCTTCTCAGCGAATGCCGCCATCTACTCAAAGTTGCTCAAAACAAGTATCAAAAAGCAAAGAGTTCTCCCTTTCACCAATCCATTTCCAAGTCTTGTTCATTCTACCTCCAAAATATTTGTTAATCTTTCTACTTACTCTTCTCCATCTCCACAATCATGGACCTAGTCCAAGGTACTGTAAACTAACCGATCTTCTAGCTTCCGCTCTTGCCCTCTTCCTCCGCCCAGCAGATTATGCTACTTTCCTTCTTACAGCCTTCAAAAGAGTTCTCATAAAAACTAAATTCCGGGCTTCCCTGGTGGCGCAGTGGTTGAGAGTCCGCCTGCCGATGCAGGGGACACGGGTTCGTGCCCCGGCCCGGGAAGATCCCACATGCCGCGGAGCGGCTGGGCCCGTGAGCCATGGCCACTGAGCCTGCGCGTCCCAAGCCTGTGCCCCGCAATGGGAGAGGCCACAACAGTGAGTAGGCCCCGTACCGCAAGAAAAAAAAAAAAAACAACTAAATTCCTAAGAATGGCTTCACCTGCTCCTATCTTTGAAAGAACATACAAAACCAAAAATATACACTCCATGATAATATCTCTGGACAGTAAAACTATGGGTACTTTTCCTCATTTTTCTTGTATTTTTAAATTTTTCTATGATGAATACCTACTACTTGCTTATTAAGAAAGAGGAAATTATATTGCTGAATACTACATAATATTATATTCTTACATGTTAAGTAGAAAAGGGAATGGAAAATTGTAGTTACAACTCCGTAACTGTTACAAGCTTAAAAGAAAACAGTAGCAAACAAATATCAAAATTCTAAGAATGAGGTGTCAGGGCTGTAGAATTACTGGTGATATTTTCCCGCAACATAATTACATTCACAATAGAAAAAAAAAAAGGTTATGAGATAAACCTCATTGTCTTCTGCAATCTGGCCGCAACCCACCAAAGCAGCCTTTCACTCCCACCCCGCACTGTCTCACACCTCTGGTGCTTTAACTCGGGCACCATCTCTAAAGTATCCTCCAACCTTTCTAAATCCTACTCATCCTTCACGGTGGAAGGAGACAGTAGGGAAGCCGACAGGTTGGAGAAAGATTCCAGGATTCTTGCTGATAAATCCACAACTTGCCGGTGCTGGGGCCAAATCTCGTCTCCAATCCCATCGCAGGCCACCAGGTTTAACGTGCTAAAAGCTCCCGCCAGTGGGGCCCAGGGGACCCCCATCCCCTCAGAGAGCGCGGTGTCCCTTAAAAAATGACACCCCTCACACACCCAAATTCCGGGTTCCCGCTGCGGAGACTCCCCCGGCACACACACTCACCCCGGACCCAGCCTCCTCCTTCGGATCCTCTCCTCTCGTCAGTCACCCGCCCCCTTCCTCCCTCCCCTCAGCCAGGGTGCCAGCGCGTCCGGCGGGGTGGGGGAAGGGCGCGCACGTGCCCGCGCCGCCCCCGCCCAGACAATGCCCGGAGAACGGAGCGCGCGCCCGACGGTCCCATCCCGCTCCCGCCAACACTCACCCTTTTTCCGGGTCTCCGGCTGAAGCGCAGGCCCCGCCGGGCGCCGCGAGAGGGTACGGGGGAGAGGAGGCAGCGGGCCAAGCCCCGTGGAGCCGCCCCGCCACGAGGCCCCAGCGACCCCGGAGCCCGCGGAAGCACACTGCTCGGCAGAGCCCGCCCGACCCGTCCGGCCCGGACGTCACCAGCAAGGGCGGTGGCGACGCGCGCGGTTCCGGGGGCGGAGTTCGCGAGGTTGTGGGCGGGGCCGGGGCGGAGTTGAGGCTGTCCTAGACTCTCACCCCGGGCCGGGACGCGCTGGCCCGCACCGCCCAGCCCTGCCCCGCTACCTGGGGAGCATGGGCGCCGGTTCTGGTAAAGGCACCATCATATATTATTTTCCTCCTTAGAGAAAGATGGCGAGTTCCAGCCCAAAGACAGAATATTCATTCTGCCGGCATTTATGAAGCTTCTACAGCAAGGACCACAGTAGCTATGATTTTTGTATGTGTCATCTTGTACCAAGCTTTGTGCTCTGTGCTAGGGATACAAATAACTATAGTTATTACTAACCTATTTTACAGATGCAGAAACTGAGGCTCGGAAAGGTTATCTAGGTCATACAACTAGTGAGTAACAATCCATCATGTACTGTTTTCCACCTAAATATCTCTTGAGCCCAACCTTCCCTTTCCTTCTCCCTGTACCACCCTAGAGTAGACCCCATCATCTCTCTGCCCAAGGACACTGTAGCCTCCCATGTGGTCTCCAGGTATCTATTTCTGTCCCCCTCCAATCTGTTTTCCTCACTACGTAAAGATTTACCATTGGAATTACCAAGGTCTAGAGGGGGTTCACTTTATAATTTGTTTTTCACTTTACGTATATGTTATCAATTTTTTGGATGTGTTTAATAAAAATGTTTTAAAGGATTTACTCATATCTCCAATTGCAAGCCCAGTGCATTGCACATAGTATGCACTCAAGAAGTATTTGTTGAATAAATGAATAGCAGGGCCAGGAACTTACTCCAAAGCCCCGCATGATAAGGGAATAGAGGGATTTATAAAATGTCACTGTTGGCCTCCTGATCTTAATGTCTATTAAGGGTAAAGGCAGATTAACAATATTTGTTCAACAAATTTTTTGTGTGTTTCTATTCTATGTCCTGGCACTGTGTGCCCAGCACTATGTTAGATACTGAGGATCAGAAATGAACAAAACCGTTTCTGCCCTTGTGAAATTTACCGTCAATCTAATCTGAAAGGCCAGGAAAGGACTCTCTTAGCTTTAAGCTAAAACCCAAAGAGAGAATGGGAATCGCAGAGATAAAAATAAATTTGATGGAGAAAGAGGTAGGGTAAGTGGTCAGCATGGGCATGTCTGTATTCTCCTACTTTGGGGGTCTAACCCTGAGGCAGGGGCTTAGAAATATCCAGCTGAGTGTGGAGGAGGCTAGAAGCCCACTTCTCCTGGCCCAGCTTGGAAGGCTGCCCAATTCTGGCAGAAGTCTCACATTGATCAGGGCTTAGGAGCAGACAGCAGCATTAGTGAGAAAGAGGAATCTGAGATAGTGCTGCTGGGTCTCCACAATTTTCAGATGGTGTGCCAGAAACCCAGACTTCTCTTATGCCTTCTGCCAGGCAAGCAGAAAGTAGCATGGGTTAGAGCCATGGACAGGCCAATGGGCACTGTGCCAGGGGCCAGGTGATCCTAAACCAGAGGCCTTATGGTGGACTAATTGGCAGGTAATGATGTGGCTAAGACCCCAAGGATGGGCAGAGCTAAAAACCCCAGCAAGAGCTGAAGTGCTCCTAGGTCAGCTGGTGAGAGGAGCAGGGATGAAGGAGTCGGGGTGGGAAGGTGAGACGTCAGACTCTCAAGGAGCTGAAGCAACAGATCATGAGCTTGACAGCCAACAACCTCAGCAGTTGATGCCAGTAGGGCCCTGGTGACCAGGTGTGACTAGGCACATGGCTGCAAAGGCCAGTGAGGACCCAGGCTATGGCTCACAGCTCTGCACACAGATCTGAGACCCCTCTGGCCACTCCCTCGAAGCTTCCCTTTGATCCCACAGGCCATCTTGGGAAGTCAAGAGTGGGGAGGGGTAAGTTCTGATAGTACTACAACTTTCAATTGACTGAATATTTACCCAAAATGAGATGGTTTAAGACCATATAACTTTCACTGGCAAGTTTTGTTTGTTTGTTTTTCCGGAGTATTTTTTTTTAATCAAATGAAAGTTTCTTGAAATGCTATAGTGCTTTACGATTTTCAAAAGTTTCACAGACGTGATTTCATGTATTCCATAATAACCCTTTTTTCCCCCTACCCCTATATTGCCTCTCCCCCTTCCCTCTCCCCACTGGTAACCACTAGTTTGTTCTCTATATATGTGAGTCTGCTTCTTTCTTGTTTTATTCACTAGTTTGTTGTATTTTTAAGATTCCACATATAAATGATATCATACAGTATTTGCCTTTCTCTGTGTGACTTATCTTACTTAGCATAATGCCCTCCAAGTCCGTCCATGTTGCTGGAAATGGCAAAATTTCATGGCTGAGTGAAATTTTATGGCTGAGAAGTATGGCAAGCTTAAATTTAGCCCACTCCCCAACAGGAATGAAAACCCACCAGAAAGTTTTCATCATTTAAAGAGAAATAACAGCTACGGATTTGTATACATACGCACACAGTGTGTACATTTCAGTAGCAGAAATAAGCTCTATGAAGCAAATGGACAGGGTGCTAAGAGAGCACAGCACAGGGGGACCAAATTTAATATGGAGGTAGAAAAAGCCTCCCTGAAAACATATTAAGTGAAACTGAAAGCAGTAGGAGCTGTCGGGTCCCAATAAAGCCTAAGACAAAGTGAGAGAAGTTCAGGGTAACTTAGCAGAGTGGCTGGGTTTGGGGCTGAGTCAGGCAAGAACAAGATCATGCAGGTAGGTGGTGTTAAGATTTTTATCTTTACCTTAAGAACAACAGGAAGTCATCAAAGTGTTTTAAGCAAGGGAGTAATGTACTCAACTTGCCCTTTTAAGGTAATATATTCGACCTAGCAAATGGGTGGGGAATGACTGGAGGGGTGTGTGAGCTAAGAAGCAGCCACACAGTTGGAAAGCAATTTGATCATCCAGGTGAAAAATGAGGGTACCTTACAGTGGGCAGCGGAGATGGAGGGAAGCTACCGAGAGACTTGGTAATGAACTGGGAGAAGACCAGGGAAGTGAGAAAAAGCAGCCCCAGCCTTCAAGCAGATGGTGCCCTGCAGTGGAGCCCACAGCTGGAGACTGGATTTCAGGCCCCTCCTTGGCCAGGCCTCCTGCACTGGAGGGGGGCCTGGAAGGAGAAGATTAGGAGAAGATCCGAGGGGGACTGTTTTCTGGAGTTGGCAGATGGTGGATGGTGATGCCATTTACTGAGAGGAGAGAGACTGAAGGGAGAACAGGTTTTCTATGTTGGGGGTAGTGGTGAGTGAATCAAGAATTCTTGGGACATTTTAAGTTTAAGACATCTACCTGAAGACATTAAACAGGCATCTGTGCACACAATTCTGGGGCTCAGAGAACTTGGTGGGTAGCGCTGTCAACATACCCTTGTCAACAGGTAGTTCTGAGAGCTGATGAGATTGGAGAAAAGACAGCACAGTTCAGAGGGGTTGCACAGTCACAGCCCATGTCACACTTTGCTTTATACAAGACAACATTCCAAATGTTGAGAAATATCACATAATAACCTGGATTTCCCCTTCTATGAAAAATCAAGGGACTTCCCTGGTGGCACAGTGATTAAGAATCCGCCTGCCAGTGCAGGGGACACGGGTTCGAACCGTGGTCTGGGAAGATCCCACATGCCGCAGAGCAGCTAAGCCCGCGCGCCACAACTACTGAGCCTACGCTCTAGAGCCCGTGCACCACAACTACTGAAGCCCGCATGCCTAGAGCCCGTGCTCCGCAACCAGAGAAGCCACCGCAATGAGAAGCTCGTGCACCACAATGAGGAGTAGCCCCCGCTCACCGCAACTAGAGAAAGCCCGCGCGGCAGCAGACCCAACACAGCCAAAAATAAATAAATAAAATTTTAAAAAAGCAAAAAGGAAAAATCAAGCTGTGGTAACCTGGGCCCACATTGCTATAATTAGATACTAGCTAACACTATGAACCAGGCAGTGTTCCAGGCACTTCACAAATTTAATCTAAGTAACAACTTGATTTTTATGGTTCATACTTTAAGTAAGAGAAAACTGAAGCACAGAAAGGTTGAGTAACTTATCAGAGAGCTAAGAAGTTGTGGAGCTGGGTTGCAGACCCAGGCTATCTGGCACCAGGGCCTGAGGGCTTAGACACCTTGGGTGCAGCTGGGAAGCTGCAATCCCATTTAGAAAAGCCCTGTTGCCTGCAGGGCATGGTTCCACCACTTCCTATTGTTTTCCTGTCCCTGGCAAACCCCATCCCAGTCTGAGCATCAGTTGCCATTTATTGTTTTATTTGCACTGCTGTTTTCTGATATTGGAGAATTATTTATCTATACCAAGTAGAATATTAAAAATATTAAAGGCATCTAACTTCTATGGGTAAGAATTTTAAAATTATTTATTTGTGAAATTTCTGTTTGTATGTTATCTGGTCAGATAGAATTGATAAAAACAGGTTAGTATTTAGGTTAAATGTGTATGAGAAACTCATAACTATGTTTCCGTGCTTCTGAAACAGTCACGCTTCTGACACACACTTGGGATCTATCATTCCCAAGTATAAAAGATGAAAATGACACAGAGCGAAGGCAACATAATATTAAATAACTAACTTTTCAATTTCAGACAGTTTTATTTAGATAAGGTTGATCTGAGACTGAGGTCTTGGGAGACTTTGACAGTATGCTTAAACTTAGTTTCAAGTCTTGGGGGAAAAATACGGTTTATGTCAGTTTGGGGTCTTACAGTCTCTCAAGTGGAAGAGGGGGTGGGGTGACTTCGATTGCTCACCAGTCCCTTCCTTAGTAAAAGTGTGAGAGGAGGGAGGTGGGGGTGAATGTTAAACGTACAGTATTAGTGAAAGGAAAAGCAACAATTATTAAAGTTAGTCAAGAAGGTTCTAGGAATGATGGCACTGACCCAGGAGAAGGAGCTGGTATTTGGAAGGGAGGCTCACTCTGGGAGCTGCAGCCCCTGGCTTCTTGCAGGGCTCCACTGGAGGGGAGGGGTGGGGCAGACTGAAAGCAGCAATCAGATAACCAAGGAAAGCCTGGGAAGGGTGGTGAGGCTCAGGCTGTCTGAGAGTGGGAGGGGAATCTGGCTCAGATGGACAATTTTGCTAAGCTCTGCCCCAGAGATCCCCAGGCTGGAAGTATCCTCCTGGCCTCCACCCTGGGAAGACCAACCACCCTTCCGAAGATTAACAGGGACCCCTGGAGCCCTTGTGGTCATGAGGTTCTCCTACCAGGATGCAGTCACTAATTAGACTTCTAAAATGAGAACCTCACACGTACAGTGCCAAGCAAACTGTTAAAGTAGTTAGTGCCTGGGAATTATGCTCGGGTTGTTAAAAATAAATGATTGTCCACAACCAAGTCCAAACAAGAAACCAAACGTCTGGTTGGCCTTTTTGGATTTTGACAAAACTATATCCCACCCTTAAAGATCTTACTGGACCTCATCCTAACCCACAAAGAATCCATGCATTGTGCTTCTCCTCTGTGTGGATTGGGCAGTCACCACAAATGCAGACTTGGGGAATGGGGAAGATGATGCAAAACATTTTCATTGGTGCAAAAAAAAAAAAATGGGTATTTGCCCTGAAAGGAAACTTTCTATGGTTGGAAGTTGTTGGGTTCTCTGTATTTGTTTCATATGAAACTGAGGATGAGGAGAACTTGGAACTCTCATACATTGCTGATGCGAATGTAAAATGGTGCAGCCGCTTTGGCAAACAGCTTGGCGGTTTCTCACAATGTTAAACACAGAGTTATCATGTGTCCCTGCAGTTACACTCCTAGACAAATACCCAGGAGAAATGAAGCATATGTCTACACTGAATTTGTACAGGAATGTTCATAGCAAAAGCATGTATCTCAATAATGTTGTTTAAAAAACAAAAAGAAGTCATCTCTGGGCACAGGCTAAAAATATCTGAAAATTTCTTGTAAAGTTAACATAAATATACAATTTCAGCTGTAATATGATTTGATTGTGGTGGAATCTAGACAATGTAAAAAGGGGAATGTACAAAAATAGTCCTGCTTAAACTTCTGGGTCAAGCTTTAAAGACCGAAGACTTCTGATTTTAATTTGGTTACATTTCCTTATATCTTTCATCAGCTGTTAGGTGTCTAGTTAATACAATACTGTGATATTTTCATTTATTGTTTATTGTTTTTAAAGTGGTTTTCTACACTACAGCCCTCTGTTATTAAAGATAAATAATGACACTAGTGCTAAGCTTATTAATTTGTTGACAGAATTTTTTATATACTTTAATTTTCTTGATGGTATTTACTTATATTATCCTCTGGTAGCTTTTATCATGATCTTTTCCTGGCTTCCTATTTTATGGCTCATCTGTTCTAGAAATGCTCCACAAATGCCCTCAGTCAAGAGGTATAGTCCTGGCTGTAAACAGCCCTCATTCCCAAATATAATAAGAGGCCTCTGGTGGCCTAGATGAAGCCAAAACAAATCATATTGCATATACATCAGGTTTCGAAAAGCAGTTACTGCCCAGAGTGCTATCCTGTTGACCCTGATATTGGGAGGCTTATTTGGCCTGTACCATGGGGCACCCAATGGTAGATTGTGGGATGTTGCCCCTGTAGTCAGATCTCGGATTCTTAAAATGCAAGTGAACAGGGGATTTTAGTTGGGAAGAGTAATCGTCTATAAATTGACCTTGGCAGTGAGACATACCACCTGCATAATAACTTTTATTCTCCAAACACTTACACTTTTTTTTTTTTTTTTTTTTGGCGGTACGCGGGCCTCTCACTGTTGTGGCCTCTCCCGTTGCAGAGCACAGGCTCCGGACGTGCAGGCTCAGCGGCCATGGCTCACGGGCCCAGCCGCTCCGCGGCATGTGGGATCTTCCTGGACCGGGGCACGAACCCACGTCCCCTGCATCGGCAGATGGACTCTCAACCACTGCGCCACCCGGGAAGCCCTAAACTCATACTTTATATGGCCATTATGTTTCTCCTTCTGTGCTTACAAAAATGCCTTATTCATATGTTCAGAGTAAACTCATCCAGGTTTGGTGTCCCCAGCTGAGCATCAGATAATGTCAGAACAGTCATAAATGTGCCTAGAGAAGAATTGTTCACATTATAAAAGGAACAAAAGGAGGGGAAACTGTCAGTTTTCTGAGCTGCTTTGTATTCTATTCACTATAGAAAACACTAACTGGAGAATTTCAGTCGTCAGAGTTTGTGTATAGAATGAGTTTGGATCTTCATAGCCCAAAATGCAGGCAGTCTGTTGTAAAGATTAAAAAAAAAAAATCATAATATTGGGAATGATAGCTGGGAAAGCTGCTTTTTGTTTTGTTTTGCTTTGTTTTTTGACTCAATTTTATACTGCTTGTACAGTGTTGACATTTATATTTTGTGTAAAAGATTTATTTATGCAACAGCATAGGGCTGAGAAGCTGTGCCTCTCCTTGGCCCCCTTCGTCACCGTGTCTCTCTCCTTGGAACTCTCCTTTTAGATGTGGCAAAAATGACAGCTTGGCAGATGTCACATCCACTCCCAACCCTTTTTCCCTTGCCTTCTTCTATAGGAGCCAGAAAGTTAAACACTCAATTTCCTACCCTCCCTTGAAGCCAGGAGTGACCATGTGACTCAGTTGTAGCCAAGAAGATGAAACCGCAAGTTCAGTGAATAAAAAGAGAGACTCCCAAAGAAAGGGGAGAGTTGTAGCTAGTCCTGCCTCAGCCTCTCTGTCCCCTTCCTCCTGCCTTGAGTTTGGATGTGATGCCTGAAAGTACGGCAGCCATCTTTCAACCATGGAGTTTCAAGCCAACACCTTAAAAACGGGACAGAAAGAAAGCTGGAGCCTGGGTCTTTTATGATGGTACCAGGCCTGGACTGCCAACTTGCTATGTAAGAAAAACATCATTTGTTTGTTTAAACAACTTGTGGCCAGACTTTCTGTTATTTTCAGCCAACCACATTCCTTTATGACACACGAGATTTCTTCAATGTGCTTCTTTCCTATTCTCAACTTCTCAGATGGCTCTTTCTCAGTCTCCACCCCCAGCTCCTCTTTCTCTGCCTATGCCTGAATACTGAGATTTCTGTGTCTTCTCTCCTTGTTCTATTCTCATTTCTTGAATAATTTTCTCCATGGGCACAGCTTCAACTGCCCCTTACATACCAACAAGTTCCAAATCTAGATCATGAATTTGGGCCTCCAACCTGAACCTAGACCATTATTTTCAAGTGCATTTAAGACATTTCCCTTTGTATGGCCCTGAAGCAAATTCAGCCTATCCATAATTAAACTCATTTTTTCCCCAGCCAAGGCTTACTTTTCTCCCTTCTCTTACTATTTTGATTAGTTTCACCACCCACTCAGTTATCTGAGATAGAAACTTTGGAATCATCCACTCCTTGTTTACCTTCACAGGTCACATCCAGTTAGTCTCCAGGTGTTACTGAATCCATCTCTTAAATTCTTCTTAGGTCAGCCCTCTCTCCTTTATTCCCTCACCATTGCCCTGGTCCAGGTGCCCACCCTTTCCACCTGGACTTCTACCCTCTCCTCCTAACTGGTTGTGCTGCCTTCCTACTCTCCCTATCTAGTGTGTTTCAACCACTGGGGTCAACTTTCTAGAACACATCTGATCACTTCACTCTACTATTTAAAACACCTCAGTGCCTTGGCCCCATTACCTAGGGCCAGTGGTTCTCAAATTTTACTGTGCACCCGCACAACCTGAAGGACTCGTTTATACATAAATTGCTGGGCCACTCCTCCAGAGTTTCTGATTCAGTAGGTCTGGGGTGGGTCCTAAAATGTATATTCCTAACAAGTTTGAGGATGGTGCTGATCAGGGACCACATTTTGAGAACCACTTGTCTAGGCTAAAATTAAAACTCTTTAACATCAGGTTTAAATCATTTACAACCTACCTTCCCAGTTTCTGGCCGCTGCTCACCACGTTCCATAAGTTTTTTTGGGTTTTTTTTGGCCGCACAGCATGCAGGATCTTAGTTCCCCAACCGGGGATCGAACCCTATCCCCCTGCAGTAGAAACATGGAGTCTTAACAACTGGACCACCAGGGAAGTCCCCGTAAGTTATTTCTGAGGTCACCTGCCACTCTTATGTCAAGGTCTCAATCATTCTCTTCCCCGTGTCTGGAATGTACATCCCCCTTCTCATTCCTGGCAAACTCCCTACCAGTTCTTCAAGGAAAGTCCAGCTCTGGCTTCCCTTCTGAAGAATTAATTTACTGCTTCCTCCTCTACACTCTTTTGGCACTTCATACGCAGGGTACTTTAGAGTCTTGCTACTTAACCGGTGGTCCTCAACCAACACTAGGGCCATCACCTGGGAGCTTGTTAGAAAAGCAGAGTTTCAGGCTCCACCCCAGACCTACTGAATCAGAATCTGCAATTTAACAGGATCCCCAGATGATTCCCATGCCAGCTGAAGTGTGAGAAGCACTGCTGTGCAGGGCCTTGTGATAGACATTGTGATAGATGCTCTGATGACAGTATTTCCTTTAGTTCCTCCAGCATTCCCATGGCTCATTATTATTGTCCACGATTTAAAAAGAGGAAACAGAGGCTGGTAGTAGCAGAGCTGGGATTCAAACCCAGGGCTGTCAGGCTTCAAAAATCTGTGCTTGCTCTCCATACTATACCCATCATGTGCCTATTACTGGTCTTCACACACAGTATTGTAATTATCTATCCATAAGTCAGCTCCCTGTCCACGTAAGGAGATGCTGAGCAGGGCAAAGTCCTATTGTCTCTAGAAATCAAGGAAGAAAACTGCACTGGAAACAAGGAAGAACCTTTGTTCTTTCTCACTGTCAACTACAGTTCTAATAGCAACTTTGGGTAGGATGAGGTTCCTGAAAGATTTTATACAAATTTTAAAAATATACCAGCTTTATTGAGATATAATTCATAAATCATATAATTAACTCAAAGTATACAATTCAATGGTTTGTAGTAAATATATTCACAGAATTGCGCAATCACTACCCCAAAACAAACCACATGCCAATTAGCAGTCGCTCTCCATTTCCCCCAGACCCTCCATCTCTAAGCAACCACCAACCAACCTCTGTCTCTATAGATTTGCCTATTCTGGGTGTTTCATATGAACGGAATTGTACAATAGGTGACCTTTTGTGACTGGCTTCTTCCACTTAGCATAATGCTTTTAAAATTCAGTCATGCTGTAGCATGTATCAGTTCTCTTTTCCTTTTTATTAATGAATGAAATTCCACTTTTTATTTATCCATTCATCAGTTGATAGACCTCTGAGTCGCTTCCACCTTTTGGCTGTTACAAATAAATAATGCTGTTATAAGCACTGTGGAAGTTTTGGTGTAGATATATGTTTTTATTTCTCTTGGGTACTCACCTAGGAGGTGGGTTAGTGGTAACTCTATGTTTGACTTTCTGAGGAGCAGCAAGACTGTTTTCCAAGGTGGCTGTACCATTTTACATACTCAGCAGCAGTGTATGAGGATTCCATTTTTCCTACATCCTTGTCAACATTTGTTATTATCTGTCTTTTTTAAAAATTCAATTTATTTAAACTAAAAAAAAAAAAAAACCACCCCAAAGCCTGTGTTTTTTATTATAGTCATTTTAGTGGGTATGAAGTGGTAGCTCATTGTGGTTTTGATTTGCATTTCCCTAATGACTAATGATATTGAGCATCTTTGCTTATTGGCCATTTGTATATCTTCTTTGAAGAAATGTCTACTCTGATCTTTTGCCCATTTTGAAATTGGGTTTTTTAATTTTATTTTATTGAGTGGTAAGAGTTCTCTATATGTTGTGGGTTGAATGTGTCTCCTCCAAAAGATATGTTGGAGTCCTTGCCCTCAATACCTCAGAATATGACTTTATTTGGAGATAGAGTCTTTACAGATGTAACCAAGTTAAAATGAGGTTTTATGGTGGGGTTAATCTAATATGGTGGGTGTCCTTATAAAAAGGGGAAAATTTGGACACAGAGAGACATGCATACAAGTAGAACATCATGTGAAGATGAAGGCAGAGAACAGGGTGATGTAGCAGAAGCTAAGGAATGCCAGAGATTGACAGAAAATACCAAGAAACTAGATGAGTGGCATGGAACATTTTCTTCCTCGCAGTCCCCAGAAGAAATCGAGATACCTTGATCTCAGACTTCTATCTTCCAAAACTGTGAAGCAATAAGTTTCTGTTGTTTAAGCCACCCAGCCTGTGATACTTTGTTATGGCAGTCTCAGGAAACTAGTACACTATATATTCTAGATACAAGTCCCTTAACAGATTATATGATTTGCAAATATTTTCTCCCATTCTGTGGATTGTCTTTTCAGTTTCTCAATGGTATCCTTTGAAGCACAGAAGTTTTAAACTTTTATGAAGTTCAATTTAATTTTGACTCCTCTGCAGGGTTAGTTTTTAAGGCCAGCCTTTGAGATTTATTCTGATCGCAGGAGGGGTCTTCTTAGCGGTTTCTTTCCCTAGTTCTCACTGGTAAACTAGCTGACCTGTGTTTGTTGACCTCTTGGAGCTACCAGCCTTCTCTTAACTGTCTACCACCATTGTGGTGGACAGTTTGAACATCTCCACACTCTGTTAGAAATAAAGTCAGTCAGCTTTACAAGCAGGGTGCTATGCTGGGGTCGTAGGCTCTGGTCTTCTTGACCTGCCTTTTTTGGTGTGGAACGTCTGCCATCCAAGTAGGGGCTGGCTGGAGGAAAGGTGCCTCTACCTCTCAGCAATACTCACCTGGAAATTAGCCTAGGCAACATGGAGTCGTGGGGGGATGCGAAATGCTGGTGGCCTGCCCTTCCCGTGGCGACCTCTTTGCCTGGGAGCAGGGGAGTCCCATCTTCTTGACCACATCCACTTGGAGTGTAGCTTCTGTCACATTGAGTTGGGAGGGAAAGTGAGGTAGAGCGTGCATAGTGGTTTAAGTGCTACAGACTCTGTTCTTACTAAGTTTCAGCAGATTTTTTTGAATAAATGTTTCTTTACTTATTATACGCCCTTAGGATAATTTCTAGAGACTTTAAATGTTATTTTTAAAATAATTTTCCCCAATTACAGTTGTTTTGCTGAGGTGGGGGTCTGTGAAACTCTTCACACCACTATTCCAGAAGTAATTTATATACTTTTGATAAAAAATGGGATCATAGCAGTTGTGGAGGTAGGGGTAGGGGTGGGGTTAGGGATAGCAGTAGCAGAGTAAGTCAGGAATGAAATATTGGGTAACAACCCATCAGGACTTCCAGTTAGCGAACAAGAGAGAAGCAGTAGGTGTGAACAAAACCAGGAATCACTAAAGAAATTTGGAGGCTTTATAACTTCCCCATTCCTCTATTTTTCAACATATCCCTTCTGCCTCCCATACTGATAATCAGTCAAATAAATATTCATTACCTACTCTGTGCCAGGCACTTTGCCTGGTCCTAGGGATAGAGTTAGGTTAACAAGACAGACTTGGTCCTTGCCCTCAAGGAGTGAAAAATAAATCCGTTTGGGGAATCAGGAAAGGCATCATAGATGAGGTAGCATTTGATCTGGACTCAGAAGCAAGGAGAGGGTTATTGCTGAACCTAGATTTAGACAGAAACCCAAAAGCTAATGATAAGATCAGGGAAAGTCACTGTTATGTAAGATGCCAGGAGATCATTAAAAATATGATTTAACACATTTTGATGAAATTTTTCAGGTCTAGGCAAATTCAAAACAGGCCATTTGTCATTGGCACCCCACGTTCTAGCCACTTTCTCTCTCCTTTCACTTTCAAGTGACCTTGGGCTTTCCAAAACTACCTACAAAGGCATCTTACCCCAGCTGGTCCTCTCCTCTGGGCTGGATTCTTGGCTAGATTCTTGGACCTCACCAAATAAGGGATGGTTTCCAATTTTGAAGAGTCCATAATCTGGGAGAGGGAGGTAAAGAGTCAAGTAAACAGTAAAGTACTCTCACAGAGGTATATCAAGGAGGTAATGGGGGCACACAAGAGCCCATCTAACTCAGAGTGGGCTTATTACCAAACCAAACTTGGGTCCACTTGCCCGCACGCAGTAAAGCCACTCTACTGACACCTGGTTGTGGTGAAGGATAGTACAGCGTTCATTGCAGGGCCAAGCAAGGAGTCCAGGGCAGCTAGTGCTTGAAAGACCAGAATTCCCCAAATGGTTTCAGGAAAAGATTTTTAAAGATAGGGTGAGGTGTGTGATCAGCTCGTGGACGTTCTCCTGATTGGTTGGTGGTGATGATCAGAAGTCAACATCATCAACCCGGTTCCAACCGGCCTGGGGTCTACGTGTTGTGGGCAGCATACAGTTAACTTCTTCCACCTGGTGGGGGTTTCAGTATCTGCAAAACAGCTCAGAGGATGTGGCTCAGAATATCATCCATAGCCCTTGAGAAGGAACCAAAGGTCCTTGACTTTGTTTAACGGCTAAACTATTATTTTGTCTCGCTTGACTGTTTTCCTTTCTGCATTTTCTCACTTCTCTGATTAAATTTATTCTTTGACTAAAGTTTATCTATAGACAAAAGGCAGGCCAAGGATATGAGGGAGGGGATCCTGTTCTGGGAAGGCCCCATAGGGCTCTGGTTGGTTACAGGATGGGAAGAGGGTGATCACGGAAGCTCCCCTGAGGAAATGAATCCTAGCTCTTTCAGAGAATGTAGGGGAGATAGCTGGAGGCCAGGCATTCCAGGAGAAGGAAACCAAGGCACAGAGATGGGTAAGCCCAGGAAGCATTCCTCCTCTCTCCCCCACCCCACCCAAGATTTGGGGAATTCCAAATTGTATTGATTTTGACAAGAAACAAAGCTTCCCTCTCCCTAAGGAATTCAGATCTTTCTCTCTCCCTCTCTCTCCACTAGCCCTTAGCAGCCAGTCAGGTACATGAACTGGTGTCAGCTGAGTGTTTCCACCGCAGATTTCAATCGAGGAGTCAGTGAGGTAAATATAAATTTATTAGCATGGTGGCTGGGTAGGGATGTTCTATCCAGATTATTTTTGCTTAAAGATAATTGTGTGTGTCCTGCTTCATAGCTCTCTAGAGCTGCCCCAGTTTATGCCTATTTTCTAGGTAGGATACTTGGCTGCCTCATCAACTCTGCGAGCCTCTGCTACCTTCCAATAAATTTCCTATTCAGATAGTGTTGTTTCAGTCACATGCCAACAAGGAATTTTGATCTTAGGCAAACCACTTAGAAGGCTCTTCCATAGAGATAATGAAGGCCTGAACTAAGGCATTGGTAGGGAGGAGGGAAAGTAAGATGGATGGATAGATAGACAGATAGATCGATTTAGATATAAAGAGGAAGAGTTCCTGGCACAAGGTATGTACTCAAAATTTGAATGCATGATTGAATAATAGGAAAAATTACTCTTAGGTTTCAGTCAATTTTGTTGCTATTAACCAGAAAGGAAAATACAAGATGAATCTTTTTGGAGAAAGCTGCTTTTGAGTTTCAGGTTCTAGTAGTCCCATATTAAGGACTCATACAGAAATTTCTAGAAGACATTTGGATATAAGTATCTTGTCTGAACATTTAGATTTAGGATCCATTAAATATAGTCATAACTGGGACCATAGTGGTGGATAAAATTACCCAGGATAATTATCTGCAGGGTAAGAAGAAAGCCTGATGATTGAGGATTTAGGGCAGAGGCAGAGGAAGAGCCCATGAAAGAGAAGGAAAAGTATGGCTATAGACAAGATAGGAAAATGTCATCAGGAGCATCAAATTTGTTAAATAAGGTAGGGACTTAGAATTTAACAACAAAGATGTAATTGGAGCTCTTGGCAAATGTGATTTCTGTAGTGGTGTGGGTATGTGAGCCAGATTGCGGTGTATGAAGAAGTGAGGCAAAGGAGAGACTTTTGAAAAACAGGGTAGAGCCAGAAAGGAACTTGGGGCTGCAGAAAGGATTTTAAAGATGGGAGAGGCTAGAGTATGTTTAAATGCTATGGGAGGCTTCCCTGGTGGCGCAGTGGTTGAGAGTCCGCCTGCCGATGCAGGGGACACGGGTTCGTGCCCCGGTCTGGGAAGACCCCACATGCCGTGGAGCCGCGGAGCGGCTGGGCCCGTGAGCCATGTCCGCTGAGCCTGCGCGTCCGGAGCCTGTGCTCCGCAACGGGAGAGGCCACAATAGTGAGAGGCCCGCATACCGCAAAAAAAAAAAAAAAAAAAAAAAATGCTATGGGAAAGTGCTCATAGAGAGGCTGAAAATCAGAGAAGGATGTAGGGGGAAGTCCCTAAGATGCTGGTTGAGTGGGATTCAGAGTTCAGGTGGAGGAGGGACACCTAAATCCTGCAGAAGAGAGACGATAGGAAATAAGTATAGGAGGAGAGATTCTACTTCATGTCCTTTAAGTCTCTGAAGGAGAAAGCAAGATCAACTGCTGAGAAGAGAGTGGAGTACGCCAGGAGAGTGGCGAGTGAGTTGAAGCCTTGCCAAGAGTATCTTGCCCAATTGAAGTTGGAGATCACACAATTTTAGAGCTATAAATTAGCTGATTTTCTCTACCTGTGTTCAATAGCTTGGGAGTAGGAGCAGAGAAGGGCCAACCACTGGGATGATACACATGGAGGCAGTAGGAGAATAAGTGGAACGGGAAATCAAAAGGGTGAGCAAATTTTGAGTGCTGGTGAGTGTTGGAATGACATTGTGATGATGGAATGCAGGCTGGAAAGGGATAATGGGTAACCCAGGGGCCTGCATGAAGAGGTGTTAGAAGACTGGAGATCTAGATAAACTCACAAGGAAAATCACAGAATGAGAGAGATGGAAGGAAAGGAAGGCTGTGGCAAAAGACAGAAAGACTTTGGAGTTTAAGGTTTCATAGGAAAAATAATTCTGGGTGATGAAATGATCCGAGGAATGGCCTTCTGTGTTACTTGGGAGTGAGTGGGAGTGAAGGTCTGTTGACTAGAGGTCAAAACAATGTGAGGCTAGAGCAAAGGAATGGGTCCTATATGCTTAAATGACCCAGGATAATGGCAGAAATCAAAATTAAAGACTGAGTCAGAGGTCAAAATTTGCTAACAATTTTATGAATGGTAGGTATATGGAAACCACAAGTTGAGAAGTGGAAAATGCAACAAACTAGGACATTAGTGTAATGTTATTTCCATGTCTCAGTAAGCAGCCCTTCCCTGATTGCTATGTATTTCCTCACTCGACAGAAAGCTCTGGAGGGCAGGGCCTGTCTTATTAATCCCATAGCACCTTACCCAGTTCTTGGCAGCAGATGGAAAGAAGAGACCATACAATCTCTTTACTCTAGAAAGTCCTGATTCTTTATTCCTATTTACACAGCTCTCAGTCCCTGGAATCCTATAAGTTCCTCTATCATACTATATGTAGAATTTATCTATTCATATGTCTGCTTCTCCCATCATTCTATAAACTTTGAGAACAGGAACTGTCACATTCATTACTGTAATCCCAGAGGAAACATTCTATCTGATCCACATTAAGGACGCCAGTGTTTGTCAAATAAATAAATGAGTACATAAACGAATGAACCTCTCAGCTGTTAAGAACTACCATTCCTGATTTAAGCACCACTGCCAAGTAGTGGGCTTTGGTCTCTTCTTCCCATTGATGCCAAGCACTGGGTAAGATGCTGTGGAATTAATCTAATGAAACAGGCCCTGCCCTCCAGCAGCTTTCTGTCAAGTGAGGAAATACATAGCAATCAGGGAAGGGCTGCTTGCTGAGACATTACATGCTTTTATATTCTGATTTAATCCTCACAACAAGCCTAAGTAGGAAGAGGGGAAACTGCAGCCCAGAAAGTTTCAGCATCTTACCCCTAAGACACACAAGCAGTAAATGTTAAAGCTGACATTTGAATACAGCTCTGACTTCAAAACCTATTTTCACATTATGTTGCCACCAAGCCTAGTCTAAGTGTAACAACTAGGACTTATCAGAAAACCAGGTTTAGTGGATCACTCCACAGTGCTAACTTTATCATTAAGGCAATGATTCCCAAGGGATTCTTTTTCCACTTGCTACATATGCTAGTCCTGTGAGAAGCAGATGCTAAGATGAGATCAAATGTGCAAGGATTTTAATAAAAACATGTAAGAAAATGCCCTGTGAGGGAAAACGTGGAGGGAGGGAGGGAGAGAGAGAGAGAGAAGGCTGGGAGAGCCATTAGACCCCAGAAGCAAGTGAAGGAGAGGGAAAGAAGGTTGGATAGAAGCATCTTACATTGCCATGTAGTCTTATGAAGGTTGCACAAGGCAGAAGGGGAGTCCTGGAGCCCAAATCCACCATCAGAAGGAACATGTGTGCCTTAGTATCCCTGTTACAAGTCACTGGCTGAAAGCAGCTGGTAGGAGGTGTGTGGGCTCAGCACAAATGCAAGATGGATTTCAAAGCCAGCAGCTGGGGCATCATTTGGTCAATTATGCTCTCTGTGGTTGGAGGCTAGTCAGGTCTATTTCCATAGCTGTCACACCATGCTAGAAAGCTTCTTGGAGTGTTGCTTTCTGTTTTGTTTCACCTCCTCTGTTTACTCACCTGCAGACACTGAATTCCTATAAAGCCTTACTATCTTTGGTATCATCCATCACATCTCAGTAGGAGTGTGTTAAGAACGTAAATATGTTTAAAAATCCTCTTTCCTCCTTTATCACACAACCGTGTTTTTCTCTAAATAAAAAGATATGAGTATTCAAAGCCTTGACTCTTTGGACCGATTGGCACTTTGGTTGTACTACATATGCATTGATTATTGTTTATCAAACTATGACTCAAAAATCCTGTTTTGGGGCTTCCCTGGTGGCACAGTGGTTGAGAGTCCGCCTGCCGATGCAGGGGACACGGGTTCGTGCCCCGGTCAGGTTAGATCCCACATGCCGCGGAGCAGCTGGGCCCCTGAGCCATGGCCGCTGAGCCTGTGCGTCCGGAGCCTGTGCTCCGCAGTGGGAGAGGCCACAACAGTGAGAGGCCTGCGTATCGCGAAAAAAAAAAAAAAATCCTGTTTTAAGGTATATAGCCTCTCGTATAAAAAACAGAATTGGTGGTTTTATTCACTAAAACATTAAGCACCTCTGTGCTGAACATGCTATTCAAACATAAACATGAACCTGTGACTTATGAGTCTTAATTTATAGAGGTGACTGGGTGATAACACGGAGCAGTCAGTGCCATTGAAAGAAAAGTTTAGTGTTACAGTTCTCCTAGAAACAAGAAGCACAGTGTGTCACACAGGGCCACAGCGGAAGCACCAGTGTCAGTCAGGAGGCAGAAAGAAATGAGGGGGAAGCATAGGACAGAGCCTTTACTGGGGTTTCCATGGGTATCAAGGCATAGCAGGGTAAACAGTTTAGGGTTGGCTAGTTTGAATAATCCCAGCTGGTTTGGTGACACAAGGGGTGGTTCTTAGCAGTCTGGTACCTGGCCCTAGGGTGATTTAGGGCATGGGAAATGTTGGTTTGGTGTGTGAGAGTTAAGGAGGCGGCTGGAGTTTTGGACAGGAGATTGGTTGGTTTATATATGAAAGCTGGGCTCACTGACAAGCTGTTTACTGCCTCTAGGAATTAGCCAGTCCTGGGAGGAGCAGTCTCTCCCCAGCCAGCAAGGTCCCCCAAAGATGTCAAAACATCATATAAAAAATATAAAAGACCCCAACATAATTAGGAGGAAATCATGCCTTTTGATTTTCTCAGTTTCCATTAACAGTTAATGAATAGCAGAGAGGCAGAAGGCAGGTTTAGCCCATTTTTCCCCCTCATTCTGTTAAGAGCACAGGTTATTTTTTGAAAATTTAAATTATGAGAGGCTTCTATTCTCTACCCATTGCTCATGGTTTTCCAAATATAAGCTAACAAATGCTTTTAATTCTTTCAACTCCTTCCCTGACTTTGCATACTGCATTTTTGTCCTGAAGACAAAATGCATAGAAAAGGAATCAACATTTATATTCTCCTCTTCTGTGCCAGAACTCTGTTCACTCTTCAACATACATCCCATTATCCAACAAGCCTGTAAAGTAAGTATTATGACTGCATTTCCTAGAATAAGCAAAGTATGGCTCAGAGAGGTTAAATGGCTTTATGGCAGAGCACAGGTTGGAATCAGAGCCGATGAAGCCTATCCACTTTTCCAGTTGTGGCTACAGAGGAATTAAGTGAAATGAAAACAGCTTTAACATTTATTATTTAAGACACACTCTAACTTGCCATTTTATTTTGATGGCACAATATAAAAGCTAAGCATAACAAGCTAAAGCATTGCTTGCACTTCTTTTTTTTTTGCGGTACGCGGGCCTCTCACTGTTGTGGCCTCTCCCGTTGCGGAGCACAGGCTCTGGACGCACAGGCTCAGCAGCCATGGCTTACGGGCCCAGCCGCTCCGCGGCATGTGGGATCTTCCCGCACCGGGGCACGAACCCGCGTCCCCTGCATCGGCAGGCGGACTCTCAACCACTGCGCCACCAGGGAAGCCCCTGCTTACACTTCTGTAACATATCTTTTCAAGATTTTACTTTTGCTAATGTAAAATTAGACATTGCCTCTGCAGTAAACAATGTGCCTTCTTCGACACCTGCAATAAAATTTCTTAAGTTCTTTACTCTTGATATTACTATAAGGGTATTTTTGAGAGCCAAATCAAAAGAACACTACAGTGCAAATGTTATGGATCACTTTCATAATTAAAAATTAAAATCATAATAAAAAAATTCTGAATAGTTAACACTTACATGTGGTTCACACTAAAAAATTGATTATGTGCATATTTATATATAATTACACACAATTCTACAGGAGTATGCAGTGAAGTTGCCTTTTTACTTGTCCCTAAGCCACCAATTCCTCATACACACCAATGTTTTTAGCTTTTTGTTTAGCCTTTTAGTTACTTTGTGAACACACTAGTAA
Source organism: Monodon monoceros (assembly GCF_005190385.1). Lineage (NCBI taxonomy): Eukaryota > Metazoa > Chordata > Mammalia > Artiodactyla > Monodontidae > Monodon > Monodon monoceros. Next base: position 83,383,595 of record NW_021703767.1, read on the forward strand.
ATACATATATTAACTTGTAATTTCCCCCACTCCTTTTTCAAACAACCACTTTAATATATTTAAGGTAAGACAAAACAATGAGTTTTTGGTAAATAAAATTTAATACAACCATAGTCAAGTAATAATGGTTAAAAGACATTTTTTATTAGATACAACTTTTTAAAAATTAAAGACAACTATGCACAAAGTATATTTAAACAAGACATATAAGTATTAGTGTGCTGCAACTAAACTGAAAACAAAGAAATACAAAGCTTTTTTTTTTTTTTCCCCACTGTGAAGACTCTGGAGCATCTGAAAGCAAAAGACACTTGGCTGCCACAAGTCTGTACATGCTGTAAAGCACATTATGCTTTTGTTCAACTCTATAATCGTGTTGTCTTAGATAGCTCCAGAAACTCTCAACAAGATTTAAATTAAGAAACCATGGGGAGGGGTGTTGGAGAAAGAAAAAGAACTTTTTCAGGAAAGATAAATGAAAGAGCCTGTAGAAGAAAAAACAAAAGAAACAAAACAGTACATAAGAATGAAACAAAAATAAGTAGATTTACTTTTTTGACTTTAGATGGAGATATTGCAAATGATGTTTACAAGGGTTTAATCAACGTAAGATAGATGTTTTTCTTAATATCTTAAAAAGCACCTTGGCATCAAACACAAAAAGTCCCCCAATATAATAAAACTCCAAACACCCAACAACCTTTCTTAACATTTTCTTTCAAGCAACCACAAGGCTGGTGCTCATTAAAAAATTCAAGAAGGGAAATTTACTCTATAGGAAACAAGTATGAAACTTATCTAAGGTAAGCTTTATTTAGATTGAAAGAAAAGTTGAAATAGCACTAGAGAACTTAAGGCATATAAACAAATTCAGATGCAGTTATTTTGAAAACATTAAAACAAATTCTTTTCTTTGGGACAATACATAAAATAAGTTATAACTACTGGTATTCAAAACATTTTTTAATGATGATCTTTAGCACTACAAAAATTTAAAATCTAAGGCAATCACACAAATGTAAAACATTCATAAAAAACATTTAAAAAAAGTCTGAAGTATGTTGAAACTGTCTCTGGAATTATCAGTTCACACTCCTGGCTCAAGTGGTTTCTGATGACTAGCATTAGATGTGACAGTAAGTATAGCTAGCTAGTCAAACCTACTGCCTTAAAAGGCCAACCAAATTGCCCCATTCTGGTTTCTTGGTATGGTGAATTTATTTAACTAAAAGGAATAATGGGGTGAGGTGATATAAACCTGGTTTTCAATATAATGCACAAGAAATTCTAAGAAAGGCCAAAATTATGCTGAGGTTAACTGGTGTCTTGAGTTTAGGAAAATAAAGGCAGTCCACAGGAAGCCTTTAAGAGACGTTATCTTATCACTTGGCACCACATAAAGAACAATCTCTTCTCTTTGAAAATACAGTCTGGAGTAGAAGATATCTTTTCCACATATAAATCTCAAGAAACAAAAGGCACACACTGATGATTCAACCCTCTCTTTTCATGTATGGGTTCTCACAGCATTTCTTTTTTAAAAATCTATTGCCATATCCACACAACAGGAAAAAAAAAATACACCTGGTTTGTACACTGACAAAAGTAGTATAATTGAACCTTTGTATTTTCCTGAGTTTCATTTCAAAAGGGTATGACAGTAGAGATACATAAACAATTCATATTCACTAAGAGAAAATGTATCAGTCCACAAAACATTTTCATCTTTCTAAATATAAAAAAATGAATGTTTAACCACCGCCATGTGTGAAGCCCCTTTACCAAACTGAATTTACTCTAGAATCATGAACTGCAAGTTACTTAGATATGGCACTTTAAACACTCCAATTAGGCAAAAATGACAAGTTAATACCCTCCCTGAGTATTTACATCATTTTTTTGTTAACACCTGGTTTAAATGGAGTAAATACCTATATTTCAGTCATCTAGGGGAAAAAAAAAGGTTACTGAAGATACAATAGGCTACCATTTCATACCTGTGCAGTAAAGTCAGTGGGAAGATTAGAGTAGAAAAGGAAGAAGGCCTTTTTGTTGTAAAAATTAGACCACTTTATAGCTCACTCACATATAGGAACACATGAAAAATGATTAAAGTTCATGGAGAAAAAAACTGTACATTTCTGTTGACCCACAAAAAATACTTTTGAATTCCTTCCCCACTGAGGTATATCAATGGCTAGGTTTAGCAAACTTGTATCTCCCGTCAATTTGTTTCCTGATCTTGTAAAACTGTATGCATTATATAGATTCTGACTGTATATGAGTCATCATACTAATATTCATCATGTACTTTCATATGTAACAAAGTATTCTAGAAATGCCCAAATGAAAAAAATATACTTCTGGAATTGAATTTAATAAGGTCAACTAATTTTTACTTTATGTGCCTTTTTCTGATCAGAAACTGATAAAATTCTTGATGTCTGTCTGTATGTGTGTAGATGAGCATACCATCTATCTACATATATACACACATGTATTGACTATATACATACACACTAACCCAAAGGCTTATACGAGCATCACCCACCAAAAGAAAATCTGTCAACTATGTGATGACAGCATGAATATAATCTGATACCGTTTTGGTTGATAAATCCCTTTTGATATACTAATTATACCCTAAAATTCCTTATTACTTTATCAATGCTAACATCATTATTTATCAAAAATCAGTAAAGGAAAATAAATAATTTAAGAAAATTAAAGTATCAGTTGGGTAACTTTAAAAATTGTTACTTTAATTTCATAGGATTCAAACTAAGTTCTTGGTGGCCTACTTAATTTATGTAGTTTTAAATTATGTAGAGAAAAAAATTAAACAATATTGGCATGAGGTCCATGTTTAAACAAATTCTGTTTTATAGGATTTCAAATTTACTACAACAGACACCTGAACATTAAAAATAAATGTATAACAAAATACAAGTAAATAGTTAATACTTTTATAATAGACAAAAGTACTAAAATACAGGTTATGTTGAGAAAGTCTTCTTTGTGTGAAGTGTCTATTTATGGATGGGCATGATCTTACAAATACACATGAAAATAACAAGTATCATTTGTATAATTCTCAGCATTTACAAAACACTTTTCTCATATACCACAAAGAATTTCTGAACTACATAGGTTCCATTATCTACAAAAGGTATGATGCAGAAGTAGAAGTTTACTCTAAAATTAAAACAAGTATCCCAATTGTATCTACTATTGTCTTTCAACTAAGATGGTAGAAAACTGGTTTCTGAATTGCTCTGATAATTATCACAGAAAGGTATACATCATTTCAAATTATGATCTGAAAAATTAAAATTCCTTAAAGATTTGTTAAGTGTTTTAGAGTTTTCCTCAGAATTCAGATTCCAGCTAGGCATTAAAAGTTGACTCTGTATAGGTTTATTTGAAATCTTTGCATCATTCTAAAATGAGAAAGAAAGAGTAGTTTATCAATGTTAGGTTTTTGATTACTACCTTGGTTTTAACAGAAATCTGGTGACACTATAATCACATATTTGCATCATTTCTCCTATGGCAAATATATAATTATGATGTGAGACAACAATAGTGCCTGGGGAAGTCGAAATACAGCAGGCTACCTGAACATCCCTAAAATGTTTTAAATTATATCTGTCCACCCAGGAATATCAATAATCACGTACGCTATAGTTCCTGCCATACCATTTGCCTTAGAAAAAGTTTTACACTCTTCTCTGAAAACCAGTAAGCTTTATAAACTGGAGTTGAAACAGCTAGACAAAGGCAATTTGATGTAGAGAAGCTTGAGAATATTGATCACTATTTTACACAATGGGTACCAAATGAAAGATTTACCTTAGAATACTGCAACTACTGCTGTTAGTTTCTTCAAATAGCTAATTTTAAAAGAAATATGGACCCACTGAGACAGGTGGTCCCTGCTTTATCCTTTAAGGGCAGCTTAACAGTAGAGACTCCCAGGATTTTTAGCTGTTCACAAGAAAGTAGGATAACCAGGAAGAGGTCCTCACCCAAAGCACCATAGTAATGAGGTCAAACCCTACTGGGCTACGGAGAAAATCTGTCCCTGTTTTTCACAAGATAATATTGCAAAGTGGATTTCAACTCTTCTGCCATGTTCAAGAAAAGGCGCATCCCTTAGAGGATTTAGAGATGATATATAAATACTTTTGAGAGCCACAGTGGGTCATTTTCCCTTCAATGGTCTTAGATGATTTTTTCTTAGGAACATGTAATTTTAATCTCCATTTTAAGGGCACTTGCTTTTGTATCTCCTCCCCCCAAAATACCTTTAATATAAGAAAATAATTCTAAGAATGAAGTCATAATAATTCAGTATTTTATGATACTCAGATTGTCATCATTACATTTTTATCAATTACAGAAAAAAACCCACAATAAAATTAATCAACTTGGATGTATTTTTTAGTGACAAAGATTTTTAAAAGTGGTTTTTCTACCTTAGAATGATTCTAAGTATTCTAAGCATTATATGAGTCAAACTAAATGAAAACTTGCCATGCAATTATATATATATATATGTATGTGTGTATATACACACACACACACACACACACACACACACATATATGTGACAAAGTAAGGAATATACAGTCTTGCAGATAAACATACATAAATGAAGAAACCATCACAAATTCCTAAAAGGTATGCAGGCAGACATTATTTCCTACTCCACATAGGTTTCTTACAAATACTCACAAAGGTACACTCTCAAAGCCCAAGCAAAGACCACTATTACCTTCAACAACAACAAATTTTTTTTTCCCAAGTACAGAAAAGGCTTTATTACAGTTTGAAAGATTGACATTTTGGGGAGAAAGGCACGACAATTATTATTTTTACTTTTCTGTGCATATTGCAAAAAGGAGATATGTCAAGTTCCCACTCTGGAGTTTTTAAAACCTCTCATCTTGGATTGCTGTGGCTTCTTGGGTGAGGTATCCTGGTTTTAGAGCTTAAAGCATTTCTCATTGTATCTATGAATAGTCACACATCCATGATAGGACACTGGCCTGGGCATTGCAGCTACCCCTGTGATGATACTTGTTGCAGGATCATAACAGAGAATAGTGTCTGTGGCTTCTCCATTTTCCCGTCTTCCACCCAGGATATATATTTTACCATTACATACAGACATACCACAGTTTTCCTGTTCAACCAAATTAAAAAAAAAAAATTAACTGTTGACAGTAAGGGATTTGGTAGCAAACTGAAAAGTAAAATAAGACATGCTTTAACAAGTCAAAAAAGGAGACACGAAATAATAAGCTCCCTTTTGCCCAACTCCTGCTCTATGTGTGAATACTAGGTAAATTTGCATGGGTGAAGGGAGTGTTAAGATAGAATATATGTCACTAATTGGGGTCAAGATATGGGAGGTGAAGTGGGGGTGGGGGATTGAGAGAAGGGTTTTAGTTAATGGTAGTTGAATGAAAACATCCTTGAAGACTTGCTTCTCCTATTACAGGAAGGTCCTTTATTATAGAAAGTGGCTATTACATGATCAAAGGGTAGGAACATTATTCATTATAGGGGATTACCCACAAGTTGAAAGAATGAATGAGAGTTATAACCAAATTAAAGAAGCACTGTTATTAGGGGCCTTGGATGGGGCACAGAAACTCCCCAGTTAACATTTTATAGTTAACTTTCCATGCAATGAGACTCTTAGCTAAATTTTACTCTTCTCTGTCAGTAATACAATTACTATATAAAACAAATACTCTTGCAAGGATAAGAGTGATTCTTCAAAGAAAGAAATTATACTAAAATTGTCTCACTATTGCATGAATCTGGTTATGCTGCAGGTCAATTATTCTTCCATTTAAATTTCACTTTAATTCAGAAAGTTATTGTATATTATTATCCTGTTTCCACATAATCAGCAATGAGATGGGTTCTACCAGTGAGTACAATAAACATTTTTACTTGATCAGATTTGCTATACATAAATTTCACTCTTGTAGAAAAAATTAAATCTTGGTGGATTTCTATAATAGAGGATAGTATCTTTGGGTCTAGAAGAATTAGTGAGTATTTTAAAATGTCTACATTAGAGTTTATATACACCCATATTGACTTGGGGCCCATTATCATCAATGAATGACAAACTTTTATGTAGAATACCACCCATGGATTGTACCAATTATGTACCAGACTATAACATTTTCCATCTAAAGCACAATGAGCTCTTTCTATAAATTCTGAAAGTTCTGAACACAATAAAAGACAACATCCTTAGTTTGCAAGTACAAGCTGGCTTGCACTATTGAACTTTACAGTCACTTTGATGATGATTCTTAAACTATATAATTATAGGATCTATCTTGTTATTAACATCATTTCATAAATAGTGCTCAGAATTAAATGAAGCAAGCAACCTTCAGAACAGATATTCATTCATATCAGGAAATTACTTGCATAGTAGTTTATTTCACTCTATGAAAGTCTCAAGAGTAATGGCAGCTAGTAAGAAAAATAATTCATCAATACATGAAGTTTTAATGTTATTTTTCATGACTTAAATGAAACACAATCTTAATATTGTAAAATATACCCCTCTCCTTAATTATTATTTTTTATAATGCTTAATGCTTAAATGTTAAAATGCCAACAATAAAGAAAAAGAATCAGATTTCTTTTCAATTATTATTCTAAACTTTAACGACATTTTAAATACCTAGTCCGCTGAAGAAGGGTAAAAAAAAAAATCTTCGTCAGTAAAAAAAAAAAAAAGTTCCTGATGAAAGTTAAAAAGCAAAATATGTTTAAAATAGTAAGTTGTGGAATTTAGGAATTATGCAAAGTCAAAAGGCATGGAAATGGCGAGGTAAAAACAGAGAAAAAGGCTGGGTCCATTAGGACTGGGAAAAAAAAGCTCATTTTTTCAGTTCTTTTTTTGTCATTCAACATTCTAAGCATTTAAAAACACCACAACCTTTGACTCAAATAGCTGTCTACCATGAAATTACGGTTGATTTATCGTTTTTCATTTGATTTGTATTAAAAGGGTAGGCAGGACTTCCCTGGTGGCGCAGTGGTTAAGAATCCGCCTGTCACTGCAGGGGATATGGGTTCAAGCCCTGGTCCGGGAGGATCCCACATGCCGGGGAGCAACTAAGCCCGTGCGCCACAACTACTGAGTCTGTGCTCTAGAGCCTGTGAGCCACAACTACTGAGCTCACATGCCACAACTACTGAAGCCCGCGTGCCTAGAGCCAATGCTCTGCAACAGGAGAAGCCACCACGATGAGAAGCCCGCACACCGCAACGAAGACTGGCCCCTGCTCTCCACAACTAGAGAAAGCCCAAGCACAGCAGTGAAGACCCAATGCAGCCAAAAAAAAAAAAAATTTACCGAGCACCAATCAATCAATGCAAGATACATGAGATGAGTTAGAAAACACAGTATCCTTAAGAAGACTGAATTCCAGTATAGAAATGAACATTTATAACTATAAGGAAATTTATCACTTGCATTATAGAGGTGTTAAGTGTAGTGACAGATCAGAAAAACAAGAGATTAATTCTGAACAGGGCAACCTCAGTTTGTTGTAACTGTGAAGTGGTACTTGAAAGATGAGTAGAATTACAAATAGAGAAGGTAGAAAAGGCATTAAAGGCTAAGAGGACAACATGAATCAAGGCAAGAACACATACCATCTGGATAGCAAATGCAAGCAACAGATACTTAATGTAATTTGGGTAAAGGTGAAGAAAGTGAAGCTGAAAAGGCAAGAAGAGGTCAGACAACAGGAGACCTAGAATGAGGTGGGAAAACTTTTAGATTTTATTCAGTACATTTCCAGAGAAGAGACATAATTAGATTTGCTGAAAAATAACTGGTGGTAAAATGGGTTAGAAAAGCAAGACATTAGAGAATGGAACACTACTTAGAAAATACTGTTTTAGTTTAGGTAAGAACTGATGAGAACCTGAACAAAAGCAAGAACCACAGGAATGGAAAAGAATAGGAGAAACTCTTGAGGACACAGAGCTGATATGATGGATTGATTCAATTTAAGAGAAATCAAGAAAAATTTTAAAAATTAAGTTTCTAGGTGTGAAATAATAGAAAATACATATCAGCCTCTGCCCCCAGTTCCTGACACAGAGCTCCGAAATCCCTTGCAATTTCCTGGTTGATGGGAGTGTCTTTTGTTCTAAGGAGGGACTGCTGCTGGGCTCCTAGATGGGGGTTGGTCACCAGAGAAACCAAGCCATAATTAGAAGCTTGTAAGTTTCACCCCACCCTCCCTTTTCTGGAGAGGGGAGCAGGGCTGGAAACTGAATTATAACTGATCATGTCTACATGATAAAGTCTCCATAAAAATCCCAAAAGTATAGGATTTGGAGAGCTTCTAGGTTGGTAAATGCATCTATGTCCCAGGAGGGTGGTGCACCTCAAATCCATGAGGACAGAAGGTTCTCTGCTTAGGACCCTTCCAGACCTGACCTTAGGTACTTCTTTATCTGGCTGTTCATCTATGTCCTTTGTAATATACTTTATCATATAACAAACCTGTAAACATAAATAAGTAAGTGTTTTCCTGAGCATAATTACTGAACCCAAGGGGGGGGGGCTGTGGGAACCTTGATTTATAGCTGATTTGTCAGAAGTACTGGTGAAAACCTGAGACTTGAGACTGGCATGTGAAGTGGTGGCAGTCTTGCAGGACTGAGTCCTTAACCTGTGGAACCTGAAGCAAATTTCAGGTCATGTCAGAACTGAATTGAATTGTAAGACACCAGCTGAAGACAGAGATCGGTTGGTGTGGGAATAAACCCACATATCTGGTGTCAGAAGTGCTGTCAGGGAGAAACAGAGTTTTTCCATTCACTAGGTTGTTTGGAAACAGAAGAAGTAAACTTGGGGAAGAAGGTGAATTCTGTTTTAAAGTCTTGGAATGCCACAGAAAACATCAAATAGGCAGTTGGAAATTTGAGTCTGGAGCACAGGGGAGAGGCTTTAATGGAGAGTAAGATTTGAAGTCATCAGTACTGAGCAGTACATGTGATCACTCAGGAACGGAGTATAAACTGGAAAAAGGGCAGGGAAAAGAGGCTCAAGGAATACCCATATTTAAGGGTTGGGTAGAAAAAAACAAGAGAACATGAATGAGACTCAGGAGATTATTAATGACCTTTGGGAGTACAGTCTCTCTAGAGTGGTACAGGTAGAGCCAGATTTCCAGCATCAGAGCCATCAAGCATTTTGATGGTGGAAGGAAAGAGGGTAGAGCCATGAAACAAAAGGCCAAGGGAAGGCCTTTATGGGGCAGGGGTAAAGGCCATATAAGGGTACAAGTGCAGTGTGGATGAAAGAGACCCAAGTATAGCCATTTTCTTCATAGCAAAAACAACAAATTACCTAGTTTCTAACTGCAGAAGGAAAAAAACCAGTTTGAGAGAATTTCTTCTCTTTTGAAAATGTGCTAGAGAGAGGGATAAGAACTGGAGTAGGAGTCTCAAAAAGGTTAAGGGGAAAAAAACCCAACAGCCCAAGAGCAATACCTACTTTACCATGGGATGGTAAAAAGTAAGTTATTTCAGGGAAGGAAGTCCAAAAGGGAAGGGATACCTGTATGTGTATGGCTGATTCATTCTGTTGTGCAGTGGAGGCTAACACAGCATTGTAAACCAATCATACTCCAATAAAAATTAATTAAAAAATTAAAAACAAAAGTAAGTTATTTCAATAAATTCCTTGGAAGGAGTTCAAAACAAGAATACCATATGCTTTATGTGGAGTTTAAACAATTTTTGAGGGACTTCCCTGGTGGCTCAGTGGTTAAGAAACCGTCTGCCAATGCAGGGGACATGAGTTTGAGCCCTGGTCCATGAAGATCGCACGTGACGCAGAGCAACTAAGCCCGTGCGCCACAACTACTGAGCCTGCACTCTGGAGCCTGCGTGCCACGACTACTAAAGCCTGCGCGCCTAGAGCCCGCGCTCCACAACAGGAGAAGCCACCGCAATGAGAAGCCCGCGCACTGCAGCGAAGATTAGCCCCCGCTCTCCACGCTAGAGAAAGCCCGTGGGCAGCAACGAAGACCCGACACAGACAAAAATAAATAAATTTATTTATTAAAAAAAAAAATTTTTTTTTTTTGGAAATAATCCAAGCATACATGAAACACATAAATAGTAAAGTTACTGTATATTCATACTGGTCCTGTACTTGGTCTCTCCTACATTGATTATTCTTTTGGACTGTTTTATGTTATTACCTGTCGGCTGAATGTATTCTGTACATGCATCCAGTAATCTTCAACGGGATCATAACAGTATATTGCCTTGGTCAGTCCACCAGCAACATATATCAGGTTGTTTAAGGATACGGCTGTTATACACCTCTTGGCAATTGGGATAGCTGCACGAAGTAGCCAAGAATTGGTTTCTGGATCATAAGATTGAACCTAATAATATATAGAAGTACTTAATTAAAATTTCTCAACAAAAATGCAAATTTACATAATAAATAGTCTGCCAATATACAGAAACATGATTAAAAATAAAATCCCATTAATTCACAGAATTAAGGGAGGTTGGCTTGAGAGTAAAATATCTGAATTATGAAATTCTCAAAAGAAATACAAATTTATCACTATCAAGTAGAATAGAGTAAGAAACACAGACCGTTTCCAAGATGAATGGCTAGCAGGTTTGCTTTTTTTTTTTTCCATTAAAAATAAGTCTTCAAAAAAAATAAAATAACAGTCTTATAAATTCTGTTATATAGGATAAGTATGCCTCAATTTGAATATAATTTCTTCACATGTTTAGGGAGTCCTTTCTTCAGAAGAACACCAGCAAACCTCAATTCAGGATACTTTGAATTATCACAAATTCTGAATTAATGAATTCTAAATATGTAACATTTGACATTATATTAAAATTTAATTTAGAAAAAGAATTTATTGATTGACAAAGTTCAGTAAACTATTGTTAAATGAATTAGGCATTACACTCTTGTTTGCAGAATAAACGGGGTATTTTCTGAGATGTCAGGATGGCACATGTTCTTTCGTCTCACGAATTCAATGAACTGCAGCAGCTTTGAGCCATCCTATATTTACATTAGAGAGGTTTTCTTTTCTTTGTTCTAAGAATATTTTCAAAGTATGCAGAAAATGACCCAGTTGGAAGCAGTACAGTATCTTACCCTTTGCTAATTCACTTCCCAATTGTTTTATGTGAATAATTTTTTGATTTTGTAAACTATACCAGTAAAAAGTTTTAAAATGGTTTATAGTATAATGCTGAGATCAGTTTCATCTCAAAAAAACTGGATCACACTTTTAACAGAAAATTGTTGGATATGTTATGATCTCACTTTATGATCTCACTTTAGTAACTTGAAACTCAATGTTTTCCTCCCTAAGTATAAAGTACCAGACAATTTTTAAAAGCCCCCTCACTCTAAGGGACCAAACTACCTACTTGATAGGCCTTCCATATTTCTCTTCTTGTGTATATCATTGGTAATTTCTATTTTAAAAAAAAAAGAGAGAGAGCATGGCTTACCTTATCAGAACAAGTATTATCATCAGGTCCTCCACCAATCACAAACAATTTGCCTATACAGCTAGTCACGGCAGGAGAACTCACTGCTTCCTTAAGGGGGGCAACTTCAGTCCATCGATTTGAAAAGGAATCATAACATTCTACACTGCTAAGTCTGTTTTGCCCATCATAGCCTCCAACAACATATACCTATATGTAAAATACATGGAGAAATCTTAATTATCAAAAGTTTGAATTTTTAACTAGTTGGCTAAAGAATTAAGGGATGGGGGCTTCCCTGGTGGCACAGTAGTTGAGAGTCCGCCTGCCGATGCAGGGGACACGGGTTCGTGACCCGGTCCGGGAGGATCCCACATGCCGCGGAGCGGCTGGGCCCGTGAGTCATGGCCGCTGGGCCTGCGCGTCCGGAGCCTGTGCTCCGCAACAGGAGAGGCCTCAGAAAGGGGAGGTCGGTGAACCAAAAAAAAAAAAAAAAAAAAAAAAAAAAAAGAAAGAATTAAGGGATCTCTCCCCTTTAAAAAGCCCTTGGTAACTGTAATTGCAATATATTTAGCTCAGTTTCTGGACCTTTAAAAAAAATTATCATTCTCTCACCACCACCAAGGAGCCTTTTTAGACATTTTTTTCATAGTAGCCCCCTCCAGTGAAATTTTTAATACCACAGATATATTGTATATCTGTTTATATATTGTATCTGTGCTTTATACACAAAACAGTATGATTTTTTTTCACCCGCCCAAGAACCAATCTTCATCCCGTTAGGAGCAATATTGCTTGCACTGAGAATTACAGGATTTAGCACAAATGTTCATACTCATGGATGGTGAAAATACTTGAATATTATAAAGTAATAAAAGCTATGAAACTAAAGTATTAAGTAAGGATTACTAGACTGTGAGATCTTTGAAGGCAGGGCCTATCTTGTTCTTTAATTTAGTCCCTGCAGTACCTAGAAAAGTACCTGATACATTATGAACTCTAGAATGTGTATTTCAAAGGGCTTCCATGTACATTTTCTTTTCACAAATGTGAGGAAGGTAGGGCAGATGAACTAATCAACAAGCCATTAATTAAATCAGTTACATGCAGAATAATCCATTAAGCATCACAAGATATACAAGAAACTTTTAACCTATAGAAGCTCTCCTAAAAAAGAAAAAAAAAAAGCTCTCCTGTTTAACACCTATAATTCTTTTAATGAACAGTCATCATCAACTCTTTTCTGCATCCATATCTAATTAACTATTAAGTTCTACCAAGCGTTCTTTCCCAGCATCTCTCACGTCTGTCCCTTCCTTTTGTTTCCCACTGCCACCATCCTTGGGGTCCATATCATTTCACACCTCTCAATCTCCTGGTCTCCACTCTTGTACTCTCTGAACCACAGATTAATCTTCCTAAAACACCTCATCAACTCCTTTTACTAGTTTAACAATGAATGCCTAAGGGTCAAGGCCAAACTTTATACATTGTCATTTAAGTGTGTCCACAAGTCTATCTTTCTGTACTCTTCCAAATTTCCTCAGCAGCCAATGTTATTTCAATCTTGCATTTCTCACATTATGTGAAAATTATCTGTTGATGGGTTTGTTCTCCCAACACCAGGCAGCCCAGAGAGGTTAAGTAACTTATTCAAGGTCATGCAGCTAGAAGGGGTATGGAAACTGTGGCACAATGTAGTACTTAAAGGTATGGACTTTGAAATCAGGAGAGGCAGGTCCATATTTAGCTCTGCCACTGCAAGTAAGACCTTGCTTGGGCAGTTTACCTATCTTCTCTGAGACTCCATCTTAATTTCCTCAATTTAAAAATGTAGACAATAATAGTACCTATCACATAATATAATTTTGAAGATTAAACTTTATTACTATTCCCCTACCTGCATAAACTAAAAATATATGCTGTGCGCCTTAAGATAAAAGGCCTCTAGATTAGGGAAATCTGAGCTTTTACCCCTGCTTTATCACTTTCTGTGCAACCTTGGGCAAATGACTCGATCTCTCTGGATTCAGTTTCTTTGTAAACTAAAGAAGTTACATTAAATATTCTCTAAGATGCCTTCTTGCTCTAAGAGTCTATATTCCAAATCATCCTAGGTTTCCTTAACAGAGTGCATTTACAACTTTAAATAACTTTCTGTGTTTGAATTCAGCCTATATTGTAGTTTTTGGGATAACTGTTTTCCATGAATTGAGTACTTGCTGTGTAAGGTAGGAAGGATTCCTTTTATTTCTTGATTTAGTGCTTCCAAGTTTTGGGCACCTTCAAGTCAAATATACTAATATTTGTCAAATAAATTTGTGTTCATCAATCCATATATGATATTTGAGACATCAATCTTTTTCACATGCCTCTGTATGTTCAGACTAAATAATTATAATGTTTTTAGTAAGACCTCATCTCTTTTCAACACCTTAATTATTTTAGCTGCCACTTTCCAGTAATATTTTGTCATCCTTGAGGTATAGCTACCAAAACTGTATATAATATAGTAGGTACTAACAAACCAGTGGTTTTAGAAAATACTCTATTAGTATTTTATTTCCATTACATCTACCTCAAAGTCCTCATTATTTCATTGCTCTTATAGACAGCAGCAACACAGTAGATCAATACCCTTAGGAATTAACAATACCTTTCAAACTGCACTTTGAGAAGCTCTAGTATTCTATAGTATAGAGATTTCAAGACCTTTCTGTGGGGAGATAGGAGGAGGGAATCAGAACTGATGGGTGGCTGAGTAGGAAGGGTTCCTGGCATTATCTCTGTTCCAACTAGAGCAGTTCTGCTTTCTCACTGGTGGCTCTAAAATGTCTTCAAGAGAGGGCTTAAGAGGCAGCAATCGGGCTTCCCTGGTGGCGCAGTGGTTGAGAGTCCGCCTGCTGATGCAGGGGACACAGGTTCGTGCCCCGGTCCGGGAAGATCCCACATGCCGCAGAGCGGCTGGGCCCGTGAGCCATGGCCGCTGAGCCTGCGCGTCCGGAGCCTGTGCTCCGCAACGGGAGAGGCCACAACAGCGAGAGGCCCGCGTACCGCCAAAAAAAAAAAAAAAAAAGAGGCAGCAATCTTTTTAGAAGAGAGTACTAGGGGACCAGACAAAAATATACATGCAGTATATTCAATATCTTATGATAACCTATAATGGAATATAAGCTGCAAACAAACAAACACCACCCCTAAAACATGAATCACTATGCTGTACACTTGAACACAATATTGTAAATCATCTATACTTCAAAAAAAAATGTGCGAGCAAGTATGCTGCTTTTATTTAGATTGCTCATTAATTTGCAGTGGCTTTGGAGGAGATGATAGAGACAGAGGCAGGGAAGGGCTACAGAGTCCAAGTTAGCCCTTGATACACAGCTGTATTTTTATCTGCTTTATGTAATAGCTTTTTATATTAGATTTAACTTCAAAAAAGTTACTAGTCTACTAGTGATTCAAAAATCACTAGTCTACAAGTGATTCTCAAGTTCCTAAGGACAGTAAATGGTCCAGAATCAAATTACATGTTTTTCATATTTATTAGCTGCAGCCAATAATAAGTTTGCTTTAAAATATGTTGGTGAGTTTATCTTAACACTTATTTGTTTTGTCCCTACTTGTACAAATAAAAAAGATAAAATAATATCACTCTACATAAATATATCTTGGCCTGAATGCCAAAGTCAGTAAAAGGAAAAAGACTGCTTGGATTAGACATTGGCCTGTTTTTGTACTTGATGTAACTGCTTTATTTTCCAGTGCTTCTCAGTCATTTAGGCCGCACTGGTGCCTGAGAAGAGAAATGTGCTGCACTGCTACAAATTCCTAGTTGGGAGAACAAAATATCCATTCAAAAGTACAGTGTCAAATTGTTTATATCTTCAGTTTATGTATTGAGGTTAGAAATGGAAGGAAATACAATCTGAGTTCAAAATACCCAGAGGGTGAGTAAAATCAAGGATTCATCTGTGGTATTCATTCTGGAAACGTAACAGCAATAATAATAAAAAGTGGTTTCTCTTACTTTACCAAGGAGGACAGCCATTTTGTGACGCCATCTGCCTTTATTTAGAGAAGCAACTCTGATCCAGATATTCAACTGTGAGTTATAAATCCAGACATCACGGCCATTGATTCTTCCACCTTTAAATGCAAAACAATGCGCCCACACTAACATGTGTATCACCAAGGGATCTTTGCCAAAGGCATAGATAATGAAAACATTGAGTTATTCACCCAGTCCGAGAATTTGAGGATTCAGTTCAATAAATGAAACAAGGACCCTCTTAAAACTTAAAATGCAAATGGTTCTACAGATTTAACTTTGTCAGTTGTTATCCTAAGAAATAATAACTATATGCCCCAAATAATAAAATGCAGAATATGAATTTACCAAATGTGTAAGACTGTTCATTTAAGAGTCAGACAACAGAAGCACCCGGACAAAAGAGTTATTCTAGAAAGATTTTTAAAAATCACCCGTTTTTTAAAAAGCATACCATTGTACAAAATAAAGTATGCGTTGTTATACTGTTCAATGTGTAGTAATATAGTAACCTGCAAAGGTGGTAAAATTAAATTTAACTAACAAATTAATCAACAAACTTAATTAAACTTCAGATTATGGATCCTATAGTTATACTTTGTATATAAGTCTGTCACTTTATTGTCTGTTTGATTCTAGAGGTAACATATTATAATAAAAGTTCAAGTTAAGAATTTTAAGGAAAATCCTATTTCATAAACGTTGGGGAGAATTTCAGAAAACATGGGTGGATTAGAGATGATTAACTGAGTACTTTTCATTTTGCATACGTTACTGTGTTCCTTAAAACAAAGTAAACAGGTAAAAGTTTTAAAAATTGTACCATATTCTATATGCATTTGAGAGCATTGAAAATATGATATGGCCTATTGTTTAGTGCAGGGAACATAGTCAATATCCTGTGATAAACCAAAACGGAAAAGAATATGAAAAAGAATTTATATATGATAACTGAATCACTTTGTTATACAGTAGATATTAACACAACATTGTAAATCAATAAAATAAACTTTAAAAATATGATACAGTTGAAGGCATTTTCTGGGGAATCTTTTGTAAATCATTCTGCATCATCTTGTGCCTGTTTTTAAGAGCAAAAAGTCATTTTCAGTTTTATTTGTTGTATAATATGATCTGCCTAAGGTGGGCATATCTACTTTCACTGTTTTCTTTTGATACTGTTATGTTTTAAAATGGCCAAGCTGTGATTAAATTAAAAGTAGCTACTGTAATAATTCTTTACTTACCTGAAACAAGAATGTCATTCCTTAGAGCACAGACCGCATACTCTGATTTGGTAAATTCTGGAAGCTTAGCCAAAGACTTCCACTCTCCTGTCACAGGATCATAGCACTCAGTGTATGGAAGATTAAATCCTCCAACTCGTTCACAGCCTCCAACGACAACTATCACCTCAGAATAGCCAGTTGACCTAAAATAATTATTATAAGAATGCAAAATTAAGATACCCTCAAGATCGTTTAAAACCCTAAAAGCATACCATTGTCATAAAGAAAGTAGAACACTATTATAAAGTAAACTGTTTATTCTCTCAGTATATGCCAACTAATACAGCTTGCTAATTACTGACTTTGAGAACATTTACAAGGGATTTAGTGATATCATCTTTCCACAGAAAATTTCTATGGGTATTTTTTTCTACGAGTTTTACCTTAAAAGTTATAAAATGGTCCAAAGATCCTACCTAATTCAGTTGGAACCCTGGTAATATCAAGGATGACTTTCAAATGCAGTCTTGCAGCAATTCAGATATGCATAACCACACAAGGTAAGATAATGCACTTTTTCTAAGTGTAGGAAAATGGAGCTTTTTCATCAGATTGCTAGTTCTAAAAAAACATTCACAGTACAATCTAAGTACCCTTTAGAGAAGTATATGTACTTGTTCAGACACTAGTTTTAAAAATAAACTTGGGCTTCCCTGGTGGCGCAGTGGTTGAGAGTCCGCCTGCCGATGCAGGGGACACGGGTTCGTGCCCCGGTCCGGGAAGATCCCACATGCCGCTGAGTGGCTGGGCCCGTGAGCCACGGCCGCTGAGCCTGCACGTCCGGAGCCTGTGCTCCGCAACGGGAGAGGCCACAACAGTGAGAGGCCCACGTACCGTAAAACAAAAATAAATAAATAAACTTTTTTTTTGGCTGTGCCTCGTGGCTTGCGGGATCTTAGCTCCCCGACGAGGGATTGAACCTGAGCCCTAGGCAGTGAAAGCGCAGAGTCCTACCACTGGACCGCCAGGGAATTCCCTAAAAGTAATTTTTCTAAAGTTAAGTAAATTAAGGTAATCCAATTCAAAGTGTTGGGTGGTCACTAAAGATGTTAACAGAGTTTATAACAAAGAATGCTAAAGGAAAAAAGCAAGATGAAAAATTGTACAGAAGGTCTGATCAATACTATGTAAATAACGTGTCTGGAGAGAGCATACCAAAGTGCTAATGATGGTTTTCTCTGGATTGTGAGGCTTCCTCCTTTGTATCAACACAAATTTTCAAAACGATAATGAGCATGGGCTACTTTTAGAGTGGAAAAGACAACTTTTAAGAGCACTAAGGGAATCCAAAGTTTACGTTAATTACTGGCTTCTTCTACTTTGTAGTTTAAAAAGATACTGACAGGAAAAACTAAAAGCTTATCCAAGCCTTTTCTTTTTGTTCATAAGGCTCATGGAAATGAAAAAGTCTTGTAATTGCATTTTATGACTGCTACGATATTAAGTCTCACTAAGAAAAATGCTAACAATGCCTCTTCTCTTACTTAAATGTGGAGGGAAAAAAGACAATATCAGAACACTTATTTGTAGTTTTAGAGTGATGTTTTACAATTACACTAGAAAAAAACAAAGTAAAGCGACATTGGTATGTCCCTTTAACAGAGCTGCTATATTCTAGCTACACTTACAGCTATTTCAACTAATAATCATTCACCTAGTCCATGCCAGGCATACTTTTTCCATTATAAAATCAAAAATATATACTGTAGAAAAGAATTTTGTTCACAGATGCAATAAAAATTACTTTCAGGAACCCAGCAAATTATATTACCCTAACCTAGAATATAGTAAAATATTATCAGAAGGACTCAAATACTATCAATAATTTTACTATTTTCCAAATAATTCCCAAATGAAAATATTAAAAGTAAATAGTGGACAACACCAGACACTTAGTAGTATAACTAATGACTAATTTATCCTTCTTTCCATAGAAGTATTATTTCCTAAAATCTTACTTAAAATACTTCTAAGACAAACCCAGGTGATATTCCTCAAAGTCTTATTTACTGATTGAGCAAAACAAAAATTGTTAAATACTGTCACTGGGGTTCAGTCACTCCTAATAGTTTTAATACAAAATGAAGTTAATTATTACATAGAATTTTGACAGAATTTTGTTTTATACTTTCCTTATAGCAGTTTACTTGTTTTATACTTTCCCTTTGCTTGCACTTGCTTGCTTTTTCAAGACTTCTTAGCCCAGTAAACATATATTGTCTGTTTTGCACCTTGGAACAAGAAGAGAAAACAGCACAAAAATCTAATGGCTAAAACATTTAGTCTCACTAAATAAGGGATTATTTTAGTGTCTAAATGTGTAAGTATCTGAAAGGATCAGCAAACTAGTAATTTTGCCTGACTGAAGGTCTTATTTGCAACCAAATGGCTTTTAACTTAGCGACAAATCTGGTGTTCTCCTTAGAGACTGTTAACTCAATAAAATAGTTATTTTTATTTCTTGAGCTCAGAAGAACACTTATCTCAGGCAGGAAGATGACTGCCTTAAAGGAAATGGGTTGCTGCAGCTGATAACGGTGACTAGAATAGAAAAGCGGCCAAGATGATAGTATAGGATGAGTAAAATTCTGGATACCCATGCAATCTATTTTTTAGGGTGAATGTTACTTTATTAACCCTTTTAAATGAAAATTCTGATTTTCTGCTGTGACAAACTAACAGATATTTGCTGCTTTAGTATTACGTCTCACCATTTGTTCCTATGAAAGTGGGACAAGCAAATTATCTTTTATCTACATTGGTAAATATTTTTTAAAAAGCCATCACACTCTTTTATCATAAACTTGAGAAAAGATCAAATTAAAAAGTCACATTCTTTGATTTATGTGAAAGATAAAATAATTATAAATCCACAGAATATTCTAAACCTAATCAGTAAAATGGATAGTAATTACCAGGTTCAGTTAAAAATCTCAAAAAGTGAAATAAAGGACTTGTTAGCTGAAATAACAGACCTACTTATTATCAACGCAAACATGCCAGAGACAGATGAACTGCCAAACTAACTTTCATCAACGAAAAGGGTTCAGGGCTTCCCTGGTGGCGCAGTGGTTGAGAATCTGCCTGCCAATGCAGGGGACACGGGTTCGAGCCCTGGTCTGGGAAAATCCCACATGCCGCGGAGCAACCAAGCCCGTGCACCACAGCTACTGAGCCTGCGCGTCTGGAGCCTGTGCTCCGCAACAAGAGAAGGCCGCGACAGTGAGAGGCCCGCGCACCGCAATGAAGAGCGGCCCCCGCTCACCGCAACTAGAGAAAGCCCTCGCACAGAAACTAAGACCCAACACAGCCAAAAATAAATAATAAATTCATTTAAAAAAACAAACAGGGCTTCCCTGGTGGCACAGTGGTTGAGAGTCCCTCTGCCGATGCAGGGGACACGGGTTCGTGCCCTGGTCCGGGAAGATCCCACATGCCGCGGAGCGGCTAGGCCCGTGAGCCATGGCCGCTGAGCCTGCGCGTCCGGAGCCTGTGCTCCACAACGGGAGAGGCCACAGCAGTGAGGCGCCCGCGTACCGCAAAAAAAAAAATAAAAATAAAACAAACAAACAATATCTTAAAAAAAAAAAAAAGGGGGTCAAAAGGTGATCCTGGCTAATTAGAAAAATAACACATTTATTTAAAATGTGTATTTAAAAAACACAAAAGGAAATGTTTCCATATAGTGGGAAGTTGGAAGGGAGAAGGGGGAGGTGTTAGTGACATAGTCTATTTACCATTCCAAGACTCAAAAATACCTGAAAACCAACCCATCACACCAAAAACTGAACTTAAATAGAGATACAATACTTTAAGCCATAGAGAGCAAATGGCTCTCTAGTCTGCAGGATATGACAGTTAATAAACTTAATATATTAACTATATATCAAAAGAGGGGATTGGTCAGCCCTAGAAACAATAAGTAAATGAGTGAACAAAGGAATGAAAGAGTAAATAATAATCACAGAGGCAAACATTTTCTGTGCCCATTCAAGTTATTGTCTAAAGGAAAATAGAAACCTTAGCTAAGCTAACTAGAACATTACTGGGTTTTTGGTAAGAATATTTTATGGTGGGTGAGACTTTCTCAAGCCATACTAGCTGAGAAGACTCTGGTTCTAAAGACCTACTAGATCCCTTTGTTTGGATTCTAAACAACCTTTTTGAAAACTTTGGCCTCTCAACTGGCAACCTGCACATAGTTAGAGAATATGCTGGAAAGGTTGACTTAAAATATCTAGTCTGTTTGACAGTTCCACTTCTTATTGCCAATACATGTATATAAACTAAAAGATAAATGAGTTAATCAGTCTCTCATAATTAACAAATCTGCCCCTAACAGTCTGATCTTACTGTATCAAAAAAAAAAAAAGTTTCTAAGCCTAGAGGAATCATTGGATTATGGTTCATCAATATAAACGAATATAAATGACCCCTTAAGAGGCTTATGTCAGCCATAAACCTTATGGCTTTCTAAACTTAGTAAGGACAGTTTCAGCTTGTGTGGTAAGGCTTTCCACCTGAAACTGGAACAGACAGAATGCGTTCTATAAAGAAATGGTTGTACTGAAAGATTCAAAATGTTTACTCTTAAAAATAAGCAATTATATAAGAATTTATTATCAGGAGCTGATCACAGATGTGCTTATATAGCCACAAAGATGTTCATCTCACTTACTGGTAAAGAATCAGGAAGAGTTCAAATGTGGGTGGGATGGCTATGATTCACTGTAGATTTCATGTCATGAAAACATGTTTACCATCTATTAAATAATAACAGCAGACTATGAAATAGATTACAACTTTGTAAAAGAAATAATAAATTCCTAGAGAATAAAAGGGAAGAATAAAGCCAAATGCCACAGTGCTACCTCTCGGAGATGGGAATATGGATATTATTTTTTATCTCCAATTAACATAAATTACTCCACCCCCTCTTTTTGCCTCAAGTTAAGAAAGAAAAAAGGAGAAAACCCATACCTTACTATTAATAGCCACTACTGGGTTGTCTGCTCTTACATATGGGACAAGCATTTCTGCTATCACTTTTCTGCTACATGATCCTGCTCCCAAGGCCACAGGTAAACTGTTCAGAGAAGGCTGTCTAGCTGAATCAGAGATTATCTCTCCACATGAGATGGGAGACATTCAGTCTCTCTGAGTGACTGAACTTGTAATACAGAAACCAAACCCCATGAATGGTCATATTCAACCAGACTAGTGAGAGAGAATGATGCAGACATGCAGAGAAAAGCAGAGGCAAGCGTTAAGAAGACACAGCTTGGTTTCTGATGGCTTTTCCATAGCCTGTTCTAGTCTTCTTGGAAGTCCTGTTGAATTTCTGCCCTTAGGTTCTACAAGATAACGACTTCCTGGACCCTTTTAATACATATATCTGCCTTCTATGCTTACTCCGGTGAGCTGGTTTCAATTACTTGCAATCAGAATTCTGATACACTAGAGTTCAATGAACTGCAGAAAAAAACAACCTACAGATGGTTTTCAAACTCAGGAAAAGAGGCGCAATCTTCCACATTAAAGAAAGGCAAATCAAAATTATGGGATATAAATTTTCACTTTCCAGAGTAGCAAAGATTTACAAAAACTAATAATACATTGTGCTGGGAAAGGAGTGAAGAAATAGGGACTTTCGTATTTTTAGATGAAGTATAAATTGGAAGTCAATTTTTACAATATCTACCAAAATTTAAAATGCACATATCCTCTGACTGAGCAATTCCACTTCTAGTAATTTATGCTATAAACTATCAGACATATGTATAAGAATATTCACTGAGCACTGTTTGCGATGAAAAAAATCTAGAAACAACCCAAATGTCCATCACCAAGGGATGGATTAAATAAATTATGGTATCCATAAATGTGATACTATACATCTCTTTAAAAAGAATGAATTTGAAATTTTCCATAATGAAGAGTAAAAAAAAAAAAAGAATGAAGACCTATAAGTGCTAATATAGAACAACCTCCAAGATTTTTTTTTTTTTTTTTCGGTACGCGGGCCTCTCACTGTTGTGGCCTCTCCCGTTGCAGAGCACAGGCTCCGGACGCGCAGGCTCAGCGGCCATGGCTCACGGGCCCAGCTGCTCCGCGGCATGTGGTATCTTCCCGGACCAGGGCACGAACCCGTGTCCCCTGCATTGGCAGGCGGACTCCCAACCACTGCGCCACCAGGGAAGCCCAACTCCAAGATATTTTTAAGTGATTAAAAACAAGGTGCAGGAACTGTGAGAGAAGTACACTACTGTCTGTATAAAAAACAGTAGAGACGTATGTGTACACACACACACACACACACACACACTTCTATATGCAAAGAATATTTCTAAAAAGTTAAAACATACTGGTAACAGGGAGATATCCTTTGAGATGAGAACTGATATATCAAGGGTCAAGTAGAGTGAGATTAAGCATGTATACAGTACTTTTATGTAAAAATGAATTCAAAATAACAATGAACTAACATGTATAAAAATGGTAAATCATGCATCCGATGATATAGTAGATTATCAGTCTTAAGAGGGACTGGAACAAAAATTCACAACACTCAGTTCTAAAATTTTATTTCTTAAAAAAAAATCTTAACCTTAGTCTTCTCACTGATTCACTCAATAAGAACTTGAAGCTTGTCCTCATTGTGACAATCAGGTTCCTATTTTCATGTAACTGCTTATCAGACAAGAGGTAGTAGAAAGTATTAGAAGAGACAAGTACTTAATTAACCAATTCCAAACTCAAAGTGATGAACTTATTAAATCTTAGCTATCTCTATTGTTTAATGGAGTGTGGCAGATATATTTCCATAGTATGAACAATTTATACTTAAAATAAGCCATTTGATAGCAAGCATTTCTGTCTCTCAAACCACATTTCCTATTCTATAAAGTATAGCTCAAATTTAAAATGTATTTTGATTATTCATGAAACCAGCAATAATTTTTATTAAGCATTTTTGTGTCAAATACTAGGTTATGCATTTTTCATATGACAGTTCTAGTCCTCACAACAATCTTACAAGGTAGATGGTATTATGCTTATTTTACAGATGAGGAAGCTGACACATAGAGAAGTTAAAGTGCTTTGCCCAGCATCACAGAATTAACTAGTTATTAGAGCTAGGTTCTAGTCCAGAGGTCTATCTGATTCTGAAGCCAGTACTTTTGACACATCGTGGGGCTTGCACCATGTGTTTATTAAAAACAGTATTATACATTAGTACAGAAATGTAAAGTTGTATAACATATATTAGTAAAAACAACTATTCCTAAGCTTTACTCCTTCTGTGATTGGTCTCCACTATTTCTTCTTTATATACCCAAGGTTTACAACTGGCAGTACCGATTATCAAAGTTTTCATGATCTTATGTTCTATATCCTCTTCCTAGAAACCTGCCATCACACTCCATTTCTAATATAATGTATCTTGGGGTTTTTTCTGCCATTTAAGAGACACATGGGTGTATATAGGTAGACTATCCAGTATGGCGTGAGCTCTGGAAAATACTTGGCACACAATAAACACTAAAGAAATACTGGATGATGTGAAGAGTATAACCTAACTGCACAGTGGTGGGATGGGACTGTCACTGCCCTAATCCAGAGCTGATCTTTGCCATCACTAATGGTGGAACAACCAGATACGCTATGTCTCCCAATGTGATGCAATGTGATATATACATTACCTAGGATGAATTCTAATCAAAAATATTTAACTTGTCTCCATCGAGCTGAAGCTAACTTCCAGTTTCCAGGAAACAGCTAAATGCAGCTAAGCGAAACCATAAGGAAGCAATCAGACTAATACAGAAGGTGGAATATTTTTCTGGACAACTTGACCATGAACAAGTCAGAATCATAAAAAAGAAACTGTTTTGAAATAAAAGACTTCATGGAAATAACCAGATGCAATAAGTAGTCCTGGACTGGATCCAGGTTCATTAAAGGACAGTTTGGAAAAGACTGGGGAAATATGAATATGGATTGGATATTAAATAATATGAAAGAATTATTCTTAACTTTGAGGTTAATTTTGCCTATGTTATTGTTTTAAAGATGCATCTTCAAGTAAATATATATATTTTATATATGTATATAATTTAAAAAAAAAACATTGGCTGAATGATTGAATGAATGAAAAAGTCTGGGCTGGAGATATAGTTTTGATAGTCAATAGCAAGCATGGTAATCAAAACCATGAGAATAGATGAGATCATCTAGGAAAGTATCAAGGCAAGACGAAGAGAGGTTAACCAAGGGAATATCAACATTTCAGACACTAGAAAAAGCGCTATCAAATTGAAAATGAGTAGCTGGAGAAGAGGACCATGAGGGAAATTGTACTCCTGAAGCTAATGGAAGAGAGTTTCAAGACAGATTAAAGCAATTAAAAATGTCAGATCCTAAACAGAGATCAAGGTGAATAGAGACTGAAAAGAGGCTAACAAATAACAAATAGAAGGTCACTGATGACCTGATTGAGAGGAGTTTCAGTAGACTGACTGGAGCAGAAGTCAGAGGAGTGAGCTGCAGTTGAAGAAGTGGAGGCATCACTCCTCTTACAAAGTTTGTAGCTTCTCAGAAAGATGAGAACCTGTATAAATAATACATATTGTTCAGATAAGGAAATTCGTAGTGATTAGTACTAACATGCAGTAACAGGTAAGTGGACGACAGAATATAAAGGATAGAAGGTGATGGCAGAGTTGTAAAATAAAGGATTCCTCCAGATTCCTCACGTAATACATAAAATATAAGATTTACATAAAATAAATATCTGCTATTATATTCACAATAGTTTGCAAATTCAATAAAACTATAGTTTGATTTTTTTCCTACTGGCCTCCTAAAGAAAAGTGATATCATAATCTTATATAGATGTGTTTCACTGTATGAAATGGATTGGTTCCCTTAAAATTGTAATTTTATAAATCAAATAACTAAGAAAATCAGAAAATTCTCTAGTTATAACGTAAGCCTAATTACCTTTAGGCTGCACTCTGATTTCATTCCGGTCATATCTTTATAAACAAATAATTTTAATATAAATGACTTTTGATTCTACAACATATATTCCTTGGTCCCTATTCTAATCCTATGCAGATGGGAGATATGGGGGATAGATATTATTAACTCTATTTGACCCAAAACCATTCTGCCTACCACAGGGGATTCTGTTTGTAAAACTATACGATTCTACCCTTGGAAAGACCCTGTTTGCCCAGAAAAGTTCTGGAACAGCCCCAAAGCTGTTTAGCTTTCTTAAGTAATACATTTAAGAACCTTGATCTGTCACATTCTCAGGCTCAGCCAAAGTCTCTTAACAGTCCTAAATGGAAGAACTTAAAAAAAATCATCAGTATATTTTATAGAATAAAACTGCAGTTTTTGTTCTTTGTTAAAAGACTAGGAGTAAAGTAGTTTATATTTCTTTTTTTTTAATTTGTTTTTTTTTTTTTTTGGCTGCGTTGGGTCTTCGTCGCTGCGTGCAGGCTTTCTCTAGTTGCGGCAAATGGGGGCTACTCTTCATTGCGGAGCACGGGCTCTAGGCGCGTGGGCTTCAGTAGTTGTGGTGCACGGGCTCAGTATTTGTGGCTCACAGGCTCTAGAGTGCAGGCTCAGCTGTTGTGGCTCACGGGCTTAGTCGCTCCGCAGCATGTGGGTTCTTCCCAGACCAGGGGTCAAATCCGTGTCCCCTGCATTGGCAGGCGGATTCTTAACCACTGCATCACTAGGAAGTCCTTATATTTCTTTCTTATAAAACAATTACTTTTAACTAAAGTAGCCTGACTTTGAAGAGAAAATGCACTCTAACCCTAATACGAAGAAATATTACGTTCATTTTTTTTTTAAATAAATTTATTTTTGGCTGTGTTGGGTCTTCGTTTCTGTGCGAGGGCTTTCTCCAGTTGCGGTGAGTGGGGGCCACTCTTCATTGTGGTGCGCGGGCCTCTCACTGTCGCGGCCTCTCCCGTTGTGGAGCACAGGCTCCAGACGCGCAGGCTCAGTAGTTGTGGCTCATGGGCTTAGTTGCTCCACGGCATGTGGGATCTTCCCAGACCAGGGCTCGAACCCGTGTCCCCTGCGTTGGCAGGCAGATTCCCAACCACTGCGCCACCAGGGAAGCCCCTACGTTAATTTTTGTAATAATAGTTACTCAATATTGTATCCAATTTATAAAGAAGTTCAGACTGTCAAGTACTGGGAGTTTTCTTAAAGTGGGTCAGACCAACACTACACTATATAAATAATAATGGCCAATTTTTAAAGCACTTCCTATGTACCACTTTCTATGCTGAGAAGCTTAAGGATTACTGCATTAAATAGTTTCAATGGCAAAACCTGTGAAGTAAGCACCATTTTTCATAATTTTCATTTTACATATGAAGAAACAGATTAAATATTGCTATATCCAAACTAGTGTAGATTTTAAAGACATGTTATCTCACAATATGCTGAATTTTAATTAAAAACATGCTATCTCACAATATGCTGAATTTTAATCACATGCCAAAAGAATGATAATCAAAATCAATGCCAAAATTGTGGTTTGAGAGCTACGCTATAGTAAATTTATAGAAAAAGTGGAGATGGTATGGGAAAATAAACATCAGTTTCACACAATGTGAATATATTTAACACTATTAAACAGTACACTTAAAAATGGTTAGGATGGTAAATTTTATGTTATGTGTTTTTTACCACACACACCAAAAAAGTTAGCTTTGTTAGAAAAATATTTAAAAGATTCTTTACTATAATATTTCTCACAATAGCCAATTTTGGCTTATTCACAGTAAAACACGTTTAATACTATTCCTTCCCTTATTGAGGCATAGAGATTATTTTTCTACAGTTTATGAATTAAAATCTATAGGTGTTTTAAATCTAGTAACTGTGGCAATGAGAAAAGATCTGAAGCCTTGGTTTTACATCTGAGAAACCCCTCCATCTATATTAGCTTACTTACTTCACCTCTATATTTCATGCTGTCTGTTAGGAAAACGGTTAGTCTGTGAATATACAAATTGTTTTTTATAAGTAGAGGCAGTCCAACAGAGTCTAACAAAGTCTAGCTACCTTACATCCAAAGATCTTTAGGGAAAAAAAAAGTGGAATAAATTTGTTACCCTACAAAGGTTAAGAGAAATTAAAGAAATATGTTGAAACATACATAGCTGCAAAGACCCTCTGCAGTGCCATCTCGTAGCTCAGAATAACAGTAACGAAAAATGCTATTGTTGAATCTAGTCTTCACTGGCAGAGAAATTCTAATGATTTGTAATCCAAAACAAATCTCAAATTATATAAAGCAGCATGCGGATGATACATATAAATGACTACACTGAGATTACACTCAGGAAGTTTTAAAATATTTTAAAAACAAAAATTTTTGTTAATTATGTTGTAGTTAATATGTAAACAGTCTTCTTACCTGCGTGGCCTTGTCCTTGGGGACATCATTTCATTCCCAAGTATGTGGTACCGTCTTGCTTCATGCAACAGCTGATAACACTCAGGAGAATTCTGGATCAGTTGGTCCACCTCAACTGTTTGAACAAAGTAGTTGGGATGCAACAGAGGGAGTCTCACATGTGTCAGGAGCTCATGTAACAGTGGTCTTCTCAGATCAACAGCACGATAGACCCAACGCATGACGGCTTCAAAAACCATCTCCTCTTTGCCAATGACAAGTTCATCACTACAAATATAATCAATAAGTTCATCTTTGTCAAGCTCAAGAAATTCTTCATGCTGGGACACATCCTCAAAAGTCTGTAATGCAAAATGCTTGCATTTTGTGAAGAGTGTTTTGAGGGAATGGGTATCAGCAAAGCGCTGGATTCCTAAGCAATTGCAAGGATCAAGTTGCTCCTCCAAGAACTTGGCACATGCATCACGGAGAACACTAATCTGAAAAAGGCTTGATGTTTCAAAGAGATACTGTACATTTTCTGTAGTGATCTTCACTTTTCCAGTATAAACATACTGCAAAAAACATTCCATAGCTTCAGCTAAAATACCATTGATCTCAACCAACATTTCTCGGCTTTCCCTGTGGTCATTACAAAACATAGCTCTGAAGTAGCTACTACAGGCTGAGAGAACAGCTCTATGGCAAGGAAATTCTTTTCCTTCCACACAAATGATAACATCTGTGAACAAACGACTATCTCGGAATTCATTAAATATCTGGAGTATGTTTTCAGCATGGGATGATCCTGAAGAGAAGTCAAAAAACTCACGGCCTGTCAGAGATTTAGGGTCCATTTCAAAAACTTTACGCTTTGTTGCTGGTGAATCACGCACTCCGAGATCCTCTCTGTTTAGTCTTCGTCCCAATATTAGTACCATTGTTACATCAGTTGACTATATAATTGTTGAGAAATAACTGTTAAGGATCTTCCTTATGTGGCTAAAAGTAAAAAAAATTAACCCATTTCAATATGTAGAAAGTTCAGTACTCAACTGACATTTCATTTTGATGTAAACACTACAATAAAATTACACAATCAATATATTTCATACAGGCTTTAGAGCACTATATCTCATTTTAATAAAAACTGATAAATAAAAATTTATACAATTAGAACATTAGAGGTAATTTGCAATAGTAGTCCCTAAACCCCCCCAGTTGAAAAGATGCTATGTAAGTTGTGAATTACTAATAACCTTCTGTTTCCCTTTTACACAACTGGGTTTCAGTTACTGAATGTAGAGTTAAGTCAGAATGCTGTAAGACACAGAACTTGAGTACATTCAAACCCTAATATAAATGTTTATTATTTTAACATAGTGCTGCTAAGAAGAATTCAGCTATATCTATCAATGGCCTTTAAAAATATGTATGTTGTTTGAACAGTAAGTAGATAGATTGTTTTCTAGCAATCTATCCTAAGGAAATAATCAGGATTATACGGAAAGATTTATCTATAGTTGTTCAATGCTGTATTAATAGAAAATACTTAAAACAACCTAAGTACCCTACAATAGCGGATTAGTTAAACCATAGTACATATTAAGGATGGAACACAGTCCCTGCAGCCATTAAAAACTATATAGACTATTTAATGACACGGGGAAGCATTAACCAGATAGTAACTAAAAAGCAGATATCAAAACATATGCAAATGGGTATAAATACACTACCAAATGTAAAACAGATAGCTAGTGGGAAGCAGCCGCATAGCACAGGGAGATCAGCTTGGTGCTGTGTGTCCACCTAGAGGGGTGGGATAGGGAGGGTGGGAGGGAGACACAAGAGGGAGGAGATATGGGGATATATGTATATGTATAGCTGATTCATTTTGTCATACAGCAGAAACTAACACACCATTGTAAAGCAATTATACTCCAATAAAGATGTTAAAAAAAAAACTGAAGCAAGAGTTAGAGCTGGACTAGGGGTATCTGATAAGAATTTTTCTCAGATTCTCCCCATTCTAGGTAAGTCTCTAAGAATTTTTATCTAAAGCAGCCGGGAGACTTATGAAGCTCTCTGTATGCTACGTAGGCACAACTTATAGTATAGATGTATGTATGTATAAATGTTTTTACTGCTGGAAAAGGAAAAAAAATACACAAAAAACATACAAACAAAAAACATATGCAAAGAGGGATGCAGTGGATAAGACTCTGCACTCCCAATACAGGGGTCCCGGGTTCGATCACTGGTCAGGGAACTAGATCCCATATGCATGCTGCAACTAAGGAGCCGACATGCTGCAACCAAGAAGCTGGTGAGCCGCAACTAAGGAGCCCATGTGCCACAACTAAGGAGCCCACCTGCCACAACCAAATAAATAAATATTTTTAAAAATACGCAAAGAAAATAAAAAAATTTAAGTATCATTGCATCTAGGCATAGAAAAAAGGAGGCATGTATGTCAAATGATAAGTATTTATTTATCTTCTGTCTTCCTCTATTTTACCCAAAATCGGCACTATAATTATATAGTACTGGGTTTTTAGATTTTTTTAAATGTATGTTATTTATGCCCTGCTCCCTTTCACTGATAAGAAACATCCTCAAATCTCCCTCAAAAACGGCTCTGAATAGGTAACTGATGGATTGAGGCACTGGACTATAGCTATCAGTTCTCTTAAATTTTGATTTTTAAGGTGGTTCTTCTACTCCTACTCTCTTTTCACAAATCTCTATAACTTGATATGTGATCCAAAGTGTTATCTGTAATTGGCTTCTACCTCCATACATTTTAAAAATATATAAATTTATTTATTTTTAATTTTGGCTGCACTGGGTCTTCATTGCTGTGAGCGGGCTTTCTCTAGTCGCGGCGAGCGGGGGCTACTCTTTGTTGCAAAGTGCAGGCTTCTCATTGTGGTGGCTTCTCTTGTTGAGGAGCACGGGCTCTAGGCACATGGGCTTCAGTAGTTGTGGTGTGTGGGCTCAGCAGTTGTGGCTCATGGGCTCTAGAGCACAGGCTCAGTAGTTGTGGCACATGGGCTTAGTTGCTCCGTGGCATGTGGGATCTTCCCAGACCAGGGGTCAAACCCGTGTCCCCTGCATTGGCAGGCGGATTCTTAACCACTGTGCCACCAGGAAAGCCCCCATACATTTTTGCTTTCTCAAAGTTTAAATGAAAATGTGTTCAGAATGCAAAACAAAATAACATACTGCAAGTACTAAGAATTTCCCTTTGGCTAAAAGGGACAAGTAGGAAAACATAAATGAAAAGACACTCTGCTTTCTGTATCCAATAATTTTACTGTATCTGGTATTCGTTATCTGGTATCTTACTGTATCTGTATCTGATAAATTTGGGGATAGCATATTGAGTGAGTTGGATTAATATAAGGCTGATTAAAATTTTATATGAGTTAAAGGTCTTTTTATGCTATTTTCTGCCCATGAATTCTCATGGCTATTTTCTTTGATTGTTGACCGCCAAGAGGTCTTCCACTGCTTTACCAGAAAATCCTGAATTAGAATAGCTATAAAATCACCTGGTATTAAATGCATTCAACAGCAACAAGATACTTGTCTACTGCTTTGTATGTAAAAGAGACTATCTCATAGATCTGGGCTATTTCCTTCCAAGAAGCTTCTGTGTGGCTTTTTGGACAGCCTCACTTTCTCTGGACTTTCTGAGAACTCTTCCATGAACTAGTCCACAACAGCATGAAATATAAACTCTTTGTATTGATGACACACTAAATGATTTATGCAATTGTGTCTTAGGAATATGAGATGCATTTCAGAGTGTATCCTTTGGGCTTCCAAATGTAATTCAGTAGACTTTAAAATTAGACTGAATTCTTCTAAAAATTTAGCAAATATCAAAGCATCATTATTCCCATCAGGAAAAAGTAGTAAATAAGTAGGCAAAACATGACGACAATGTTTGTTCCCAAGAAATATAATGACTGAAAATAATACCTACATAAGTTAGTGGATGCAAGGGTGACTGGACTCTCAATGACTGACTGCCAAAGACACATAATTTGTCTAGAAAAGGTAGTATTCCTTTCTTTCTCTCATTTCCTCAGGAGCTTTATTCTTGGAACTAAACTCTCACTTGAAAGGAAGATTTTTAAGAGAAAGATTCTTCTGGTTAAGAGTACTCTAGAGTTTATTTCCAACTACAGAACTCATAAATGTTGTAGACCTAGTTTCAGATTGCTAGGCAGATTTAAAAATTACCTGTTTTTGGCCTATGTCCCAGAAAAATGAAGGGAGATAACTTATTTTAGTGTCTTTTGGACTGGAGAAACGGTAGAATAGGGACTGAGGATATTCGGAAGGAGTAGAAAGGAGTGTGTAAACAGTTTATTTGAGGGCTTCCCTGGTGGCACAGTGGTTAAGAAGCTGCCTGCCAATGCAGGGGAGATGGGTTTGAGCCCTGTTCCGGGAAGATCCCTCATGCCACGGAGCAACTAAGCCCATGAGCCACAACCACTGAGCCTGCGCTCTCAACTAGAGAAAGCCTGCATGCAGCAACGAAGACCCAACACATCCAAAAATAAATAAATTTATTAAAAGAAAAAAAAGAAGTTTATTTGGTAACAGAAAAGTCTGTGATGCTGCCTTCCTATCTGATCTTGAGGATAGAATTGTTCCCTGTTACTCTGATGGTCTGTGACCCCTGGTTGAAGGAAAATGATTTACATTTTCTAATAACAATGCTTAGAGAGTTTATAAACGTTATAAATATAATACCTTTTTAGCATTTGCTTGATCAAAGCCCCAGTTTTTCCACACCTAAAATAAATGGAAAACAGCAACACATAAATCAGATAGTAATCACTTTGTATATAATCGGTGTTATTTACTAATATGTTGAAAGAAGGTTTTAGTAGATTTCAGTTTGTGACTGGAAGTTTACTTCTGCATAGAAAAACCAATCCTGAATAATCCTTAAAGCAAATTAATAACTTTATGCTGTATCTAAAATAGTTTCCTTATTTATCAACTTCCTTACTTGACAATTTTATCCTGCAGTAAGGTTTCTTGAGTGAAAGATGAGTAAATAAATATTCATGTCAACATCAAGCTAACGGTGGAATTGAGATGAAGAAACATATCCTATGATAACTCTGCACTGGATATTTGAAGAATGTCTGGTAACTAATGTTTCATCTGAGTTTGGGGTCATTAAATAATTCTGAGTTGGTCTATCAATACTACCCAAAGCAAACAGTTTAGTCATTATATATTTTATATAACTATGAAAGCAATGACAAAATCTCAAGTATTCAGGGTAATTCAGGAAAAAACATTTCGGTTTTTAATTCTTAGTTATCTAGATTATCCATATAGAATCACCATGCTTATCAAGTAATTATGTTAAATCTTTTAGTATATAAATGCATATTTCTTCTGCTTTTTTGATCCTTATAGACTTTAGTACCTGTAGAAACCAACCAATTCAGCACAATTTTTCATTGTTGTTGTTGGAAGGGGAAGAGAGGAATGCTTAAGAGAGAATACTGGAACCTTGAACTGTACACAGAATACCAACAGTATTTAAGCACAAGTGATTCTGGTTTCTGGCCTAGATATCTATAAATAGAACTCATAAATTCTTAACAAGTTTAGGCAAATTCAAAAGTGGATCCAGAAAACCAAGATATGGACTACTGATTTTTTTCTACATGTATGCACAAACACACATCTCTCTATACCCTGATTATTGTTTGATTGCGAAGTGAATGTTATCTTGCTTGTTTCCTTATTTGCAGAAGTCAATCTAACTTGTGTATATCTTGGTAAAGAATATTTCAACTTGGTCAAATTAGGGGATTGTTAGTCCTAGCTAAGTAAGTTTTTCCCCCAATAAGACAATAAGATCCTGAGCCAATGTAGGGATTCGAGTCAATTCAAGAAACATTTCTAGAGAGCCTACCCCCTGTCTGCCACTGGGGTGGTGAATATTGGATTCAGATCCAATTTTAGATGCTGTGGGGTTGGCTAAGATTAGAATCAAACAAGAACTCAAAGATTGATAGTACAATAGATTCAAATTCTCAGTGTTTCTCTAGCAGAAAACACAAATTGTTTTTCTGCTGGAGTGCAAATGGGAATACATTCTCTCATGACTGATCTAGTCTAGAATTATACCTTAAGGAGTAGAAGGGCAAGGCAACTCACCCGGGCATTTTCTGCAGGGTTTTTAGGTAATACTTACCAACCTAATCAGTAAGGGCTAGGGACCGAGGAGGTCAGTGTACAAGGTCCAAAGGTGTTATATAGTATCAGAATTGATTTTAGAGTGTAGAACTGCAATCAAGCTTATTTTTCCTTTAGCATGCAGGACCCCTATACAAAGAAACAAGTTACTATTAGCCTTAAGATAGCATGGATTAGTGAGGAGTTTACAAAGACTAAGAAACACCAGATGGAAAAGGAAACTAACAACATTTTGACTAACATGGTCCCTGCAACTTGCAGTAATGAATTGCTACATGCTATGCTCCACACTACTCCATTTTCTCAAATTGAACTTTGAATGAAGAACAACATAGCAGAAACAGCAAAATTACTAAAGAATAAGAGTTTTATCTTTAAAGATATACAGTAACTCAACAGAAGGAAAGTCAGAAAACACTGTAACATAGTAAATCTATTATTTAAAAATAACTAGGAAATATTTAACATGGAAGTATCTGAAACCAAGCAGTTTTTTTCACCACATTTTCTCAAACGCTAATTTATTTGAACCATTCTATTTAATGACCACTTTTTAAAAGTTGTAAATTTATACTCTTCAATTTAAACCTTTACTCTTGGAGTAGTGGTTCCTGAACCAAATTTTACAAATGCAACACCTAAAGTCCAGTCTTCAAGCTGTTATTTTCAACATTTCTCTTTTTCTTAATGAAACCACCAATAACATACTTACTCACCATAAGATATCAGAAACCAAAAAAAACCTCTTAAATTTCTTTGTCTAGAATTATAGCAAGTAATTATCCCTTGTTTACATGAACCTGAAATAGTCAATACATTATTACTTTGATTAATGAGAGAAAGAGAAATAAGAGGTATCTGATGATGAAAAATTTAGGAGTTCTTAAGCAATGTGCCAGACTAAACAATTATGGTTCTATAACTGAAAAAAGAATACTGTCTTCTCCCAAATCACAGAACAAAAAAATTGAACTTATCCATTCACTGTTTCTCTCCCTTGCTTTAAAACTTTTGGCTACTAATATTCCCCAACCCCCAAAGGAAGAAAAAAAAATTGTTAATCATCATACTTGATATAAAGCTGTCCTATTGAGCCTACTTGACATGTAAACTTAATGTCCTTGGTTTTATCTTGCTAGAAGATATCTAATGCATTGTTTTATTTTAAAATCTTAAGACCTGTAGATATATAGTTATGTTTTCTTTTAGCGAAATTGTTTTTGGGGGCTTCCCTGGTGATTCAGTGGTTAAGAATCCACCTGCCAATGCAGGGGACACGGGTTCGAGCCCTGGTCCAGGAAGATCCCACATGTCGCAGAGCAACTAAGCCCATGTGCCACAACTACTGAACCTGTGCTCTAGAGCCCGCGAGCCACAACTACTGAAGCCTGCACACCTAGAGCCTGTGCTCCGCAATGAGAAGCCACCGCAATGAGAAACCACCGCAATGAGAAGCCTGAGCATGGCAACGAAGAGTAGCCCCCGCTTGCCACGACTAGAGAAAGCCCGCGCGCAGCAACGAAGACCCAACGCAGCCAAAAATAAAAATAAACACAATACATTTTTTTTAAAAAATTGTTTTTGGTTCTCTTATTAGAATTAATTAAATCTGCAAGGACATGACCCAGTACTCTGCCACTTGAACAAGTTTGAGATCCAATATTTTTCGTGACCTCTCTATGGATAAAAGCACTTTGAAGTCAGTGATTTTTATTTACCTTAGTGGTGATACAAATTATTTACCGAAGTAAGTTTTAGAAAGCACTGAGTAAAGAGCAAAGCCTAATGACTTTTAGACATCAATTTGGTAGACTTTAAGATGTGCCAAATGCTGAAAAATTGTAGCCCCTGGGTGATGAATTTAGGCAGAGTGACAAACTTTAATTTAAAAAAGCTAGTTTAGCTATTGTTTGTTTGTTTTTTTTTGCGGTACGCAGGCCACTCCCTGTTGTGGCCTCTCTCATTGCGGAGCACAGGCTCCAGACGTGCAGGGTCAGCGGCTATGGCTCACGGGACCAGCCGCTCCGCGGCATGTGGGATCTTCCCGGACCAGGGCATGAACCCGTGTCCCCTGCATCGGCAGGCAGACTCCCAACCACTGCGCCACCAGGGAAGCCCCTAGCTATTGTGTTTAATAGAAGAAAGAATAGTGTTTTAAAATATCAACAGTTGTCAAGTGGCCACATACTCTTTGTTTCAGTCACAACAGAAATAGAATCATACAAAATATATATGCTTATATATTTCATATACTTATGAGGATATACTAGGATATTTTATTTACATTTTTTATACAGTCCATACTTAAATATTTATTGAAAAAGGATGTCCCAAATTCCTAGGTAAGAAAAAAGTACATACAGGGACTTCTCTGGTGGTCCAGTGGTTAAGATTCTGCGCTCCCAATGCAGGGGGCCAGATTTCGATCCCTGGTCAGGAAACTAGATCCCGCATGCTGCAACTAAGAGACCCCCCCGTGCTGCAACTAAGACCTGGTGCAGCCAAATAAATATTTTAAAAAAAAGGAGTATATACAAAAAAATAACTGCAGTCCCTCATTTAATGAATAGTATTTGTTTTTCACAGGCTTGAACTTTGGGTTTTAATAAAATGGCAGAAAAACAAAGAAACTAATACAAAGTTTTCTGAAAGAGCATTAAGGTTTTAGCAACTTGGACAAAAGCCAAGAAAGTTTAAATTAAAGCTGATAGTAAACTCCAACTCAGAATATTGTTTCTTCTTCCTGTTTAGAGACTAAACAGGTTTGTCTGGATAAGCAGGCTTTGTCTGGATAAGTGGGCTTATGAGTGGTGGTTTTATTTTTTACAAAGGTTAGAGGTTTGCAACTTGTACTTATTTAGAAATGTTAAATGCCTTCAATGCACAAGAGATGAGGCAGTTCAGGATCACAGAAGCTGCTCCTTCGGGCATAGTCATCCCAACTTGAATTTTAAAAATAAGTTAAGAATGCATACAATGAGAACTGTTCATAGTCAATTCCTGCTTCACTCAGGGTGCTCAATCTACCTCCTACAGAAATGCACTGTCTTGGGTGAATTCCTACAGATTTATAGGAAAATAAAATCTGATAAAACCCAAGTTACCTATTAAATCACAGATTAGGAAAACCGCATCTTCAACACACTGTGGCTAAAATGATTTGTTCTTGTAGATTTTATTACTGTCATCATAGAAGAGTGAGCTATAATCCCCCAAACAAGGAAACAACTCGTCTAAACCGGGGTATAGAAGAATCTTAACTTTTTTTGGGGGGGCGGGGGGGAGGATATCCTCAAGTTATTTTTTTTAAAAATGGAATTCTAATTTTACATCTTAGTCGACAGCAAGCAGATTTTTCATCTATTTTACGTATTTGACAAAAACCAACCTCGCCGGTGGACATAAACAGTCTGTAGCTGCAAATACTAAGAGATGATTTTTAAAAAGCTGTTCAAGAGAGCAAGTGATTAATCATTAAAATCCACTAACATTAACTGCGTAAGGTCGCTGCCTCAGGGGTGACCGTGAGGCACTCTAAAATGTGGCTTTACGGTCCTTATTTAGCTATTTAAACCCTGTTTACAGAATAGGCAGGAACTAATTCGCCTGATGGCTTTCTTCCCACCATCTGGGTAGACAGGGCGACAGGAGTTAAAGAGGAATAATTTTCCGGTCCTCCGCGGGCCCCAGAACAGGCTCAGGCAGAAGCCGCGGCAGCCACCAAAGGATAGCGGGTCAGCTGGGCTTAGCTCCCGAGTCCCCCGGCTCTGCAGCGCGCGCCGCCAGATGCTCCGCTCGGGTCGCAGCTGCACAAGAGGCGAGCGCGCGCTCCCGCGTGTCCTCCAGATCACCTTCAAGGGGGCGGGGAAGAACTGCCTGGGCAAGTCCACCTCGCGACAAGACACCCACCAATAAACACTCGGAACTCGCTCAGTCGTTCCGCCCGAAAGCACCCGCAGGGCCCCAATCCCCGCCGCGTTAACAGTCTTCGCCCCGAGTGTCCAGAACCTGGGGGCGGGGCCATTAGGAACTAAATTAAGAAACCGAGGCCTGGAGTGGTGGACAGGGGAGATTAGGCGGGGACTCCGCCGACGGAACGCCCGCTCCCCCGCCCGCGCCCGCTTCCGCGGGACCTTCTTTCCAGGGCCGGGCTCCCGGAGCGGGCCCCCAGGCGAGCGGTGGTAAACAAAGGCTCGCTGGCGGAGGGGGCGGGGGTAACGGTCAGGTGACGGCGCCGAGCACATTTCGCAACTGCTTTAATGGGGATTCTCTAGCCTGCAGCCCTGGGACCTAACTTGACCCGTCAGTCCTCCCTGTTAGGATCAAACTGTCGCCCCCACCAAGCGGGAAGGTTTGATTTCAGACCTTCGCATTCTCAGCGCTACCTTCGATTAAAAAAGCGACGTTCCGTTCGAAGCCCATCGGCAAAATGCGGGACCCCTCTCCCCAGCCCTGTCCGCCAGCTGCTCCCCGTCCCCCAGGGTGACCCGCACCTGTTACCCCCCGCCCCGGCGGCCATGCCCCTCCCAACCCGCCCCCGGCGGGTGCGCCAGCTACGCCGCGGTTCCGGGGCGGTAGTGCCAGGAGTTGGGGGTGCCCTTCCTTTCAGAGTGTGGTTGCGGAACCGGGGCTGACAACCCCCAGGGGAGCCCCGGAGACCTCTCGCCCCAAACAGGGGCCCTGCAGCCCCACCCGCAATCTCTCCTCGGACCCCTCCTCTGGCTCCGAGAGGCCGACCGCCGCAGGCTTCCCTCCTGCAGACATCCCCGTGGTCAAGACCTCGGCCGCCCCTCCGCCCCCGGCTCTGGCCGGTTCCTCGCCTTCCGGCCGGTCCCGGAGCTGTCATCCCCAGGTACCTCTCAGCGAAGGCTGGAGGCGGCCCCCGCCGTACCTTAGCTTCCGGCGGCGAAGCGCTGTCTCCTGCGGCGGCGTCTCCTCGAGCCACCAGTCCCTCCGCACCTCACAACAAAGGAAACATGTGACCGCCCGGGCCAAAACACTGAGCGTCACGCAACCCTGGCCAATCCGAGTGGGCGCCCCCCGCCCCAGGAGACCCTGGGAGTTGTAGTTCCTATTCCGGGGGGGGGGGGTGGCCGCCCCGGCAGCTTGGATTTCCCGCTATAGGGCGGGTGTCGGACGTGGGGCTTGAGATCCAATCCAAGGGCTATTGACTCGGAAACAGTTTTAAGTAGAGATAGGTTAAGAAACTGCATCCGTGTTAGGAGCCTAGTGGGAAACCTCAGTCGGATGTTTATTGCCACGTCCCTAGGCAAAAGCACATAATCAAGAATTCTCAGAACCCTAGAGTTTGGGACCAGGCTTTAGAGACCTTTTAATTTGACCCCTTGGTATAGAATCGGGAAATCTGAGGATCTGAGAGATGAAAGGGACTACAACCCTAGTAGCTAGACAGTGCAGGGAAACTAAATTTCACTGTAAATCTATTACTGTCACCTGTATCATCCTGGGTTAACTTTCTATTTTAAAAGTACATGCAAATCAGACAAAGTTTTCACAAATCCCTGTTTTCTGATTCCCCAAAAGACAGTATTATTTTTTTTAATTTAATTTTATTTATTTTTTATACAGCAGGTTCTTATTAGTTATCCATTTTATACATATTAGTGTATATGAAATAGAGACACAGATGTAGAGAACAAATGTATGGACACCAAGCGGGGGAAGCGGCGGGGGTGAGGGCATGATGAATTGGGAGATTGGGACTGACATATATACACCAAAAGACATTATTTTATCTTTTTGTTTCAGCAAATATTTTTTTCAAGGTTGAGTACACCTCCAGATTTTGAAACATTTAACTAGTTTTTGGTTTCTGATATCAAAATTATAACTTCTCTCTCTTCCATAATTTATGAATACAGTCATGCTTTTATTAAATAAGAGGATGTGTTCCAGTGATCAGAGGTGTATATAGTATAGAAGGCTTGTGTCCAGGCCTTTTAAACAGGCTTTTTAGTTCTCTTTTCCATCTGTTATTAAAAATGAAAATACCTACCATTTATTGAGTTTCTACTAAGCTCCAGACAGAGTGTTAGGCACTTTACGTATATCCTTTAATCTTCATAATAACCCAGCAAGATAGTGTTATAATCCCATTTTACAGGTGAAGAAACTAAGCCACATAGGGGATAAACATTTGGCCCTCGTCACTCAGTTATTAAGTGTTGAGGCTGGGGTTGACACATTTAAAAAATATATATATATGTATTAATACAGGTACATAATTATCTAAAAAGTGTATTTACAAAGTTAAATATTACAAGTCTAGTAGTACAACAGGAGTACCATCTCCCACCCTTCCTCATTCTTCATTCTCCAGAAGCAGCCACTTTCAACAATTTGAGCTATTCTGATATTTACATTTATCTTTCCATATAATGTATGGCTATTTCCCATTAAGGGAGCTGTCATCCCTGTCACCCATCCTTCCAATATCTTACATTTCTGCTTAACTAATTATTTAATGTTTATGTTATTAAGACTATGTATTTATTGTTCAACGATGAGTTAAACAGTATACAACTTCCTTTCTTGGATGGCTTTTCATTTTTCCTTGGGTAGAAAGGCAGCTAAGCACCTGGGGGTCCTCAATACCATCATAAAGTTCCAACTCCCTGAGAGAGCATTTAAGGGTCTTCCTGATGCACCCTGGGGCCCAACTCTGCAGCCTGAACACCAGCCTCAGTGAACTTCCCACAGGACTCTTGCCCAAAGGACTCTCGCTGTCTGTCTCCAGGCCATTCCCATCCATATCCTGCTCCCTATGCCTCTTATGCCCCCTCTTCCCCTTCACCCCATTCACTAGGTTAGCTCCTGCTCTTCCTTCCAGGAGTCAGCCTGTGAGTCCTCTTTCCAGGAAACCCTCCATTCATCCTCATTGCCCTCTGGGCTAGGTATCTCCCCTCCTTCTTCCCACAGCAGCCCATCCTTACCTCCTTCCCAGCAGTTATCATACTAATTGTGTGACATCACACTAATGCAGGGGTTAGGGGCTCTCATCCTCTGCGCACCTGAAAATCTGTGTATAGTTTATAGTCAGTCCTCCACATACCCAGTTCCTCTGTATTGCTTCCACATCCACAGAGTCAACCAACCCTGGATGGTGTAGTACTGTAGTATTTACTACTGAAAAAAAATCTGCATATAAGTGGACCTTTGCAATTCAACCCTTGTTGTTTAAGGGTCAGCTATATATTTACATGCCTTTCCCAACTGAGTATCCTCTGAAATGCCTGAGGTCAGGGATGATGTCTTATTCATTTTGTGTTGCAGTATACCAAATAGATGTTCAATATGTATCTGTTAACCAGTGAGTGATCTCTACTTCTTGAGGTTAAGGGGCCTTGAGAGAAATAAAAGTGCCTCCAGACCACTTGGGACGCCCTTGGACTGGCCTGCATGATGAGGTCCTCAGATTCTCTTGGGGCAGATGGATGCAGGGTGATCAATCACAATTCTGAGAGTGGAAAGGAGTGAGGGGACTCACAGGACAGCAGCCCCGGAGACAGGCAAGGGCCTATTGATGGGTATGGGAGCTCCTCAGGCAGTCCCCGGAATAGAGGTGGTTTTGGCATTGGTAGAGGGCCCTGGGAGTTATGCGTACCCCACAAATCAGTGAGCGTGCCCGCCTGGCAGCCTTTTCCTCAGCTGGGACTGGAACAGAAGCAGAGGTGTCAAGTCCAGGGGCAATCTGCTGAAATTGAGTGATTGTAATATGATTTTAAAAAAAATTTTATTGGAGTATAGTTGACTTATAGTGTTGCGTTAGTTTCAGGTGTACAGCAAAGTGAATCAGTTATACATATACATATATCCACTCTTTTTTTGTTTTTTAGATTCTTCTCCCATATAGGCCATTACAGCGTATTGAATGGAGTTCCCTGTGCTATACAGCAGGTTCTTATTAGTTTTTTATTTTATATAGAGTGGTGTGTATATGTCAGTCCCAATCTCCCAATTCATCCCTCCCCCCTCCCCCTGTAACATGATGTATTTTATGCAGTGTTTACAATCCAGGTCAGTTTGATCATTTGAAGTAGGTAGCTACTGAGGGGAATCCGAGGGTCTTCAGACCAATTTCCTCTCCTTTCAGGGATACAGTATATTGCTGCATATTCTGTCTTCTTGCACATACCACATGGAAGTTCTTGTTTTGCTCTCCAGAGCATTCATGACAGCCTTTAAGGTCTGAAGGTGGCCAAGCATCCATAGCTCCTCCAGCCATTCTTTTATTTCTCTCCAGCCTGCTCCTCTTCCCCATGCAGACAACAGTTGGGACATAATAAATCATCACTCCCTAAACATACCACACACTTTCAGACTTCCCTGACTCTGCTCTAGGTCTCTTGCACTTGAAGTCCCCCTGTCCCAAATTCCAGTATAAATATTGGTCATCCTTTAAGGCCCATCTCTGGTGCCACCTGTTCTGATCCTCTCCTCTCTCCCTCACCCGTTGTGAAGCTGTGCACACCTCCCACATCCTTTATAATGTGACACTAGCACTGTGTTTATACCCAGCCCTTGAATGCAGCTGGATCCTTTGACCAGCTACGGGCTTGGCACGTTTGCCCCTTCCCTGCAACAAGCCCCAGCTGCAAAGCACTTGATGAATGGAGATTTTACTGAAGGTTTCACAAAGAGAATTATACAGCATCTCACACCGCAAAACTCCTTAACAATTCCCTTTAAACATCTCTGCTCCCTCACCTCAGCTCCTCCTTGGTACCAACTACTCCTCTTTTCCCACCATATACCCTTTCTCTGGGCCTCTCTCCAGCCACAAGATTGGGGTTCCTCCCCTTCCATGATCTCTGCCACCTTCCCCCTAGACAATCCCCTCTACCCTTCCACCCCGCGCCCCGCCATCTCTTTTTCAGTACTTTGCATTTTCACACTCATCACCTTTCAAACAAGAGAGTTCCACTCTTCAGAAGATAGAGAAT
Organism: Monodon monoceros; assembly: GCF_005190385.1. Classification (NCBI taxonomy): domain Eukaryota; kingdom Metazoa; phylum Chordata; class Mammalia; order Artiodactyla; family Monodontidae; genus Monodon; species Monodon monoceros. The sequence continues at coordinate 83,427,113 of NW_021703767.1, forward strand.
ACCATAAATAACAAATTATCTCAGCACACTCCACCCCCACCCTTTTTTCCTCCACAGACATGTTTAACATCTCAGCAAGTCTGTTACACAATAACTCCTCAGAGTGCTGAGTGGAGACAAGGGTGAACACAATACACTATTTGCTCGTGGCACCTGAGCCTCTCCAGTCTTGAGGCCTACCCCTTCCCTCCCTTCTCTGGTGAAGAGAGATGTGACTCATCTCTGCAGCTCTTTTGGATACAGAGGTCTGACTCTCTCTGACTCTATAGTTACCAGGAAGGCTGTCTCACCCAGGCCCAGACAGTCGTGGGCCCTACTAGGCCAGTTAAACCTTGGAGTCAAACACAGTAGTATTAGGATTTAGCAAGGAAAGACATAGATGGAAAATTTTCCATTTTGAGATCTGGGAAAAGAGGTAAGTCTTCTGCCACCTAGAAGGTGAGCTCCCTACCCCTGCTCCCGAGCTTTTCCTTCTGAAACAAGACATGTTTCTCTTGGGAGTGGTATGGGTGTGGTGGCAAGGCTTGCTTTGTTCTCGAAACCATCCTTCACAGGTTGAAGTCGATGAGGTGCCAGGAATTGGTACCTAGGTGCCTCGGATCCTGTTTGTGACCAAACTTGCCACACCAGATGCAGGTAAGGATGACTGCTTACCACCGTGAGCCCTGGGCTCTGACTTCAGGGGACTGAGACATACTTGCATCCTCCCTGCATGTGATGCTGGTCCCTGTTTTTCTCTTCATTCTTCTGCCCCAAGGACATCTGATTTCACCTCCCTCTCTTCTTCCTGATTACTTCCCCAGTAATGAGAATTTAGGTGGCCCCTCTGGTCTCTGAAGAAACCTGATGTTTTGGAAGTTACTCCTGCCCTGACTTCTCTAGGTAGGCCTGATTCTCCAAGGGACACCTCGTAGCACCTTGTCCTATGACTTGCTGCAGAACCCTCTCAGGTATGAACACATATGGAAAGTGTCTTCTCCTGCTCATGGCATCTGGTCACAAGTTTAGGCCAGTTTTTAAAAATGACCATAATCCCACAGGCTGCTGAGCAGTCTGTCCCACAGATGGCTGTGAGTCCACATAGAATTCCTGCTGCTGCTCCCAGCAGACTTTGACTTCATCTCCAGTTTCTTGCCACCCTGTGACATTTGAGAGGCATGTACTAATTCCAACTTGATGTTCCTCTGCTGTCTCTGGCACTCTTCTTCCAAATGCCTGCAGTTTAGGACAGTGTGTCTTGTCCATCTTGTGTCTTGTCCATCCCTTTTGCTTGACGGGCAGCCTTCCAAGAATCCTTCAGCAGGTATGAAAGGGCTAGACCTGACCACGAATATCTGCAGCAGACGTTTCCTATTCTTGAAAGACTCCATCCAGTTTCTTAGGAAATTGTGTTGGTTGAGGTTGGCCCACCTATCTCCAGCCCAAGAATTCTCACTGCTCTCATTGGATGCTCTGTCTGAAGCATCTGTTGCGAACAGTGCAACCTCCCAAAAACTTTAATGCAGATCTCAGAGCAGTTCCCACACACTGCTAGTCCAGGACCACCCTAATTTGTGCTGTTATTTTTCACTCCCTTACATAGCTTAGCACTTTGACAGTCATGTTCTCTATCTCCCTATGAAGATTTGAAACCTAAGTGTTTCCACTGGTGCTTTAGACTTGAAGAGTCTAGGTTCAAAACTTAGCTTTTTTTCTTACTAGCTATATAGTCTTGTGTAAATTACTTAATCTTTCTCAGTTTTCTCATCTGTAAAAATGAGGATAAAAACACCTACCTCATAGAATTGTTTTGAAGATGAAATGAGAAAAAAAATATAGTGCCTGGGATATAGTAAGTGCTCAATAACAACCAAATTTATTACTATTATTACTGTCCCCTTCCCCATCAATTCTAGCTATGTCCTCTATGCTCTGTCCTTTGCTTTAGGAGGGGTAAAGAAGGAAAGAAAGGAGGAGTAAAAGAACATATAGCCTTTGTAAACTATATTTGATAAAAAAAGCCTGAAGACATGAAGTGATTTAGAAAAGCTAGAAACTAAAGCCAGACTTTTTGAACATTCACCAGGGTGCTGTCCTCTAACTTCTTTTGTCTTTCCCAATGGGCATTTATAAGATTAAAAAAGAGAGAGACTGCCCACAAGATGTAGAAAAGCAATTTGCCTCTGCTCATAAAATATCCACACTCAAAGGCCACATCGCTGAACTTAAACCATGGTTGCCTTTGAGATGCAGACCAAGGGACTAAGAGTAGGGGTCGAGACCTTTGTTTTTTTCAGTAAGCTTTTGACAATTAAAAAAAACAAAAACAAAAAACTACCTACATATATACACTTTTCAAATTTAAAAAAATGTTTTAAAAAGTGCTTGCCTGACTAATGTGATTAAAAATAAGCACCTGTGCTAACTATTGTGCAGTCTCTTTTGCTTCCAGCCCCAGATCTCTCTGCAACTGGCCTAGAAAACAGCGAGGGCTCCTAGGTCACCAGCACACAGGGACAGATACTCGACGCTACTTGTGACAGCATTGCAAGCACATGCCTGACATACTTTGGAAAGGCTGCCTGGTTCTATTACTGGTGCATGAAAGTTTTGCCCCGGTAGGAAATCTCTAAATTTAGATGATTTTCAGGATGAACTCTGAGTGATCTTTGTCCCCAACACGAGTAAGGAATTGGAGGTCACCTTGCTTTTTACTATTTATTTTTTAAATTTATTTACTTTATTTTAAATGCCAGAGTTGATGTTTTATAATGCAAAACTTTTGAAGATTGCCATTTAAAAAATATTTATTTATTTATTTTCAATAATAAATAAATTAATAATAATAATAAATAAATAAATAATAAATTTATTTTTAATAAATAAATTTGGGTCTTTGTTGCTGTGCGTGGGCTTTTTCTAGTTGTGGCGAGCGGGGTCTACTCTTCCTTGTGGTGCGTGGCCTTCTCATTGTGGTGGCTTCTCTTGTGCGGAGCACGGGCTCTAGGCGTGTGGGCTTCAGTAGTTGCGGCTTGCAGGCTCTAGAGCTCAGGGTCAGTACGGTTAGTTGCTTAGTTGCTCCGCGGCATGTGGTATCTTCCCGGGCCAGGGCTCGAACCCGTGTTCTCTGCATTGGCAGGCAGATTCTTAACCACCGTGCCACCAGGCAAGTCCCAAAGAATGGAAAATAAAACAAACAAACACAAGGGAGTATCTAAGAGTTCTCCTTTACGGTTCTCATAAAAATTTTACCCTGAGTTCCTTTTTTTTTTGGCTTGAGTGTGCAAATCATTATTATACTAATACATCATAATAATACTTTGCACACTCAAGTGAAATAAAAACAAATCCAAGGTAAAAGCTCTATGGAGGTGTTTAGGATGAATCCAGTTTAGGGATTTAGTTCTTATATAATGTCAAGATGCTTAAAGGTTGCCATTTTAATTGAAGAAAAGACAATTTCACTAATGAGATAATTTTTTTTTTTCTTTTGCGGTACGTGGGCCTCTCACTGTTGTAGCCTCTGCCGTTGCGGAGCACAGGCTCCGGACGCACAGGCTTAGCCACCACGGCTTGCGGGCCTAGCCGCTCCGCGGCATGTGGGATCTTCCCGGACCGGGGCACGAACCCGTTTCCCGTGCATCGGCAGGCTGACTTTCAACCACTGCGCCACCAGAGAAGCCCACTAATGAGAGAATTTTAAGGAATGCTGAATTTAATGGAGAATCGGCTCCTTGAAAGACGAGACTCAACAGAGGATTTTTTGGTATGTGTACAGTCAAGGTATTTTTATTTATGTACTTTAAAAAAATTACTGGGGTATATTTGACAGTACAGTTTGTACAGTTTAATGGTTTGATATACGTACACATTGTGAAATGGTTACCACAATCAAGCTAATTAACATACCTATCACCTCAGATAGTTACCGGTTTCTTTTTTCCTTTTTTTTTTTAACATAAATTTATTCTTAAATGTAGAATAGGTTCTAAGACTACACTTCAGGGACTTCCCTGGTGGCACAGTGGTTAAGAATCCACCTGCCGATGCAGGGGACACGGGTTCGAGCCCTGGTCTGGGAAGATCCCACATGCCAGAGCAACTAAGCCCGTGCACCTCAGCTACTGAGCCTGCGCTCTAGAGCCCGCGAGCCACAAGTAATGAGCCTGCGTGGCACAACTACTGAATCCGTGCGCCTGGAGCCCATGCTCTACAACAAGAGAAACCACTACAATGAGACGCACGCACACAGCGATGAAGACCCAACGCAGCCAGAAATAAATTAATTAATTATTTTTTTAAAAAAAGAATAAGACTACACTTTTCTAGCTATAGGTGGCAACAGATGTTATGGCAGGGGATCCAAATGTTTAAACAGGAATGGAATTAAGGACCATCGTTGCCTCAAGCACAAGGAACAGCTTACTTTTTGCCAGATTTCTTAATTCCACCTGTGACCTGGGGGCCCTTCCCTGAGGCCTTCGCTTTTAACTCCCCGAGTTTCTTCTGCTCCTCTTTCTGTTTCTGCTTAATGCCTTATCTTCCTCATCCATCTCCTTGGCCTGCTTCTTGGGCTTCTTCTTACCACCTTTGCAGCTGGACATGGTGTCTGCCACTCCTTCCCCAGCTTCTTTTCCTTTCTTATGCAGTGAGAACACTTAACATCTACCCTTTTAGCAAATTTCAAGTATACAACAAAATATTGTTAACTGTAATCATGTTGTTCTACATTAGATCTCTAGAACTCATTCATCGTGCATAACTGGAACTTTACATCCTTTGACCCACATCTTTCCGTCCCTCTGCCCCCAGCCCCTATTAGCACCATTCTGTTTTCTGCTTCTATAGCGTCAACATATTTTAGATTCCACACACAAATGATATCATGCAGTATTTGTCATTCTGTGTTTGGCTTATTTCACTTAGCATAATGTCCCTCACATTCATACATGTTGTTGCAAATAGCAAGATTTCCTTCGTTTTTAAGGCTGAATAATATTCCATTGTGTACACATAGCCAACAGTGTTTCTTTATGGAGAATCAGAAATGTAACTTTGGATTCAGATGGACTGGGTTCAGATCCTGACTCTGCTACCACTGTCAGGGTGACAGTGGATGGTTTATTTAATTGCTCTGAAGCTCAGCTTCTTTGTGTGAAACCTAATAATACCTTCTTATTATGAGAATTAAATGCTTATGAAAAGAGCACACAGACCTCAATAAATGGTTAAGTATTATTCAGCCAGGACATAATGGTTAAGTATTATTTTGTCAAAATATAATGATAATTACTATTATGACAGGACATAATGGTGCATTGACAGATCCTAGCAAAGGAAGATTCTTCCTGTTTAACAAAGAAAAACATGGGGTAGTGGAAAAAATACATAGAAAAGAGAGGGACCCTGGGGAGCCCTGCCATAACTTACTGTCACCCTGGACAAATCACCTAATCTCCTTGAGTCCCAATTTCCTCATCTCTAAAAGGAGTACTGTGCCTTCCACCATGAAGGTGTTTGTGTGAACTATTTCTAAAGGCCTGTCTAGTTTTAGAGGTACAGGAAGTTTGTGTATTTTTTTTTTTTTGGTACGCGGTCCTCTCACTGTTGTGGCCTCTCCCGTTGCGGAGCACAGGCTCCGGACGCGCAGGCTCAGCGGCCATGGCTCACGGCCCAGCCGCTCCGCGCGGCATGTGGTATCTTCCCGGACCGGGGCACAAACCCGTGTCCCCTGCATCGGCAGGCGGACTCTCAACCACTGCGCCACCAGGGAAGCCCCTTGTGTATTTTTTTGATTGAAAGGACTTCAGTGGAAAAGTTCTTTTGGTTCAACAAGCACCCAAATCAAGACATTCCTGGGAGCACATAGAATTCTTTGGGAAGGAGGTGGGTGGCTGTAAGAGGCTGCGAATGACCAGAAATCAGTTTCCAGCTCTGGGAGTGAAAAGCCTGCTTGATAGGCTAATGGGATTTGGGGAGGACACGGCTGCTTCCTTTGTGATCAGACTGAACTCGGTTTCTCTACTGAACCTTTAAAACAACTCTCCCACTCCTGAAGCAATACCCTCCACAAAGCCTTTCCAAGCTGGATCCCTGGACCAGCACGCCCTGCTTATGTAGCCTTACTCTTAAGGGTGGACCCCAGTCAACCACCTTTCCCCCCAAGTCACCCCGCTCCTGTACTTCACCTCAGTTTGCCCTGCTCACAGCCCTTCTTGTGGGACTCATTACCCCCCCAAATTCAGCCCTCGGCTCTTTCTATTTTTAACTTCCAACTCAGGGACTTTTGGGAGTAAACAGTCACATGCGCTGGGGAATTTATGACATTACTGGCTCACACTCTCCCTCTTACCTTCTCACTAATAATCCCTTGCTTTAAAAAGAAGAAATTAATAGTTTTTAAAGTTCCCTTCCTCCAAATTTAAAAGTATTACATGCCAACTGTAGGAAACTTTAGAAGGGATAGGGAAGAAATTGGATATCATCTATGATCTTCCAACCCTAAGAGAGCTACTGTTAGCAATATATTTCCAATCTTTTATTTCTTTGTATCTATATTTATAGTGTGTCTATAGCTAGTTATACATATTTTTGCATATTTGAGTTAATACTTACATGCAAAATAAACCCTTATATATCACCATTTAATAGGGGGCCCTCTGTTTCCTTCTCTCTGATCTGTCTTGATCTTTCACCTCTTGGTAGTCCCAATGACACTGACCTGCAGCTTGGAACTAGCTTACATCAGCATGTTATTACTAAATATTGAGAAGAGTTAGAGTTTTATATGCTAAAAAAAAGATATCTGTCCCCAAAGTGAAGATGATTCAGGTTCATCAACTCTGCAGATATGAATACCAGGACAAATTTATTGATGTTTTTTGAATTTCTTAGCATACAATTTCTTTCAGTGTCCCCTTGCTTTTTATTTTATTTTTATATCCCCCTTTTCATTTTTTATTAAACAGAAATTTGCAATAAGATTAAAGTAAATATTTCATTAAAATATTACTCATAATGCCATTATGCTACCAATACAACTATTTAAACATTTCATATACATTTCACATAGGCTCAGAATTTGATTACATACTATTATATAAATATATATATTTTTAACTTAAAAGTCTATGAGGAATACCTTCTGTGGTATATTAAGTCCACCCAATTAACTGTTTTCTTTGACTTTACATTAATAATGAGAACAGTAATGGCCAACATTTATTGAGCACTATTCCAGGTGTTTATTAAGTGCTTTACCTGCATTTTCTTATTTAATCTCCACAGCAACACTGTGAGGTAACAACTATTATTAGCTAGCCCCCGCTTTTATAAACAGGAAAACTGAGATTCAGGAACATTAACTAGTTTGCCCAAAGGCTGGAGCGTAGAAAATCTGACTCTGGGGTCTGTGCTCCTTCTGAATCATTATACAGTTCTTTTTGCTTAATACTGTGCCTTGGTAGATATGCTATACTTTGTTAAACTACTCCATTGGTTTTGGATACTTATGTTGCATCAAAATTTTTCCCCCAATTTCAATAACTCTGCAATGAATCAGTTTCTGCAGATAGATTTCTGCTTCTACTGCATGATATCCTTATGGTTAGTTCTCAGAAATGGAAAGGGAAAATAATTTTATTCAAAGGGAGCTTATTGGAGGAGCTGTTGGGAGAAGAGAGGAAATTTTATTCAGTTTTTTAGCCACAGGCTCTGTTCCTGAACCCCACACTATGGAGTTGGAGGAGGTGCGGAGGTAGGGATACTGGGGCATTATGGAATCTCGTCCCTTTCAGGCTGTGTTTGGGGCCTCTCCTACTATGGAACACCGGACTTCCTGTTATTGTAATGTTTATTAAAGACATTTAAACTTATTTTATTTTGTTACCCCCTAAGAAAAGGACTGTCTGTTTTTCTTTTTTGTATCCCAGGGCTTAACATAGTGCTCATTACATAGTAAGTGCTTAGTATATGCTTGTTGAGTGAATAAATGAAGGTTAGAGAAAGAAAGACCTCTCTTAACTGTGAACTCTCAGTGTCAATTGAATTAACTGTGATAGTAAGGACTAATACCTAGTCAGGGTATGTATTAAGAATTGGGATGGGTTAAGTCTTTTTATTTTTGACACTTTTTGCAGCTTAGCTGACACCGGAAGATTCCGTCTTCCCAGGGTTAGGAAATTCCTACAGATAAGCAAACAATTCCCCTGGGAACGCAAACCAACCAACTCAAGATCACACCCCAACCACCTGGTTTATTGGGTGCTCCCAGGACTCTCACCTTTGGGCCACTGTTCCCCTGTCCTAATCACCTCAGAGCTAGGTACCTGGCAACTAGAGACGGCCCCAACGCCCCAGAGTCTGCTGAAATTATTCAAACTAGACAATCCTAAACCTACATACCCTGCCTCACCTATTCCTTCCTGTGAAAACCGTAATAAAGGGTGTTGCCCACATTTTCCCCTTGATTCTTCCGACCCCTGATCCACACTAGTGCTTCCCCTTGTGGCCCTGTGTGGTGTGATGTGCCCCCACCTTTTGGGAACTCTGAATAATGAGTTATCTTTTCAATGGCAGTCACTTCCTCCTGTGCTGGCCTCACTATACTTGAATAATAATGAATCCTACATCTTAAAACAGGTACTAAAGTTAACAATGACTGAGATGATGGTGGGTGAAACATGTAAGGGAAGAGTAGGGCTGCAAGATGTAACTGACAGTAGTAGTAGCATTAACTAACAGGGTATATGGTTAAAAGCCAGGGAGAGGGCATGATAATTATGATAATTAATAGCAATAATAATCACATAAACTTTGCACTTTAATAATATTAATAATCTCACTATTTTATAGAGCACTTTCCTACATATCTAATTTGCTTCTCACAACACATACCTTTTAGATAACATTATTATCCTGTCTGATTGCAGAATGGCCTAGGCCCATTCATAGAACCAGAAATAAGATTGAATATCACCAGATCCAATCTCCTCAATGTACTTGAGGAAACTGAGGCCCAGTGAGGGTGTGATGGTTAATTTTAAGTGTCAACTTGATTGGGCCATGGGGTGCCCAGACATTTGGTGAAACATTATTTCTGGGTGTGTCTGTTAAGGTGTTTCTGGATGAGATTAACGTTTGAATCTGTAGACTGAATAAAGCAGATTGCCCTTCTCAATGTTTGTAGGCTTCACCCAATTGGTTGAAGACCAGAATAGAACAAAAGGTGGAGTAAGAGAGAATTCTCTTTCTGCCTGATGTCTTTGAGCTGGGACATCAGTCTTCTCCTGCTGTTGGGTCACTTGGGCTGGAGCGATACCATTCATCCTTGTTCTCCGAATTACCAACTGCAGATCCTAGGGATTCTCAGCCTCCATAATGTTGTGAGCCAATTCCTTATAATAAATCCCATTGCTTCTGTTTCTCTGAGGAGCCCAGACTATTACTGAGGGGAAAGGACTCTGAGTTTGCCTTACCCACTCCTAACTGTGGTCATAGATATCCTCTGCTGGCTAAACCCAACATAATTTAGGAGCCCTCTCAGAGCCCAATAGGAGGCGGGGCAGAACCCCAGCAGCTGGTGGTCTTGGGATCAGTTTCTAAGGCTCCTGTCCCATTGAGGTCTGGCTGACACCCCTTGGTTACCACCCAAGGTCCATCCCATTTACCTTAGGCCAGAGGTAAGCCAAGACCCCAGGGTGGGTCCTCTTACCTCTGCTCACAACACTTCACAACAGCACCTGTCAAGGCATCTGAGACAGTACTTAAGAAGGACATGGCTCTTCTGTAGGGTAACTGCCTTCATATCCCTGGGATGCCAAGCTGGCTTGGACTTGGGAACCCAAGAAGGGGATCAAGGTCATCTGAGGTTTCAAGACAGGGGCTTGGTTATAAACCATTCCCATTCCATTAGTGGGTTCAAAGTGGAACTGGCCACAAGATGAGGATACAGAGGCCTGAATTATTGGTCCAGGTACCTCAGACTTCCCAGGAATGAAATTTGCCCTAGAGTGTAAAGTGAATTTGCAACCTAGAGGGAGGTAATGTATAAAGCCCTACAGAGCAGGGAGCTGGCCAGTGCTGCTAGAGACCTTTCCCTCTGTTTATTTCACAAGTTCTCAACCTTTATTAAAGAACCACTGGGAGGTGGAGGACTCAAGGTCCAGCTGATGGGTCTGACTCCGCTCAGAATCAGAGAACTTCTATTTGAGACAACATCTAACGGTAACAGCAAAGCTTGGTGGGAAAAGAGAGGCAGTGGAAAGTGCAGACAAAGAGAAAGAGCAAAAATGGAGAGCACTCGAATTGTCTGAGCTAGTTTCTGTGCTGTCAACTCTAGCCAGGAGCTACACAAACTCCTGCTGATGTCACCATCAGAAATAAAATCTGACTCCTTTGCATCTCTACCTTCACTAACAAAATGTTGTGTCTATCTGTGTGCTGAAGACAAGATCAAGAGCTGGTGTGAGTGTGCTGGCTGGGTGGGTAGCCAGCAGGGGCAGAGCAGGGAATCAGGGGCTTGGCAGAAGCCAAGGGCTGGGTCACCAAGGGGCTCAGACAGGATCCGGGGGAGCTGTGGGCATAAAGAGGTATCAGATCAGTAAACCCTCAGAGGGAAGCTGGGTTCTCTGATTTACAAAAAGATTCTGAACCAGAGGAGTGGATAAGGCAGAAATGGAGGCTGCAGGGCTGGAGACAGCACCAGGGAATTTCCAAATTTCCCTGAGAGGAGGGCACAGCCCTCCTTGGATCAGGTTTTTTCTCCCTTTGCGGAGCACAGGCTCTGGACGCGCAGGCTCAGCGGCCATGGCTCACGGGCCCAGCCGCTCCGCGGCATGTGGGATCTTCCCAGACCGGGGCATGAACCCGTGTCCCCTGCAACGACAGGCGGACTCTCAATCACTGAACCACCAGGGAAGCCCTGGATCAGGTTTTTTTAGAAAAAGAAATTGGATTAAGTTTAATTAATCAGGGATGGTTCAGGCTTTTGCATTTAAATTTAATTTTAAAATTAATTAAATTTTACAGACAGCTACACGCACAGGATGGTCTTTCTAGGCCTGCAGGGACCAGACCTCTCAGGGAAGCCCAATGCCCACCTGCATCCTCACTTCCCCAGAGGCCCATGACAGATGGCAGGCTGTACCTTTGGGCAGAGGGGATTCATTTGAGGATCAGGGATCATTTTTGGATTATTCCTTCAGGACTCGGCCTCCCACCTTTTGGGATAAGAACAAGTGGTGGAATTATAGAAAATATAGAAAGCAGGGTAAAGAAATGGAATAAGCCGCCCACAATTCCACTCTTCAGAGGCAATTACCCTGCTTCTGCACCTGTGGAGTGGGCATAATTACTATAATGGATTGTCATATTAGATGAGGGAGAAGCTATTTTAACATTTTGGTGCGTTTCCTCCTATTCTTTTCATTAAGCATTTTAAAATTGGAATCACACTGTATATATAATTCTTTCCCCACATTTGTTCCTTAATAAATATCATGGCTATTCTCATAGCCACAAATATACTGTGTGTGTGTGTGTGTGTGTGTGTGTGTGTGTGTGTGTGTGTGTTCCAGTAAAACTACCTACAGAGCGGATGATGGGTCAGATTTAGTCGTGGGCGGCAGCTGGATGACTCTGGGTGTAGAGAGTCCAATGCCTGGCCTGCCCCAGTGCAGAACAAGGGGCAGCCCCTGATAAAATCACAGCTGACAGTGGAAATGATGATGCTCTCCTCCTCAGGGATTCAGAGGTCAACTGGTCACATTTCTACTTACAGGAAACTCACCATCTAAGATGTGTAGGGTGCTGGGGGTTAAACCAGCAAGAGACTAGATTTAAACAGATTGCATTCTGTTTAAATCTGTTTAAGCCCCATTTAGTCTGGGGTTCCCTGGGTCCATATTTAATACCTAACACAGTGGCATGAGTTCTCTGAGAGAGGAAAGCGAGGACCTTATCTCATAACTGAAAATTTCCTGGAAGCCCCAGAAGAGGTGGCTGATTCTTGCCCTCTGTGGCCCTGCCTCTCACCATCATTTTGGAGGGTATCTGGACCCTGCCTCCAGGGCAGGGGAGTGCAGGCAGGAGCCAAGGACTTGGCAAAAATACTTTTTTCAACTGTCACTTTTGATAATTGCTTTATATTCTATCACATGATCAAAATGTAATTTATTTATCCCTTTTGATTATGTGGACTATTTAGGTTGCTTCTAGTTTGCTGTTAAAATACTATAAAGAGCATCTTGGAACATAAATCATTCTCTTAAATTTAAGCTCTTTTGTGAGTATTAGATGGGAGGAAAACTATCTTAACATTTTGGTGTGTTCACTTCTAGTCTTTTTATTTGGCATTTTAAACATGATTGGAATCATACTGAATAAATAATTTTATTCCACCTTTTTTCTTAATAATATATCACAACTCTTCTCATGGTTATGTTTTGTTTACAGATACAATTATGTTAGCATCTGAAAGCTTAAGGCTCTTACTACATATTATCAAGTTGCTTTCCAGATAATTATACCATTTATTTCCAACAAGCTTTCGGTCTCAAACATAGACTTTGATTAAGCTTTTTTTTTTTTTTTAATGATTAAGCTTTAACAAGGATTTTTCAACTGAGAAAACCTGGGCTTGGTTTCCTTACTTCCATTTCAGACCTGAGTGGAAGAGCTTGGCCTCCTTGCTCTTGCCTGTTGGTCATGTCCTCTCTGGGGAGTGGGAGTTTGAGAGGAGGGAACACAGGGAGAGACTTGGATTTCCTTTCCCCACCCTATCTGGTATGGCTCACCCAGAGCTGAACCCATGTTCTGATCTTGTCCTCATCTCTCAATCTTGAGCTCTTTTCCCTGGAAGCAGTAGGCTGGTGTAGAAAAATCTTTGGGTTCAAATCCCAATTCTGGGACTTACTGGCTGAGTGAGGTTAGGCAAAGCTCCTTACTGTCTCTGAACCTCAGTTTCCAAATCTGTGAAAAGGGCATGATAATAGGCATGTAGTGAGAAGTAGATAAAAGAAACTATGTGAAGCATAGGTGTATTTAACAAATGGTAGTCCTTTCCTATTCTGTTCTTCTGTTATCCAGGGATGGCCTGGAGTTGCCATCTCAGATGAGGCACTGGAATCATCGTTCTCATAACTGTGGTATGATTTGTAGGGGAAGGAAGCCACATTCCCTCCAGGCTTTTGTACATTTTGTTCCCCAATTTAGGTCAATGATTCTTTAATTATACTATGCATTAGAATCACAAATACTGATGGGCCCAAAATGTAGAATTTCTGATTCTGTAAGTCTGGGGAAGGGTCTGGGAACTTGCATTTCTAACAAGTTCTCAGTTGATGCTGATGCTGCTGGTCTGGAAACACATTTTGAGAACCTCTGGCCTAGAACATTCTACTACTCTTCCTATCCTTTTGGCTGACTCCGACTCATCCTTCAAGTCTCAGCTTTGATTTTATTACCTCTAAAAAGTCTTTCTTAAACCTGAAGTCCAAATTAAGCATCCACCCTCTGTACTTTCAAAGCTTCCTGGGCCTGCTTGCTCATAGGACTTATGACAATGTTCTGTAATTGTCTTATGACTTTTCTGTATCCCCCAATAGACTACAACTTATTTGGAAAAGTGACTCTGTCTGTCCTGTCCATGGCTGTGTCTACAGGACCTTGCTTAGTGCCTGGTACATAGTAGGTGCTCAATAAATGCTTGTTGAATGAATGAGTGAGCCAGACCCTGGGTGATTGGAACCAGAGCCTAGGGACTCATGAGGGTGGGGCAGGTAAAGGAGTAAGTTCTAGTGGCCAGTGTCCAGGCACATCTAGGAATTCAGTGCTAAGGAGATAAGCAGAACATTGCAGGAGCTATAGGTCCAGGGACTGGACCTCAAGAGCTTAGTCCAGCCTCTGGGTATGGAAAGCAGGGCAGAACCCAGTATCATAGAAACTGAACAGGGACTTAAGACTCAATTTCTGATTAAGATGCTTGATCCATGGATGAACCTCAAGGGCATAATGAAATAAGTCAGACAGAGAAAGACCTAAACCCCTTCTGGGGTCTTTACTGAATGACCCAGGTGCTCAGTGGGGTTTCTGCACTCTGCCTGATCGGAACTCAAATGTATCTTAGATCTAGGTGAGCTCTGGGGATTTTCCAGCTTGCAACCACTGATAATTTCCCAGGATTGTTGTAAGGATTAAATCAAATTATTCATATGAAGAATATTGCAGGGGGTTGTTACCAAGAAAGGATACATGAGGGGCTTCTGGGGTGCTGGCAATATATTTTTTTTATCTGGGTGGTGGTTACATGTGTGTTCACTTTACTTGTTAAACTGAACATGTTCTGTGTATATGTTATATATCACAATAAAAATTAAAAGAGAGAATATAGCATTGTGTTGACATACGGTAGGTGCTTAATGAATGGTAGTCAGCCTGATTAAATGAGATAAGATATGTAAAATGCTTGACACAGAATCCAACACACAATGGGTTTAGAATCATTTCCTGTAAGTAAACTTTTATGCAAGCATAACCTACAAAAAGACAAATACACAAAGCATAAACACACAGTTCAATGAATTTTTCTCAGTGTGAACACACTTGAGTAACCAATAACCATGTCAAGAAATAGAACTGAATTGCTGTTATCAAAGGGTATGAAATGGGATTTTTCTGATGTCTCAGAATTTTGGCTAAATTCTCAAAGCCAGTGATAAACATCTCTCCCCCTTCTAAAGAATGTTGTTAGACATACCTTTAGGGCCTCCTAAAAGATGGCAGAGATGGTCCTGTGACTATCAGCCTCTGTCACCCACCTCCAGCCTCATAGGAGACTAGGATTTCAAAGGGGGCTCATTTGAGAGTCTGCCTAGGAGGGAGTGATGTGGTTAACTGATGGACTGGCAAGGGATTACAGCCCTCATGCTTCCATAGAACCAGAGCTTAGGGCTAAGAGAGTTTGAGGGAAGCCTGACATACAGACCCTGGGAGTGAGGTTAGGGACCAGTGTTTTCTTCCAGCCTGAAGAATTCTGAAAGTAGGAGGCAGGCTGGAGAAGACTATGATGGTATAGTTAGAGAGAGGGCAATAGTTTGGTGGGGTAAGGATGGTGAGTTCCCTGGCCAAATGGAAGCTGAAGTGGGCAGTGGGCTTTCAGTTGCCTTGCTGGGGTCCTGTCCCAGAGGGCTACCTGTCAGGACTCCAGCAGTATGAGCAAGTGGTGGTTATCTCCAGAGGTCAGGAGATGCAGGGGTGGATTGTAGTAGATTAACCAGAGAGTACAGGACATCACCTACATCAGGGAACCATGCACTACAAAGATACTACGATGGCTTCTGAAGAACCCACAGATGTTTCCCCTCTAAAGACCTAGTATGTGAACCTCAGCCAACTAAGTTAGTCAAGAGAGACCACAGACTGCACCAACCTGAGTTAAAAGACCTTTCCCTTCCCTTCCCCTTCCCTTTCCCCTAACCCAATCCTAGAAGAGCCAGAAGATGAGGTGGATGAGGTGAAACAAGGGTTGACATTGCAGACCACACATGCGTTCTTACCCAGTGTTGATTCCCAAGCCACTGGTCAAGCCTCAGGGGGAGGTGGAGAGAAGCATTGAATTGGATGTGAGTTTTTTAACTTACTATGGACTGGACTTTTTTAAGGTCCCCAGTAGAGGCTATTCCTATAACCACAAGAGCCTGAAAAACATTAAGATCTTCCTGAGATTCTGTCCAGGGGCTAAAAAAAGAGATCCGGTGAGGCAAGTTAAAGGACAGTGTTAGGAGAAAAATAAAGCCATTTCCTGTTTGTACCTCTTGAGTTCAGCCCAGTGTGTGTGTGTGTGTGTGTGTGTGTGTGTGTGTGTGTGTGTGTGAACCCATATGCACATGCACCCATTGCATTAGCTTGGCTATGACAGAGCATGGAGAATTTCTCCTCCACTATAAGGTGCACTTTTGTAGGGATTAGAATTCATTAAGTCCTGTCTCTCTCCTGTGGACAGTCCTAGGTAAATGCGGGTAGTTTCTTTCTCTCCTCTTTCATTATCAATCTGTATCTGAAAGTTTTCCTGATGATTCTCAGATCATTTAAATATCTACAGTTCCTCCGCAACCAGTTACATTTTAAATTCATGTCTTCGACATATCAAAGGCATTCTGGGTCCCTTCACAGAAACTGATGAAGCAATTACATTCATCAACAATGCATGTACAGGTTATGATTGCATAATAGCAATATTGGTCTTTCTGTATTTATCTCAGAATTTGTGAAATAAAATAAAACCATTGAAACTATGTATTTATTATATTTCACATAGAAAAAAATTTTAAACATCACACTGGTCGCTCCTGGTGTGGCTGTTCCCTTGGACTTCAGTTCCCTCGTCTGGAGAAGGGGGCTGTGGTCATAGTGGTCTCCTGGAGTTGCCAGATCCACCGGCTTCAGTGTCTTTCTACCCTGCTCAGCTCTCAGGAGTGAGCTTTCAGGACCACTTGTCGCAGCAGTTTTGAATTCTCTTTCCCAGCTCTTGAAAGATGTGCTTGGTCCCTTCCGCAGCAGAGAGATCTGCTTCTTCGGTGGGGAGGCATGGGGGATGGGTAGATGTGATGGGAAGAGGCAGGGAGGGGGGCGACTGGCAGGAATTGATTGAATAAGAGGGAGGATTTGTGACAAGGGTGTCAAAGAGGCAGAGAAAGTACAGAGAAAGGGTTTGGAGAGAGGGCCAAGAAGGGTGCATGAAGCTTTTGATTAAAAATGGTATTACATCAACAAAAACACTGGTATTTAGGTGATTAAAAAAGAGTACAGTGTTGAAAATTTGTATAGCAATCACAATTACAAATCTTGGGGCTTCCCTGGTGGCACAGTGGTTAAGAAGCCGCCTGTCAATGCAGGGGACACGGGTTCGATCCCTGGTCTGGGAAGATCCCACATGGCTCAGAGCAACTAAGCCCGTGCGCCACAACTACTGAGCCCACGTGCCACAACTACTGAAGCCCACGAGCCTAGAGTCGGTGCTCCACAACAAGAGAAGCCACCACAATGAAGCCTGCACAGCACAACGAAGAGTAGCCCCCGCTCACCTCAACTAGAGAAAGCCCGCACACAGCAACAAAGACCCAACACAGCCAAAAATAAAATAGATAAATTTAAGGAAAAAAATTACAAATCTTCCTGGGAAGATCTCTATAGGCAGCCAGTAATAGAGAATTTTATTTTGAATACCGCATCCTTTTGGTCTCAAAGGTTTATGTCTTCTGACTTTTTCTACAAACTTTGGGGTTTGCCCTATCTGGATCCTGCAATTCCATGATAAAGTGGAAAGAGTTTTTGAAAGGTATTGGAGTCAGACAGACCTGATTT
The DNA here is from genome assembly GCF_005190385.1 of Monodon monoceros. Lineage (NCBI taxonomy): Eukaryota > Metazoa > Chordata > Mammalia > Artiodactyla > Monodontidae > Monodon > Monodon monoceros. The sequence goes on from NW_021703767.1 coordinate 83,444,453, forward strand.
GTCTGTCTGCTATTATTAATTGCAGAGCCCATTACATAACCTCTCTGAGCCTTAATTTCTCCATCTGTAAATATGTACCTAAGATACAGACTATTAAGCAATTAAATGAAAGTACAAAATAGGATATTTAAAACACCCAGCACAGTACTTGACACATAGCAAGTGCTCAATAGGTGGTTAAAATTGTTAATATGGTTTTGTATAGTATTCCGTCAAACTAAAGTGTCTTAGTTTGATTAAATACTTACTGTAGCTGTAGTTTTTGAAGTTTCTCAGTTTTCTAAGGTTTGTTTGTCTAAACTATTCAAAACAGTACTAGCATAAAAGCTTTTTCCCAGAATGCAAACTTCTTTCGTGCTGTATTCCTAGAAGTGAAATAATTAGATCAAATGTGTAAACAGCTGCGTAGCCTGCCAGTTGGTGCTAAGAAAAATTGGACCAATTTGAAATGAAATGTGACACCTAGGTGTATTTATTTCCAAAGTCTGGGCAATAATGATACTTTTAAAATGTTTACATTTGTGGTGGCTGCTGAGACCTGCTTTTATATAAGGTTCAAATTCTCAGAATTTTTATGAGCTTTTTCAGTCACATTTGCCTTGTATACTTTCCCCCAGTCTGCATATTTGTGATTGGGTCCTATTCCATTTCATTGCACTGAGGTTTTGGTATATATCTATGTATAAAATATATCTCTTATAATATAAATGCATTTTATTTTTCTTTAATAATCTTAAACTTATCTATCATACACAAAAATAAAAATTTTATTAAAATATTTAGTTCTTTAATACACCTGCAGCTTAAAATAGTGAACAGTGTGTGTTAAAGACAATATTAATTCATTTGCCAATATTTATTTAATGTTTCATATGTGTTACTTATTTTGTGTAGTAGGTGCTTCACGACTGGTGTTTTGAATCTATTTCTGGGTTCTTGGCTCTTTTTTTTTTTTTTTTTTTGCTGTACGCGGGTCTCTCACTGTTGTGGCCTCTCCCGTTGCAGAGCACAGGCTCCAGACGCACAGGCTCAGCGGCCATGGCTCACGGGCCCAGCCGCTCCTCGGCGTGTGGGATCTTCCCGGACCAGGGCACGAACCCGCGTCCCCTGCATTGGCAGGCGGACTCTCAACCACTGCGCCACCAGGGAAACCCTGGGTTCTTGGCTCTTGATTCAATTTCATTTGTCATTTTTTCCTAATTTTAGCTCCATATCAAACAGATTTCATAATTATGATTACATTTATTTAAATGGTCATTCATATTTTTGGTAGTTTTGTTTTATTAAATTTCACCAAGGAGTTTTAGTTTTTTATAATATCTTATGTTTTTGTTTTTGTTTTTTTGCAGTACGCGGGCCTCTCACTGTTGTGGCCTCTTCCGTTGCGGAGCACAGGCTCCGGACACGCAGGCTCAACGGTCATGGCTCACGGGCTCAGCCGCTCCGCGGCATGTGGGATCTTCCCGGACCGGGGCACACGAACCTGTGTCGCCTGCATCGGCAGGCGGACTCTCAACCACTGCGCCACCAGGAAAGCCCTCTTACGGTATTTTAATAGTTATCTCCTGTAATCTCTATCTAAACTTTGGGTGAATGTTCCTCCCATTTTAGTTTATCTGTATGTTCTGATTTTTTTCTGTAGTGAACATGCAGGAACATTATACACTTAAAAATAAGAAAAATATGATATATAGGATCTTTAGTGGTAATGAAATGAAGAATAAGAGGGCAGCATGATTGTAACTTCATGATTAAGTGTTGATTAAAATAGGCAGAGAAGAGTGGACCATCATCTCACTGGTTTCTGTACATAGGTTCCCCAAGATCTCCTGTGTGTTGAGGACTGGAACATTTTACTCTCCTTGATTACAACCCTCAAAGAACTGCATAAGACTCGCATGACCAGAAATAGTCTTGGCACAATATAGGTAGTATGTTTGTATTTGCTAAATACATAGTAGTGTTACCTTGATTTTTTTCTTTTTTTTTGTCCTGACTAATAATATTTGCCATAATTATTAGTGGTATTTTAAATAAAAGGGGTGATTCCTGTCTGATTTCTGTGAGCTGACTTTGCTTCCAGACATGATTAAATAATAGGGATTGGATTTACCTTCTAGCCTTTAATAGCTAGAACACTGGACAAAGTATATAACAACAGTTTTTGGAATTTGGTCAGCAGATAGGACAGATCTGCGGCCCCTGAGAGAAGGAAAACAAATGAGGTGAGTTTTACAGTTGGCTCAGTGTGCTGCCTGGATGGGCTCAGTGCAGGGAGAAGGAACTCTCTGAGCTAAAAATGTAAACTGGAGTTCAGAGAGGTTAATGTAGCTAGAACTCATGGGGGCAGAGTACTGGAGAGGAGGGAAATGCACAAAGAAAGAGCTCTGGATATTTTCAGAGAGATTCCCTTAAGCCTTTGGCTGAGTGACCTGCACATGTGTGAGAGGAAACTACTGAGGCCATGGAAAGGATCACCACAAAGCAGTAAATTGAACAATTCCTGGAATTCACACAGAGCTGGGCATAGTTTGTGTTCCAGCAGCCAGAGTAGAAAGATCTCATAATTTCTAAAGCATCAACTAGAGATGCCAGAAGGGTATTTCCTTAGTAGTGAGACTAAATTCTCCCTGGACTAAAGGCTGCTCTGCCTTCAAAGAAAGCTTTGAAAAGAACAAACTGATTCTAGGTAACTTAACTGTACACCAGAACAAAATCCAACACTAATTGAGGAAATTAAACAAAACCCAGCACTCAAGTATAAAATTCACAGTGTCGGGCATCCAATAAAAAAATTATCAGGTATGCAAAGAAGTGGGAAAATATGATCCACAAGCAAGAGAAAAGTCAACCAATAGTAACAGACCCAGAAATGACAGAGATGATGGAATGAGAAGACAAAAATGTTAAAGCAGCTTTTATAAATACATTCTATATGGTTAAGAAGGTAAAGGAACACCTGAGATAGAAATGGAAGATGCAAAATGGATCCAAATGGAACTTCTAAAGATGAAAAATACAATATGTAAAATGAAAAAGTAGTAGATGAGATTAACAGCAGATAAGATACTACAGAAGAAAGAAAAATCAGTGAACCTGAAGCCATAGCAATTCAAATTCAAAATGAGGCACAGAGAGAAAAAAAATACTGAAAAGTTTTATCATGAGATTGCAGCAATTCAGTTACTTACATCTTTAGGCTCCAATTCTAATTCTAGTTCTCTTGCTATTTCCACCACTGCAGATATTTCCTCCACTGAAGTCTTGAACCCCTCAAAGTCATCTATGAGGGCTGGAATCAACTTCTTTCCAACTCCTGTTAACATTGGTATATTGACCTCTTCCCATGAACCATGAATGTTCTTAATGGAACATAGAATGGAGAATCCTTTCCAGATGGTTTTCAATTTACTTTGCCCAGATCTATCCGAGGAATCACTCACTATCTCTGGCAGCTATAGCCTTATGAAATGTTGCTTCCTTTCTGGCTGTTTTGTTCCCTTGTTCCTTTTTTCCTCTCTTGCAGTCTTCCTTTGTGAATTGATGATTTTTCATAATGGTGTGCTTTGATTCCTTTCTCTTTATATTTTGTGTATCTACTGTAGGTTTTTAATTTGTGGTTACCATAGGCTTACACAAAATGTTCTATGGATATAACAGTCCGTTTTATGCTGATAACAATTTAACTTTGATCATATGTAAAAATGGTACCCTTTTACTCTCCCCCCACATTTTATGTTTTTGACATCACAACTTAACATCTTTTTATATTGTGTATCCATTAACAAATTATTATAGATATGTTTATTTTTAATACTTTTGGCCTTTAACTTTATATTAGAGTTAAGTGATTAACACAGCACCATATTCTAATATTAGAGTATTCTGAATTTGACAGTATACATACCTTTACTAGCATGTTGTATATTTTCATGTTACTAACAGCATCCTTTCATTTCAACTTGAAGAATTCCTTTCAGCATTTCTTGTAAGGCAGTTCTAGTGGTGATGAACTCTCTCAGGTTTTGCTTGTCTGGAAAAGTCTTCTTCATTTCTAAAGGACAACTTGGTTTTTGTTTTTGTTTTTGCGGTACGCGGGCCTCTCACTGTTGTGGCCTCTCCCGCTGTGGAGCACAGGTTCCGGACGCACAGGCTCAGTGGCCATGGCTCACGGGCCCAGCCGCTCCGCGGCATGTGGGATCTTCCCGGACCGGGGCACGAACCTGTGTCCCCTGCATCGGCAGGTGGACTCTCAACCACTGTGCCACCAGGGAAGCCCTAAAGGACAACTTTGATGGGTAAAGTATTGACTGGCAGTTTTTTTCTCGCAGCACTTTGAATATATCATCTCAGTCTCTCCTTGCCTGCAAGGTTTTTGCTGAGAAATCCACTGATAGTCTTAGGGGAGTTCCCTTGTATGTGAGGATTTTTTTCTCTTGCTGCTTTCAAAATTTTTTTTAACTTTAAATTTAGAATGTTTTATTATATCTTGGATAAGATCTTTTTGAGTTGAACTATTTTGGGGACCTGTGATTTTCATGAACTTGTATGTCTAAATCTCTCCCCAGATTTAGTAAGTTCTCAGTTATTATTTATTTAAATAAGCTTTCCCCTCCTTTCTCCTTCTCTTCTCCTTCTGTGACTCTAATAATGCCTAGAATATTATCTTAATCGTGTTCCATAGATCACCTAAACTTTCTTCACTCTTTTTCGTTCATTTTTCCCTTGTTCTCTGGATAATTTTAAATGACCTGTCTTCTACTTCGCAGATTTTTTCTGCTTGATCCAATCTGCTGTTGATGCTCTTTATTGTGTTTTGCATTTCATTCATTACATTCTTCATCTCTAGAATTTCTACTTGGTTCTTTTTTATGATTCCTATCTCTCTTTTAAACTTCCCACTTTGTTCAAGTATTGTTTTCCCGATGTTGTTGAATTGTGTTTCTGTGTTTCCTTGTAGTTCACTGAACTTCCTTAAAACAACTATTTTGAACTCTTTATTGGGCAAATCACAGTTCTCCAGTTCTTTGGGGTCAGTTACTGGAAAATTATTGTATTATTTTGATAGTGCCATGTTTCCTTGATTTTTCATGTTTAAGTCTTGCATTGTTATCTTTGCATTTGAAGAAGGAGTCACCTCCTTCAGTCCTTGTTGACTGGCTTGGGAGAGAAATAGAACTACCTCTGTCAGCCCTGTTAGGGATTCTGACACTTTCTCAGACTTTTTCTATGGATATCTCTACTCCACATTTCTTGTTCTTTCTTGGTGGGGGTAATTCTTTATTTTTTTTGGTGGAGTTTAGTTTTCTTTATTTCTAGTGCAAGTTATGGGAAGTGAATCTTGAGAGAACAGTTCACAACGTGAATGTGACGATCAATACAATACAATTAGCTTAATTTCCACCCTGGAGGAGATCTTCAGCCAAGACATCAACACCCCTCACATTGAGTGCATGACCATCTAAATGCAGAACAAGTTCGATTACCCTGTTTATAAAGAACTGCTGGCAGTGACACAAAGAACTCAATGATAGTGTCCTAGAGCATCAAAGAAACTAGGAAAATAAGCACTGTGAAAACTGATGAAATGACATTAATTTGAGCTTGGGACAGTCATTTAACCTCTATTGGTGAAAATTTCATAATCCTTTTCATTCAAATATCTTGTTGTTCTAAGAAGTTAAATACATTTGCAAAAAATTAACAATATCCCAACAAATCAACAAAAAAAACCTCCTGACACTAATAAGCAATTATGGCAAAGTTATAGCATCCAAGGTTAATAAATAAAAGTCAATCGCTTTCCAATATACTGGCAATGAACAAGTGGAATTTGAAATTAAAAACACGATACCATTTACATTAACAGCCTCCCTACTAAAATACTTAGGTGTAAATCTAACAAAAGACTTGAAGATTTATATGAGAAAACTACAACATCCTGATGAATGAAATCAAATAACTAAATAAATTGAGAGACAGTCTACATTCATGGATGGCAAGGCTCAAAAGTGTCAATTTGTCAGTTCTTTCTAACTTGATCTATAGATTCCACACAACCCCCCATCAAAATCCCAGCAAGCTATTTTGTGGATTGTGACAAATTGATCCCGAAGTTTTTAAGGAGAGTCAAAAGACCCAGAAGAATCAACACAATATTGAAGGAGAAGAACAAAATTGAGGACTGATGCTACCTGAATTCAAGATTTACTAGAAAGCCACAGTAATCAAGACAGTGCGGCACTGGTGAAATAACAGACAGATCAATGAAACAAAATAGAAAGCCCAGGTTCACACATACAGTCAACTGTTTTTGACAAAGGAGCAGTATAATGGAGCAAATGTAGCTTTTCCAACAAATGATGCTGGAACAGCTGGGCACCCACATACAGAAAAAAAAAAAGAATCTAGACACAAACCTTACATGCTTCACAAAAATCAAATCAAAATGGATCATAGACCTAAACATAAAACTCCTAGAAGTTAACATAGGAGAAAACCTAGATGACCTTGGGTATGGGGATGACTTTTTAGATACAACACCAAAAGCACAATTCATGAAAGAAAGTCTTGATAGGCTGGACTTCATTAAAATTTAAAACTATTTTTGACAGTGATTGCCCGTCACTTTGCAGCTCCCGTTTGAGCATCATTAGGTTTCCTGGTTATGCTCCCATCACCAGGCCAAGACGTTCTCAGTAATCCTGATGGTCTTCTTATTCTTTTCCTTCTCCTCCTCCTCCTCCTCCTCTTTTGCAGCAACCTAGTTCTGGAGGCTGGCGGTCCAAGATCAAGGGGCCGGCAGATTCGGTGTCTGGTGAGGACCCACTTCCCGGTTCATAGATGGTGTCTTCTCGCTCTGTCCTCACATGGAGGAAGGGGTGGTGGGGGTAATTCTTAAGATTGTATGCAGAACCAGGCTGGATGCTGATAGCCTCCTGTTTGCTTCCCCTAGGGTGGTGCTTAAAGCACAAGTTTGTTTACTTTCTCTCAGTCCTGAAGTGCTGGGCTGGCTCTCTGTGTGTGCTCACTAGTTGTCTGCAAAGGCTCACTCTCCCTTCCCTCCAGGGTGCGCACACAGGGAGCCTGCAGCGGGGTAGGGTTTGTGTGGGTGAGGCATGTGGAGCATTGTGGGTTCCTGTGGGCCATTTGGGGGATCTGCAGGTGAGGTATCCCTGACAGCTCATGGAAAGTCTTCCTGATGGAGTCCATGACGCAGTTAATAGGACCTCTGTCCCTTTGATACCCTCCGAGAGCCCCGTTTGCTGGTCTATCGGCCACTTTCTGTCCCCAAGTCCTGCAGCACTCAGAAATATTCTAGATGTGGTGAGAAAGAAGTGGGTCTCTTTGGCAGCATCTTACACAGCTGGGGAAGCTAGGTACACACTCTCACTTTCTCCTGTGGGAGAAATCATGGGCTGAGTAGGTCTCTATTGGCACTGAGTTGTGCTGCCTTGGGGGAGGGGTGACACAGGTAAAGTGAAACTGTTTCCTCTTACTCTCATCAATGTGTCCAACATAAGATTTTTTTTTTCTCCAACTGTGTTCTGTAACTTTTCCATTGGACTTCTGGAATTCCACAGAGGCACTCTTGTCCATGGGTGATTGTCAGAATCAGTGACCTTTGAGGGAAAGATATTAGAAAACTCTTATTTCACCTTTTTTTTTTTTTTCTGGTACGCGGGCCTCTCACTGTTGCGGCCTCTCCCGTTGCGGAGCACAGGCTCCGGACGCGCAGGCTCAGCAGCCATGGCTCACGGGCCCAGCCGCTCCGCGGCTTGTGGAATCTTCCCGGACCGGGGCACGAACCCGCGTCCCCTGAATCGGCAGGCGGACTCTCAACCACTGCGTCACCAGGAAAGCCCTATTTCACCATTTTGATGATGTCACTCTGTGTGTTGTGGTCAGAAACACTTTGAAAGCATTAGTCAGTCTATATAAGTGCTTAACATATCAAAGAAACAAAGATCAGACCCAGGAACTCAAGAAAGTGTATTGTTGAAATTTAGCATTGTTCTTGTTGCCAGTTACTCTCTATACTTTAGTAGGCCCTGAGGGCTTCATTGTCATTTTAGAGAAGATTTAATTCAAAGTTCCAGAAACTCACTTAAACTTTCATAAACTAAATAAAGACACAAGTCTACAAGGGTATTTCAGAGAACCAAATGAAAGAGAGCCTCTGAGGTACCAGATTAGGTGCTGGAAAGCCACCAGAAACCAAGCTGTCTCTCCTTCCTTACCTCTCTTTTTGAGGCTCCATGGTCTTTTATTTCTGTTCTCTCTGAGAGTGTGCTTCATTCTTTTCTTTCCTTTGCTTTTTTGTCTGCTCTGTGTCCCATCGATCCTCGTAAGTACCCATAAAGCCTGACTAGAATGGCTATATACAATTCCAAATTACCATAAGAGAAAATCTGATTGGCCCAGCTTGGCTGGGTGTCTGTCTCTGGGCCAATCAAATGTGGCCAAGAAAGTGAAATCAGCAAGAACATGTATATGGCAATTACCCCCATGAGAAGGGGCAGTTTTCAGGGGAGAATCCCAAAAGGAGTCTCCTACAACCATAAATTATTATTATTATTTTTTAATTGGGGTATAGTTGCCTTACTATGTTGTGTTAGTTTCTGCTGTACAGTGAAGTGAATCAGCTGTATGTATACATATAACCCCTCTTTTTTGGATTTCCTTCCCATTTAGGTCACCACAGAGCACTGAGTAGAGCTCCACACAGCCATATATTGTTGATGTTCATTGCAAGGACTCATCATCTGGAGAAAGATCATCACAAAAATATTTAATTAATTAATAACTGCCCTATTCTAAAAAAGGATATGAGACAGCTAAATCTTAAAGTACGCACAGGTGCAAATTTTAATATAACAAACCCGGAGAGTAAATTAATTTAGTATTAAAATTCTTTACTCTAAATCATTAAAAATTTCAAGTGTGACTTAGTTTAAGTTATTGTTCTAAGTGGGAAGTATCATTCCTAGTGATGACAGGTAAGTGTGAAGATTTTAGAAAGTGAGTATTTGGCTGGTTTGTTTCTCTTTACTTAAACACGGTCTATAGTTTAGCCAAAATTACATTAGTAAGAAAATGTGGTAAAACAAGAACTAGTAAATCAATCTGAATTTAATCAACAAAGGGAGCTGGTTTTAGATATTTAAAATATTTTGGTTAATTGTAACGTTTTAGTTAACGAATTGTTAAAATTTTATAGGGAAATGAAACTCAGTTGTCTGGCTTTTACCAGGTGTTCCTATATGACTGAAGATAATCGTACCTAATAGCCTGTGTGTTAAACATTTTAGGCTACATATCTTGTTTTACTGTTAAATGAGTAGGGGAAGTGAAATGTGGAACAAATCATTACTCTGGACAGGAAGCAATAGAAAGGCAAATCAACATTGTTCTTCACTTGGTCCTTTGCGTTGTTTTTATATTTTACTGGAAATGCTTTACAGCAATGCCCTTTTGGATCACCATTGTTCAGTAAATATGCAGTCAAATGCAGCTCAAGAGCCAGCTGGGACTGAATTTTTCTGTTCCCCTGGGGAAAGACCTGGTACCCTAAGTTAATTTGTATGTGACTTCAGTAGGCTAGGGAGGGGAGAGAGCAGATGACCTGAAGACCAGGTTTTCCACCTTGGAGGAGAGGGGCTCTATACTCCAACAGACACCAGTGCGTGTCCTTTTGTGCAACTGTAACTGGAAAGTAAAATGTTATGGAACGAGGGGGTTAAGTAACAACAAACTTCATTAAGTTGAGCTGCCTGCAGCCCTGGGTGAAGTGGGGCTTAGGGGCAGGCTCTGGTTGGAGGATAAACAGTTAACTGCAAGCTGGTAGCCTGTGTTTCCCTGTGAGGGGAAGTAAAACTTTGAAAGATTGGGATCTCCTTGGGAAGAACCTCAAGAAAATAAAAAGCTGGACTCCTGCTTGAGCAGAGGTTGTCCTAGAGAGACCCACCCTGCAGAGATCAGCTGTTGCTTTCACTCCTGACAAAAAAAAAGCTCAGAGATGGCTGGAGGGATTCCACTAACGGACCACTAGGGAGGGAGCCTGCAAGCAGTTGCAGTCAGACAGTGGAAACAATACTATGAGAACTGGTGGCCCTTTTTTTTGTGGGGGCATCAGCAAGATAAGTGAGGGAGACTCCAGGAAAGGCTGTGCGCTTTAAGTGAGGTGGCAGGAAGATGCTTGCAGCTCCGCCTTCTCTCCTTTCTACTGGATCATTCCCATCAGTAGGTGTCACACACACACACAACCTGGCTATTGTGTCTCCCATCTTTAAAAAAGACTTCACTAGATTCTTCATCCCCTTCCAGCTGTCAGACCATTTCTCTGCCTCTCTTTCCAGAAAAAACATCTCGAAAGAGTTACCTATGCTCTGTCTCCAATTCTTCACCTCCCTTAAGTCTCCTCTTTATCTTCAGGATTCTTTTGGCATGAAATAACAGAAAACTCTGAGTCAACTGTGTCAAATAAAATGGAGATTTATGAGTTTAAAAAACAAGAACCCCCCCACAGGTAGAGTGGGCTCCGGGCATGGGCTCTGGCTCTGCTTTGGGGCAATTATCTTGGCTCTGTCCTCCTCTTTGGCATTGACTTTATCCTCAGGCTTTTACCAAGATGGTTTCTACAGAACTAAATGTCACATGTAGAAATGACAATAGCCAGTGTAAGTGAGGAGCTGCCTTCTCCTTGTGGCTCTTCTTAAGAAAAAAGAGACCTCTAAGAAATCTTCCAACAGATTTCCCCTCACATCTTGTCCAGAATTGTATCACAAGCACATTCCTAAAGGAATCATTGCCAGAGGAAAGTAGTTGTAGTGGTTGACTTGGACCTACCAGGATTTACAGTGGAGCTGGCTGTAGGGGGTTTGTTTGCAAGGAAGAAGGCGAGAACAGGTTCTGGGGAAGTATCTAACATATCAATTTAACTTTTGTCCCTAACACTACACTGAGATGGAGTGGCACAGGGCACCAAATTCAGTGAGCATTTTTTGTCTTCATCTTTTCCACATTTTAGCAACATGTGACTACTTGGGTACCCTTCAGCCTCTGCTATATCATATTCTCCAGGTTTTACTTTTCCCTTTGGTTACTCTTTCTCAGATTTCTAGGTACACGATTGAAAAACAGGACTCGTCCTATTTTTTCTTCAGCTTTGTCTTCCTTACACAATCTTAGAAAATGATTCAAGGAGATAATTAGCTAGGACTTGCAAAGGACCAGCCAAGAGTGGGTTTTATGTCCCTTAGTTGATTAAATACCTCCAGTTTATGAAAAAGGTTGAAGATATCAAAGTGCATAGGAAATTGGAGAGAAAATTACTTCAGAGAGATCTGCAATGTAAGTTTTCCCTCACAGTAGGGAAGCAGTGAGAGTGCTTGCTCTTCCCTGGTAGCTTGGTGAAAGAGGCTTTACTGGGAAGCACTTGGAGAGTGGGGCACAGAGGACTGGAGTCTGACCGTGGCTGGTGGCTCCTCTGATGGCAAAGAGATGCTGTGTTGAGGGTGGCTGTTCTCCCAGAGTTTTAGGCAAATGAGGCTTGAGTGCTTCCCATGGACCTGATGTAGTACACATGTAAAGAGCAGGCATGGGGTTTTCTTAGATCCTGCCCAAGAGGGCTCCTTGGAGAAAAACAAATAAACAAACCACAAACAAACCCTGGAGATATACTATTGAATTCCGAGGTGGCGAGGGAAGAATTTTAAGTGACCAGCCCTAGGAGATGCATTTACCTCCAGAAGGGGACTGCCATTGCAAGATTTCCTGAGATGGTGGAGTATCTAAAAAAAAAAAACAAAACAAAACCATAAATCGTCCCATGGGAAAAAGAATAAGTTCTAAATACCTGCCAAGCCCAGGTATCTTTGTTTAGTTCACCCTCCCCACTCTGCTTCACCCCTGGAGGAATAAGGAGCAGCCTAGTGAGGGGCAAGGGGACTGCACATTTTAGGGGAGAGAAATAAAGATCCATCTATACTCTCTTCTCCCACTAGAGACAGCCAGGTTGGAGCCCGCCTAAGCTGGGGGAGAAACTTCAACTCATGAGTTTGGAAGGTTTGGTAATTACTTTGGACCATTCATATTACTGATTGAAATTAGACTCTGTGTGTGTGTCTGACCACAGGTGACTGGATGGTTTTTTATTACTTAAGAATGTCTGAAAAAGTCACAAAATTGTCCTTGATTTTGTTCAAGGAGCAGTAGTTCCAAGGGGATGGTCTGAACAGGTAGTGGAGAAAAAGAATAAAGTGGTTTTCTGATTATTCCAAGTGCATTCCTCTTGCTCAATGTATTGTTAAGACTGGATTTTTCATCTTCTATTCAACCTCTAAATGAGATTGTGTCCGAGACCAGTCCTGGGTCTTCTTCCTTTCATTGCCTGCATTTTCTTGATATGCTCTCCCTTTCCATTTTATGATTTTGCCCTCCTTATCCTGATGACTTCTAAATGTGTACCTTTAGCCCAAACATTTTCTCTGAACCCCAGAATTAAGAATCTAATTGGTACTGGCAATTCTACTCGTTGCCAGTCTAATAGGCATCTTAATATGCCCCAAATTTTCCCCTCTCCACCATTTATTTTTCTTCAGTTCTTTCCTATAATAATAAAAAGCATCCCCTTCCAACCAGTTGCTTAAACCTAAAATCTAAGAGTCACTTTGGACTTTTCCCCTTTTCTCATCCCTTACTTCCAGTCCATAACCAAGTCTTGTCAGTTCTACCTGAAGAATATATCCCAAATCCATCCTCTCCTTTCCATCTCTACTGTCATCCCCTACTCCCAGGCACCATGAACTTTTCCTGGGCTACTGACAAGCTCTCTTATCTGGTCTCCCTTTTTCCACCCCTCCCATGTTAAATCTGTTTTCTACATCACCAGAGTGAATTTTAAACATTTAAATCTAATCATGTCAATGCTCTGCTTAAATCATCTATTATTTTCCTATTTCATATAAAATAAAATCCAAACTCCTTACCATCAAATACAAAAGCCTTAATGATCTAGTCCCTGTCTTCCTCTTAAGTTCATATGGTCCATTCTCTTTCACTCACTATGCTGCAACCACTTTGCCTTGAATGACCTAGTCTCTTGCTTACCTCAGGGACTTTGCACTTTCTGTTGCCTCTGCCTGGAATGCTCTTTTACTGACTCTGTTAAGGCTGCATCCTTCTCAGCCTTCAGGTCTCTGCTCTAATATCACCTCCTTGAGAAGGCTTTTCCTGAGTATGTTTTCTAAAGTAGCTCTTCCTGAGACCTCTGTTACTCTTTACTTACTCTTGCCTTATTTTTTTTTAATCCATGGCACTTATCACAAATTTAAAGAACCTTATTACTTCTTTGTTTAGTTATTTTGTTTTCTGTTTCTTTTACCAAAATGTAAATTTCATGAAGAGAGAAGCATTCCTAAATTGTTCACACCAGTATTCTTGCCACCTAAAATAGTATCTGGCAGATAGTAGGTGGTCAGTAAATATACAGTGAATAAATGAATGAAAGGGGCAGCATCCAAGAGTGAGTAGTCATCCTCTGGAGGAACCACGTGGACCCGAGTTAGAAGAGCCCAGAGAGAAATTACAGGGCCCTAAACTTGTTCAGAGGGGAGGATGCCACTTCAATGTGGTGTCTCCTCCAACTGACGGGACACTGCCTCACCCCACATTTTACCTAGGAAGAGGGGGACAGGATCCTCAGGGTCTGGGGAGGATAGATGTTAATAGTGATTAGTTTTGTCTTCTCTGCAGTCAGAATATGACAGAGAAGGAAACTTACTTAAGGCCTGGGCAGCCTCTCTCCAAGAAAATCTTGTTAGAATGGCAAAAAGGGCAACACTTTAAGCATTCCTCCCTATAACGGCCAGGCTGAAGGACAAATCCCTCAGTCCTTCAGGGCCCAGATGAAGACCTCCCTCCTTGGGGACAGGATACTTGCTTACACTGGAGCCCTCAGGACCTCCTAAGGCTGAAGATATCTCGTGTACACCCAACTGGTAGAAAATCCAAGGTGACTTGGGTGGGGTGTGGTGAATCACAGAAGTGATGAGAAATTCTGGGATACTACCCTATGTTTAAAACTTCCATTCTTTCCTCCACAACAAATTCAAATTGCAAATAGCAGTAGATGAAAATGACTGTTTGATCAGCGTGGTATGGTGGAAAACTCATGGGCTTTGGGGTCAGAGACATCTGGGGTCAAATTCTATCTATGTCACTTATTGGCTTAATGATCTTGGGCAAGTCACTTAATCTCTCTGAATCTTGATTTCTCTATCTAAGAAATAATTATCTTTGCAAAGTTGTTTGGGTATAAGCGTCTGATACATGGGAAGGGCCCGACAAATGATGGTATGGTCATTATGGTGGGAGATTTTCAATTCCTATCTCATTGTGCTAAAACGCTTCATAGACATAATAAAATGCAAAGCCTGGCTTACCTTTATCGTCCCATCTGATGAAATAAAATTATTTTTAAGGCAGGACAAGAAAAATTTTAAAGGTAAAATTCTCTCTCTGCCTTCTTGAGCCACTACCCCCTCCCCTTTAGTGTGTATTGTGCATCTGTGTTATATAATACATTAACTAGATCCCCTTAGAAGACACAGGAATGCCTAGTTGCCAAAAAAAAGAAAAAGAAAAGCCATTTCCTCCTTGCCCAAGAAAGGTAACTCCTTAGGAGATAACCTTCCTTTCTCAGTCCTGTAAGGGGTCACAGTAACCCAGTACTCACCTCGTTGGACTATGTAAACTGTCAGTATGTTACTTTGATGTATAACCCTTTGTCTCAACAAATTGTATAACTGTGTTTTGACCTCTAAAAGGTGGAACAGTCCTCAGAGCTTTCTGAAAGACTGTCTCCTGGGTTATAATCCTCAGGTTGGCTGGAATGAAACTTCCACTTCTTTCTTTCTTTTTTTTTTTTTTAAATCACACTGGGTATTTATTTATTTATTTATTGGCTACGTTGGGTCTTCGCTGCTGCACTTGGACTTTCTCTAGTTGTAGCGAGCAGGGGCTACTCTTCGTTGCGGTGTGTGGGCTTCTCATTGCGGTGGCTTCTTTTGTTGTGGAGCATGGGCTCTAGGCGTGTGGGATTCAGTAGTTGTGGTGCACGGGCTTAGGTGCTCCTTGGCATGAGGGATCTTCCCAGACCAGGGCTTGAACCTGTGTCCCTTGCATTGGCAGGCGGCTTCTTAACCACTGTGCCACCAGGGAAGTCCTGGTATTTATTTATTTATTTAGGCCATGGGGCTTGTGGAATCTTAGTTCCCCGACCAGGGACTGAACTCAGGCCCTTGGCAGTGAAAGCGCAGAGTCCCAACCACTGGACAGCCAGGGAATCCCCCTCCATTTCTTTCTTAGTTTGACTATTGATTAATTTTTTTGTTGACGCATCTCTGCAAACCTTGGAGGATCTGAGCCTTTTAGAGAAGCTGAATGCTTTAAAGAAGTTGATTTCCAGTGAATTTGGGTCACGGTTGACATCCAACATATCATTATTGTATTTTAAGACTTGGTGGCACCTGTGATCCATGCTGGAAAGAAAAGAAACCTAATTCCAAGTGATAGGAGGTTACCAAGAAGTAGCAGGTTATGAGGTGGCAGGCTGAATCATGACTTAAGAGATTAAGTTTAAACAGGGGAATGGCATTCTAGGCCAGTTCAATTTCTTCCTAGACAAATGGAAAACTATTTTCCACAGGCCATGAGACTATGTTAATTACCCTGTCATGTCATTCGGTTTCTTCAAAGCCTCTGTTTTCTAGCCCTTTAAGAATGTATCTTAAATACCCCCTCAAGCTCTGGGTAATTGTTTGCTATGAGAGATGAAATGATTGCACATAAATGTGGGTGGTAGGCAGTCGTGTTTTCTACCCATGGATAAAGAAGTTAAAAGAGCCAGTCTGAGAAAAATAATAAATCAGATGTTAAGAGAAAAGAACGTCTACTGGTTCATTCCCTGCCCTGGGAAAGCCTAAGAGCATTCCTGGTCATGGGTTCAAAGTGATTTCCTTGTATCTGTAACAATTTCTTTTTTTATGCTTACGTCAGTTTGAGTTGGGTTTTGTTACTCGAAACAACAAAAGCCCTATTTTTTTTTCACTTAAAAAAACACTGTTGGGCTTCCCTGGTGGTGCAGTGGTTAAGAATCTGCCTGCCAATGCAGGGTACCCGGGTTTGAGCCCTGGTCCGGGAAGATCCCACATGCCGCGGAGCAATTAAGCCTGTGTGCCACAACTACTGAGCCTGTGCTCTAGAGCCTGTGAGCCACAACTACTGAGCCCGCCAGCCACAACTTATGAAGCCCGCGCACCTAGAGCCCGTGCTCCTCAACAAGAGAAGCCACTGCAATGAGAAGCCCGCGCACCACAATGAAGAGTAGCCCCCTCTCGCCGCAACTAGAGAAAGCCTGTGTGCAGCAACGAAGATCCAACACAGCCAAAAATAAATAAATAAAAATAATAATTTTTAAAACAGTGATTTTGTTTGTTTATTTGTCCCAAGTGGGTACCAGTTTTTAATAAACATAGTTATTACAAATGTTTATAAACACTTCTCTAAATGCATTACAGAAGAGCTATCACTCTCATTCCTTGAAATAACACTCTTCTCAAAGTATCCTGCATGTACAATTCTTTTAAACATCTTTATTATGTGTGTTTTTAAGCACTTCTTTGGAGCACAGGCTCCGGACGCTCAGGCTCAGCGGCCATGGCTCACGGGCCCAGCCGCTCTGCGGCATGTGGGATCTTCCCGGACCAGGGCACGAACCCGTGTCCCCGGCATCGGCAGGCTGACTCTCAACCACTGTGCCACCAGGGAAGCCCTAAGTACTTCTTTAAATGCATTGCAGAACAGCTATCACATCCACTCCCTGAAATAACACTCTTCTCAAAGTTGCTTGCACAGAACACGCAAGAGTCCTATTTAATACAGCGTATGACACAATGTCTGGTACATAGCAGCAGCTCTCCGACAAATGATCACATTATCAGTACTGTTGCTGTGGTACCGGTCTATGAAAATCATACCCCTAACCTCATTGGAAACTCAACAGTCAGTGTGGTCCTCAGAGATAGTTTGGGGAGGGTGATAAATCCTGGCCTTAAACTCAATCCTTGCTACTGGTTCTATCTACGAAATACACCTGCACATACTTCTTGCTTTCTTATTCATTCGTTCATTCATCCATCCATCCATTCATTCATTCAATATGCCACCAACTAGGAAAAAGAGTTTCCTGTTAGTAAAATCATCTGATAACAGGAAACAGGGATTCTTCAACCTCCCTGAAGGAGCCCGCAGTAGCAGAGAGTAAGAGAATGGATCTGGTGGTGGTGTTCTATGAAGGAAGTCTCGTTAGATCCCTGCAGTGAGTTTTCTCACCTTTGACAGTGCTTTGATGGGCCATTCCTGTAAGTCCGCAGCTCACGGGCATTTTACAGGCCTGAGCTGATCCATGTCCTGCCTGACCCTGCCTGACCTCACACCAGCCTCTTGGCCCCCCCTGCATTTTGTCTGACTTTACCCTGTAACAGCTGCTGCCTTCTTCCCTGTCACTGCCCCAAACTGGGCCTGGCTTCCAGCTGGCTTCACGACTGCAGGCATCCAAAGGGCTGGAAGAAAATTTCTGCATGTCTTTGTGGGGGCGTTTTCCCAGACAGCATGACCTCTTTGAGCCGCAGAGTCTCTTTTTCGTAATCCTTGCCATCAGCAGTGGCGTTTTCTGCTGTTTGAGCTCACCATTGCCAGAGATAGTTGAAAAAGCAGTACATATCACATAAGGAATGTGTCCTTGGATGTGGATCACTTTCATCAGGCAGGGAACCAAAACACTACTCATTCTGCCTCCGCCGAGAGTCACAGCCATGGAAGCACAAACTGCACGGAGAAATTAAGCAGCTGCATTCAGTTGCCAGAAAATGTTCCAGCAACGGCAATCGGGCAAGGAGTGGCCCCGCGACAGTGCTGCCGCAGCTGTCAGTGCTCAGCCTACGTGGCTGAGGCCTCTTCTCAGGGCTGCGTTAGCAGCCCTGGGGGGAGGTATTGCTGGGGGGTTTTAGGGGGTGGGACAAGGGAACCAGGGAGGAGCAAGCGCTCCTGGGCCTGGGACTGTGGATTCATGGTGGCCCGATGCCATTCTCAGGACAGGAGAATGTTCTACTTACAAGAGCGGGGCCAGGGCATGAGGATCCCCGGCAGGTCGGGTAGGGAGGGCTCTTTGCTTGAAGCAGTCTGAGGCCACATGGCCAGGGTGGAGAATCAAAAATCATCCCCCAACAAGCAGCAGCATCAGAAGGGACTTGTTCAAAACAAAGGATGTGAACAGCAAGTTTATGCGGAAGTCTCCCTTCCCTGTGGGGCTTGTGTGATTCTGGGGGTGGGTGTGAGGCCTTAAAGTAGCTGTACAGGGTACACAGATGGAAGGCTGAGCCTGGAAGCTGCCCCCTTTCTGCTTTTGATGTGTGAGCAAGGATGGCAGAGAAGGATCAGAGGAAACAACAGAATGACTGTCACCCAAAGAAGCCACAAGAGTAAACGAGGCTGGCCCTTTGCCACGTGTAGCCCATCGAACATCCAGGTGGGCAGGAGCCACTGTGCAGCAGTGCTCCTGAGACAGGCTGTGTCCCACGGAGCTCGTCAACCAAAGGGCACCAGGTCTCGGGCCCTGGCCCAACCGAGATTTTAAACTAAACTCTTTCTGTCTTTAACCCTAGGTAGCTAGCACTCTAAACCAGTAGGTCTAAACCACCTGCTGATTTGCAATTTCAGTACTTTAAGCTTGGAAAAGTTGAATGCACTTACCATAGACCAGACACCTGGTCTGGGAGAGAGAAACGGTTTCCACTGTTTAATCAAGCTGAAGAAGGAGGTTCAAGCCCCTGATTTCCATTGTGCCATTCATCAGAAAAACAAAAGCAAAGAGAAGATGGCTCTCTGAAACCACAGCTGTCTTCAGGGCCGGTGAATTTTGTTAAAGAAAAAAACCTATAAAATCAAGGCCTCTGTTGAAACACTCATATGGCCCATTTGTTCAACTGAGCCCCTTGAAGGGCTTGCTTTAGGAAGTTGAGCCTGGGGTGGCTTGGGAAAGGGGTACTGAATGGCTCCTCTCAAACTGAGAGGAGAATTTGGACCAGGGGGTGGTGGTGACTGGAAAGAGGGGAGAGGAGAAGGAGGGAGAGGCACAAGCAAGGCCAGGAGGTCTGGACTAGGAGTGGGTTGGGAGATCTGCCCAGTGCCGGGTGTCTGAGGGACCATTACCCTCCCCATGGCAGCCTCATTTTCACAGTTGCTTCTCAGAGTCACAAGTGAAGGGGCTGGTCCTGGGTGAATTGCGCTAGGGCCAGGATAAAGGAGCAACTCCAGAGCGCAGAATGGAGAGCCCGTTCCGGGGAGGGTGGGAATCAGGGCTGCCATGCCCCCATTTGTAGAAATCTCAGGAGAGCCCTGGACTTTCCACAGGACCTGGAATTGGGATTTGAGTCTGTCTTATCTAGATCTTAAAGGGGGCAAGGCTACCCCAGCTGACATTAGGGCCACATTTCAAGTGAGGTTTATTGAATGGTGTGATGGAGAAGAAGATTAAAATTATGCATTTTCCTCAGGTCTGTGCTTGAACTATAACCAGTTTATGGGCATTCGGAAGTGGTTGAACCCAAAGGCTAGAGCGAGTGGCTTATTTTTATATAATGAGTGGCTAGGATGAGGGGATTCATTGACTCGCTGCTTGAGAAAAATGACTTGCTGGGAGTTCAAGCTCTGAGAGACTCAAAGGCTACCAGACTGCACTTCCTCAGTGATGTGACTTTGGCGAGTTGTGGGGAACACGGACCTTGATATTTGTCCAGGGAGGTGCCGGGCCTTAGTCCCAAAACGCACAACTGGGAGGCTCTGTTCGTTTTCCATTTCTGAATTGCTCACAGCTCAGTGAAGTCACAGGTGTTGAAGAGTTAGTTATTTAGCAGAAATGAGTTGTAGTCTTGGAAAAAGTTTAATGAGTTTCAATTGTGCTTAAAGTTTCTGTGGCTTCTGCTGGGATTTTAGGAAAGGCTTTCCATATAGTTCAGTAATTCCCCAGGAAAACTGGTTTCCTTAGTTATGAACGTTAAACACACGTAATGTAAATGCACTAATGCATTTTGTACCCGGTGCATGGAACAGGGAGTTGGTAACAGGGCTTCAGCGCGGGACTGTGCTGAGGGGGCACGCTGGGACTGAAATCCTGGCTGACCTCCCCTCCCCCAGCTGTGCGCCCCTGAGTGGGGCTATATCTGCTAGGGAGGAAGGGAGGCCTTTTTCTCAAGTGCCTGCCCAGAGGGGGCGCCTTTCCCGAATTAACACCAGGGCAGCCTGTAAGCAGGCAATGGAAAGACCTTAGCAAATGATGCTGCATGACGTGGGCATCATTGTCTCCCTTTGGCTATTCTAAGACGGCAATCAGGGTGGATATCCCAGGGGAGGTGCCCACACTGAGGGAGGCCACAGGAAACTTGGATGTGCCTCAGTATGAATCCCTTCGGATTGATCAGTTCCCTGTTGGCTTGGGAAAATTAAAATATTTAGCAGACTTGTTATTTAACTCTGGATGGCAAACCGCTAGATATTCTTGAATTAGCACGGGCTTGCCTTATCAACACATTACATTTTCAAGAGCTTAAAGATAAAAATGTATTATGCCCACGTGACAGTCTCAGGGTCTTTGGAGTTCTGGAGGTGGGTAGGTGCCAGTGGATACCAGGTCTAAGCTCCATGAGGGCCTGGACCTGGTTCTATTATGTTCAGTGCCGCGCATCCTGCCTTTAGCACAACGCTTGCCATAGAGTATGCAGTCAGTAAATGCGCGTGAATTGAAGGATGCATGAATGGTGCCCCATGGAGGTGGATCAGAGCAGAGGAGAAAAGGTAAACTTCACATAGTGGCTGATCAAGTGAAACCACATTTATTTGGAGCACATCTAAAACAATTCCTTCTTTAAAAGGAATTTACAGGGAGCTGGGGTTTGCCTTAGTAGTAGAGCTGAGTTAATAAGATTTTATAAAATTACATGTTTTTATGTATTTAAGCATCAGAGTGTCTTTATTGATGTTACAGTTGCCTGAGAAACATGTGTCGAGGGCATTCACTGTTTTATTTATCAGATTTTATTGAGTATCTACTGTGCCTGACACTAGGGAGATGCAAATGTCCAAGGAGCAGTGTCTGCCCTCACACTGCACACTGGTGTAGTGGAGGAATGGGCACTAGCACACATGTTTCCAATAATGGGTGTCAAGTGCCATCGCACTTGGGTTCTATGTGAGCAAATGGGGTTGAATGGAATGAGGGAAGGCTCCCTGGAGGAAGTGGCTTCTTTGAATCCCTCTCAACATATATTATTCCTTTGGATTGGGTGGGCTATGGCTTTCCTATTCTCTCAGTCTTCAAAGGTGTAGTCCCACTGGATGTTCTGCCTGGGGCTTGGCCACCGCTCCTTCTGGGGAAAGCAGCTCCCACCTGGGAGAAGCCTACACCTGAAAAAACTTCACCGCTTCCTCTACTGCAGCTGCTACTTGACCCATTGTGGAGGAGACCAGAATTACACTTAGGTATCTTTCCCCCAAAGCAGGCCAAAGTTTGTTAAACAGAGCCTTGTACATAGGGATTGCTGAATTAAAAGTAATATCCACTTATGTAAATGTTCTAGCCATTACGTTTTCTGAATCTAAGCTGGCCATATTCTCAGATTAAGAAACCTGATTTGATGTTGTGAAGCTTAGAATTTTCCTTTCAAGAATAAAAATTCAAATAACTTGTGTTCCATTTCTTAGTGTTTACTTTTGTGAAGAATAGTAAGACAGGACAACATTACAAAAAAAATGGGACCCTCTATCCTAGTTGGTGGTAGCAAAATAAAGAGCACAAAATCGGTATGGGTTTAGAAAGTATCTAACAGTTGAATAACAATGGTCTCATTTTAAATAGAGTTCACAATACATATATAATTATGTGTGGGGTACACCCACATCCTGTTCTCGTTAAGGATGAATTTTGGAGGGGAGCAAATTTAAATGTATCGGTTATTAAAATGAGAGGCTAATAATACTCTAGATAGCAGGTGGTACTCAAGGCACTTACTGGTTGGTTCATAGAGAGCTCAGCTGCTTGGAGAAGTGGGACTGGTCACCAGTAGAAGTGGGAAAATAAGACGTGATGATTTACAAAGAATCCAGCTACCTAGGGATCATCTCCATCGGGATGACCCTTTCACATTTCAAACTCAACCCCTAAACCTCAACCTAAGCCCTTCTTCTTCTGCCTTAAACCTGCTCTGCCTCCTGTGCCCCTATCCTGGTAAAGGATATCACCATCTATCCAGTTGCCCAAAGTAGAAACTTGGGTGTTTTCCTTTATTTCTCTCTTTTCTTCTTCCTCTTGCCCCTTACTCCTTTCTTCTAATCACCTCCCAAATGCTGTGGGCTCTACCTTTTAAATATTACTTGAATCCATGTGCTTTTCTACATCCCAGACACTTCTCTATCTCAGACCTCTGTCAATTCTCATCTGGCTTTTGCTGGCAGGTAGCAGCTTTTCTGATTTCCCCACCTCCCCTCTTACCTCACTCCAAACCATCCCCCATGCTGCGTCCAGAGCTGATCTTCTTAAAGTGCATGTCTAATGGTCCCTCACTTGCTTAAAACCCTTCTGTGGTCCTACACCATCATCCAGATAATGTCCAGGGTCCTGTGGCTCACATAGTCCTTCAGGAACAGGCTCTGGGGATCTTGCCAGCTTTGTCTGTTGCCCACCTCAACTTGCACGCCACAGTCAGCCTCCTTCAGTTCTTTGAATACTCCTTGCTCCCTCTTGCCTCTAGACTTCTTCTCAAGTTCTCACCTATGTTTGAAATGCTTACCAATCTCCTACTTGTCTTTCAGATTTCAACTTAAAGGTGACTTCCTCCATGAAAGCTTTCTCTTCCTCAAGTCCACATCAGGCTTCCCTGATACAGGCTCCCACACTAGATGTCCTCCATCACAGCCCTTTTCTGTGTTGTCATTGCTTGTCACTTGAAGGTGGGACTCTCTCTGTCTCAGTGTTTACCATGTGGCTGTTGCTCCATCAATGTTTGTCACTAGATCCCGGGAGTCCAAAAGGGATGACTCCCTGCAGAAAGATTGGATAGCAAAATATATTATGATTTTTTAAAAATTTAAAGGAATTTTGTTCCCAACCCTATCTCTATTCTTTGCAGTTCTATCCTCCAAATGCCACAAAGTTCTGACGACTGTGTGTAATGGGACAGCCTGGGATGGTAGAAAAAGCCCCAGACTCGGCCAACATTTTCTGTACTCTTGTGACTTGCCAGGATGTGTCTTAAGCACAATACACATGTTAACTCATTTAATCCTCAGAACAGTTCTTCTGGGTAAGTACTGTCATCTTCGTTTGGCAGATGAGGTGCAGAGAATCAGGCCCCAGCTCAAATCCATGCTCTATCACTTATTTGCTGTGTGACACTGGGCAAATGACCTCCCCTTCTGAACTCTCACCTCCTGAGCTACAAAATGGAGACAACACTTGCTGACGACTTGACTTCCAATGTTTCTGTTTTCTTACACACCCTACGTATTACACGTTGGCCTTCGGCAGTTCAGTTCTGAAGGCCACCCATACACTGCTGTATATCAGTGGACAGAAGAACGTGAGCTGAGGCACGGTGATGTTCCAGCCCACCGGCCGTCAGTACAGCTTTAACAGCATAGCCAGTATGTCTGTTCCATTAAATATTTTATTGCAATTTTTCCTTTTATATTATAAAATGTGTGGAAAATGAAAAGTTCTGATGCTAGTGATTAATAAGTACAAACTATTCAGCGCTGTGTCAGTTATTAAACTATCATCTCTCAGCTTCAAACCCACTCGTCTGTATTCTGCTTTGTGATGCAGGGACTGGGATTCTGCGAATAACATTCTTCCTTGGCCAGCTGCTTTCTTTTAGGCTCTGTCAATGAGGGACGTCGGAGGGAGATTGCAGGGCTAGATGAGGAAGAAGGGACTTTTTCCTCTTTGCTTTTGGTTTATTTCTGGTTGGCCCCCTGTTCCTGTCATCAGCATCCAGCAATGCTGCTCCTTCGCTCTGGCAGAGGTAGTTCATTCCAGAAGCAGTTTGTTATGGGTTGAATTGTGTTCCCCTGAAGCTCATATGCTGTAGTCCTAACTCTCAGTACCTCAGAATATGACCCTATTTGGAGATGGGGTCTTTATAGAGGTAATCAAGTTAGCATGAGGGTGGGCCCTAATCCAATATGACTGATGTCCTTATAAAAAGAGGAAATTTGGACACCGAGATATGCATAAAGGGAAAACAATGTGAAGAAACACAGGGAGAAGACCATCTATAAGCCAAGGACAGAGGCCTTGAACAGATCCTTCCTTCACAGCTTTCAGAAGGAGCCCACCCTGCTGACCCCTTGATTTTGGACTTCTAGCCTCCAGAATGTGAGACAATAAATTTCTGTTAAGTCACCCAGTTCGTGGTGCTTTGTTCTGGCCGCCCTAGCAAGTAACATACAGTTCAATCCAGTTTGAGGTTTTACCAACTTGCAAAGCCAACCTCATGGCATCCCTGCAGAGATAACATCACTGCTGGCTGGCCCCCTTTCTTCAGAAGTCTGGGTTCCAATCCATTGGTACCCTCCTCCAGATCCCTAAGTTTTAATAATTCCAACCTCTTCCCTTGGTTTCCCCGGGCTATGAACTCCTTCCTGCTTTTGCTACCTCTATGGTAGCTTAGTGGTGGGTTTTTTTTTTTTTTTTTTTGCCTTTTCGGTTGCTTAGTTAACAATTCTTTACTACCTAGTTAAACATTCTCTATACTAAATTCTCTATTAAAAGTACTGGAACCTTGTGGGCATGACCCTGGCCCGCTGAGCTGCGGAGGTGGGGCTGCTGCCCCAGGGGGTCTGGAAGGCTGGGCATCAAGCCAAAGAGTGTTATTCTCAAAACTTAAGATCTAATGGAATTTGCCTTTCCTGCGGGACTTATCACCCCTTCCTTCTTTCCTATTTCTCCCTTTTGGAATGGAAATGCCTGTCCCACC
This sequence comes from Monodon monoceros, assembly GCF_005190385.1. NCBI lineage: Eukaryota > Metazoa > Chordata > Mammalia > Artiodactyla > Monodontidae > Monodon > Monodon monoceros. The sequence goes on from NW_021703767.1 coordinate 83,469,544, forward strand.
ATTGAGAAGCACATAACTTATCTGATTTCACAGGTTCACAGCTGGAGAGGAGTTTGCCTCAGGATGAGTCATACCTCTAGGCTCACCTACATCTGATTTAGATATTTAGAGTTTGGACTTTAGAGCTGATACTAGAATGAGTTAACACTTTTGGAGCTGTTGGTATGGAGTGAATGTAATTTCCATGCAATAAGGACGTGGATTTTGGGGGCCAGGGGCAGAATGCTGTGGACTGAATCGCGTCCCCACAAAATTCGTACATTGAAAGCCCTAATCCCCAATGTGACTCTCACAGAGAGTGTGACATAAAGATCCTTTCTGGCATAGACTTCTCCAGACTGTATTAGGTACCTCTCCTCTGATGCCAGGGACAAGGACCATAGAACTCACAAATTTAGCACATTCGAGACAAAGACGGCAACTTTTGAAGCAAACAGAGGGGTAGACTTTGTTTCCTCATTTGAATGTACATTGGACTTAAGCCCATTTGCTGAGTGTTTATTTGTTAAGGAAAAGAACTAAACTGAGGAACAGAATAAAATGTTGAAAATATATGAAGATTGGATTTAAAACTTCATATAATTTAGGGTGTCTTATTTTCTCATAGTAGCCTGCATGTTCCACGTACTAGTCAGAGATTTTCTTTTCTCATGTTGGCCTCATTAGGCTGGGAGGTCCTTGAGGCAGGGCTGGAGGATATTTAGTCCCCTCTGTATCCCCTAGTGTCCAGCACTGTGGCTGGCCCATGCTTGGCATTTAATACATATTGATTAAACTTAAATTCTGGAAAAGGGCCCATTTCAACTCCCCATCATCAGTGTCATCTTGGACCTGTCTATGATCCAGGACAGAGCCTGCAGGGAAAGGGGCAGCCTAGCGAGAGGAGTGTATTTTGTCGACTTCAGACAGAGAAATGACTTTCCGTTAAGGTGGGTTATTTTGAGAGGGCTAGACATAATTTACATGTCAGTCAGTCAGGCAGTGGCCCAAATGGTTCTCATGTCTGGAGGGAATTTATGTCTCTGCTCTTTTTTGCTTAGAGTTTGAAACTTTTGTTAGTTAATAATAGTTGTTATTTATTTAGCACTATGGTGTGTCAGGTTTGGTGCTAAGGACTTTACATAATCATCTCTCATTTGATAACCACAACAATGCTATAAGATGGGTAACCCATTTTATAGATGAAGAAACTGAGGATCTGCAAAGTTAAGCAAATTGTCAAGGCCACACTGGGGGAAATGCAATAACTGGAATTAAAATTCAGGTTGTTCTGACTCCAGTTTGGTCCTTTCTAATGGTCTTCTGCTTTCCTGTTCAAGCAGAGCCCCTAGACCCTTAGAATGGAGTGACAGATCTCCTGACTCTCTCCACACTAGGATCCTCTCTCCAGGTATAAGCACTCTAGTTCCAATTATCCCTCTGAGAAAGTGATGGCTAAGTTTTCCAGTCCCCGGCTTAAATTAGTTTACTATAACTTCACCTTTCCACACACCATACTGAAGGAGACAATTTACGAAAAGGCAGTGTGAGATTCAAAAGTGAGCATGAACTTCTACTTTTGAGTGCTGTCCCCCTCAATATTTCCTGCTATATTTGTACCTGGAAGGATTAAAATGATGACTAAGTATGTTGATGGATAGACTATTGGTTATACATGGTACCCTTTAATAATATTTTATCTTCTCATTTATTATATCCACAATTCTGAGCAGCAGTGTTGTTAACCCAGAATGGGGATCATCTAAAAGTCCTTCCTGAATGCTTTTGGTATGTGTTAAAATGTTTCTATATATATTCTGAGAATCATAAAAGATCAGAGCTACTGAATCATATTTATTGTATCAGGTTTCCAGTATGTCAAGTTTAAAAGAATTTAGATTAATTTGAGAATCTCTGGATAATGTGGATGATATATCCAGAGACATACATGAAAGCTTCCCTTGAAATGGAGATATAGAACGAGTAGACTTCATTGACCCAATGTTTTCCTTGTTTTTCAACTCTCGTCTAAAGATGTATTGAAATTCTGTAGCTTGAAATGTCAAACAGACTTGCTCACATTTTTTCACCCTAGATGAAATGTTTTAAGGGTGAGAAGGCCACCTGGCTGTTTCAAAATGAGATTGATTGGAAGTCCCTGTCCCCCAACTCTTACACCCTACACTATGCTACGGTCTTACCCTTAGCTGTTCAGGTTCACACTTTAATTCTAAGGGTACATCCAGAGGTGACCATCTCTGCTGGATTTATTTACTCAGCTGGGAGCTTGTTGTAAGATTGAGTCCCTGGTGAGGCTCTGGCAGTGGCATCCCTGCCCTGTACTGTGTCAGTGGAGGAAGCTGCAGCATTTGTTTTGTTTTTTTAAGATTTATTATTTATTTATTTTATTTATTTCTGCCTGCGTCAGGTCTTCATTGAGGCACGTGGGATCTTTCGTTGTGGCCTCTCTCTAGTTATGGCGTGAGGGTTTTCTCTCCTCTAGTTGTGGTGCGCAGGCTCCAGGGCACGTGGGTGCTGTAGTTTGTGGCACACGGGCTCTAGTTGAGGCACCTGAGCTCAGTAGTTGTGGCATGCGGGTTTCTTCTCTCTCTAGTTGTGGTGCAGGCTCCAGAGCACGTGGGCTCTCTACTTGAGGAGCACGGGCTCAGTAGTTGTGGCACGCAGGCTTAGTTGCCCCGAGGCATGTGGGATCTTAATTCCCCAACCAGGGATCGAACCAGAGTCCCCTGCATTGTAAGGCAGATTCTTTACCACTGGACCACCAGGGAAGTCCCGACTACAGCATCTTAACTTGGGCATAAGGAAAGTGGTGTCCTTACCGGGCTGATCCTTCAGAGTGATTCTGAGCCTGTTCTTAGCTGCACCTTTCAAGCCTTGTTCTCCATCCATGCTGGAGATTGTGTGCTCCCTGGAGATTGTGTGCTCCCTGGAGACTATGTGCTCCCTAAACACTCCTCCAAACATTTCAAATTTAAAATATAAAAAAATAGTATAATGAGCTCCCATCTGGATGCCATCTGGATTACTGTGATAGACTCCACACTGGCCCCCTTTTCTTCCTGCTTATCTGTGCTGGCTCCTAGTAATTTGTTTTCCATACAGAGACAGCTATTGTCAAAGTGCAAATCTGATTATATCTTACACACTCAATCCTCACTGGCTCCCCGAATCTCTCAGAGGTAAAGACAAAACTCCTTAACCTGGCCTGTAAGACCTTACATGATCTGGCCCTGCCTACCTCTCCAGCTCCATCCCACACCATTCTCTCCCAACCTTTTTTACTTTTTTTACTCCAACCATATGGCCTTCCTCCATACTTGCTGTGGTCCCTCCTCACTGCGCTTTGCCTATGCTATAGCCTCTGCCTGGACAACGCTTCACGCGGGTACTGCATACTCATCCATCACAGCTCAGTCATCAGAGAAGCCCTCGCTGACTTCTCTGACTGGGTCACATTGCCCCTGATAAAGTTTTCCGCCAAGTACATTTCCCTCAGACATTTAGAGTGATTGCAGTGTGTGTGTTGATCTCCTTCACTAGACTGAAATATCCTTGAGGGTAGGAACTGTGTCTCCTTTTGCTCACCCTTGTATCCTGAGCACCTAGAACATACTCATGAAACATCTGATGAATGAATGAATGCCTTTCCTTCTGGTCTTTTATCTATTTTCATACACTATTATGTTTGCAGAAATAGAAACATCTTGTACCTATCATTTTGTAGCTTTCCTCATGTACTTAGCAGTAAGCAAACATTTGGGGGCTGCTTTTATTGACAAAACCCACTCTTTGGAATTTTTGCTGCTTCCAATTTACTCCTTGACTTTTCATTTGGAAAGTCCACTGTAGGGTTGGGTATAAATAGCAAAACTGAATCAGCACTGGCTGCAGCTATGGTTTCTGATCTTTTTTCGAGGCCCATCTTGGCACCTGGCAACATCCCTGGTTCGTGCAGGAAGGGTAGTGCAGTGGTTAGCATGTGGGGGTCAGACAGATGAGCATCTCAGCACTGCTCTGCTTCTGTCCCAGTGAGGCCCAGCTGAATATAATGAGCAAAGTCTCTATCAAGCTACTTCAAGACAAGTGGGATCTAGGCAGAAATCTCTCTGAAATCCAAGAGCAGAGCTGTAACTAGAGCTAGAAGGTGGATCCAGATTCAGAGCAGCCTCAGGAGCACCAGGAGCCCATGGCTCTCCACCCAGTCTCAGGGTGACCTGTCTTGGCTACTCTCTACATGTCAGCTTCAGTCTCCTCTTTAACCTTCCAAGTCCCTCTGCTTACTTACAGTTTTTGCTTTTCAGAAGTTTGGCTTGCAAATGGCTTTAACTTGGCATGGTTCTGAATCTATCTGTGGCATCTCTTGATACACCTTTTTGCCACCTCTTTCTGCTCTCAAATGGCAAACTCTGTGTTTCTTATTTCAAAATAGAGAGAGAGACTCTTGCTGTCCCATCTGATCTTGTTGAGCCAGTTGTATATGTCCTTGAACTAATCTCTATATACACTTGGCTGTCTTTGGATGGGGGCATCCACTCTAGTTAGTAACAAGGGGAAGCAGTGGAGTCATGTAGTACCAAAAATGGCTTCCTGGGCAACAGAGGAGGTGGGCTGGGAATTTTCCATTAGAATAGGGCATGGACAAATCAGACGCTATTACTGACTTACCTAGTACAGGCTGTGTGACCTGGAACAAAACACCCAACTTCAGTTTTGAGCCTTGGTTTCCTCAGCTGTAAAAAGAGGAAAGCAACCTATTTTATCAAATTCTCAGGATATAAGGAAATAAGATGAGATAAAACACACAGAACACTTGACCCAGTAGCATCTCAACTAGTAAGAGGTACTATTACATCTCATCATTGTAATAGTATCATCTATAACATATTAATGTTTATAACGAATATACATAATATATTATATCTTTGAATATATTCTTTGAAAATAATATATTTTCATATTATAAATAAATATAATACATATAATGTGAGATATATATATATATATAGAGAGAGATATGGGATAATGTAGTTTCAAATTACCTCTTTAATCCAGGTTACTTCTGGGAAGAATTTCTCAGATGGATAAATACTTCTATAAATTGTGACTCTAGGTAGAATAGTATTTCTGACGCACAGGGTGGAGTGATGGGAATGTTTTTTTCCCCGGGGAGATGGTGGTCTATTGGCCCCTCTGTACTATGTGGAAATGATCCAAGATAACATGGGGACAATAAACAGCCTGTGGATACTAACAAAGGCTATTGTACTGAAGGAGTTTTTTGGTCTGGAGCCAGAAGCCAGATTTAGAATGAAATGCACACAATTTCTTTTCTACAGAAATGTTTGAATAATAATAGTTAATGCTTACATAGTGCTTACTATATGCCAGGCATTGTGCTAAAGGCTTCACATGTATTAACTCATTTCCCCCTCTTCACAACACATCAAGGTGGATATCTACAATTTACAGAAAAAGAAATGGAGACATTGATCTGTTTCTTAAAATCCTTTCCATAAGCTATAACCAGCTGACCTTGCTTTGACTTTATGTCCATCTCTAGTCCTCAGTCCTTTGAGTGCCGTGGTTGGTATTGCTGTTGTTCCAGGACTGGAGTCTTGCCTTGCACCCTCTTTCTTCCCACTGCCAGTGTTCTTCCATGAATTCCAAACCTGAGGGCTGCCACCAAAGCCCTTAATAACTTTTTTTTTCACAGCCCAGAGGTCTTTTTTTTTTTTTTTTACACGTATTACTCTATGAATTATAGGGAATGGGTTCCAGCAGCTCAGGCTCCTTTGCACTGGTTCTCACAAAATGTGCTTCTGTCGGGCGAGCAGGCTGGCACTTCAGTTGAAACCAAGCACTTTTCTCTTGGCTTCCTTCTTTTTTCTGATCGTTTTCCTTCACACATTTCAGGAAGCTATCTCAGCTCTTAGAGGACTGAATATGCTCAGTGTGTACATTACTTCTGTTGGCAAGAATCTTGCCCTTAACTTGTTTGTTTCCAGCAATGCCAACAGCGTGCTGTGTAACACTAGACTCTCCCAGTTTCTCCCTGGGAACATTTGTGGGGAATTCCTTTTTGAACATGACATCTACAATATCACCTTTGTTGTAAATTCACATGGATGTGGCTGAAGGAACTATTCCATGTTTTCTAAAAGGCTTAGAGAACTTATAGTGGGTGCCTCTCTTCTTTCTCTTTGTGTTGGTCATTTTGGCAAATTACTGGAAGTTGGAAGTTTCAGCCAAAAAAGAGAAAAATAGAACCCCTTAATAGCTTGAGCAAGCTTAGCTAAGCGGCAAACTGTGACATGAAGTCATAATAGGATAAGGAGTGAGAGGTTACATGGGCTAAATGGCTCAAAAATTAGTGTCCATTGAGAAATTCCCTTTATAGGAAAACTGGATTTGCCTTCAGGGCAGGTGTAGAAGCTTGGAGGTGCCAAGCTGGGCTGTAGATGTGGCTGCCATGTCAAGTACTTGGAGGTGGGGATGACAACAGTGTCCGAGGAGGAGGGGCGGTGTGCTGACCAGGGTACGGGTCAGCTGGAAGAGTGTCCTGATACTGCTCTGTCTCTGTTCTAGTGAAGCCTGTTTAGATGTAAGGAGCAGAGGCTCAATCCAGTTACTTTGAGAAAAGGGGGATTTAGGCAGAACGCCCCCGCAATCCGATAGTACAGCCTTAAGTGGGGTTGGAGGGTGTTACAGTCTCAAGGTGGCCTCGAGACCTAAGTTGTGTAAAGGGGAAGACGGTATACCAGTTGTCTGTTGGTTAAAAAAAAAGCCCTGATTCATAGCATTTATCATTCTGTTGTGTAAATACTCCTATCACGGCCAGTTTCAACCAATATGATGTCTTTGAGCTTGAAGCTGGGAAGAAATGCGTGCAATTCAATCTCTCGAATCAATATGAGTCTATTCCAGGGCATCAAATTTTAACTTTTTTTTTCTAAATTTTCCAAGTTTCCAACAAGGTGATTTATTTTTGTTTCATAGTCAGAAAAACATCTAACAAAAGTTATTTTTAAGAAGGAAATAGAAATAAAGAAATGGGACTTAATTAAACTTAAAAGCTTTTGCACAGCAAATGAAACCATTGCCCAAACTAAAAGACAACCTACTGAGTGGGAGAAAGTATTTGCAAATGATATGACATATAAGAGGTTAATATCCAAAATATATAGGCAGCTCATAAAACTCAATGTCAGAAAAACAAAAAACCCCGTTAAAAAATGTGCAGAAGACCTAAATAGACATTTTTCCAAAGAAGATATACAGATGGCCAACAGTCACATGAAAAGATGCTCAACATCGCTAATCATCAGAAAAATGCAAATCAAAACCAAAATGAGACATTACCTCATACCTGTCAGAATGGCTGTCATCAAAAAGACCTCACCACCACGTTGGTGAGGACTTGGAGAAAAGGGAAACTTAGTACACTGTCGTGAGAATACAAATTGGTGCAGCCGCTATGGAAAACAGTATGGAGGCTCCTCAAGAAACTAAGACGGGACCACTTTCACTTCCATCAAAGGAAAACATTACTATTTTCTCTCTTCCAACATTAATTGGGAAAATGTTATTGAATGCCTATAATAGGCAAGGTGTTTGACATGCTGGAGGGGGAATAGAAATAGGATGACCAAATTGAGTTTTTTTTGTTTGTTTGTTTGTTTTTGTTTTTTGTGCTATGCGGGCCTCTCACTGTTGTGGCCTCTCCCGTTGCGGAGCACAGGCTCTGGACCTGCAGGCTCAGCAGCCATGGCTCACAGGCCCAGCCGCTCTGCGGCATGTGGGATCTTCCCGGACCGGGGCACGAACCCGCGTCCCCTGCATCGGCAGGCGGACTCTCAACCACTGCGCCACCAGGGAAGCCCTGTTTTGTCTTGTTTTTAATGTGGAGGCTTTATTTTACTTTTTCTTTTTTTTGGCTGCATTGGGTCTTCATTGCTGTGTGCAGGCTTTCTCTAGTTGCGGCGAGCAGGGGCTACTCTTCATTGCGGTGCGTGGGCTTCTCATTGTGGAGGCTTCTCTTGTTGCGGAGCACGGGCTCTAGGCACGTGGGCTTCAGTAGCTGTGGCACACGGACTCAGTAGTTGTGGCTCACGGGCTTAGTTGCTCTGCAGCATGTGGGATCTTGCCGGACCAGAGCTCAAACCCGTGTCCCCTGCATTGGCAAGAGATTCTTAACCACTGTGCCACCAGGGAAGTCCCCAAATTCAGTTTTCTCAGGACTGTCCCAGTTTTAGACTAGAAAGTCTGGTACCCTGAGAAATCCCTCAGTCCAGGCAAACCAGGATAGTTGGTCACCCTACAAACAGAAGACACCTCCCAGATCTCAAGGATTTTATAATCTAGCAAACGATCTCAGATCCACTTCCTCAAGAAATATTTAATCATGTCTTAGGAGAAATAAAAATATAGGAAAATGAGAGAGAATATATAGCCGAACCTATCAGGGAAGGCTTCATGGAGATAGTTTCATTGAAGATGGCTATAATTTTTTTTTTTTTAAACCCAACATTGGGCTTCCCTGGTGGCGCATTGGTTGGGGGGTCCGCCTGCCGATGCAGGGGACATGGGTTCGTGCATCGTCCGGGAGGATCCCACGTGCTGCGGAGTGGCTGGGCCTGTGAGCCATGGCCGCTAAGCCTGCGCGTCCGGAGCCTGTGCTCCGCAACTCGAGAGGCCGCAGCGGTGAGAGGCCCGCGTACCACAAAAAAAAAAAAAAAAAGGAGACTTCCGGGAAGATGGCGGAAGAGTAAGACGCGGAGATCACCTTCCTCCCCACAGATACACCAGAAATACATCTACACGTGGAACAACTCCTACAGAACACCTACCGAACGCTGGCAGAAGACCTCAGACCTCCCAAAAGGCAAGAAACCCCTCACGTACCTGGGTAGGGAAAAAGAAAAAAGAATAAACAGAGACAAAAGGATAGGGACGGGACCTGCACCAGTGGGAGGGAGCTGTGAAGGAGGAAAGGCTTTCACACACTAGGAAGCCCCTTCGCGGGCGGAGACTGCGGGTGGCGGAGGGGGGAAGCTTCGGAGCCGCGGAGGAGAGCACAGCAACAGGGCAAAGCGGAAAGATTCCCGCACAGAGGATCGGTGCTGACCGGCACTCACCAGCCCGAGAGGCTTGTCTGCTGTCTTGTCTCCCCACCTGCCAGGGCGGGCGGGGCTGGGAGCTGAGGCTCGGGCTTCAGTAGGAGCGCAGGGAGCGGGGTTGGCGGCGTGAACACAGCCTGCAGGGGGTTAGTGCGCCATGGCTGGCCCGGAGGGAGTCAGGGGAAAAGTCTGGACCTGCCGAAGAGGCAGGGGACTTTTTCTTCCCTCTTTGTTTCCTGGTGCGCAAGGAGAGGGGATTGAGAACGCTGCTTAAAGGAGCTCCAGAGACGGGCACGAACCGCGGCTAAAAGCGCGGACCCCAGAGACAGGCATGAGACGCTAAGGCCGCTGCTGCCACCACCAAGAAGCCTGTGTGTGAGCACAGGTCACTATCCACACCCCCCCCCCCTTCCAGGGAGCCTGTGCAGCCCGCTACTGACGGGGTCCCGTGATCCAGGGACAACTTCCCCGGGAGAACGCACGGCACGCCTCAGGCTGGTGCAACGTTACGCTGGCCTCTGCCGCCGCAGGCTCGCCCCGCAGTCCGTGCCCCTACCTACCCCCGGCCTGAGTGAGCCAGAGCCCCCGAATCAGCGGCTCCTTTAACCCCGTCCTGTCTGAGCGAAGAACAGACGCCCTCCGGCGACCTACAAGCAGAGGCGGGGCCAAATCCAAAGCTGAGCCTCTGGGAGCTGTGAGAACAAAGAAGAGAAAGGGAAATCTCTCCCCGCAGCCTCAGAAGCAGCGGATTAAAGCTCCGCAATCAACTTGATGTGCCCTGCATCTGTGGAATACATGAATAGACAATGAATCATCCCAAATTAAGGAGGTGGACTTTGAGAGCAAGGTTTATTATTTTTTTCCCCTTTTCCTCTTTTTGTGAGTGTGTATGTGTATGCTTCTGTGTGAGATTTTGTCTGTATAGCTTTGCTTCCACCATTTGTCCCAGGGTTCTATCCGTCCGTTTTTTTGGTTTTTTCTCTTAATAATTACATTTTTATTTTAATAACTTTATTATATTTTATGTTAACTTTATTTTATTTTACTTTATCTTCTTTCTTTCTTCTTTTCCTTCCTTCCCTCCTTCCTTCCTTCCTCCCTCCCTTCTTTCTTTCTTTTCTTTCTTCTTCTACTAATTCTTTCTTTCTACTTTTTCTCCCTTTTCTTCTGAGCCGTGTGGCTGAAAGACTCTTGGTGCTGCAGCCAGGAGTTAGTGCTGTGCCTCTGAGGTGGGAGAGCCAACTTCAGGACACTGGTCCACAAGAGACCTCCCAGCTCCACATAATATCAAACGGCGAAAATCTCCCAGAGATCTCCATCTCAACACCAGCACCCAGCTTCACTCAATGACCAGCAAGCTACAGTGCTGGACATCCTATGCCAAACAACTAGCAAGACAGGAACACAACCCCAACCATTAGCTGAGAGGCTGCCCAAAATCATAAGTCCACAGACACCCCAAAACACACCACCAGACGTGGACCTTCCCACCAGAAAGACAAGATCCAGCCTCATCCACCAGAACACAGGAACTAGTCCCCTCCACCAGGAAGCCTACACAACCCACTGAACCAACCTTAGCCACTGGGGACAGACACCAAAAACAACGGGAACGGGCTTCACTGGTGGTGCAGTGGTTGAGAGTCTGCCTGCCAATGTAGGGGACACAGGTTCGAGCCCTGGTCTGGGAAGATCCCACATGCCGCGGAGCAACTGGGCCCGTGAGCCACAAATACTGAGCCTGCGCATCTGGAGACTGTGCTCTGCAGAGAACAAGAGAGGCAGTGATAGTGAGAGGCCTGCGCACCGCGATTAAGAGTGGCCCCCACTTGCCACAACTAGAGAAAGCCCTCGCACAAAAATGAAGACCCAACACAGCCATAAATAAATAAATAAAATTTTAAAACAACAACAACAAAAAAAGGGAACTACGAACCTGCAGCCTGCAAAAAGGAGACCCTAAACACAGTAAGATAAGCAAAATGAGAAGACAGAAAAACACACAGCAGATGAAGGAGCAAGATAAAAACCCACCAGACCTAACAAATGAAGAGGAAATAGGCAGTCTACCTGAAAAAGAATTCAGAATAATGATAGTAAAGATGATCCAAAATCTTGGAAATAGAATAGACAAAATGCAAGAAACATTTAATAAGGACCTAGAAGAACTAAAGAGCAAACGAACAATGATGAACAACACAATAAATGAAATTAAAAATACTCTACATGGGATCAATAGCAGAATAACTGAGGCAGAAGAACGGATAAGTGACCCGGAAGATAAAATAGTGGAAATACTGCAGAGCAGAATAAAGAAAAAAGAATGAAAAGAACTGAGGACAGTCTCAGAGACCTCTGGGACAACATTAAATGCACCAACATTCGAATTATAGGGGTTCCAGAAGAAGAAGAGAAAAAGAAACGGACTGAGAAAATATTTGAAGAGATTATAGTTGAAAACTTCCCTAATATGGGAAAGGAAATAGTTAATCAAGTCCAGGAAGCACAGAGAGTCCCATACAGGATAAATCCAAGGAGAAATACACCAAGGCACATATTAATCAAACTGTCAAAAATTAAATACAAAGAAAACATATTAAAAGCAGCAAGGGAAAAACAACAAATAACACACAAGGGAATCCCCATAAGGTTAACAGCTGATCTTTCAGCAGAAACTCTGCAAGCCAGAAGGGACTGGCAGGACATATTTAAAGTGATGAAGGAGAAGAACCTTCAACCAAGATTACTCTACTCAGCAAGGATCTCATTCAGATTTGATGGAGAAATTAAAACCTTTACAGACAAGCAAAAGCTGAGAGAGTTCAGCACCACCAAACCAGCTCTACAACAACTGCCAAAGGAACTTCTCTAGGCAAGAAACACAAGAGAAGGAAAAGACCTACAATAACAAACCCAAAACAATTAAGAAAATGGGAATAGGAACATACATATCGATAATTACCTTAAATGTAAATGGACTAAATGCTCCCACCAAAAGACACAGATTGGCTGAATGGATACAAAAACAAAACCCATATATTTGCTGTCTACAAGAGACCCACTTCAGACCTAGACACATACAGACTGAAAGTAAGGGGATGGAAACAGATATTTTATGCAAATGGAAACCAAAAGAAAGCTGGAGTAGCAATTCTAATATCAGACAAAATAGACTTTAAAATAAAGACTATTAGAAGAGACAAAGAAGGACACTACATAATGATCAAGGGATCAATCCAAGAAGAAGATATAACAATTGTAAATATTTATGCACCCAACATAGGAGCACCTCAATACATAAGGCAAATACTAACAAACAGCCATAAAAGGGGAAATCGACAGTAACACATTCATAGTAGGGGACTTTAACACCCCGCTCTCACCAATGGACAGATCATCCAAAATGAAAATAAATAAGGAAACACAAGCTTTAAATGATACATTAAACAAGATGGACTTAATTGATATTTATAGGACATTCCATCCAAAAACAACAGAATACACATTTTTCTCTAGTGCTCATGGAACGTTCTCCAGGATAGATCATATCTTGCGTCACAAATCAAGCCTTGGTAAATTTAAGAAAATTGAAATCGTATCAAGTATCTTTTCCGATCACAACGCTATGAGACTAGATATCAGTTACAGGAAAAGATCTGTAAAAAATACAAACACATGGAGGCTAAACAATATAGTACTTAATAACTAAGTGATCACTGAAGAAATCAAAGAGGAAATAAAAAAATACCTAGAAACAAATGACAATGGAGACAGGACGACCCAAAATCTATGGGATGCAGCAAAAGCACTTCTAAGAGGGAAGTTTATAGCAATACAATCCTACCTTAAGAAACAAGAAAAATCTCGAATAAAGAACCTAATGTTGCACCTAAAGCAATTAGAGAAAGAAGAACAAAAAAAAACCCAAAGTTAGCAGAAGGAAAGAAATCATAAAAATCAGATCAGAAATAAATGAAAAAGAAATGAAGGAAACAATAGCAAAGATCAATAAAACTAAAAGCTGGTTGTTTGAGAAGATAAACAAAATTGATAACCCATTAGCCAGACTCATCAAGAAAAAAAGGGAGAAGACTCAAATCAATAGAATTAGAAATGAAAATGGAGAAGTAACAACTGACACTGCAGAAATAAAAAAGATCATGAGAGATTACTACAAGCAACTCTATGCCAATAAAATGGACATCCTGGAAAAAATGGACAAATTCTTAGAAAGGCACAACCTGCCAAGACTGAACCAGGAAGAAGTAGAAAATATGAACAGACCAATCACAAGCACTGAAATTGAAACTGTGATTAAAATTTTTCCGACAAACAAAAGCCCAGGACCAGATGGCTTCACAGGCAAATTCTATTAAACATTTAGAGAAGAGCTAACACCTATCCTTCTCAAACTCTTCCAAAATATAGCAGAGGGAGGAACACTCCCAAACTCATTCTACGAGGCCACCATCACCCTGATACCAAAACCAGACAAGGATGTCACAAAGAAAGAAAACTACAGGCCAATATCACTGATGAACAAAGATGCAAAAATCCTCAACAAAATACTAGCAAACAGAATCCAACAGCACATTAAAAGGATCATACACCATGATCAAGTGGGGTTTATTCCAGGAATGCAAGGATTCTTCAATATACGCAAATCAATCAACGTGATACACCATATTAACAAATTGAAGGAGAAAAACCATATGATCATCTCAATAGATGCAGAGAAAGTGTTCGACAAAATTCAACACCCATTTATGATAAAAACCCTGCAGAAAGTAGGCATAGAGGGAACTTTCCTCAACATAATAAAGGCCATATATGACAAACCCACAACCAACATCGTCCTCAATGGTGAAAAACTGAAAGCATTTCCACTAAGATCAGGAACAAGACAAGGTTGCGCACTCTCACCACTCTTATTCAACATAGTTTTGGAAGTTTTAGCCACAGCAATCAGAGAAGTAAAGGGAATAAAAGGAATCCAAATTGGAAAAGAAGTAAAGCTGTCACTATTTGCAGATGACATGATACTATACATAGAGAATCCTAAAGATGCTACCAAAAAACTACTAGAGCTAATCAATGAATTTGGTAAAGTAGCAGGATACAAAATTAATGCACAGAAGTCTCTAGCATTCCTATACAGTAATGATGAAAAATCTGAAAGTGAAATCAAGAAAACACTCCCATTTACCATTGCAACAAAAAGAATAAAATATCTAGGAATAAACCTACCTAAGGAGACAAAAGACCTGTATGCAGAAAATTATAAGACACTGATGAAAGAAATTAAAGATGATACAAATAGATGGAGAGATATACCATGTTCTTGGATTGGAAGAATCAACATTGTGAAAATGACTCTACTACCCAAAGCAATCTACAGATTCAATGCAATCCCTATCAAACTACCACTGGCATTTTTCACAGAAGTAGAACAAAAAATTTCACAATTTGTATGGAGACACAAAAGACCCCGAATAGCCAAAGCAATCTTGAGAACGAAAAACGGAGCTGGAGGAATCAGGCTCGCTGACTTCAGACTATACTACAAAGCTACAGTAATCAAGACAGTATGGTACTGGCACAAAAACAGAAAGATCAATGGAACAGGATAGAAAACCCAGAGATAAACCCACACACATATGGTCACCTTATCTTTGATAAAGGAGGCAGGAATGTACAGTGGAGAAAGGACAGCCTCTTCAATAAGTGGTGCTGGGAAAACTGGACAGGTATATGTAAAAGTATGAGCTTAGATCACTCCCTAACACCATATAGAAAAATAAGCTCAAAATGAATTAAAGACCTAAATGTAAGGCCAGAAACTATCAAACTCTTAGAGGAAAACATAGGCAGAACACTCTATGACATAAATCACAGCAAGATCCTTTTTGACCCATCTCCTAGAGAAATGGAAATAAAAACAAAAATAAACAAATGGGATCTAATGAAACTTCAAAGCTTTTGCACAGCAAAGGAAACCATAAACAAGACCAAAAGACAACCCTCAGAATGGGAGAAAATATTTGCAAATGAAGCAACTGACAAAGGATTAATTTCCAAAATTTATAAGCAGCTCATGCAGCTTAATAACAAAAAAACAAACAACCCAATCCAGAAATGGGAAGAAAACCTAAGTAGACATTTCTCCAAAGAAGATATACAGACTGCCAACAAACACATGAAAGAATGCTCGACATCACTAATCATTAGAGAAATGCAAATCAAAACTACAATGAGATATCATCTCACACCAGTCAGAGTGGCCATCATCAAAAAATCTAGAAACAATAAATGCTGGAGACGGTGTGGAGAAAAGAGAACCCTCTTGCACTGTTGGTGGGAATGTAAATTGGTACAGCCACTGTGGAGAACAGTATGGAGGTTCCTTAAAAAACTACAAAAAACTACCATATGACCCAGCAATCCCACTACTGGGCATATACCCTGAGAAAACTATAATTCAAAAAGAGTCATGTACCAAAATGTTCATTGCAACTCTATTTACAATAGCCCGGAGATGGAAACAACCTAAGTGTCCATCATCGGATGAATGGATAAAGAAGATGTGGCACATATATACAATGGAATATTACTCAGCCATAAAGAGAAACGAAATTGAGCTATTTGTAATGAGGTGGATAGACCTAGAGTCTGTCATACACTGTGAAGTAATTCAGAAAGAGAGAGACAAATACCGTATGCTAACACATATATATGGAATTTAAGAAAAAAGAAAATGTCATGAAGAGCCTGGGGTAAAATAGGAATAAAGACACAGACTTACTAGAGAATGGACTTGAGGATATGGGGAGGGGGAGAAGGGTAAGCTGTGACAAAGCGAGAGAGAGGCATGGACATATATACAGTACCAAACGTGAAATAGATAGCTAGTGGGAAGCAGCCGCATAGCACAGGGAGATCAGCTCGGTGCTTTGTGACCACCTGGAGGGGTGGGATAGGGAGGGTGGGAGGGAGGGAGATGCAAGACGGAAGAGATATGGGAACATATGTATATATATAGCTGATTCATTTTGTTGTAAAGCAGAAACTAACACACCATTGTAAAGCAATTATACTCCAATAAAGATGTTTTAAAAAAAACCAAAAAACATTGTAGGTATTTCTGGGAAATGATATTCTGGACTCTTTGTAGCTCCTAAATCTTCGGTGAACATCCTTACTTCTGTAATGAGAAAAAAAGAAAGTAACACTATCCCCCTCAACCAGAAACAATTTAAGTAGATTTCAAATATACATATAAAGCAAAAAGGATATAAGAAGCATTACCAATCTTACCACCAAGATATAACCTCATTTAAAATTTTTGATAGATATATATCTAGGACAGTTGGTCTCAGCCAGGGTGATTTTGCCACTTGGGGGGACACTTGGCAGTGTATACAGACATTTTTTTACTTTCACAACTGAGGAAGGATGCTACTTGCATCCAGTGGATAGTGGCTAGGGATGCTGCTAAACATTCTACAAAGTACAGGACAGCTCCCTCTTCCCCAACAAAGAATTATCCAGTCCAAAATGTTAGTAGTGCCATGACTGGGGAACTCTGTCCTAGGATGTACATATGGTTTTGGTTTGAATTTACAAAAGTGATGCTAAATCTATGTATAGTTTTCTAATCTGAATGTGTTGTATTTCTTCAGGCAGAGAAGGGGAAAGACAGTCTAGGCAAAGGGAATAAATACAACTAAAAGACAAGAAAACTCTAAGCATATTTAGAGACAAAATATGTAGTTATAAAATCATAGTGACAGAATACATCATAATGGTTAAGAACCCAGGCATCGAAGTGAGCAAATGCAATTGGAATCTTAACTTCATCTCTTTGGGTCAAGGGGCTGAGTGAGTGGGAAGGAAAGATGAGATAGGAGCTGTATGCTCTTTTTTTTTTTTAAATAACTTTTTTAAACTTTATTAACTTATTTTTATTTTTGGCTGCCTTGGGTCTTTGTTTCTGCGTGTGGGCTTTTCTCTAGTTGCGGCAAGTGGGGGCTACTCTTCGTTGCGGTTCACGGGCTTCTTATTGGGTGGCTTCTCTTGTTACAGAGCACAGGCTCTAGGTGCGAAGGCTTCAGTAGTTGTGGTACTCAGGCTCAGTAGTTGTGGCTCGTGGGCTCTAGAGCACAGGCTCAGTAGTTGTGGCACATGGGCTTAATTGCTCTGCGGCATATGGGATCTTCCCGGACCAGGGTTCGAACCCGTGTCCCCCGCACTGTCAGGCGGATTCTTAACCACTGCACCACGAGGGAAGTCCCTGGAGCTGTATGCTCTTAACAAGCCATTAATCCTCTATTAGCCTCAGTTTTCACATGCTTAAGATGAGGAACAACAATACCTACTTCAGAGGACTACTGTAAGCATTAAAAGAGATAATGGTTGGCAAAGCCCTTGCTTCTGGTAGGTGTTCAATAAATGGTGACTATGTTACTATTATTATTGTTAACTTTTTTATTGTCAAACAAAGCATAGATATAGAAAGTGACACATAGGGCTTCCCTGGTTGCGCAGTGGTTAAGAATCTGCCTGCCGATGCGGGGGACATGGGTTTGAGCCCTTTGCTGGGAAGCTCTCACATGCCGCAGAGCAACTAAGCCCATGTGCCACAACTACTGTGTTCTAGAGCCGGCGAGCCACAACTACTGAAGCCCATGTGCCACAACTACTGAAGCCCGCACACCTAGAGCCTGTGCTCCGCAACGAGAAACCACTGTAATGAGAAGCCCGCGCACCACGAGGAAGAGTAGCCCCCACTCGCCGCAACTAGAGAAAGCCTGCATGCAACAAAGACCCAAAGCGGCCAAAAATAAAATTAATTAAAAAAAAAAAGTATTCTTCAAGACTTGTTTCTATCAGTATAATTTGTGTTAGGGAAGATGGTTGACTGGGGTCAGAAGGGGCAATCCCTGGCCTTAGGAATAGAGATCTTCCTTGAGTACAGCTACCCATTTGTATGGGGACAGAATCTGTTCCTTACAAACATCATAAAGCCAACTAGCTTAGAAAGATATAATTAGACAGTTTTCTCAGCAGTAAAGCTTTTGCCAGTGCTTTGTATATTTTGCTGCCTGGTAGGAAAATAAAGCTTCCACAGAACAGATTTATTTTGCTTGTATCTGTAGAGAATATTTACAAGTTCATGCTGAATCTCAGAACATATCCAGGTTGACATAGATGCACTGATTGTGTTTTTTAACGTTTCTGCTAAAATCTAATCATAGATCTTATCACACTCATGGTACAACTCTGTGTGTGCTTGCTTACTAGGAAAATGGAGGGTTTGGGGGGAAGACAGCAGTTATCGGCTTATGTCAGGGGATGGGGTGGGTGGGCTTGCAAGGTAAATATATGGAACACTATGAGGGAACTTGGTGAATAGGATCTACCATGAATGAAGAATTGAGTTATATTCTTAATTTTGGTGTTTTGGGGGTGGTTGGATGGAGTTGGATTATGGCCAATGTTGTTTATAATCTGAGAGGTTCTAGAGGACAAAATGCCATGAGAGGCATCGGGTCATGTGTTGTCCTCAGCTGTACTAGAGGGCATAGTTAGAGTCACGGAGGTGCAGTTCTGAGCTCTTCCCTGCCCAGGCCTGCAGGAGGAGTTCGGGTTGTGCGTGTCCTTGTGGCAAGCACAGGGGGATAACTGTACACCAGCCCACCACCCTCTTCTGTGTTAACAGGTCCTGATTGTGTTCAGCTATCAGATGGCTATTCCTTGATCTTGGGGGAGGTGGACTAGTCCCAGTGCGTGAATCGTGTTTGGTGCAAGGCAATTGTGGTACTCAATTTATATTTCCTGGTGTTTGGTCTGAGGTGGCCAAGTGACCTAGGAGGAGTGTGATGGGGATTTTAGGAAATAATTTTCTCTCTGATAAAAAGAGAGAGATGGAGGAGAAGAGGCCTGCCCCTTTTCATCCCGATTTTGGACCAGGGTTCTGTGAAGACATGGTGTTTGGTACTGTGCCAGCTATTATGTGACCATGAGGGTACACCAAGGGTGACAGAGTGAAAGATGGGAAAATCTTCTGTCCTTGATGACATCACTGAGCTTCTGGATCAACCTGGGACTCCACACCGCTAGCTTCTTATAATGTGAGACTCTTATTGTTTAAACCACTTTTGATGGGATATTCTGTCATTGAAGCCAAAAGCATCTTTTTTTTTGGATGCACGCGCAGCTTGTGAGATCTTAGTTCCCCAACCAAGGACTGAACTCGTGCTCCCAGCAGTGGAAGTGCAGAGTCCTAAGCACTGGACCACCAGGGAATTCCCAGAAGCCAAAAGCATCGTGATTGACAGAGCTCTGGATGAAGAACAAGTGTTGGGAGAATATCAAAGGCCCCAATTTTAGGAGTAAGTATCCATGCGTAGAAAAGAAGAAGAGCTGAGGCAGAACTGGGACTCTGGGAGAGGCTTCGGTCACCACTGGCGAGGACAGACAATTGGGCTCCTGCTGATCAGTTTCCTTAGCTATAAAATGAGGAAAGTCATATTAGTGCCACTGGGTTGTTATAAGCTTAAAAATACCTTAACTCCTGTACATTTCCTAGGATATAGCAGGAGCTTAATAAAAGACAGTTGCTTCTATTTAATGGAGACCTACAGAGGCAATGAAAATACTTCATGATCCACTACGAGATGTATGACCAATAGGTGCTGGGTGAGGTCAGGCCAATTTGAGGCTTCCTAGGGCCATCTGGTGTCGACCTACCCTGATTGGTCTTCTAAGAGAGAAGACCCTGGGGGTGGAGTTTCTGGAGACCATTTCTTCTCTGCCCCCAGAGGCATATCTAAAACAATAGACATTTTGGGGGGAAGGGGAACATTAATATTTGCCATGACATTGTTTTCCCCTGAGCAGGTAGGAAGACAAAGACAGATGACATGCAGAGCTGATAGAAATGAGAATGCCAAAGCTAAGTGGGTTTTCCAAGGTTCCCAAGGGACTGGTCTGGGGCATATCATGGGGTCTCAGACTCCTGGGAGGAAGGAGGAGGAGGGTTTGGAATGTCCCCTGCCCATCCCATCATTGACACCTTGGGATACAGAAGCACCGAAGTATGAATGTAATAACCAGAACCAGAGGCTTCCTGCTCACGGATGTGAGGGGGGTGGGGGAGGTGGACTGAAATAGCCACACAGCACTAATAGCAGACTCTGAGAAGCCACTCCTTTTCACTGGAGTGGCTTCCTACACAGCCTTCTAAGTAATTTCTAAGCTTGTGATGATTACAGAAAGAAGAAGAATAGAAGTTACTGGCATTTGTAGTAACAGGATGAGAAAGTGCAAGACTTCCTGTTATGTGTGTGTGACAGCTGGTGATAAGTGGAGGGCCCTGCACAGGAAATCCGCTCAGCTTCTGCAATGTGACCTGCCTGAAACTTGGGCACTTCTTCAGTCTGGATGTTGATGGCAGGACAAAGGGGCACCTGGACCATGGACAACGTGGTAGAGAAGAGTTTGGAAGGGCCCCTGGCACCTTCTACAGATGAGCCCTCCCAGAAAAGGGGAGACCTGGTAGAAATCTTAAATGGGGATAAGGTAAAATTTGACGACACTGGACTCTCCTTAATTCTGCAGAATGGCCTGGAGACCCTCCGAGTGGAAAACGCTCTGACAGATGTCATCTTGTGTGTGGACATTCAGGAATTCTCCTGCCACCGCGTGGTGCTTGCCGCGGCCAGCAACTATTTCAGGTCAGCACGCCTAGACCAGAGTCAAATTGGGTGCAGGTCGTCAGGGAAATCTGTATTGACGTGAGAGCCCAGTGTAACTAGTTGGCTGTTGCACTTACGGTTTGTATATTTACTTCTGTTTGTGTGTCTATTCAAGATTCCAGAAAGGAAGCTATTAAACTTTAAAGTTTAGAATTTAAGTCATATTAAGAGAGCTTGCATCATTTAAGGGTAATGTTTATACATTATGGTGCACCTTAATGTGTATATGTCTTTGTTTCAGAGGGTGGAAAATTACCAAAGTTATGGGGATTTTCCCCCCACCACCTGACTAGTGTGTTGGAAACATAATGCTGTCTTTGTTCACCAATAGATGTAGAGAAAACAACGTGGCCACTCAAAGTTATCCAATGATCTGCTGAAAATTAGGGGCTTCTGTTTAAGTGCAGTGAATGGGTAGGAAGGGAAAGCAGTTACAAAGGTGCTTTAGAAGTGAGAGGCCACTAGTTACAACAAATTCAAGGGATCTGGGTTCCATCCCACTCTGCCCCTTCCTGAGCCTGTGACTTGAGGCAAATCACTTAATGCTCTGAGTTTCTGTTTTGTCATCAGTAAGATGGGGACAATAATGCTTACCTCTTAGGATTATTGTGATAATTAAATATGAGAGGGAAAAGAGTCTCACATAGTGCCTAGCATCTCGTAGATGCTCAGTATATCTCTGTTGAAATTCTTCGCCTCATTCTGCTTAGTTCAGCTAAGAGCTGTGTATTGGGCAAAAGCTTGGGGGTAGGAATGTGGGAGAATCAGGAACCCAGTGAATTCCGCTGGATCCAGAGTTCTCCAGATCGATGTAGACATGGTGGGAACCAGTCCCCAAGGGAAATGTGGAAGCAAAAGGGTACTTGGAGAACTTGAAAAAGAAATACTCTTGTAATTCTTCTTAATAAGATTCTTCTTAACTCTTTGTTCTGGCTGAGGAAATTAAAAACTATTTACCTATGTAAATATCATGGAAGGTATTTTATTTTTTCATTTTTTGATATGCTTAGGGGAAAATCTTTGGAATTCAAAAAGCAAGGCTGACAGATTGTTGTGGGGCTGATTAGGTACCGTATGCATACGAGGCAAGAGGATATATGGGTTTGTAGGAAGCAGGGCCTGCTATATGCCAGACAGACAGTTATCTGATTTTGTTTTTGCAACAGCGTGATGAAGGTGGCTGATATGCCCTTTTACAGATGAGGAAATGTAAACCCAACATTACATATCTAGTCATTGCTGGAGCAAGGATTGGGCACATTCTAGAAATTTTTGTTTTTATTGCAATACAAACTGCCCCTAGATTGGAGGCTTTATTCCACAAGAAGTATATAAAAGGTAAAGTGTAGGCACGGCCGTCACACTGGGTTCACATAGATAAACACATTATTCACTCTACCAATATTGATCATATGATTTCACATTGATCACAACCCCTTTCAGAAATGAATGAGAGTCAACTTAGCTGATGTGTTGAGCACTCACTTTCAGGTTTAATCTTTTTGTTTTGGGTCACTAGAAAACTGCTATTATAAAATATATACCCGATTAGCGATTTCATTAGCTGCTTGACCTGGCTATGAAACAGGACCGCTGGCTGTGTGCTCTTGAGTACATCAATGCTTTCTCCAGTCCTGGGGTTTCTCAGTCTAAATAGAAGGTGTTTGGGCCCAGGTCCTTCCAACCCTGCTGATGTAGGGTGCTTAGGGAAAGTGTGTGCCAGCCCCAGAGGCAGCAACGGGCAACGAGAAGTTGGAGGCGGCCATGCAGTGCACGTGTCTGCCTGTGGATGAAGAGTCTCTTCCCAAATTGCGTGGTTATGAAGGGAAATTCCTTCCATTCTCTTTTGATTCTTATTTTGGTATTTCCAAGGTGACTGTCCTCCTATAATGACCACAGTCCTGGAGACAGGATTCATTTTTCCAGTACTACTATTAAAAATAACTTCTGTTGTTGAACACTTATTGTGGGCCAGTCCCTGTGCCGCCTGTGTCACATCCACTGTCCCACTTAATCCTCATGACAACCCCCCTGAGGTGGGGAGTTGTCTCCCCATTTCCAGATGAGGAACCCAAACTTGGAGTGTCTCAGTTAACGCAGTGCCCAAGTGGGATTTGGACCTAGGACTGACATTAAGTCTGACATTGCCTCACCGCCTGTCTTGCTTTGTTTCTAAGATTTTGAAAAGGGTTGGTAGCCAAGTTCCTCTTATGCTCAGACTTTGAAAGGGCAGAGAGTCTGCTCTGTCTGAGAAGCTTCTGACATAGCCCTCTGTGCTCTGGAGGGCCTGAAGCTGGTTGTAAAATTATGTAGGGTTTTTTTTCTTTATTCATTGAGAACATAAATATTTTCCACTAAGTGAACCATAGTTTATTTAACCAATCCTCTATTGATAGACATTTGGATTGTTTCGAATTTTTTGCTATTATAAACAATGTTATAATAAATAATCTTATACGTCATTTCATATGCATTCAGGAGTGTCTGGGTGTGCATTTCTAGAAGAGGATTTGCTGCGTCGAAGAGAAATGTATCTGCTGTTTTAATGGATATTGCCAGATTCTTCTTAATAGGGGTTAAATAATTTTGCAATCCCCATGGCCTTGCCAAAAGAGGATGGCATCTAATTTTGGGGATTTTCCCAATCTGATAGATGAGAAACAGTATCTCAGGTTAGTTTTAATTTGTATTTGTCTTATTTTTTATAAGGTCAAACATCTTTTCATACGTTTAAGGGTCATCTGCAGTTCTATTTCTATGAACTCTCATTTCATAGCCTTTCAAACTTTTATTTATATCTTTTTTTTTTGCGGTACGCGGGCCTCTCACTGTTGTGGCCTCTCCCGTTGCGGAGCACAGGCTCCGGACGCGCAGGCTCAGCAGCCATGGCTCACGGGCCCAGCTGCTCTGCGGCACGTGGGATCTTCCCGGACCGGGGCACGAACCCGTGTCCCCTGCATCGGCAGGCGGACTCTCAACCACTGCGCCACCAGGGAAGCCCCCTCATTTATATCTTTTTCAATCAAAATTAATTTTTATCAAAGTACTATGTACAAGTAGTTAACAAAGAGTCAAATAGTATTTAAAGGCTTATAATGAAAACCAAAAATTCCTCTTCACTTCCTCTACCCTTCAGTCTTGGTCACTAGAGCCCACCATTTTCAAAATTTAGCTGTTTCTGTTTCTTCTGGTATTATATTTATATTTCTACAAAATACTCTTATACTGCTCTTTCTTCATTTCTCAGGGTTAGAAATCATTTATTAATTTTCTAGTAGGTCTGATAAGGATTTAGCACTTATACCTAGCTCCCTTCCCTTCCCTATCCTCTCTCAATATAATGTTATCACATTTTTCATACATTTGGATTAAGAGTTTACATTATATCTATGAAAACATTGTTTCCTGTTGAGCCAAACTGTGTTTTATGATTACATTTTCTTTCTTGTAAACCTTGTCTTTCCTGAAGTTAGTAACTCACTCTTTTTTCCATTTGCTTAGTTTTCGGGGTATCTTTTGCTCACAGCCTCTCCACAGTGATCTTTCATGTAGTCCAAATGCATCAGAGGATCTACCACTTCTTTATCTTATCACTTCCATTACCCTATACAGCTTCTCTGAACCTGCTGCCCAGCTGTTGTCTAGCTGCATATGTAACCACGGTGGCTGTAAATAGGAACTATATTAGTAACTCAGACAATGTAGTTCCCTTTGGGGGACTATTTAAAAGCCTGCAATGAAATGAGGAATCTGGGAAAACACGTAGAGTTGAGGCTGAGAAAAGGGTGAGGGGGAATAAAGCTTAGAAAAATCGAGGGAAGCACAGATTTAACACTTATAATAATATTTTTTTAAGTGTATAAGATTACTAGTGTCTTTTATAAGATTGCTCCGAAGCTGCCATTTGTGTTTTGTCTCTGGACAGGTCCCCAGATCAAAGTCATTAGAAGGGCTTGTGCATCCTGCATACAGGGCCCCACTTCCCAAATGATCTCCATTTAAGCCAGTGGTTCTGTCCATTTGCAGGGGAGCAACTCACTGCAGAATATGGCAAATTCTGATGTTGACCCATGAGGGCAACCATGCTGTGATTCCCAGGGTTGGCAGAGGGAGGGGGGTAGTGCTGATGTAGGAGAGGGGTCACCAGGCTACTCGGCCCTACGTGATGACTGGCTCTTCCTCCATGAATATATAAGCTTCCAGGCTGAGGCTGTCAACAGCAAGCTCCTTTGTTGCTGCTTCTTGGCCCCTGCCTTGCACCTCAGTACCTCAGTCTCTGGGTCTGGTTCCCTGATGCTATGATAAAGGGACTTTAACCACTAGCTACAAAAATCAAGCACAAGGCCAGGAATGGGAAGGGTATTGTGGGCACAACCTATGAATAATTATTCTATATTAACCAATTACTGGATGACAGAAAGGGGGGCAAGAGGCTACTCATAATTTCTGTTTATATGTAATCCTTTGCATTTTCTCCATAATGACGTAAGATATCTAGAAAGGAGCCAGTAAGTGCAGGTGATAGAATAAACAAGGATGAGTTACAGCCATCTGGGTCTGGACTGAAAATCTGGCTAATGGCAAAAACATTGAGGATTGCTACTGCCACAGTGGGTACTGCTGATGAACTCAAATGGACTGATGATCGTACTTGGCATTGATTGGCACTGGGTTCTGTATTTTACACTTCAATATTGTCCTTTTGGCAGAACCAATATGGTGGTTAATATTTAAGTACTATATATAGGTCTATAATCTCTTATCTGCAGTTTCAAAATCCCCAAAGTGCTGAAAATGGAAAAGTTTTTCATAATTTATTAGATGGCCAAATCCAACTGGAACCCCACTCATCTCCTCTTCTGAACCGAGAGGAGGCTACTTAGAGTCTTTATTATTTCACTTAGGACAACTATTCATATATTCACTGCTGAGGTGCTAATGTGTTCGATTAAGGAGTGCTGGAGGTACTATGTAGTATTCATGATATGGTAATAGCCAAACAATTCTGAATGCCAGAGCACATCCAGCTGCAAGATTTTAGGGTAAGGGATTATGGAACTTTCTGATAAAGTTAATTTTCATTTTGGTGTTGTTCCTCTACCTTTTTTCATCTGCATATTTTAATATACTTATAAACATAGTTTATGTATAATTTGCTTTGCTTTGCACCCTTTTTTCTAATAACCTTTCCCCCATAGTGCTCCATAGTTTTCATAACTACTATTTATTTGTTTATATAGCTACCATTTTTAACAGAAGCATAATATGAAAATCATTCGTCATGAATATAGGTTGCTTCCAAAATTTTGTTTTTATAAAGTATGTAGTACTAAACACCTTGTATTAAGTACTTTTCACAGCTTGGAAAGTGGAAAGGCTAACATTTTTTTTAGCATTCATTGCATGCCAGGAACTTTGTTGGATTCTTTTTCATTTCATTTAATCTTTACAATGTTGGCAATTAAATAACGACAAGTAGATAGCATTGTCTCCATTTCACCCTCCAGAGAATTCACTTTGCTAGGAAGAACGGTTTCTCTACTGGGATCCAAACTGAAAACAGACCTCTCCACTGGACAGAAATATGGCTGTTAGGACATTTCCTGTGCAAGACCATTAGCTCCCCTTCCCTGCCATGCACTAGTGTGGTCTACATAAGCTGAAAATGAGAAGATGTAAAAATTATTGCCTCTGTGTGCTTGCACACACATGCACAGGCAGGATATAATAGGAACACTCACCCAGTTTGTGTCTGGGGGCTGAGCTGACAGATGCTGGTAGCAAAAACCCAGCATGCCTTAAGGTACTGGCCTGGGTCAAAGGGCTAAGTGAGAAATCAGGAGACAGGTCAGGGTGTGAGGTGAAGAGACAGTATGCTTTCAAAGTATAGGACCTCAAGAACCTATGGGACATCATTGGGGCTGGAACCAATAACTGTTGATATAGTGAAAAGAACACTATCTTAAAGTTCTGTCACTGGAATTTGAGTCCAGACCCTGCCCCTTCTTGGCTGCGCAAATGTTGGAGGAATCGTTTGGCTCCTCTGAGGCTCAGCATCATTATCAACAATACAGTGAGGCTGGGCTTCCTTGTTGGCGCAGTGGTTAAGAATCCACCTGCCAAGGCAGGGGACACGGGTTCAAGCCCTGGTCCGGGATCCCACATGCTGCATTGCAGCTAAGCCCATGCGCCACAACTACTGAGCCCGCACACCTAGAACCCGAGCTCCGTAACAACCGCCACAAAGAGTAGCCCCCACTTACCGCAACTAGAGAGAGCCCGGCGCGCAGCAACGAAGACCCAACAGAGGCAAAAATAAGTAAATAAATAAATTTATTTTAGAAAACCAAACCAAACAAACAAAAAAACAATACAGTGAGGCTAATGATTTGTGTCTACCTTCTGGTGAGTTATTGTGAAATACACATAATAAAACAGATTCACTCATAAATTTATTTGCCTAAACATTTTATGCATGATAATAAGTCATATTTCTTAGTTCCAAGGAATGGAAATCAATTGGCTCTTTTGAGAAGGGGATGTAGGTAGGTAACTCACAGAATCCTCCAGAAGCCTGGAGTACCAAACTCAGAAAACATACAGGAGCAAGGGAGGCCAGGCAGGACCTTGGAGGCCAATGCTGGCACGGCTGTGGCCCCTGGCACTGCTGCCACGGCAGTCTTGGGAAACTGGAGGCTGCTTCTGCTGCCTCTACCAGAACAGGTTTTCCTCTGTTCCTGCCTCTGCACCACCAGCTCCCAGTTCATAGCCTGGTGTTGGTTTAGCTGATTGATCAAGTCTGAGTTACACATGTTAGGGTATTAACTGTGACAAGCTGGAAAGTGAGCATCGGACTTTGCAGCTTCTAGATAGGGAAGTGGCTTCTGCCACAAACTACATCTCATTCGGAGGGAGATTTGCCACACCTCAGGAGGGTTTCAGATGCTGGGCAACCAAAAATTGCCAAGGGTCCATTATATGCAGCGACTATGTGACAGGCCTGCATCAGAGGCAGAATAGGGCTTAAAGTAATATGAGATAAACAAGTATTAGGGAATTCCACTGCTCTTGTCACGTATGCATCAGAGATAAGGATTCTGAGATCCTAGAAGACAAGAGGACAATTACTTGCACTTTCCTTCCTCCTCTCCCTCCAAATTGTGGGTAGCCCCGGGCATACCTGTGAGAGTATATGGCATCATCCATCATATATGGACTAGAATCAGGCTGAAAGTGTGAGCTACCACTGCAGTAGCTGGCAGTCAGCACACCCTGTAAATGTTTGACATGAATAAAAACTTGATCTTCCTCCTGCAGGTTCTGTCACTAAGTGGCATCCTGGTCAGAGCAGGAAGTCCTCAAAGAGTTGGGAGGCCATTGCACAACTTTCGAAAAGGGAAGGATGATAAAGTGTGGTCACCATAGGAAAAATTAGAAGGAGCAATGAGAACATCCAAATGCTTCAGAATGTTGTAGATTCAATAGGTCACTCATGTGACCATCTGGACACAGATGTGCTATGCCTACAAAGTGACTCCTGCAGACATTTCTTAGGATTGGAAGATGCTGGGCAGAGGTTGCTGCCTTAGGGCAGAAGTGCAATCAGGTCCTTTGAATTTTCAATAAAATGTAAGCTCTGTCATCTCCACCCTGGTGTCTAGAGCATATGGATCTTCTTTCAATCAAGAACAGAAAAAAATATTCTTCTCCAGTTTTTTTTTTTACATCTTTATTGGAGTATAATTGCTTTACAATGGTGTGTTAGTTTCTGCTTTATAACAAAGTGAATCAGTTATACATATACATATGTTCCCATATCTCTCTTCTCCAGTTTTGAATAATGTTCCGTGTAGCATTCAACTAAAACACAACAGAGAAATACTTTCATCATTTACATCTTAAGTTCTGAGCTTTATCCCTGCATCAAGTACATGGATATGTAACAGTCTCTTTATGAAAATGCCTTTACAGAACTAAATTCTATTATAGTAAATGCCAAACAGTCCCTGAGAAGAGATGGCCAGATGCAGAACATCTGTGTTTTTGGTAAAACTTCCTTGGACCTCACCATCCATCTCATTGCTCAATGTTCCTGTATTAGTCAGCATTCTCTTGGTTGCAAGGGATAGGAACTCAGAGTCAAACCAGCTTAGGCAGAAGAGGAAGGTATTTGGCCACATAACCAAAGCATAGGAAGGGCCGGAATGTAGCAGAGCCCAGGAGGAAGAGGAACAAAGTCCTTGAATGCAGTCAGGGAGATTTCTTCCCATCCATTTGGCTTCTCTCTCAGGTAGGATTACTCAGGTGCACTTCTGCCTCATGATGGGGAATCTGCCTGTTGGCAGCTCTGAGACTCAATTCTCCCAGCTTTTGTTCTAGGGATAAACTGAGAGGCTAGCTTCAGTTTGAAAGTCCCCAGGAAAGACTGATTGGCTCAGCTCCATTCAATTACCCAGTCCTAGACCAATCACTGTCAGGAACATGGGGCACAATGGCCAGCCCAACTTAGCTCAGGAGTCTACTGTTGGACGAAGAGGTGAGAGTGTGTGTGTGTGTGTGTGTGTGTGTGTGTGTGTGTGTGAGACACAGAGAGAAAGAGAGATGTCTATAAAAAGGTGAGAGCTCCTACTTGAACCACATAGTTTGAGTGGGACCTGGGTGGGGAGAAGAGCATTTTCCAGAAAGAGGAGGAGGGGTACTGGACAAAAGGAAAAATAAATTTCCATTAAAGACAGATAACAGATCCTGGCTTACTTTTTAATTAGCCAACTTGTTATACTTCTGTATTTGCTTTGGCTGTCAGGAAGCTCAGTGCATCAGCTTTCCTTAGCCTAGGTTTCCGTGATATATTCTCCTCCTACTTTACTTCCTTAGCTCTTATCTTCTTTCTGTTGTTACTGTTTTATTTTATAATACCTCTGCTGCTTTAGTATAAGCCGTCTCAAGTTCTTTTGGAGAAGCCATTTCTGTATAAAGATAAATCCCCATTGCTATGAAAGAATATCATTTAGCCAACCTGTATGTCCTCTGCCAGCTGTAAGGATTCTTTTATTCTTTTAGTACATGTAACTTTTATGGAAAGCTTCAAGGCCACAGTAATTGCAGGAGCGCTGACACTGTTAATGACTTTAAAACACAGTCAGGGACTTCCCTGGCGGTCCAGTGGTTAAGACGCCTTGCTTCCACTGCAGGGGTACGGGTTCCATCCTTGTTGGGGAGCTAAGATCCCGCATGCCATGCGGCCAAAAAAAAAACAAAAACCAACAAAAACCACACAATCAAACCAAAAGTTGCATCATAGCTTTTTCTGAGGAGACACTCAGGGATCTATAAAAATTAATGATCAGCAGCTTTGCATATAATGACCCAGGTCTTGGGTCAAGTAAGAGCTGACTGGCATTCAAGAGATCACATCATGAAGAGCGAGCTCAGGCTTGCAGGGGGCTGGTGTTGGGGGAATTAGGGGAGGAGCAGATGCCTGGTGAATAATTCCAGGAAGGTGAGGTTGGTGGACACAGCACACAAAAGAAACAGGACAAAGAGAATGGAGATCAGGAAATTAAGGAAAGTTCTCAAATGACTGGCAGTATCCTTAAAGCTCAGGATGGCAGGTTGGCTTGGCAGACGATGTCTATTTTACAGATGACCCCGAAGAAGGAGCGGGGGAGAATTCTTAGTAATTGCTGTGAAAAGCTGCACTCCTCCCACACTTCTTCGTGTACCACTAGTGATCTGTAGGCCTTTAATTGAGGAACACCGGATCATATAACCTCTCTTAAGGTGCAAATATCTGGGGGTTGGGGGCACAAAATATTAAGCTTTCAGTACTATGGTGTTGAGTGGGTTTAGTGAAATTCCACCCACTTACCCATTCATGTATTCATTCAACTGGCACAAATTTATCAAGGCCAGGCACTGAGTGTACAAAGATGAATGAGTTATGGTTCTTGTTTGACTTCGAAATCACAATAAGTTGGAAGAGAGAGACAGGTAAATCAGTGTTTCAGTACTGGGTAATAAGGGATATGATAGAGCTCTGCTTATGGAAGGGGCATGAAATTGTTACCGACCCTTTAGAGTCATGCCCCAACAAGGGTCCTCCTGCCTGGTGTCGCTCGTGCCCATAGAACGAGACCGAGTTTGGTTCTGAAGCAAAGGAAAGGTTTATTCTTTGATCAGAGAATGGAGAAGTGCCAGCTGTCACTCTAGAGCACACACTCTCCCGAGAGGCCGTGGGTGGGGCTGCTTTTATAAGGCTCTCCTCGGAGGGGAGGGTACCGAGTTCTCACTGGGCTGGCGCAGGTGCGCTGCCCACACTCCGAACTGCAGTGCAGGGCACAGCATCTCTGCACACGGCCCACCACCCTCTTGAATTGCGGTGTTGAGCGCAGCGCTTCTGCTCACAGTCTGGGAGCTGAGGTGTCCAGCCCGGTGCTTCTGCCCAGGGAACTCTAATTCGACGAGTTAGGTGCAAGGCCTCTGCACACGACCCCCTACAGGCAAACTAAGCACAAAAGAAGACGTTAGACCTTATCTTATCAGCTAGATTCCATCTTATTTTTCCCTGGGGACCCCAGTGGGCTTTGCCAGTGACAAAGTCAGACTGGAGAAAAAGCAGCCAGTGAAGGCTTCCTGGAGGAGGTGATATCTGAGCAGAGTTTTAAATGATGAGTAGGCATTGGGCCAAGGGGACCAAGAAAAGGGGAGAAAGGGAGCAGTGTTCCAGACCAAAAAAAGCCACATCTGGGAAAGTATCATGCAGCGTAAGGACAGGGACCACAGGTAGAAGATTAAAGTTGGAGTAAAGAATATGTGTGGACCAAGAAGGCCAAGAGAGATGGGCAGGGTAGGATAGCATGAAAAATTTGTTGGATTAGGATGGAGAGTGTGAAATGTACCTTATAGGAAGTGGGAAGACGGGGAAGAGTTTTTAATGAGGAGAGTGATCCAACCTCTCTGTTAACCCTTTGGGCGGTGATGTGGAGGCCCTGATAATCTAGGGAGACCCTCAGGTGGTTGCAGAAATTACAGGTAGAGGAAATGAGGTCAGAATTAAGGCTGAGGCAGTGGGGATGGGGAGACAGTCTCAAGTGACATTCTGAGTCCTCTCTAAGGGCCCTCAA
Source organism: Monodon monoceros (assembly GCF_005190385.1). Lineage (NCBI taxonomy): Eukaryota > Metazoa > Chordata > Mammalia > Artiodactyla > Monodontidae > Monodon > Monodon monoceros. Next base: position 83,501,539 of record NW_021703767.1, read on the forward strand.
GGCAGCCAGACAACAGAGAGCCGGACAGAAAAGAGGGGGGCAGCACTGGCTGGTGAGAAGGGGAGGAAGAAAGCAGGGCTGGGGGACTGGAAGACAAACTAAACTGGAAGACAAACCATACTTCTCTGAGCTTCAAGACTGGAAAGAGAGAGAGAAGGTAGTGTAATTTTATCAGTCCTCCACCCACCCGTGCCACCCCACTGTAGAGCCAAACCCGGAAACAGAACAAGTAATTTCTTTCTTTCTTTTTTAAAGATTTGTTTATTATTTATTTGCTTTATTTTTTTGGCTGCAGCGGGTCTTAGTTGCGGCACGCGGGATCTTCGTTGAGGCATGCTGATCTTTCGTTGCGGCGCATGGGCTCTTTGTTGTGGTGCATGGGCTTCTCTCTAGTTGCAGTGTGCGGGTTTTCTCTCTCTAGTTGTGGTGCGCGGGCTCCAGAGCATGTGGGCTCTGTAGTTTGCGGCACTTGGGCTCTAGTTGAGGCACGTGAGTTCAGTAGTTGTGGTGTGCGGGCTTCTCTCTAGTTGTGGCATGCGGGTTTCTTCTCTCTCTAGTTGTGGCGTGGGCTCCAGAGCACGTGGGCTCTCTAGTTGAGGAGCATGGGCTCAGCAGTTGTGGCACACAGGCTTAGTTGCCCCGAGGCATGTGGGACCTTAGTTCCCCAACCAGGGATCAAACCCACGTCCCCTGCATTATAAGGCAGATTCTTTACCACTGGACCACCAGGGAAGTCCCAGAACAAGTAATTTCAAAGTAACTCAAGCTCTGAACTTTTGTGTGTGTGTTTTTAACACTTTGAGGGAGAACACACCACAGCTATTAAAATCTGTTCCGCTCTCTTATCCACATCTCTGATCGCTGCTGGCTTTTAGGATATCTTTGTATGAATTTTAAAAAGTTCTGTCTGGGTGGACCAGTTAGAAATATGTGCTTCTTTCCCTGGGGACTGTTGCTGTCCACATCAGGGCTCAGGACTTGGTGAGTGCAGATTGGATGTCAGCCCCAACTCTGGCCCCGTCTGGGCAGCTCTGAGGGTAGCCCAGCCTGAGGTAACTCCTCCTTTGCCTCTTGCTTCAAAACTCCTCTCCATCCCCAGCTAGAAGATCTCCTTTCGCCCTCCCACTTTCCTCTGGATTCTGTATCATAAAAGCCCAAAGAACAGGCCTGGCAGTCCGGATTCCTCTGTGGCAGCTGGTGGTGGGAGAAGTCTGGAACACATTTATGACCATCTTTGCCCTGTCACAGTAGGGATAACTTTTAGGACTGGGGAAGCCTCAACATTTGAATAACTTGGAGTGAGGATTGGGACCAGTTCGCATGTTTTTAAGTGGTCAGAGCCAGGGAATGCTCAGAAAAATCTCTAAGCAGAGGCTGATCCTTGATTTCTGGATCATGACATGGAGGCCATAAGGAAACCAACGTGGGGTACTTGGTGGGGGGGTGTTGAGATGGAAAATGTTTGGAAAAAGAGAGTGACAAGGAGCCTCCAGGGCAACGGCCTAGTCAGGATGTGACAGTGGATAGTAGGCACAAATGTTGACTCCCAGACTAAGGGAAGTGAGAATCAGAGCAGACCTCATTGAAGGGGGTTGTGAGGGAAGCGGTGTTTCGTTAGCAGAAGCCAGGTTTCACCTTTGGGCAAGGAAGTGGAAGATGTGCAAAAGCAAATTAAAGTGAAGAACAACCACCATGTTTTGTAATGTAAAATCTCAGGTAGGAAGGCTTAGGATAAACACCATGGGCTTGGGGTTCTGATTTAGAAAATCACTGGAAAATATAGTTCTTCACACACATACTTTGCTCCAGTCACTTGGTCTTGGAGGTCCTTGTTATTTATTCTCATGGCAGTTAGAGGAGAAATGTGGGTTTGGAGACAAGGGGAGTCCACTTGGCCTACAGGAGCAAGTGTAGGACTGAGCTGCACGTGTAGCTTCCTTTTCATCCATCCATCCATCCAACAAATATTGAGTGCCTACTATGGGCCAGTAAATAAGAAGTGAGAGAGAAATAAAATCCAACCCTTGCCATTAAGATCCTCATGAATCTAATAGAGGGAAAAGACACATTAAAAATAGGCCCTATAGAGTGTACATAGAGAGTCCTGTCTGCAGCCCAAAGGTGTTGATGTAAACAGAGGCACATGTTGGAAACTGCTAGTTATTGATACATCATGGGATGGGGAAGTGGGTGCACAGATCAGACTGTGAAGAGCCTTGTATAGCAATGTTGAGAGTACTTTAATGTTTCTTTTTCTGGGCACTTTTTATTTAGTCTTCTTTAGCATTTGGTCCCAGTTTTTATTCAGGATTTCTCTTGTCCAGTTGTGTCGGTCAGGACTGTGCATTGCAAATGGCAGATATTCAGTTCCAATTGGTTCAAGCATATAAAAAAAGAATTTATTTGCTCACATGATTTAAAAGTCCAGTGGTATTGGTTTCAGGGTTAGTTGGACCATTGTGCTCATATAATGTCATCAGGGCTCAGTTTCACAGTCTGTCTCTTGTCTCTCCTTTGTGTTGGTCCGTCTCTCTCAGGGGGGTCTTCACACATGGAAGCAAGAAGGTCTCCAGCAGCTCTGAACTTTTATTTCTCTCAACTCAGCAACTGCAGTGGGAAGAGAGCTTCTCTTTCCCAATAATTCCAGAGAAAGTTCTGGAATTGGTTTCAATTGGACTGGCTTCTTCCTGGGCCCATCTGTGACCCAATCACTGTGGCTTGGGAAACATCCTACCAGACTGGTATTGCAGGAGGGGTCGTTCCCCAAAGGAAAATCTGGTTCCTCCTCCTAAAGTGATTAGGAATGATGTTGGGCAGCCAAAGCAAGAACTTCCCGTTATGTCTTTGTAGCTGAATCATTGCTGAATTCTGGCCACAAGCATTTGCTGTGACTGATGTTGAGCCTGTCTGACCTTGCAGGTCAGTGGAAGCCCTTCTTTCTGTCACAAATTTGGATGGGCTGAGGCCGTCCATGGCATGCAGAGGCCTCAGCAATGGTCCAGTAGGGCTGAGAGGGACTCTGATTCTATAGAAACATGGCTGGTGTTCTGGTTCCCTAGGGGTACATGTTCAGCATCCTTGAGGAATGGTGAACTTGGGCAAGGAGCTTAGTAGAGGCAGTTCTTTTGAGGTCTGATGATGTTTAGAGTCAGGCGGGGGCAGCTCTGGGGTTCCAGCTCGTCTGTCAGCTTGGAACAAATACTGAGCCAGCAGCTGTGAATTCAGGGAGCTGACTCCAGGCCCCAGAGAGAGACAACAAAGTGCTGTTACTCATGTCTCTGGAGTGGAAAGAGAGATGCCCATGAACCTCCCAATCCCCTGAAGGCATCCCTCCAGGTGTGTGAGATTTACATGTGCACAGCAAATTAAGAACAGGGAATTGTGCACTGTTTGTGACTAATGGTTTTGCCACCACATCCTGTTTCAGAACTACTAGATCTGATGAAATGTGTTACTTGAATATAAGCTGCAGGGGCTCTGTATAAACAGCTAAGTTAGAGAAAGACTTAAGAGGCCAGGACAAGACCTGCTTCCATCTAAAACCCCACCAGGTTGGGAAGGGGAAGAGGAGTACTACCCCCATCCCCACTTCCAATTTGGGGGCCAGCCCTAGGCCTCATGGAATTCTAGGAGGGCTGGATCTCAGAAGATGAGCATCTACAGGGAGGGAAGACTTTGAAGGACATTATCTGTCCCAGAACCACAGCCAGTTTCCTCGACCTGGACCTTTGTCCAATCTCCTCATTCTCAGGGTGAGCCAAGGGGAGCTGGGTTGGAAAGTGAGGTGACCTCCCTCTAGGGCATTGGTTCTTAAACTTTGGTTTGCAAAACAATTATGGGCGGGGGCCGGGTGAGCCAGATAACGTTCATATTCCCACTGCCAGAGATTTTGATTCAGTAGGTCTAGGGTGGGTGAGGTTCAGAATTCTGCATTCTTAGCAAACACCCCAGGAATTCTTATGCAAGCTACCCATGGAATATACTTTGAGACCCACTGTCCTTGAGGCTGGAGTGTCTGCACGCCAAGGATGTGGGCAGGACTCATGTGCTGGGACAGGGTCTACATGGTAGGGCTTAGGGAACAGCTTGAGGTCAGAAACTTGGCTGAGCCAAATGCCTACATGCATCCTTTGTTTAGGAAATGGCAGGTGGAAGGTTTGGTGCCTTCAGCTTAGAGGTACTGGGGGACTATAGTGATGTCATCCCTTGCTAGGTCACCCTTGCATCTGCTGACTCCCTGCTTCCTTTGGAGTGGAAACCCCTTTGATTGGCCATGTTGGGTTTATATCCAATAATCCTTTCTTAACAGTATAATGTTCATTAAGCAGCACATAATTACTAATTTAAAAATATTTTTAGCCAATGTATTCATATAGACATATAACCTTAAGTAGAATTTAACTCAGTTTGCGACCAGTGTTAGAGCTATTTCCAACCCTGAATACCTCACTGATGCAGAAGAGTTAGCTCCTGATATGAACAGGATGGCGAAGGGATTAGAAGATGAACAGAGCAGGGGTCAGCATGGGTGGAGCTGGTCTAAGAATGAGAGAGTGGGGGTGGTGGAGGTGAATATTTGTTTATAGGACTGTGATTGGGGTTAGAGGTTCAGGAAGCAGGAAGTTCAGTGGCAGGTGTGGAGGCCTCGGGAGGGGGTGGGCCATAGCGAAGCTGGGCTGTTGAAAAATCCTGAGTGGACGACATTTAGGAACTGTTGGAGCATCAAGAACTCATTGAATTTGTGAGTGGAAAGTTCTCGTGTGGGTGTGTCCTCTTTAAGCTCCAGGCCCTAGACTCGGTTCTCTATGGGCAGCCTCTTCAGCCTTATCCTTCAGAGAGTGTTTGATAATTCTTGGAGGTGCAGATTCCTGTCAAAAGCAAACATACGAGGGCTAGAAGCACAAGCTCATTCATTCATTTATTCTCTCTCCAGATATTTACTGAGTCTCTACTAGGTTCCAGGCACTATTCTAGCCTCAGGGATATAGCATTGAACATGGCACAACCCCTGCCCTCACTCAGCTCACATTCTAGCAGGGAGACAATTATTAAACTTGCTAACAATAGATGTGTAATATAATTTCAGGTTGTTACAGGGTTATGAAGAAAAACAAAAGAGATGATGTTAGAGAGTGACTGTCTTAGACTGAGCGTCAGGGATGGTCACCCTGAGGAGGGGACGTCTGAGTAGAGACCTGAATGAAGTCGGGAGTGAGGTTGGCAGAGCTTGGTGGGGAGCGAAGCCCAGGCAGAGTGATGGGGCCATGTCCTGACTTCATTCCAGGAGACTATTGGGCCCATGGCTGTCTTCATGGCTGTTGTGGGAGATGAGCTCTATTTCGGGATTGGCACTGACTCACTGCTGAAGTATTGGGCAACTGACTCCCTACTCTGAGATTATTTCTAACTGTAAAAAGAGGATCTTCATAGCCACCTCTGTTTTACAAGAATCTCATGAGACTTGGTCAGTGTCTGTCTAGAAAATATTGTTATTACACAAAAATTTTATTTACCTCCTGTAAAAGCTAAGGGGGAAATGGTTAGTAACTAACCCAGCTGTGCTCTTGGGGAGCAAAATGTGGTCTGGTTCACTCAGTGCTGACACTTAGTTTGACCCCCTAAAAATGGCTTTGAATTACTGCTGATTTTCTTGATTTTAGTGCACTGGTGAGCTCCAGATTAAGAGCCCAAAGTCCTAGGTTCTTGTCCCCATTCTATTGCCGACAACCTGTAGGGTCCTAGGCAATTCACTTAACTTTTACCTCAGTCTATCACCTATAAAATGGGTATAATAATCAAAAGAGATGATGCTGTTTGCCCTACAAAGGCTATACACATAAATGTGAGTGATTACTGTTATTAAAGTGGAAACCTAGGGATGGCCCATTTTGCCCAGGGGGTCCCAACTTTGCTGAAGTGTATCCATGGATCTCCTGGAGAGCAGCAGGAGGCCTAGGAGTTTGGTCTATGAGAAATATGTAGTTTTCTCCTTAGTTTCATGTTATCTGTGTTCAGCATGGTGTCTGGGGCCCAGGAGAGTTTATTTAGGTGGCAGAAAATCAGTGAAAAAGTCTCAGAGGAAAGCAGAGAAATGCTGGGACTTTGGGACCCAAACCAGGCCAAAAAAGCCCCAGAGGAAGGACGGTCTTTGGAGCACTTCCTTTCCTCTCTCTCCCATGAACATTTACTGAGCTCCTACTGTGTGCCCACACCACGCTAATGTCTCTAAGTCAGTTTGTGAGCGGCCCTAGCCCTAACTCTATGCTGAATGGGCGGTGCACAGCCGTGCAGGGACCTGACTGGACCAAGCCCAATGCTGGCAGGTCCCGGCTTGTGAGTCAGAGTGCGGTCGGCTGCCTGCTCCGAGTATCTCCCACAGCCTGCCGAGATTCTTCTGACCTGGTCTGAGACGCCTTCCCTTAGTGAGTGCTGGTTATTGTTCCAGCCACTTGGTGAGTGGTAATTATCTTATTCTTCCCAGCAGCTCACTGGGGTCAGGACCATTGTTATATCATTCCACAGAAGAGGAAACTGAGGTTTGCTCCCTTGTACAAAGTCACATGGTGAGTTAGCGTCAGAGCCTAGACAGCCCAGCCCCTCCACCTTCCAAAAGCCAGCACTGCAGCTCTTCTTCCCACCCTCCTCTAGGCTCCTGGAATCACGCTGCTTGTGCACATGTACACCCACACACATCAAAACCCGGAAGGTGGGCTTCCCTGGTGGCGCAGTGGTTGGGAGTCCGCCTGCCGTTGCAGGGGACGCGGGTTCGTGCCCCAGTCTGGGAGGATCCCGCATGCCGCGGAGCGGCTGGGCCCGTGAGCCGTGGCCGCTGAGCCTGCGCGTCTGGAGCCTGTGCTCCGCAGTGGGAGAGGCCACAACAGTGAGAGGCCCGCGTATCGCCAAAAAAAAAAAAAAACCCAGAAGGGTGTGAGAATTTACCTACTTCTGGGGTGGCCTGTAACTAAGACTGTCACAAGGTGCTGGAGTATCACAGCCCAGCTTCTTTGCCTCTTTTGGGGACAATTCTGGAATGTGTTCTCCAGAGGTCCCTTGCAGGACTAGGCCAAAGTGACTTTCTGTATGACTTCTGTTTTGCTTGGCCTCCTCCCCTCCCTCATCTTGCTCCCCCATTCCCCTATAACACATCACTAGCTATTGAGGGTTGGCTTCAGGGGATTCCAGACACCCAGTTAAGTATTGGCTGAGCTGGGCTAGGATGTTATTCAGTGACTGATTCCAAGAGAATTCAGAAGCTGTGTCTAGCAGTGACAGCCTGATCAAGAGTCCAAATGATCCCAGAGATCCCAATAATCATGTCACATGGGACCCCCAAAATACATGGGCTTCAGAAGAGCCCCTTGAAGTGCAAGGCATTGAATGAGACAATTTATATACCTATCTCATTTAATATCAAAACATCTCTACAGTAGACTTTTTCAGTTTTCATTAGAATGTTTGAGATCATGCAGATTCAACAAAATTCACCTTTTACTGATTTTAAAATCACATTTTAGATGAAGGGGTACTTCTAAATTTCACTTTGGTAGGATTCCACTGATATGTTGCCTCAGTTACATGAAGCTTCATTTTAACCCATCATCACTGCCCACCCTCTCCTGCTAAATGTCCTGTTACTCATATATTCATGTACGCGACATTCATGTGGGTAACATTCACTTTACCCCCTGAGATGATTGCAGACCTGGGTGACCCAACAGCAGAGTTCAGGACTGATGCTCTGGAGCTGCGCTGCCTACTACAGTGGTCACTAGCCACATGTGGCTATTGAGCGTATGAATTATGGCTGGTCTGGATCGAGATGTGCTTTAAGTGTAAGGTATACCTGAGGGATTTTGAAGACTTAGTATGAAAAAAAGAATGTAAATTATCTCATTAATAACCAAAAATATTTACTACCTGTTGACATGATAATATTTCTGTATGTATTAGGTTAAATAAAAGATTAAAATTAATTTTATCTCTTATTTTTTATGTAAAAATTATGGTTACTAGAAAATCTTAAATTACACATACAGCTTGCATCATATTTCTATTGGGCAGCTCTGCTCTAGAGACTCAAAGGGAGGTTTAGGGAGTGAGGTTGTCTGACTCCTCCCAGGAAGACAGGCTGAGCTGAGAAGAAATTGTGTGGTTGCTGTAATGGCAGGGTTTGCTGTGGAATCAGGAGGCAGCCAGGTGAGTGCTTCATGACCTCACTTTACATGTGTGGTTCCACAGATGGCTCTGTGCCCCTCTAGCCAAGAGACTTTATGGCTGAAAAAACTGGCTTGTAAATCAGTCGTCTGCCCAAATGACACCACTGCTCCTCTGGTTCCAGGCTGGCATTTGTTAACTTTGCAGAATTCACATTTGCTCTCTGTGTCATGCTATCATATTCTTGTTGGGGAGGGGGCAGAGGCCAGCTGAGAGAGGAGAGAAGAGGAGGGAGAAGGGTAGGAAGATTATTATTGATTAAAAAAAAGACAGGGGTCTTCCCTGGTGGCGCAGTGGTTGAGAGTCCGCCTGCCAATGCAGGTGACACGGGTTCGTGCCCCGGTCCGGGAAGATCCCACATGCCGCGGAGCGGCTGGGCCCGTGAGCCATGGCCGCTGAGCCTGCACGTCTGGAGCCTGTGCTCCGCAACAGGAGAGGCCACAACAGTGAGAGGCCCGCGTACCGCAAAAAAAAAAAAAAAAAAAAAAAAGACAGGAAGAAGGACAGAGGGAGACCCAGGGGAGAAGATCTCATGGGCTAAAACAACAGGTTCAAACATCAGCTTGTCGGGGCTTCCCTGGTGGCACAGTGGTTAAGAATCCGCCTGCCAATGCAGGAGACACAGGTTCGAGCCCTGGTCCGGGAAGATCCCACATGCTGCAGAGCAACGAAGCCCATGCGCCACAACTACTGAGCCTGCGCTCTAGAGCCCACAAGCCACAGCTACTGAAGCCCGCACGGCTAGAGCCCGTGCTCCGCAACAAGAGAAGCCACCGCAATGAGAAGCCTGCGCACCGCAAGGAAGAGTAGCCCCCGCTCGCCGCAACAAGAGAAAGCCTGTGCACAGCAACAAAAACACAGCCAAAAATAATAAATTAAACAAAAAAAAATCAGCTTGTCAAGTGATTTCTTCCTCTCTTTCTCTCTCTCTTTTCTCAGTGATTTCTTCCTCTCTTTCTGTCTCTCTTTTCTCAATGTCTTTCTTCCTGACTTTTTGATGTTTGTTCCTGGAAAACCATAGCAGTTACCATTGTTTTGTAGATGAGGAAATAGGGGAAAGAAACTGAGGAATGATTTCCAGAGATAAATAGGCGGCGAGGCAAAGGGAGTAGGAACAGGATTTAGGGGTGTAATCCCTTTTGTGTTGGGGTGGAAGTCCCAGCTCTAGAAAGTACACTCTGTCACCAGCACTCCACCCTGGTGGATACTGCCTCAGTTAGCACAGTTTCTGGGAAAAGGCTTTGGCACTGTCACAAGCCTCCGGAAGAATTCCACACTTTAGGCCAATATAAAAGAGCTCTAGATCCTACCAGGTGTGCCAGTAGGGCTCCTAGTGTCCCTTCAGACCTGGGACTGCCTTGGGGATGACACTTGAGCCCAGCAGAGCAGGACACGTTAGTTCAGTAAGCACTCATGGAACGTCTGGTGGGTCCCGGGTGCTGAGGGATGGAGAGCAATCGCCCCACGTCCCGACCTTGGGAACCTCACTGTCCCATGGGGGCAGACAGGTCTGAAGGGGGTCTGTTTAGATTTGGAACCAACGGTCACGGTTGGACTCACATTCACATATCTCTCTCCCAGGGCCATGTTCTGCAATGATTTAAAGGAAAAGTATGAGGAGAGGATCATCATCAAAGGGGTCGACGCGGAGACCATGCACACTCTTCTGAACTACACGTACACCAGCAAGGCGCTGATCACCAAGCAGAACGTCCAGCGGGTCCTGGAAGCTGCTAACCTTTTCCAGGTGTGTGAACAAACAGGCCCAGTGCTCTCCTCTGGAGAGAAAAAAGCAGCAGTTCTCTGGAGACCTGCCTGGCCTGGCTCCCAGGCCTGTACCTGGGACACACGTACACACTTAGCTGGGCTTGTGCTTACTTGAAATTTCCCGGGGAGTGGAGAGCTGAGTCACTGACCCTTTAATGCAATGAAGCCAGGGGAGCTTGGTGCCTAGAACCTACACTTGGTTCCTGACTCCAGGAACAATGACTACCATTTATAGAAGCCTAATTGGAGTGGGGACTGCAGTCACCAATTCATATATGTACCTTCTACTCCTTAGCACAACCCAGGGAGATAGTCACTTTCCCCTACTTTGTGGGTGGGGAAAGCAAGGCACATAGAGAATAAGACACAAGGCTGTGATTTGAACCCTGGGCTTTCTGAGCCCAGGGGCCACATGTATGCCACTATACCATGCAGCCTCTCAGGGAGCAGTGTCTAGATTCCAGGGGAAGCAGGAACTTCGCTGCTCAGCAATTTGTGGTGGGTGTGAAAGAAGAGCACTTTTCATGAGGGGTGTCATGGAAGATGAATAGAGAACCCTCAGAATTAAGTTTTATTGTTTGCACTTAACTGTGTTTCAGTCTGATTATAATAATTATAGTTAGCTTCATAAAATAATTAGACCCACAGATTACATCAATTGCATCCACAATTATCACAGGAGATCCAGCTTGAGTTACCATCTTTGCCTAGGTCTAAGATTGTACCTTGAGCTCAGTTCCATTGGGTTATGACAGAGATTAACCCACTGAGGATGTCGAGATTTATGATAAACAGAGTGCAGGGACAGACCAGGTCATTCCCAGGGACGGAAGACAAGCATCAGATCTTGTCCATGGTTTGGGAGTTTGGGAGTTGGCATCCTCTTGGATCATCAGTAGGTCAGCAGTTGAAAAGAACAGAAAACAGAGTCTGGGAAGGTGGGGAAAGAGGGGTCTAGGGTCAAGATCATGGGCAATTGGATTATCGTTGGGAGGCTGGAGTCTAGGCAGGATTTAGGAAGCCCAGCAAGGAAGGGGAAGTGTAAAGAGGGAGAAAAATCAACCATGGAAGAGCACTGATGATTCTGAGTAATGGGTTTCTGCAGTGTTAGCCAATTTTGTCTCAGTTTCCTCAGGGCATTTTAAAGATACAGAACAAGTTACTTCCCAAAGGACTGGTCACGCCTTACCTGGCAATGTGGCCAAGTCAGTTACCACCTGTTCACCCAGCCCCTTGTCCTTTCTCTCTCCTTATCTGCTTAAACCCTCAGCCTTATTCACTGGCAGGGAAACTTCCTTTGTTATGTAGAGGGAGGAGCTCAGCAACCTCATGCTCAGCATCCCCAACTCATCCCCTCTACCCACTATTCCACCAGTCTAACTTCAGGGAAATCCTTCTTATGTTATGGAAGGGACTCTATCTAGTTCAGCTTTTATGCTTTTTGGGAAATTTCTCTTACAAGGCAAGTATCCCTTCACTGCTTCCCCCCAAAGGACCAATAAGCTTGAGCAGAATCACCCCATTCACCATAATTCAATCAAACCACAGTTGTCATTGTTACCTTCATGCTAATATCCTTTCCTGGGGTCCAGAAAGTGTTGTTGACTTGTCTAAAGATGGACAGGTAACACTGACAATAATAATAGTAATAGCATTTGTTGCTTCAAGTACAGTGTCTGACACCAGAGTAGATGCTTAATGAATACAAATTGTATTGAGCACTTACTGTGTGCCTTGAGTGACAGTGTTGGATCTAGTAACAAGGTCTCCTGTTTTTCCCACTAACTGAAAGTAGGTCTTATATGATAGGCTGAGGAGATAATGTTGTTTTTAAAATGCAGGTTTTAATATTTATAAATTGTAATAACATTACAAACTCATTTCAGAAAATTGGAAATCCATACAAGCAAAAAGAACGTAAAAATTACCTACAGCCTCTTTCTATTCAGAGGCAATATGGCAGCTTCCTTAGTATATACACTTCCGGGTCCTTTACTGTGCATTGATTATACAGAGGCAGCTAGCAGGGTGGTAATAGCACAGCTTGGAGCCAGACTGCTGGATTTAAATACCAGCTCCACCGCTTATTGGCTGTGTGACTTTGGGTGTATTTCATAATTTTGCTGTGCTCCAGTTTCCTTGTCAGTAAAACAACCAAACCAGGGAATACCAAGGAGAGAGAAGATAGGAGACAGACATGGAAAGGAATCTCCTTCAGAGCCTGTAGAGAGAGCCAACTCTACCGACAACTTGATTTCAGACCTCTGACTACCAAAACTGTGAGAGAATAAATTTCTGGTTGGTTAAATTGCCAAGTTTGTGGTAATTTGTTGTGACGGCCGTACGAAACTAATACAAGCTTAAAAAGTAAACTATAGCTAAAAGTCTTAAAATGAAGAAGTAATCTCCTATTCCCACCCCCTCCTTCAGCTCACTCTTCTGGAACAATTACTTTCACATGTTTTTAAATGTTTCTTCTTTTATCTACTTCCAGATTTCTAAATGATTTGTGTACACTGTTATCTCTCTGATAACACTGTTGCCTCTCTGAGGCATCAGTTTTAGATAACTTCTTTTCCCTCTCTCCTCCTGCTCTAATTTTAACTGGTCACTCTCTAGGCCTGTTGCACAGTTGTTATCCTGGGAGTTCCCTTTGCTGTCATACTGGGAGTTCCTTTTACCTCCTTTCTAAGTTGGATTTTCTCTTCCTGGATCCCATATCATCTTTCTTGTATACTCCCACATTTTTATGGATCACAATCTTTAATATCTTACAATGAAAGAGTATTTAAGAGAGAAATTTTTTGAGACTTAAATGTCTAAAAATATTTTTGTTTTCCCTTCATATTTGATTGATATTTTGCCTGGGTATAAAATTCAAGGTTGAAAATAATTTTCTTTGACATTTTGAAGGCAGTGCTCTATATTGTTATCTATTATGTACATATTTTGTAAGAATAGGTTACCACTGGACACATGTTTTTTCATCTATTTCATCCATGTTGTATATCATCATTTTTTTTTATGTCAATAGATTCATTTCTGCAACAGCACTTACAATTGCTGTGGGTCTTTTTTCATTTATTATATTCGTTTCTTCTATTGGGAGATTCATGTCTTTCAATTCTGGGAACTTTTCTTGTATTTTCTCTTTGATACTTTTCTTCCAACTCTTTTATCTATTCTGTGCTCTGGGGCTATTATTAGTTAAGTGTCACACCTTCTGAATTTAATTTAATTTTTTTCTTACCTTTTCTTTCCTAATGACCTTTCTGTTCTACTTTCTAGGAGATTTCCTCAACTGTATATTTCAACTCTTCTGTGAGTTTTTAATTTCTGCCACCATATCCTTGCTATTTATTTTAATAGATTCCTATTCTTATTTCTTGGAGACTATTATAATATGTTTGAAGTTTTCTTCTGCCTTCTCTTTCTTTTGAGTTCCTTTACTCTGTGTGTTTGCTTAGGTCTCCAACTTTCATCTTAGAGGGTGTATCAGTTTCCTAGGACTGCTACCATAACAAATTACCACAAACTGCTACCATAACAAATTACCACAAACAAATTACCACAAACCATAACAAATTACCACAAAGCAACAGAAATTTATTCTGTCACAGTTCTGGAGGACGGAAGTCCAAAATCAAAGTGTCAGCAGGGCCATACCCCCTGTGGAGACTCTAACGGAGAACCTGTTCTTTGCCCTCTTCCAGTTTCTGGTGGCTTTTTGGCATCTCTTCACTCCACTCCAATCTCTGCAGTCATGTCACCTTGTCTCCTCCTCTTCTGTGTGTCCTGTGTGTTATAAAGATATATGTGATTGCATGTAGGGCCCACCAGGTAAGCTTCTCCTCTCATGCTACTTGACCTAGTCATGCCTCGTGCCATATAAAGTAACATTTACTCTTTTGCCATATAAGGTAACTGTCACAGATTCTTGGGATTAAGACGTTGACATATATTTTGGGGAGCCATCATTCAACTACTACAGAGGGTTTCTTCAAATACCCTTGCTGGGCTTCCCTGGTGGCGCAGTGGTTGAGAGTCTGCTTGCCGATGCAGGGGACACGGGTTCGTGCACCGGTCCGGGAAGAGCCCACATGCCGCAGAGGGGCTGGACCCGTGAGCCATGGCCGCTGAGCCTGCGCGTCCGGAGCCTGTGCTCCCCAGCGGGAGAGGCCACAACAGTGAGAGGCCCGCGTACCGCAAAAAAAAAAAAAAAACACACCCTTGCTATCCAGTCATATTTTATATTGAAGCCTTAATATACTAGGTTCAACTCAGTGCACATGGAGTAGAATGGGAAGCGAGCAGACTAGAGAGTTTTACTAGGGTTATCAGGTGGCCTGCCAGTTTTTTATTTGGGCTCCTTAAATGTCAGTAGTTGCTGAACTTTTCCTAGGGCCGTTCAGTTTCTCCAGATAAAGATCATTCAGTCTTTTGCCGGGGGTTATAAGTCAACTGCATGTATTTTGGACCGGTTACGTAGGTGTAGGTGTGTGTGCAAATCTTTGCTTAACCCCTGTATTTTAAGTAAGATGTCCTCATGTGTCTTCTTCAGTTTCTGGTGTCCCTGAGTCCAGAACCTTTCTGGTCTGGTTTCTCCACAGGATAAATCATCTTTTCCAGTGGAAGTGAGAGTTGTTAGACTGCAAGAAGTAAGGAGGAGAACCAGGAGGCTTAACTTCTTAAACCAACTCCCTGCTGTCAGCTCCCACCTACCCTGGTCTTCCTGGTTTGGGTGGACTTTAATATTCCTACTTTTTTGGATTCTGAGGGAAAAACTTAGTGTGACCTCTGTCCTCTCAGCAAAGTCACTTACCAGTCTTTATATTGTGGGGTTTGGGGTTACTGATGTCTCTTGGTTTCATTGTGGATGGAGTTTGTGTTTCTGTTTCTTGTTCTCCTTTCAGTTTTGGGTGATTTTTCAAGAGACCTATAAAAACCGTTTAGATAGTAAAGACTCTAATCTTTTGTAATACTGTTGCAAATATTTTCCATTGGTAATATGACTCATAATTGTTAGTTATAGTTTTTTAATGTACAAAGCTTAAAACTAGTATTTAGTCAGGTTTATTGATCATTTCCTTGATGGTTTTTGCCTTTGGTTTGCCTTTTTAGAAAGACCTTCCCCATTGCTTGATTATGTACTTACTCACTTATAAGTTCATTTAATCTTTTTACATCTACAGATTTGATACCTAAATCTTTAATATACCTGGAGATTATTTTGGCATAAAGTTTTGTCTTCTCCGTCTTCTTCTTCTTTTCATTTTCTCCAAGTGGTGAGCTTCAGTGGAGAGTTTAATGAGCTTTAATGAGAGGGATTGAAGAGGAAGATGGAGACAGGATAGAACTACAGCAAGCTTTGTTTATTGTTGACTCTCCTATTCTGGTAATCCCTCACCTCAAAATTTTCCAAATCTTATTTACTTTCTTGGCAAAAAATAGTTTCTCTCTGAAGCTATTTTATTCATTTTCCTGTGAGTGTTAATTCTTATGAAAATAAGAGAAGAGCACTGTGAGCTTTTGGACATCTGTTTAACTCGCTTTCTGACTGATATTGTTTCTGGACTACTTGCTTTGAAGTCTCAGACATAGAAAACTGGGAATATTTTCATTCCTTAAGGCACCATAAGGGACAGATGTTTATAGGTTGTTGAAATCACTCTGTGGTTTTAAAATATTATTTACTCTTTTGGATGGATAAGACATATGCCCGTTCTAAATTCAGAAATATAAGGAGATACAGTGAAACATTTGCCATCTTCACTTTTAGCTTCCTTTTTCCTGTCTTGCTGTCCTTCCTGTTCTATGCACGTACAGTGTATATGTGCATCTATCACTCACTCATTGCCTCCATTTTTTAAACACAAATGTTGGCACAGTGAACACTCTATTTTGATGTCTTGCTTTATTTAGCTTCACGATAAGTTTTGGAGGTTGTTACAGGTCAGCATATGTAGAGCTGTCCTGTTCTTTTCTTTTCTTCTTTTTTTTTTTTTTTGTGGTATGTGGGCCTCTCACTGTTGTGGCCTCTCCCATTGTGGAGCACAGGCTCCGGATGCGCAGGCTCAGTGGCCATGGCTCACGGGCCCAGCCGCTCCGCGGCATGTGGGATCTTCCCGGACAGGGGCACGAACCCGTGTCCCCTGCATCGGCAGGCGGACTCTCAACCACTGCGCCACCAGGGAAGCCCTGTCTTGTTCTTTTCAATACTGGATAATATCGTTGGGGTCTCTCTAGATGTCAAACATATACAGTTATCTGTAATGGTCTATTATAAGGCAGCGTGGTGGAACAGAAAGAACATGGGCTTTGGAGTCAGGCAGAACCTGGGTTTATATCCCCGTTCAGTCACTTATTTGCTGTGTAGCTGTGGACAAGTTACTTAAATTTTCTGAAACTCAGCTTTCTCATTTGTAAAATTAGGATGACAATAATACCTGCCTTTCAGGGAAAGTGTGCCAGAGTTGGCATTTTATTTTGTCATTTTAGAACCTCCACAGAAGCCAATACCACCTTTGTGGAACTGAAATCAGCGGGAATCAGATTATCTTGGTTTCCCTGTGACATCCAGTAGTAAAGTTTTCTTAATTTTCACACCTTTGATGTGACTCAGCTGCTCTCTCATTTTCTGCTTCTCTTCCCAGGCCTCCTCTTAATCTCTTCCTGTTAAACACTGCTTCTCTCTCAGGATTTCCCAGTCCAGAAAGGCAGAAGGGAGAATTCAGTTGACCAAGCCAATCACCACTATGGCTCTTTGAAAAGAGTTTTCACGTGAGGCCACTTCACGGGTGGCTAGCCTGTTAACACTGATTGCCCTTGGGTCAAGGGCGTATTCGTCCAGTGAGGTATGGCATAGGGCCAGACAGTTTCTTTGGAGGGAACTTTGGGTGTGTTAGGTACTGCATGATCTGCCCACTTGAGGAGATTTGCAGTAATCTGGCCACAATTTAGTAGCCAATTTTGGTGAGGAACATATTTTCTCTAAGTAGTTTTGGGGAAGGTAAAAGTAAGAGAAGCACCTAAGAGAAAAGGCCCAAGTAACCTGTTCACATGTGAGGCAGGGATTTTAAGATGCTTGTCACCCAGTGGAGGCTCCAGAGAAGCAAATGTCCCTCCCTTGCCTTAACTGGACTTCTAGGCTTCTGAGCTCTACATAAGCCAGGTGGTCAGAAACTACAGATCAAGGACAATGACTATAAAAACTTGGGCAATTTTTTAATCTTGGAGGACTTTGCCATGTTTGTTTGGGGAAGTTTGCCTTATCTGTTTGTTTCATTTTTATTATTAAAACCTCATGAAAGAATAAGGGCTTGTGAGCTTATCTTCAGGGCAGCAAGAAGATGTGAGGTCAGGGAGACCATACTCATCCTGCATTTAGTCTTAGATGGAAGGATCCCCGAGATACAGAGCAGCTGGTTAGAAGGGGCTTGGATGAAAAAGGAGGTCAGGCTGAGTCCCTACGGCTGAAGTGAGGAAAGAAAGAGGGATGTCAGAGTGGCAGCCTGATCACCTGGGCCGAGCCTGAGAAGACCCATGTGGTGTCTTCACAGCACCCCATGGGGAGGTGATGTAACTTTCATCATGGTGGCAGTCTGAGGGGACTTTGGTGAAAGTCCTTGCATTGCTTATTTTCCTATTATATCTTTTGCTAATGACAGGATGGATGCTGGTGAGACCTATATGATGAGGTAGCCATGTGGTCAGTGGCTGACTTGATAACCTGAGTTGGCGTCTTGGCTTCCCAGTACTTGGAACATGGTACATAAATGTACCATGTTGAGCCAGTGAATATGTGGTGCTCCTGTTCATCACTAGCTGAATATGAGGACCTGCTCAAGATGCCATCAATATTTGCCTGACCTCCTGTAACAGGACACTAAGAAGCCCAATTCTGGCTCTTGGAAATGCCATGAGCTAGTGAGGAGGAAGTATTCCACAGGCTAATACTGGTACTTGTTCATTTTTAAGCACCTACTAAGAGCCAGGCACCTAGGTAAAAGTAGGTCCCATTACTGTAAGGTACAGATGAATTTCTGTTCTTATTGACAGGGAGCCACAGATTATGTCTACTCAACATCAGAATAGCCGGTTGATCTAGGCAAGAAAACCAACCCAACGCTTTCTTTACCACCATCCAGATAAAATCAACCTGTTGACTGCCTGATGCACCCTCTCCCACACATTCCCCTTGTCAATCAGTGATACTGTGTGGCTACTGTGAGTGTTAAGAAATCAGGGTTAATTTCCTGGGTCTACAGGACAGTAACGGTTGCCATTCTCAGAGTATTTCAGAACAACTATTTTGCCTGTATTATCTCATTTAAAATGAGGTAGGTATTTTTACCCCCAATTTATAGACGAGGGAAATAAGATTCAACAATGCTAAGGAAATGCTCAGGGTTTCACGGCTAATGAAAAGGAGGAGCCTGAGTTAACTCCTGTGCATAGCCTGTGTGTTCTTCACCACACATACTGTATCCACCCCTCAGAGCGAGGCCTGAAACAAGCCATGATCCTGATGGCAGCTGGGGCCTTTAGTATGGTGCTCTGTGACCAGCACAGCTGCAAACCCTTTCACCCAACTCCCTCTGGGGAACCTTGGACACTTGGGGTTACCAGGTGTCTCCCCAGTGAGCCTGCTGCTGCCCAGAGCATCTCTCTTAACTTTGTATTTCTGTGTTTGATCTCAATGTTTTCTCTTTTAAATTTTTAGGCATAACTTACGTTCAGTAAAATGTGCATGTCTTAAGTGTACAGCTTGATGATTTTTCTTATATAGGTATAGAACCTTGTAACTACCACCCGGATCAAGCTCTAGAGCATTCCTGGCATCTCAAAATGCTCCCTCATGCCCTCCCCAGGAAGCACCTCCCCAGGGGTAACTACTACTCTAGCCATGCCACCATGGATTAGTTTTGCCTGTTTTAAAATTTTATATTGTTCTTGAATTCCAATTAGTATAGGGGTCTAAATCTTAGGCTCCAAACTCAGGTATGCAAAACAAAAAAGTGTGAATTAACCTATTATTTTTCTTTTTTTGTGTTTTTTAATTTATTATTGAAATACAGTTAATTTATAGTGTGTTAGTTTCAAGTGTACAGCAAAGTGATTCAGTTATACATATATATGTGTGTATATATATATATATATTCTTTTTCAGATTCTTTTCCATTATAGGTTATTACAAGATATTGAGTATAGTTCCCTGTGCTATACAGTAGGTCCTTGTTGATCACCTATTTTATATATAGAAGTGTGTATATGTTAATCCCAAACTCCTAATTTATCTCTCCCCACACCCCCCATCCCCTTTGGTAACCATAAGCTTGTTTTCTATGTCTGTGAGTCTGGTTCTGTTTTGTAAATAAGGTCATTTGTATCATTTTTTTAGATTCCACATGTAAGTGATGTCATATGATATTTGTCTTTCTAAACCTATCATTTTTCTAACATCGAACTTAATCTCTATTCTGAGCTTACCATTCTACCAGTGGCAGGAGCTGTAGTCAACTTAATGACAACTCACTTCAGGAGAGCCTTATCAATTCAGGATTTGGGTTGCTTATATAGTTGCAGGGTGCATTTACACAGTGCCAGAACATTGTAGAAAGGGGCATCTGGCTCAGGCTTACCATGGTCATTTGCATCATGGGTCCATGCTGGCACCTCCTGGCGTGTCTACATTCCCATCGGTCTCTCTCTTGATCATCAACCCCTTCCCCACTGGCATCAACTGAAAGTCCCCAGTCCCACCTTGTTCTGGCCATCAGTCCTTGCTGGTCATTTTGCATTTTCTCTGTCCTGTTTTCAAGGCCTCTTCAGGTCTGCCAATCCTCTCAGTATTTCCATGTCCCTCTCAGGGGCAACACAAGAAGCATCCATTTCCTCTCCTGTGCCAGTCTGGAACTGTAGAGAACTCGGAGCAACTGCCCTAGGCCCGCTTTTTCTAGAAACAACACACTCCAGTTTCTCTTCTGCTGCTGCTCTACTGGCCTGCTGCTTTTCTGATTTCATCTCGGCAGTCAGGGTACATGTTCTTTTGTTCTCATATCCACAGCCTCTAAGGGCTTCCAGCATCCCCCTTACTCTGGAGTTCTGGCCTGCATTGAGACAGAGGGATCATCCCAGGGACCCACACCTGCTTCTCACTCCATTACTAGACTCCCCCTTCCTCCTCTCTCTTTCAGGCCTGAGAATTGTTATTTCCTCCAGTGTGGGAAAAGCTGACTCTTATATTATCATCCATTCTCCTATTTCTACTGTTTTGGCATAAACTTTTGCACACACTCTTTAGGATTCTGGATTTTGAAGGTCAAAGGGCCCAGTTATTACCACTAATCGGTGTTTCAAAACTATTTTTCTAGTGTAAGTTCTAAAAGCGTATTTAGAAACACAAAAGCCAAAATTGTCTTCTTTCATCTACCCTTTCACCCTTCCCTGAGTAAGTAAGCCTGGAATGCCCTAGTTACTGTTTATAGATCATGGAATAAGGAAGTGGGATGTGGGGTTTTAGCTGTAATACAATCCACGTTGCTACCAGATTCTGACTTTTTCTGCTACCTAACTACCACAAAGTACTGAGTATCTGCTACGTTCAAGGCACTTTGTGAGACGCTATCAGGGGGAAATAAAGATAAAAATTGTAAATATAGATCACATTTAAGTAGCAATTTATCATGTTCTTTCCCCTACATGATCCCATTTGATATTGACAGTATTTCTGCGAGTGAGCAAGCCAGGTAATACCCTCCTAATGAGCCTGTAAGGTGGGTTTATTATTCCCAACACTTTCCAGATGAGGAGACTGTGGCTCAGAGAGAGTCCAGCTCATCAAGTGGTGGAGCTTTTATCTGGGGTCTAAGCCCAGAACCTCTGGCTCCTGTACCTGCCTCCATTTACTACCCTTGAAGCCTCAAAAACGAGGATTCCCAATGAGCTTCCAGACCCCAAGGCAGAATGTAGAAATTGAGAAATTTCTGGCTCTGAAGGAGGTGGACTTCATAGAATGGGTAGGATTTCAACAAGTGGCAGTTGAGTTTGGAGAAACGTATTCCAGGCAGAAGGAACTTGTAAGCAAAGACTTAAGGTTTCACCTTCTCTACCTGCTACCCCACCTGTTGCAGCTGTCTGCATTCATAGACCTGTTTCTCAGGACTTGGCTCCTGCTTAGGTACTTTCTTCTGTGCCCTACACACGTGTCCACACACACACACACACACACACATACTCAACTCCCCAACATCCTGAGCCTCAACCACGTCCCAGACACAATCATTCTATTTAATCCTTACAATGATGTCCCTCCCTGGCCTTCACCCTCTCCCTGGGCTGAGTCACTAAGCCGCAGCTGTGACTTGCCCCTTGAATCTTAGTGTGACCCACATGTATCCCCTTGAATCTTAGTGTAGCCCACATATGTCCCCTGTTGCACCCTGCTAGCCTGTTGGGGCCCCCGCTATGTCCTCCGGGAACTCAGGGACTGTCTGTTGCCTGAGTCTCTACCAAACTTGCCACACCCTTGGGCACTGCCCCTCCCCTTTCCCTCTGATTCCACTTCTGAGGTAGGTGCACCTCTAAGTGCCCCAGTCCCCCAGCACCTGCCCCCCTTAGTGAGTGGGCCTTTCGCAGGTCTTAGCTCCTTCCTTTCCTGCCCACCCTGTATAGCTTCCAGGAACTAGCAGACCTTTCAGTCAAGTCTAGAGGAACGACTGCAAGTCTGGAGGGAGCAGAGGCCATCCGAGGGGTGGGAGAGTGTATTCCCACAGAGTCAGAGGCGGGTGTCTGGCTTGAGAGGGAGGGAGAGGCAAAGGTGGAAGATTAGGATCAGTGGTAATTTACAATTTGTATGAAGACCCCTCTTTAATACCAATACAGACCTCACAAGAGAATGGCTTTACGTTTAGTATCTATTGTCTGGGAAGACAAAAATAGTGACAAAAGTTCACAGTGAATTCAGAAACACTCTCAAATAAATTTGAATTTTATTCATCTCATCAACAGCTAACACACTCTTCACATATACTGATTTGTTGGGACTTGAAGGTAAGAATATCAATGTCTTTATAGATGCTTTGCAAGAACTCCAAGGCCATGTAGGGACTATGGTCAATGGAATTCCTGATTTGGACCAAAATAGTACTTCCGTTATTCTGGAGTGGAAGGAATCTCTAGTGAGATGTGGAATTACAGTGGTGAAGTTCTTTAGGATGCCTGGTTTGGGAGAGCATAAAGGGAAGCAGAAGAGGGGCAGTAGAGATGGGGAGGGAGGGGTGCACTCTCTTTGCGGCAGACATTTCTCATGGGAACTGCAGCCATGTTTCAAGTGGTTTCTTTCATTGTATTTTTAGTCTCCCTGTTAGAGTCAGGTGCCTGGGTGTAAATTTTTACTCACATGTTCTCCCAAATAGGAAGTTGACTATCTGTGGCCATTATCTATCATCACTCAGCTTTAATAAACAAGTTCATGTGTCATTGGAACAGGCTGAGAGAGAAAACTTACCCTAAAGTCCTAAATAATCTTAAATATGAAGAAGCAAAACCAGATTTTTTTTTTTTTTTTTTGAGATACGCGGGCCTCTCACTGCTGTGGTCTCTCCTGTTGTGGAGCAACAGGCTCCGGACGCGTAGGCTCAGGGGCCATGGCTCACGGGCGCAGCTGCTCTGCGGCATGTGGGATCTTCCCGGACCGGGACACGAACCCGTGTCCCCTGCACCGGCAGGCGGACTCCCAACCACTGTGCCACCAGGGAAGCCCAAAACCAGATATTTTTAAAGAGAACAAGTTCTTGTCCCCATGACTGCCCTGCACATCAGCAGTTTCCCAGCCATTGGTTGGTATCCCATGATGCTGCCCTACACAACCCTCACACTCAAAAGTGTTTTTGAAGCATATTTTGGAGGGAATGTAGGCAACTTGGAGAACCCCCACTCACCCTTCTCCTCATAAGGCCTCTTCAGACTCTCCTGGAATTTTGTTAGCTCAACAATGCAACAGTCACAAAGGCAAGGTGATGCTCAGTGAGAAAAATTAGCCAGGTGATCTCCAGTATCACTTCTACCACCTACCAGCTGTGTGACCTTGGGCAACACACTCAACTCTGAATTCTCTATTTCCTTCTCTGTACAAATGGCAATATTAATACCTACTTAAAATATATTCATTAAAAAATAAAATTTATTCGTTAAACAAAATAATGGACGGGAAATTTTCTAGTACAGATCTTGGTACCTACTAGGTATCTGAAAAATATTTTCTTTCTCTCTCTCTCCTTCCCTTCTTTCTCTCCTTTTGCCAGAGTTTGTGCTAGGTGCTGCTGGAAATAAAAACACACGGATGACCTAGAACCTGCCCTTGAGATACTTGACCATAGTACAAGGCAGTAGAGTGTTCTGCTAGAGGGGCAAGTGAGTTGCCTAGTAGAGCCCAGAGGAGGGAGGAATTGATTCCATGTGGGCAGTTGAAGAAACCATGAAGGAGGAAATAGCTTTTCAGAAAGAACTTCATGAATAGGTAGGATTTCTCCACTTCTTTTCCCTTCCCTTCTCTTCCATTCTCCTTCTTAACCAAGTATTGACCCAGAATTTTAAATGTCCAGAGGCAGGGAAGGCTCAAAGCACATTCTGATTAAGACTCTGGCTCTGTGTCTTTCTGGTCCTTCAGGTTGGCTCTCCCTCTTGTATTGGCTTTGTCCTCTGGGTGGTTGGATACCAGAGAGCCACCCAGTGTCTCCTGCAAACACAATTCCCAGAAAAATGTCACATGTGCAAACAAATGTTTGCATACAATGTAGAGGTTCATAAACTCTCTGGAGCATCCGTTGGTCCCAGATCTAACAACTCTGAATGAAGGAAACAGCCCTGTAGATAAAGTGATGGCCATGGTACTCACTCTTCCTTCCTTTTGAGGTATACTTAAAAGGGGAGTTCTCAGTTGCAATTAGGATAAGCTATCCTGAGTCCTTTCTTTAAAAGTGGGGCCCCAGAGTCAGACTTGCTTGGGTGAGGAAAGCAAGATTTTAGCAGGTAGTAATGAGGGACAAAGGTGGTCCTGGCTGAGGAAATGGTGTGAGCATAGAAAGGCACTGTGACAGGTGAGCTTAGGGCTATTTGGAGAAGGTGAGTAGACAGGCGTGACTCCATCAGGGAGAGTCCCAGTGCTGACTTAGAGCCACACTGGGCACAGCTTGAGGGGTAGGAGTGGACTTTCTCAGTCCAGGCAGTGGAATCACTGAACTGTTACATAGTGTTTATCCTAGCTGTAACTCTACACATTCCATGTGATTATTTGATTCCTGCTTGCCCTCCCGCACTGGTCTACCTTCTCAGATGAGCACAGGCACTGTGTCTCTTTCTGCTCCCCTCTGTACCCCCAGCCCTGGTTGAGGGCCTATGATCTAATAATGTTCAATACATATTAGGGAAAAGAACAGGTGGATGAATGGTTTCTGAGTGGGGAGAGACACGTCTGGGTCACTGTTGTTCACATGTGTGAGCTTTGGTACTTGATTTTATTCTCCTTCCTTGTTCCCTTCTTTGCTCATTGGTGTTTATCACACAGGGGTAGCAACTGGCATCTTATCAGCCAGGCCTTCCTCAGTCTGGACAGATCAGACCATCTGAGTTTTCCAGTGAAGTGTGCAAATGACCCTCGGCATCTGCCAAGCCCTTGTCCTGTGCACACACTATTTGACCGGAGGCAACTTGAAATAATGTAAAAACATGCATTTTTGGACTGAGAAAGATTATTTCAAATTTTAGCTCTGCCTCTCATTGTAAGTCTCTGAGGAAATTACCTCACTTCTCTGAATCTGTTCCTCATCTATAAAACAGCAATGATAATAAATATCTACTTTATAGTGCTGTTGTATTAAATGAGCTGGTTGGGCTGGCTCATAGTATGTGTTCTTTTTTTTTTTTTACATTTTATTTTATTTTCTCATTGTGTACTTGAAAATCACAAGAAAGTATTTATTTTATTTTTTCCTGATTTTAAAAGCAACTTCTTGCTCAGTGTAGAAAACTTGGTCTGTACAGCAAGGTCTAAAAAACAAATTACTGTAATAACTTTATCTACAAAACTCTATTGAGATAACCACTATTAGCATTTTGATGTATTCCCTTCTAGTATTTTCTCTACTTGTGAGAAATGTCATTTATTTTAAATAGATAGTTCCTCCACATGGCACCCAATTGGGGTACAAAAAGGTAAACAGTGAAAAGTAATTCTCCCTGTCTACCCTCACTCCGCCCACCAGTTCCACTTCCCAGAGGCAACCTTGTTACCAGGTTCTTAGGGGGCCTCCCAGGGACAGTCTACATATTTAGAAAATCTCTTTGATTTTCATATCATCTTTTTCTCAGGCAAATGCTGGCAAGGTGTACCTGCCGTTCTGCTCTGGAGGCTGCCATCTAAGTGAGTTCCCTTTCAGCCCTCATGATGTCTCTGTGGGCAGAGCCGCAGAGGGGTCTGGTTACAGCTTCTGAGGGCTCAGCGAGCCTTGGTCTCGGTTTTATATTTTTACTCTTTGAACTGAAAATCTGCAAACAACTAAACAGGTGTTAGATTTCTCAGTCTCAACTGTTTCCTCAGTTGCTCATGCAAGGAGCAGATCTGCAGGCCGTTGGGGCCAGCTCACAGGGTGGTCTGAAGCAGAATGTAGGTGTTCTCCAACATTGACCAATCAGGTCAGTGTTTTCTGAATTGACAATTGAAAAGTGTGGTCTGACAGGGTAAGATAGTATTTTGCAATTGGGATTGATCCCCCCATATTAGGGACGTGTGCCCCCTAGAATGCTCTGGAGTGAAGAACAAAGCCTAAGTCAATATGGTCCACCCTAAGACCAGTCCTGTCCCCTCCCTTCAGGACCCATAACACTACCACCCCCAGCTCCTGTCATTAGAGTTTCTCCCCTGCAGGCTGCGCCCTCCCACTTGGTCAGGCCTGCCCATCTGTACTCTCAGTAGGCCCCGTCTTCAGACCACCCCTCCCCAACAGGCCCTGTCCCCTCAGCCTCTCTCTTTGCATCCTTCTTCTAACTGGTCAAACCAAGAACATTGACAACTTGACCCTCTAAAGGGCCCAGTGGGCAAGGAGGGAAGGTAGGAAGTTAAACTCTTTCAAAGCTGAGCTCCAGAGAGCAGCAAATAGAATGGACAGGTGCATTTGAGACATCTCATCTGTAAAATGAGTATTAAATAATATGATGAATACAAAAGGGCTTTGTAAGCTGCAAAGTGCTAGATATGCATATGGGACTCATATTCTTATGAAGACGATGATAATTTAAAAATATGTCATGGAAGCCAATTTTACAAATAAAGTTTTTTATTACAAAAGTGTTACTTATTCATTTTAGAAGATTTAAAAAGTATATAAATAAACAAAATAAGAAAAAAAAATCTCGGAACTTCCCTGGCAGTCCAGTGGTTAAGACTCCATGCTTCCAATGAAGGGGGCACAGGTTCAATCCCTGGTCGGGGAACTGAGATCCCACATGCTGCACTGCTCGGCCAAATAAATAAAGAAAAGAAAAAAGGGAAAAAAATCTCATAGTGTTATTACAGAGTGTGGTGCCTTGTATTATTTATACAGTATATTCCATCTATTCCTATGGGACCTGTTTCTGTGGGAGGATTATTGTTGCCTTGACAACAAATTTTGCCCCGTGACTTACTCTGGCCAGTTAAGTGTGAGTGGAAATGGCATGTGCCACCTCTCAGCAAAAGTTTTAAGAGCCTTTGTGTGGTTTGCCATCTTTTTTCTCCTTCTGTCACAAAACTGGCATGTCAAGAGCTTTTCCATCATCCTTGGTCTTGGACTGAAGCCCTGTGAGCCCTGTAATGTGAGTGAGAAATAACATTTATTGTTGTGAGCCCGTGAGATTTGAGGGTTGTTTGTTACTGCAGCATAATTTGTCCCAAGATACCTGATACACAGAGATAACAACTGTTAATATTTTGGTTTATATCCTTCAGTCTTTTTTTATGCCTGTATTCAATATATATTTTTCTTTATAAAAAGAGGATCATAATGTATGTATGATTTTGTGAAGTGCCTTCTCATTTCACCTGAAAATATTTCAGTATATAGCTCCAAAAGATGAGTTTTCTTTAAGCATAACCACAACACGATTACCACACTTAAAATTAATAATAATTGCTTCATATCACCAAATGTTGGTCACTGTAAACATTTCTCTTCTAAAATTTTATTTAAGTCAGGGATCCAAATAAGCTGCATACTTTGTAGTAGGTTGATATATCTTTTAAATCTCTTTTTGTGCGTCGGCTCTCCCTCCCTGCCCCCCCCTTTTTCTCTTTCCCCTTTTGATGTATTTGTTGAAGAAACCGAACTGGTTGCTCTGTAGAGTTTCCCACAGTCTGGGTTTTGCTAATTGTATTCATGTGGTGTCATTTAACATGTTCCTCTTTCCCCTATGTTTCCTGTAAGTTGCTGATTAAATCTAGACACTTGATCAAGATTCAGTGAATGGATTTTTCAACTCAATACATTATGAACATTTTCCATGTCATTTAATATTCTTCTACAACATGCTTTCTTAATGACCATACAGCTGTCAAAAATATGAATGTATTTTAATTTATTTAGCTAGTCCTCTATTGTGGGTCACTTAGGTTGTTTCTAAATTTTTGCTACTACACACAACTCACTGATAAACCTCCTTGTGGACTAGTCATTTTCTGGCCTGATTTGCTGCCCTTCTGTTCTCTTAGTTCCTGCGGATGGTGGATGCCTGTGCGAGCTTCCTCACAGAAGCCTTGAACCCAGAAAACTGTGTTGGAATACTGAGGCTGGCAGACACACATTCCTTGGACAGTCTAAAGAAGCAGGTTCAAAGTTACATCATCCAGAACTTTGTGCAGATTCTGAACTCCGAAGAGTTCCTTGAACTTCCTGTGGATACCCTGTACCACATCTTGAAGAGTGATGACCTTTATGTGACAGAAGAGTCTCAGGTGTTTGAGACTGTGATGAGCTGGGTCAGGCACAAACAGTCAGAACGACTCTGCTTGCTCCCCTATGTCCTGGAGAACGTGCGCTTGCCGCTTCTGGACCCATGGTACTTTGTGGAGATGGTGGAAGCGGATCCTCTCATCAGACAATGCCCAGAGGTCTTCCCGCTGCTACAGGAAGCCAGGATGTACCACCTTTCTGGCAATGAGGTGAGTTGATGATGAGAGATGCCGTATATAACCAGCAAAGTGAAGGAATTAGCAGACCTCCCAGAGATACAGATGAGACTGGCTCACAAATCATTAGGGCATCAAGAAGTAGATGCTGTAGATGTTTATAGTTTGAGTCAGGCAGTTCCAGAAGCCCTGGATTTCTGATCTGTAAAATGCCGATAATACTACATGGTAGACAGCTACTGAGAGAATTAGGTGAGATCTGGAAATCACCCAGCACCATGCCTGGCACATCCTTCCCCTTTCCAGTTGTGTAAGGGCGGGAGTTTGGTGGGGGAGACACACATATGAAGGGAGTGTGCCCTGTCCAGTCACCATTCCACAGGGCTGCTGCTTTCCCAGTTTGTCCACTCTGGGGAAACCTTGAGACTCTTATATCTCCCCTGACATTACCTAGGTTCAGACTCTCATTATTTCCTTCCTGAACCTCTGAGAATTCCTCAAAACTCAGCTTTCTGCCCCCAGTCTGGCCGCCCTGCGATTCATTCATCAGCTGGATGATCTAAAACTCAAGCCTAATCATTTCACTCCTGGGCTTAGCCTCTTCACTGGCTCCCCACCACTTTCAGGATAAAGCCCACACTTCTGCCTAGACTCTCTGAGCCTGGTCTCTTGCTCGCTGCTCTAGTGTCATCTGCAACCTCTCTCTCCTGCTACAGTCTGAGTGCACTGCTTGTAATTCCCCAAAGCGGACACGCTTTTTCAGCCTTCAGGCTAATGCAGGTGCTGCTCAAATGACTTTTTCCTCTTCTTCATCTAGTTAACTTCTGCTCCAGCTTCAAAACTCAGTTTAAGCATCACCTTCTCCAGAGGCCTCTGTCAGTCTCATAGCACTGGAGCATTGCTCTGTTATAGCACCAACCACTGCATGTTAACCATTGACTTCCTCATCTCTAAATATCTCTAGACAGGGAGGTTGTTATGGTAGGAAATATGTCTTATTGGACTTTTCATCCAGACCTTAGGAGAGTCCTTGGTATATAGCAAGGGATTGGTTAATGTTTGTTGAATGAATAAATGCGTACCAAGATAGTGAATAAACATATCATTTGTATCTACCTGGTTCTCCTTAACAATTCCTGAAGAAATGTTATATTCAGAACTTTATAAAGACAAGAATAGGCTTAGTGGAGAGGAACAAAATAATCATTAAGTAACGATAGAGGGGCAGTTTGTTACGTTTGTACACATGAACAGCCACACATGTATACCACTATACAGTGGTTCTGAGGTTGGCTACCAAGCCTTCTTCATTAGGCCATTGGTAGAAATATTAGCCAAAATAGTTTAGGAATTGTCTTTCAGAGGCCCCTTGGGAGCCCCTTCTTTTCTGTCTGTCCTTTTCTAGTTCTGTGTTGTCCTCAGATCCATTGTCACTTATTCACTCTGCAAACACATCCTTAAATATTTGGTAGAATTTATCAGTGATGCTATCAGAACCAGGAGGAATTTTTTGTGTATGTGAGAAGGTTTTAAACTTCAAACTACAAATTGTATTTCTTTAATAGCTATATAGATACAAGAGACTATTCACATTATCTATTTCTTCTAGAATGAGCTTTGGTAGTTTGTATATTTCAAAGAATTTTCCATTTCATAGAAGTTGCTGAATTTATTGGCATAAAGTTGTTCACAGTAGTCCCTTATTATCCTTTTTAATATCTGTAGAATCTGTAGTGATGTTATAGCTCTCATTCCAGATATTGGTAATTTGTGTCTCCTTTTTTCTCCTGATCAGTCTGGTTAGAGGTTTATCAATTTTATTGATTTTCTCAAAGAACCAGCTTCTGGTTTCACTTGACTTTCTCTACAGTCTTTACATTTTCTATTCCATTTATTTCTACCTTAATCTTGACTACTTTCTTCTGCTTACTTCAGGTTGAATTTTCTCTTCCTTTTCTAGTTTTTTAGGGTAGAAATAAAGGTCACTAATTTGAGATTTTTTTCTAATATTGCCATTAGTGCTATAATTTCATATGCTATACTTTCATTCTTCACAAATAAATCCTGAACACCAACTATATGCCAGACATGGCACCAAGCACCACAAAACAGTCTCTACCTTACTAACCTTATGGTCTTTCAGAGAAGACAGGACACTAAGCAAATGAAGGGTGATAAGCAGACTGATAGAGGAAGACCAGATAACCACAAGGGTCCTATGCTGGATATGTGGGTCACTGGCAGTTGGCTCAGCACTGGGAAAGCCCTCATATTCCTGAATACAAGATCAGTCTCTGCAACTGCTCTCAGTACAGCATTTAAAGTACAGTCTTGGGGCTTCCCTGGTGGCGCAGTGGTTAAGAACCCAATGCAGGGGGCATGGGTTCAAGCCCTGGTCCGGGAAGATCCCACATGCCGTGGAGCAACTAAGCCCATGCGCCACATCTACTGACCCCGCGAGCCACAACGACTGAATCCCGCGCGTCTAGAGCTTATGCTCCGCAACAAGAGAAGCCAGCGCAATGAGAAGCCTGCGCACCGCAACGAAGAGTAGCCTCTGCTCACTGCAACTAGAGAAAGCCCATGCACAGCAACAAAGACCCAACACAGCCAAAAGTAAATAAAATAAAATAAATAAATTTTTTTAAAAACTTAAAAAAAAAAAACCAAAGTACAGGGTCTTGATCAACTGTACTTCCAACATTCTTGCTATTTTTGTTTCTGCTTCCCATTTCCTAACTCCCTGAAATGCAGGTGATAAAGGCTTTCCTCTTATATAAAATGTCCCAACTATGTCTTCTGCAAAACTGCTGCTATGAAATATCTGCTCTGCCTTTTGTATTTGCAATGGGGTGGGGGTGGGGGAGTGGGATTATAAGCTTTGGATTTAGGAGGAGAGAGAATTCTGATAACTAGAAAATGTCAAGAACTTGAGCTCCCAGTCAGGCAGATCTGGGCTTTAATCTTGACTGCACAATTTACCTACAGTGTGACCTTGGGCAAGCTACTTAGCTGCTGTAAGGCTCAGTCCTTGTAACATGGGGAAAACAATATCTACCAACTGATAGAATTGTTTTGAGAATGAGGTAAGATAATGAATGAGATGTGCTAGCACAGTGTCTGGCATATGTTAAGTGCCCCAGAAATAAAGACTTCCTATTCTCACTCAGTTCTTTATGGTACTCTATCTCCCACAATCAAGCATTTTCTTTCTCTGAGGCTAAAATCTCTCTTTTCATTGTGTCCTAGTTTTTTTCTGCCTTATTGCCCCAAATCCTGCTCAGGGCATTTTCTCATCCTCATTTTATAGTCTAGGTAACTGAACCAACCAAGCATTGTGATCTCTGAGTTGTGTCTCATTGCTAGTTGATTCCCTGAAACTCCCAGCCTTCCCGCTGCTTGTGTGATCTTGGCTTTATTCCTAATGACACTAGTGTAAGCCTGGAGGATACTCTGTGAACACATTTCTCCTCCTAACCTTCCTTTCCCAAACTTTAACCCTGCTTGTCCTATCATTATCTCTCCATTTTAACCTTGTCCCTCCTCTGAGCTCATGGAAGTGGTAACAGAAGGAAGTTTTAGAACCCTAAAAGCAAATGTCAACTTACATTTGATTTAGGAGTAGTAGCTGGTACCTTCATTGGGAGAGGTCTTTTGGGGCAGAGAAAGTTACCCCTTCATTTCATTGCTTCCTAAGTCTCCAGGGACCAACTTGATCTATACTAAAGGCTGCTCTGATATGTGTGCTGTCAGGAGGACCTACTCCTGAGGGCAGCGGGGCAGAAGCTCACCCTGAGGAGCTTTATCCAAGCAGTTTGGTCACTTCTGTTTGGTGCTCTCAGATAGGTTCTTTGGACAATGAGTAGTCAGTAAGGGGAAACTTTTTTGCTCTACTTCTAACAATCTGAAAATAAACTGTGTAGGCCTGATGGTTGCGTGTGATTCTTTGGCAAACACTTACTTCCGTGTGTCTGCAACAAACTTGCCCATCTCTGACTTCAGATTGGCGTTTGTCATGCCTTTGGGGTTAATATTTTGCAAAACGTAGCCGAACTTATAATTTGGTAATGGTGCCACCATCTGGCAGCCCTGTGGTTCCGAGTTACAAGGCAGGTCTCAATACCCAGCCAGTCCCATCAACTAGATGATTGTATTAGTTATCTATTGCTGTGCAACAAATTATCCCCAAACAGCTGTTTAAAACAACAAACATTTATTATGTCACAGTTTGCAGGAATCTGGGAGTGATTCAGCTGGGTGATTCTGGCGCAGGGTCTCTTCTGAAGTTGCAGTCCATCTATTGGCTGGGGCTGCAGTTAGTCATCTCAAAGCTCAAAGGGGGCTGGAGGATCCACTTGCAAGTTCCCTCGCAGGATTGTTGACAGAAGTCACTTCCTTGCTGGCTGTTGGCTGGAAGCCTCAGCTTCTTGCTACTTGGGCTTCTCCATTGCAGCTGTCTTTCGTTAGAGCAAATGACCCAAGAAAGACTGAGAGAGCTGTCAAGATGGAAGCTGTAGTGCCTTCATAACCTAATTTCAGAAGTGGTATACCAACACTATTGTATTCTATTGGCATAGAGATCAACCCAGGAATAATGTGGAGGGAACAACATAGGATGTAAATACCAGGAGGTGGGGATTGCTGGGGGCCATTGTGGAAGCTGGTTACCACAATGATCTAGACTGGAAAAAAAAGTCTTTATCAGGTCCTGGGTTAACTAACTTGCCCATTCATTCATTCATTCATTCAGCCAACATTTATGGAAACCCACAAGCTCCAGGCACTGTTCTTGGTGCTGAGGATCCATTGGAGAAAAGGGCTATCCCTGCCATCAGGGACATTAGAATAAATTACACGAGGGTGAAAAGCGCTGTGATAGGGAAATTCAGGACTGTGGGAACAGGTGTGGAAAGGCAAGAATGGCTTCCTG
Source organism: Monodon monoceros (assembly GCF_005190385.1). Classification (NCBI taxonomy): domain Eukaryota; kingdom Metazoa; phylum Chordata; class Mammalia; order Artiodactyla; family Monodontidae; genus Monodon; species Monodon monoceros. The sequence goes on from NW_021703767.1 coordinate 83,534,610, forward strand.
GAGGAAAGAACAAAATGACATTGAAAATAATGTCAAGTGGCTTACAGGGTAAGTGGTTGGGAAGGTAGTGTGGGCAATCGAGGGCAGATATTGTGGGGAGATGCAGACAGCAGGCAGGAATGCAGGCTTCAGTCAGGGGGAGCAGAGTCTTCCACAGGCCAGGACTCGGGACCGGGATGCCAGCCCTGGGAGTCAGGAGTAAGATCATGGCTGGTTTGGTCCCCTGCTAGTCAGCAGGCTGTTGATGCAGGAGAGCAGACACTGTGAATAAGATGGGAGTCTTCAGAGAGGAGGCTGAGGCTTGGCTCTCAGAACCAGAGTAAGGGTCACAGGGAACCAGTTCTGAGAAGCTAGTGCTGTCCTCTAAGTATCGCCCTATAATCCCTAAATCCTCCCTGCAGGAGGATCAGATTGGTGCTAGAGGTTGTCCCTCAGCTGTGGGAAGGAAGGTTTAGAGGCTGGAGGGAGAAATCTCAGATTGGCCAAGTTTGTCTTTGGTGCCAACTCATTGCTCATTCCTCTCCTACCAGCTTGGTATTCTCATAGTGCCTCCAAGTTCTCGGGACCACCCCTTCCACCCTTATCCCAGCTGGCCTTTCCACTGTCAGTGCCCTCAGTCTCAGCCCATTGCCCAGGATTTAAACTGCCACACACCTCCACTCCTTTCTGCTGACCCATAAAGGAAAGTCCTGCCACAGACTTTATGGCCATGGTCTGGCCTCAGTAACTGAGGACGCAGAATTTACTGTATCTGACTATCGGCCCAGAAAAGCAAAGTCTCTTCTGGGAAAGTAGACGTTGGATGTTGGCTGACCTGATTACATGTGACTATTGATTGGATTCACCACTTGTGGACTCAGGTGAACTGTTTGTCACCATCTGTGGGCAAGCTTGAAGTTCCATAATCCATATTAGGTCAGCTTAACCTTGTAGGAAAGAGTAGCTGCTTTGGCCATGTGGGAAATAGGTGCTGCTGCCTCTCTGTCTCCCATCAGTACCCCTGTAGAACCTTCCCCATCAAGCCCAGGGATGGCTGGAACCAGGAGGAGGGCAGCTCTCCCTTTTCATTAATTACATCAATATGACATCTCCCACCACTCCTACTGCCGTGACTAGCTATGGAGGGCCACGCGTGTGCCAGGTGCTCTTCTCAGCTCTCTACATCACAACCTCATGGATGCTCACAATGGCATGGTAGCATAGGAATGATCACAGGCATTTACAGAGATTGTGTTGCTTCTCCAAGGTCACGTGGCCATCGGTGGTGGAACCAGGATGGAACTCTGGTGTATTTGACTCCAAACCTCTGCTCTTTCAGCTGGGTTCAAATATCTGTGGTATGGATATCTTTGCTTGTTCAAGGCTCTGAAGGGTCATATGCTTGATGTTGGGACCCAGTCCCCCAACCTCCTTGGACACACCCTTGCTCCCTTTTGGTTCTTTTCTCCTAAGTCTCTGGATGCTCTTATGTGCCCTCAGGACTTCTCTTCCAGAAAAGGCCTGGTAGCGAGTGAAGTCTGGGATATCATCAAGAAACTGAAACCAGTGGGGAGTGGAAGGTGGCCAGAAATGAAATTCCAGGATTCAGTGCTTCTGACCAAGGAAGAGGGAAGAGGCAGGAAAGTGCATTTGATGGTAGACAGACCTGAACTTCTTAAAAAGTAGCAAAATCTACAACCGATAACCTTTATTGAGTACCTACTATACATCCGGCCCTGGGCCAAGCACACTAAATATATTATCTCATTTAATCCTCATGACAAACCTATGAGGTGGTTACCACTAAAATTTCCATTATACAGAAGAAAAACCTGAGGCCCAAGGAGGGGAAGTCACATGGTCCTACGGTGGCAGAGTTGGGAATTGGGCTCTGCTCCTCTGGCTCCATAGCCTGAGCTCTGAACCACTGTGCCATTCTGCCTTTTTGTACTCCCATTGATTTTCCAGATCATTTCGGAGCGCACCAAGCCCAGGATGCATGAGTTCCAGTCTGAGGTGTTCATGATCATCGGTGGCTGCACGAAGGATGAACGGTTTGTGGCGGAGGTAACCTGCCTGGATCCCCTGAGGCGCAGCCGCCTGGAGGTGGCCAAGCTCCCCATGACAGAGCACGAGCTGGACAGTGAGAATAAGAAGTGGGTGGAGTTTGCATGCGTGACATTAAAAAATGAGGTCTACATCTCAGGTAAGCAGAAGCCACGTGATGCCAAAGCCAGCCCCCAAGGCACTACATGTTTTCCTGAGTGAGAGACAGGCAACCATCCCAGGAGAATTACTGTGGATGGCACTGATCTAGCACTAACTGGGTCAGGATATGGAAACCAGGCACTCAGATGGTCTTATCGTGGAGAGGGAATAATTACTGAGTGAACCCTAATCCTTGAGCAGTATTGTAGTAGGAACTGGGGGAGCAGGCAGATAGGACTTCCTTCATGGAAAAGGAAGAAGGAAAGTGGTACTAGAGTTTATTCGGTGTCTGTTATAGGCATAGGACACTGAGCTAGCCACTGGAAATACAGTAATGAATAAATATGTCTGCTCTTCCCCCCAAATCTGACCTCTCCCCTCAAGTTTATTAGGTCTTACTTTTAGATGCTCCAACAGCATCCAGTACTTTTTCATTTCTTACTTCTAAGTTGTTTGCTTAATTGTTTATAATTGCTCTATGCCTGTTTCCCATTAGTCCTTAAATTCCATGAATCAACACTGTATTCCCAATACCTAGCGCTGTGTCTGGCCATAGTAAATGCTCAATAAATATTTATTAAATGATGTAATCTCTACCATCTTTACAGCATAGTAGATGAATTTACTCTTTGGTAGCAATTAATTATTGCCTCTCACATCAGCTCTATAAGGTAGGTGATTTTAATCTCCGGATTACAAATGGAGAAAACCGAGGCTCAGAAAGGTATGGAACTTACCTAAAGTCACACACTGGTAAGCGTCAGGCAGGATTCCAATCCATGTTCTCTGAGTCTTATGGTCTCCCATGACATTAAAAGCCACCTAGCTCTTCTTGCAGCACCAAGGGAAAAGACAAACATCCCTTCCCTTCTCTTGGCGGTTTTCTTTAATCTGAACTCGTTTTGGAAAGAGCTTATTCCCAGAGCTGGTCTCCTCCAAGATAAAGGGCAGGTCAGTTCTTCTTTGAGCCTATTAATACCACAGACTAGGGTTTAGCTTTCTTTTATCTTACAGAAACATTTTTTAATTGTTGTAGAAGATTTAAGCAATACAGGGAGTGTAAAGTAAAATATGGCAGTTTCTCTGTGCCATCACAATCCTACATGTTTTAATTTTTTTTTTTTTTTACAAAAATGGTTTTATATTGTCTTAGAGTAAGTAATGCCAGCTGCTGTAACAAACCCTGAATCTCAATGAATCACCAGAGAAGTATGTGTGGGTTGGGGGAGAGCACCTGCTCCACTCAGTCATTCAGGGACCTAGGCTCCTTCCATCTCATGATGAGGCTGTTTCCAGACGTGACCTTCAAGCTTGATGCATTTCGGGAAGAGAGAGAAGCCCAACAAGTTGAAAAGACACACCTGCTCACAACAGCCTCGGCCTGGACATGAGGCATCAGTTCTGCTCACATTCTATTGGCAAGAACCAGCTGCATGCCCTCCCTGCACCCCCGCCCCCCATGCAGTGGGGCTGGGAAATGTAGTTTAGCCGTGTGCCCAGGAGGAAAAGACAGGTTTGGTAATCGTGGTCAGTCTTTGCCACATACACTACACATAGTGTTTTATTCTACAACTTGTCTTTTGTCCGTCTTCAGTTTGTTGTTGTCTTTTAAAAAATGATACAGGCTGCTAACACACATATATGGAATCTAAAAAAAAAAAAAAAAAGGTCATGAAGAACCTAGGGGCAAGACGGGAATAAAGACACAGACCTACTAAAGAATGGACTTGAGGACACGGGGAGGGGGAAGGGGAAGCTGGGACGAAGTGAGAGAGTGGCATGGACATATATACACTACCAAACGTAAAATAGATAGCTAGTGGGAAGCAGCCACATAGCACAGGGAGATCAGCTCGGTGCTTTGTGACCACCTAGAGGGGTGGGATAGGGAGGGTGGGAGGGAGGGAGACGCAAGAGGGAAGAGATATGGGGATATATGTGTATGTATAACTGATTCACTTTGTTATAGAGCAGAAACTAACACACCATTGTAAAGCAATTATACTCCAATAAAAATGTTAAAAAAATAAAAAATAAAAAAATAGAAAAAAATAAAAATGATACAGGCGATACATGAAAGCATGCTTGTTGTACTAAATCAACAGAAATGTGTGCTCAACTAACAGTCTGTTCTGAACATCATTACATGTTGGTATAATTGATCTACTCTATGTGTTAAGCAATGTAATACATGTAGAGTACAGCACAATCCCGAGCACGGGGTGAGAGCTCAGCAGTGTTAGTCGTCATGCTCACTACTGCGAGGATTGTTATTACTGCTCCTTTCACCAGCTTCAGGGCTGTCTATGGAATGAATGAACCATAATTTTTTTCAGCTTTTATTTTCCCACTGAAAAAAATACCACAATAGGCATTTTCATACATATATATTTATGAACTTGCGCTGATATATGGAGAGATTCCTGGAAGTGGTCATAAGATGTGTAAATTTAGAGTTTTTGTAGATATTGCTAAATTGTCCTCCAGAAAGTTTGTACCAATTTACAGTTCAACCAATGATGAATGTCAGTGCCCATTTTCTACATCCTTGTTAACATTTTTTATTATCAATTACATTTTTAATAGACTTGATTGTGTAAATTTACACTCTTAGATCATTAATGAGGTTGAATATATTTTCATATATTTATTAGCTAAACATATCTGTTTTTTAAAAATGATCTGTTCCTACCCTTTGTTTTTCTATTGGTTGTCTTTTCCTTATTAATTTTTTGGAGTTCTTATTATATATCCTTTGCTATTTGTATTACAAATACTTTCTCCCAGACAGTGGGGTTGTCTTTTAACTTTGATTTATATTTTATATAGTAACTTTCTTTTCTATATGTTCTAGGTTTCTTGTCATGCTTAGAAAGCCCCTCCCCACCCCAAGATCATTAACATCTTCTCCTATATATTCTCCAGTTACTTCTATAGCATTTACATTTAAATTTTAAGTATAATGTGAAATAGGGATCTAAATTTTTCTCTAAACAGATAGCCAGTTGTTCTAATGCCATTTATTTAATAATCTCTATATCTTTTAGTCTGTTTCTGTACCTTGTTTTTAATTGATCAGTTTGTCTTATACTAGTAGCACATTATTTTTATTATCACAGCTTTTTAGTATATTTTGATATTTGCTAGGGAGAGCTCTCTCATTCCTCCTTCTTTTTCAAAAGTTTCTTAGAAATGTTCCCAAATCTACTCTTCCAAATGAAGCTTAGAATGGTCACTTCATGTCCTGAAATCCATGAAAAGCCCTGAAGGCACCTAATATACAGGTTAACTTGGGGAGGGTTGACATCTTTGCAATAACCTGTCTTATCATCTGTGCACATGATATGCCTGCCCAGTTAATCAGGTCTTCTTTTACATCCTGAAGTAAAAAAATTGTCTGACTGGGATCAATATCACAGTGTTTTGAATAGAGACCTCTAAGAGGTATACAACACCCCTCCCCCAGAATGGTTAAACTATATGAACAAAAAGATAACAGGAGAGGATGAAGCTCAGTCTCCCTAGCAGCCAGGGGAAACCAAACTATGGCATCATTTTTCTCCCTCAGGCTGTAAAACAAAACAAACCAACCAAAAAAACCTTCCTAATATCCGCTGTGGGTGGGGTATGGGGAAAAGTCAACCAGGACAGCTTTGGAAGGTTCTTTGGTATCACCTGTAGAAATTCAAGGTGGGCACACCATTGACCTAGGAATCCCACTTCTGGGCTCCACCCTTGAGAAACACTTACCCGTGACACAGAGCGTCATTAATGATATTCATTTCCACACTAGTGCACATTTTAGTCTGAAAGGTACATCCTTTGTTTTAGGTAGTTGGTAGTACTCTGTGCTGATGGGGAAATGGAAACACAAAGTCATTAAAATATTTTATTAAAGTCACCAGAAAAGTCAGCTCTGCTTTGTCTTGGTCTCTCTCCCTAACTGAATTACATATTTTCTATTTATTGAGTTGTCTTGAAAAAATGTTTTACCGGCTCACTCTCAGATGATCTGGTGTGAGCGTCTCATTCTGTTCCAATAGAAATTGTTTCAAAGTAGGACAAACCTCACTTATGTTTTTATATAGATCAGAGTTATGAACCAAGAGAATTTTGTAAGATCTCATGGTGATTTTCCCAGGTTTGTATTTGTTTGAATAAATAAGCAAACAGAGAACTTAAGCTGGTTTCTCATTTGCCCGCTGGTCAAGGCCCTACTATCCCCACCTGCAATCGTCCAACTTCACCTGTCCTGCCTGACCTCCTGCCCCTGAGCCTCACAAACACTGGAGTCCAGGCTCCTGTTGGTCCCCACTCGCCTAGGCAGACTTGGGTACTACTCCCCTGAAGCCTTCTCTGGACCTAGCTCACGGAGCCTCCTCTCCTCTGAATTCTCACAACACAGAGGTGACACATGGCACAGCCCAGTGCATGATCCACCGCAGCCTTGCACTGTGTCTTCCTGTCACCCTGTGCAGGCTCTGTCCTGGCAGCCACACTGCATGTACCTTCATGATTTCTTTTGTCTGGGGGGATGGGGCGGGGGTTGGTGCTCGTCTGGGGATTTAACACTCTGGGCCAGTGGGGAATTATGGGAGAAGCTGCATTTCTGACATATCAGTGGTTTCTTAAATGCTCTATATGTCTCCTAGGTGGCAAAGAAACACAGCATGATGTTTGGAAATATAATTCTTCAATCAACAAGTGGATTCAAATTGAGTATTTGAACATAGGCCGCTGGAGGCATAAGATGGTGGTGCTTGGGGGCAAGGTCTATGTGATCGGAGGTTTCGATGGCTTGCAGAGGATCAACAACGTGGAGACGTATGACCCCTTCCACAACTGCTGGTCAGAGGTATAGATTATTTCTATGAGTAACTCTGTGTTATTGCTTCAAAGCTTAAAAAAAAAAATTGGTATCTGCCAATGTAGGTATACGGCTTTCTGATCTCCCTGCTCCCACTGAGAACATTTTCAGTGGCTCTGAGCTTCCCTCCTCATAGGAGCCATCGAGTCAGCATTGCTGATCAGGTCACGGAAATGATTTCCTTCCAGGTGGGGGAGCTCTGTGTGGGTACCTGTCCTGTCCTGGCCAGAACCCCAGATGTAGACGGGAGGCTTGATCCTGTCTTGGTCTGCATGTCTTGGCCTAGAGTCTCTGTCTCCTCCGATGCCATCTGCCCTTGTCTTCTCCACACTGGGCATACCAGGATCTCTTGACTACACTGTTTGTTGAATCCAGAGTCATTTGGTAGTATTTAGAAGTCAGCCCTTATTTATTTACCTATTAGTGATGAACCATTTGCGTGCCTTCAGACAAGACTTTAGCAATGCAATCTCAGGTATATATCATACTCAAGAAAAGGCAAAGCATTGCTCATCGATGGGCATAAAGTTTCCGTTTATGCAAGATGAACCAGCTCTGGAGATCTGCCATACAACATTGTGCCTATAGATAACAATACTGTATTTTACAATTTAAAATGTGTTAAGAGTGTAGATCTCATGTTAAGTATCCTTACCCCCACCCAACACACACACAGAGGTAAGGTGACCTCACTTCCTGTACTTCCAGATTATTCCCAATTTCAAATTTTCTTTCTCCTTATCAGATTATATGTCAGAGCATGTTCCAGCTTTGGGGTGTGTGAAACGTGGTCATCACAGGCACAAGCAAAGGTAGACAGGTCATGATGGCATCCAGCCAAGATCTGTTAACCCGAAAAGAACTTTATAGGGAGCCCTTAACATTTATAAGGCTGTGCCCAAGAACTTCTCAGTTTAAGTCCCATCACAAAGTTGCTCCATGACCCAAGAGGGTTATGTTAATGGGTAAGAGACTCTTAAAAGTCCCCTTTAGTGCCCTGGGGTTCACAGGATGGAAACACAAGTCTGGCTTAACCCTCAGATCTGTATGTTGCCCCAGAGTGGGAGAATATGCTTACCTGTGGCCACCTGAAACCCTTATACCAGCTTTTCTTCCTAGCTATAAGCACCAACGACAATGCCTGGCACATAGTAGGCACTCAGTAAATATTTTTTGAATGAAGGAGCACATGAATAAATATGAATATGCATGCCTGAGAAAGCATTCTCCTCCAACATTGGCTGGTTTCATCTGTATAAACACTTATTCCTGTACACCCCTCCTGCCCTGAGAACTGAACTCTGGGAGAAACAGGCTAGAAACATCTGGAGCCTGGCGGGAGGGTGGGAAATGTACGCTTTGATCCTCTCTGTGTCTCAGGGGAGTCAGGCCCACAGGCCTTGTGACTTCAGGCAAAGGATTCCCGGACTTGTGTCCCCTGGCTCCTGGCCTGTGTCCTGTGAGCCATTGCAGCAATCTGGGCAGTGTCACTGACAGCTTCTCCCGGTGCCCTGTGTCTCTGCAGGCTGCACCCCTCCTTATCCATGTCAGTTCCTTCGCAGCCACCAGCCATAAGAAGAAGCTCTATGTGATTGGGGGAGGGCCCAATGGGAAACTGGCCACGGACAAGACTCAGTGTTACGACCCTTCAACCAATAAGTGGAATTTAAAGTCGACCATGCCAGTAGAGGCTAAATGCATCAATGCAGTGAGTTTCCGGGACCGTATCTATGTGGTTGGTAAGTGAGCAAATGGCTTCTTATTTAAGTGTAGGGTCCCCTACACCTGCAGCCCTGCAGGTAGAGCACATGAGACCCTCCTGGGAATTCTTGAGTTCCTGGGTGATGTGGGTGGGGTTGAAAAGAAGAGAAGATGGGATTGGTCCAGACCTTGGTGGAATTTACCTTGCAGTTCTGGAGACAGAAACAGCCCCCATTTAGGAGACATACAAGACAGATGGACAATGGTGCCCAGGGGAGGAGCAAGAAATTGCTTTGGGAGCAAAGTGTGTTGTAAGCATTAGCAATGCACAGAAATTGAAATATGCACCGTATAAGTGCCCAATAAATGGTAGCTATCTTTATTTCTTATTCTGTATTCATGGGAATTTTATTCTTCCGACTTGCTTTGGGGGCTCTGAACAGTTGCATTTAGCTGGAAGGAAAGCCTGACTAGCCAGGCCACAGTTGGCATGTAATTGTTAAGGGTGATGGATCTCAACCCTGACTATTCATTAGAGTCATCTATGGAGCTTTTCCCAAAAATATGGGTAGCTGGGGCTTGTGCAGACCAATAATATCAGAAGGAGAAGGAGGACGCTGGCCACAGTGTCAGGTGTTTTTAATGTGCAGGTGATTTTAATGTACAGCCAGGATTGAGAACGACTGATCAAGGAAATACCAAAAATAAATAATTCCAGCAAATGAGAGCTAATCAGAGAAGGCTTCCTGAATGCAAAATATGGGAACGGATTAAGGCAAAACCCCTTCTCTCCCTTGCTTCAGGTTTCCTGTGTCTTTATGGTCAGACTCGTGACTCTGCCCCAGAGGTCTAATCTCAAGATGGGTAACTTGGGCTGGTGTCCCAGGTCATGCTCAGTCTAGAGATGCCACCACCTCTAGTCACTGCCATGTAGATCAATACAACGCAAGACTCCTATGCACCAGGCCTTCCGCCAGGTGCTTTATGTGCATGGTCCTTCTGATTTCTTATCACCACCGTGGTCTTGGTGCTCATGGTTACAGATCCAAAAGTGGCAGAGCTGGGATTATGAGCCGGGCCTATCTGATGCACCAGGTGGTATTTCTTCCAGGAAGCAGTCTTTGTGGTACATTTTGGCAGCCATGTGAAGACAGGCGTCCTTCAGAACCTGATTAGCACCGGGCTGCAGAGTTTAAAGGGCTATGAAGTGTTTCCAGCATGAGACTTGCTGCCCCTAGTTATCCATTCTGGCTTTCTGGAGAGCAGAGCCGTGAATTTGCTCTTTCTATTGGCAAGATGGTAGACTTGACCTAACCAGGAGTAGGAGTTTAGTGGTTAATGGGGAAGAAAACCAGAAAACAGTGAGATGCCCACGGTGTTTCCTTTCCTCTTCAGGAGGGGCCATGAGAGCGCTGTACGCCTACAGCCCTCTGGAGGACAGCTGGTGCCTGGTGACCCAGCTCAGCCACGAGAGGGCCAGCTGCGGCATCGCGCCCTGCAACAACCGGCTCTACATCACTGGGGGGCGGGACGAGAAGAACGAGGTCATCGCCACGGTGCTGTGCTGGGACCCCGAGGCCCAGAAACTGACGGAGGAGTGCGTCCTGCCCCGGGGGGTGTCGCACCACGGCAGTGTCACCATCAGGAAGTCGTACACCCATATTCGGAGGATCGTGCCTGGAGCTGTGTCGGTCTGACTGCAGGAGCGCGGAGGGCGGAGCCACGCGGGGAGCCCTCCTCCCTCTCGCCCGCATCGGTCCCTCTAAAGCAGCTAGCGGAGCTTGACTTACAGGCTGTGCATACATCAGGGGTTCACCGCAGCTCCCCATGGCGGCTCCTTGGAAGTCACAGCTTTGGGACTTGAGACCAGCCAGGACTGTCTGTGAGACCTACCTCAGGAGGAAAGAAGAATAATACTTGACATTCAAGACACACCTGTCCCATGCCAGGTTCGATACCGGGCACTTTTGTATACCAATTCCTTTAACCGTCAAATGACCTGGTGACTGGATTTTATTACTCCCATTCTACAGGTGAGAAAACCGAGTTTAAGAGAGACTAAGTGATTTGCCCCAGGTCAGTCAGATTACAAGTTAGCTAAACCAGGAGTCTAAACCCAGGTCTTCCAATTTCAAAGTTAGTGTAGGTTCTGTCATGTTGTCTATCTCAGAACATGAAAAACACAAAACAGCTCATTTTTGTTCTGACAAGTTTGCTAAAGGATTCACTCAGCAAGGCAGGGAAATAAAGGTGCTTCTTTTTTTCTTTTCTTCTTTCCCTTATATTTAAACCATTTGGGATCTTTGGTGTGGAAACCTTGGGCCCCTTGTCAAGAGCATCTCATAGGTTGTTCCATCTGACAGTTCTGGGGAGATGGGTCTGGGAGGACCTGTTTGCTATGAAAAATGTAAAAGACTTCTGTCCTCCCCTCTATTTTTTATGATCACAGGAGGCCCATTGTGGACTGGAACTGTCATGGCTGGACAGAACTGTACCTTCAGCACAGCCCAGTGCCCTAGCCTCTTAATGTCCAACAGTTGTATTGCAATGTAGAAGAGGTTTTTGCAGAGACTCAGAATACCCGTTTTGTTTTTCCGGGGCGGGGGGAGGGTTGTCTTTGGTTTTGTTTCTTCAGTGTAAACATCCTTGCATTGCTGGCCACTGTTGAATGACTGGCTCTTCTTGACAGCACACTTTCTACTTTTTAGACAGTGATTTGGGTCCATGTCCCTGTGACCCCACCCTCCTGGAACCTTCGTTTTCAGGACCCTTTTAATCCCTTCTATTTGGTTTTTGGATCAGCTTGGCATAGTTTTGACTCAAAGAACAGCGTCTGTTCTTCACTCTAAGAGATGGAGCTTTCATAGGAGCTCACTGGAAATTCATTCTAATCCCCAAATTGGGGACACAGATTAAGAGATCCTGTTTCATGTGCTGTACTTAAAAGGCAGTAACAGGGGCTTCCCTGGTGGCGCAGTGGTTAAGAATACGCCTGCCAATGCAGGGGACGTGGGTTCGAGCCCTGGTCCGGAGACACCCCACATGCCGCGGAGCAGCTAAGCCCGTGTGCCACAACTACTGAAGTCCATGCGCCTAGAGCCCATGCTCCGCAACAAGAGAAGCCACCGCAATGAGAAGCCCGCGCACTGCAATGAAGAGTAGCCCCTGCTCGCCCCAACTAGAGAAAAAGCCCGCGCGCAGCAACAGAGACCCAACGCAGCCAAAAAAAAAAAAAACAACAACAGCAACAACAGTGGTAACAACATAGTAACTGCATTACTTAATGTCCTTTATTTTCATCATATATTTCAAATCTCTTTAGAGAGTTTTATTTCATGTCAGATGTGCCATTGTGTGCTTGTACTTCTCAGCAGTTTGGGAAGGTATTAACCGTTGATGGTGAATTTAACTTTCATAGAAAAGTGATGGTTAGAAGGAGCTACAGTTCAAAGCATATAAAAAGACTTGGAAAATTACAGCTGAGATTTCTATTTATACTTAGATCATTGAGGATAAATATAAATGCGTGTTGGTGTTTGAAAAGCTCTGTGGCTTAGAGTTCAGCTCCTTGCTGTGAAAAGTGAGATGGGAAAATACGAACATGTTTGTGGGAATTTAGAACACATACCTCACTTACAAACACTGATAACCTTAATGAAGCTCTCAGCTGAAACAATTTAATCTACTTCAATTCAGCAAACATTCCAGGAAATTTTTGTTTGGCAAAGCCTTGGGGACTCCAAAGAGCAAGACCAATCCCCACCCTAGAAACACTCGATAAACAGGTAAACAGGCCACTTGGTCAATATTATAATTTTTCTTTTCATCAAGTTAGAGAAAATGAGACGTATATGAAGTTATGAGGTTGCATCCAGGTCTTTATTGCCCTTCCAAGTGATCTCCTTGGGAAGCTGTGCTCTTTGGTCAATGATGTGGCCATTGTTTACATATTTGTTTTTCTTTGAGATCGCCTTCAGAAACCACTATCTGGGCTATAGGAGCTATCAGTCGTATTTCAAAGACAACTTCAGGAAAGGACTTTCAAAGAGGAAGTTCAATGACAGCATCATTGGCAATGCAGAGAGCCTCCCCTCAAGAAAGAGTGTTCTCTTTGTCCTGGTGGTCCTTTGATAAGAGCAACTGGCAAACTTTGAGCCCAGATTTTCAGCAGGTTAACCCTATGCCGGGAAACTGAGGATTTAGGATCTCTGTGTTATAAATCTGGTTCTCAATGCAAGGGTTCTCAATAACGGCATGGGTTGGCGGACAGAGACACCTACTAAGAAGATCCAGAGTTCTGCACTTGAAGCTGCCGGTCTGTAACTTTTAGGGACATAATGAATTTCAAGTCATTTTGGGGAAACTTTATATCATCAGGATTTAAGTCTCTAGGCAGTAGCCAGGGATGGAATCTCTTAAACTCTAACTTCCATTCTGAGATGAACAAACAAACAAACAAAAATCAAGTTTGCAGGAAGTTAACTCTCATAAGCCATACCACCAACAGGGGGACGAGGCAGGTCGGTGCCAGATGAGCCAGAGACAAAGGGCCCTAGGACTCAGGCAGGGTGTGTAGGATGTCCTAGCACAGCAGGCTGGATCTTGAGGCGGGTCCCATGAGTGGATAGAGTACCCCTGACTGGGAGGAAGAGGATGAGGTAGGAAGAGGACAAAGTCAGGTTTAAGGACGCAGGTCTAGAAAATGATGTCAGGGACCCTGGAGTTTGTGAGCACGACTCCATTTTCAGGAAGTGTGAGGGGAGAATAAGGAACCAGGGGTTCCAGGCAAGTGGGTTCCAGGAGGAAGCCCACTTCTTAGAAGTGAGACAAAGTTAGAGCAGGACCAGCCGTCAGACCCATTTGCTGTGCGGCCTCTGAGCTGCTTGGCTGGGTCTCTTATCATTCTGGACCAAGAGAGAGTGAGGCCCAGAGGCTCTGATGAGGTGGAATCTGTTGGGGAGGTTAAGGGGCCCCAGTTGCCAAGGCTGATCTGAAATGGATGGGGAGCTAAGCTCACCCAAACATCAACAGATTAAATGTTCTCTTCTTAGCTTTCATCACATTCTGCATACACTGGCTTCAGGAAACACGCAGACACACAGGCACACAGAGCTCTTGAACTGAAAGAAACTGTGCTCTCAGGGAAATGCAAATATTCGCTTATAGCTATGAAAGTGTAGCTTTGCTATTTATAAAAGCCCTTGAGGTACTGCTGTTATTCACTTATCCTACTTGATTTTGAAAAAGAAAGTACTCAGTAAAATTTTCAAAGTGGGTAAACACCACTGGAATTTCTTATATAAAGTCCTAACTTGGGGTTGCAAAATCCTTTTTTCCCTTAGTATCTGATCTGGGTGTTGTATGAGATCTTTTAATTTGAAGAGTCATCCTTCATGGAAATCCACAAATATCTCAAACATGGCTACTGCAAAACCAGTTCTGACAGGTCAGATTTTCATATTTAGAGATAAAAATATCAACACTTAGTTAACCAAATCCTTTAAGCATTTTGGTTACATGAGGTTGTATTTTCTTTTTAAGTGATCAAACTAAAGATATTGTTTATAGGTAAAAATACAAATAAAGTTTTTATTTATTCAGTAAAATATGTATGGAGTGGTTAAGTATATGTTGTGTACAATCACTGGCTGAATTTTTTTTTTTTTTGCTTGTTTTGGTTGATATGAGTAAGTGGTATCCGAATAGAAATTAATTTAGGAGGGGAAATTTGAAACATTTCGGTTGATTCAAGAGGGTTTAGATAAACTCATAGGCTAAAATTAATCAGATTTGGTTTACAGAACGGCAAAAAACTAGACAGCTTTTCCTTCCCTAATGCCTCATCGCCACTCCGAGCCAGCATTTACCAATCCGTTTGCAAACTGTGACCCTCATCCTGCCTGGCCTGACACCTTCCTGCAGGAGGGCCCCCTCTAGGTTTCTGGTTTCTGGTCTGACTTGGCAGCCCTGCCTCCACCAATGTCACTGTGTTGTCCCTGAAGCCCTAACTGACGCGTGCTTCTCAAACCAGAGCACGTGGAACTGGGCATATGAGCCAGAGAGCTGTGACTCTCAAGCACTGGTAAACGTGTCATCATTTAGTTTGTTTTGGATTTCAATGCAAAGGTCCTATGCAATTGAAAAGGAAAACCTGAGGCTTTAAAGAAATGTGGGGTCACATGAATAGCTTTAGAGCATTCCCCCTGTGCCTCCCTAGAGACAGAAGTTCTTGCTTCTCAGTCTTAGGGATTCTGGGCGGACAATCTTGGGAAACACAGCCCCATCTCACTGGTTGGAAGCGCTCTGGAGTTAATCCTGGACCGTAGATCAGAGAGCCGGTGCACCAGCTGAGAGTCAAAATGGGGTTTTGACCTTAACTTCACTGCTGAGCCCTCCAATTTCCCTGCTGGATCTGAGTGGTAATCTGCTGCCTGGACAGCTCGGCCAGGGCCTGGCATCTGCCTGGCTTTCCTTGGTGCCTCTTCCTGCTCTTGGTGCTCTCTGCTGGTTTGTGGCTTCCCCTGGACCGGCCTCCTTCTCCCTGGAGATTTTGCCTTTATATAGGATCTCAGTCCCCATCGCCTCCTCCGGTGGGCTTATGCCTCATTTTCTCTTCCTGTATGCTGCCACAATGAAGATCCTTGGTGATGGGGGCTAATTTGGGTCTGGTCCCACCCACCCCCAAGCTGCCCAGTATCAGCCTGCCCGATGACCAGTCACTCTGGTTTTTACTTGCACATTCGTTTCTAACACCTGGGGATTTTCCTTTTCTTCTTGCATGCTCAGATGTCTCCTTTGTTATTGATTCCTGCATGCCCCCCATGACCTTGACACCCACGCATGCCCCATCCCCGATTATCTGCCTGGGTTCCTTACCTGCTGCCTCTCCTGTGGTCTCCAAACACAGAAACCCCACTACCCTCTTTGTCTTGACCTCTAGCTACCCCAACACCATAGTGTCCCTAGGGCCTCTTGATTTCTCAAGTTTGGAGAAAGAGCAAAAGAGGATATAGGACTTCTTGGCTACAAATTCGTTAGGAAGGTTTCTCTGTAAGGAAACTTTCCTGCTCCCTTTACTAAAACTAACCCAGTTCCTCCAGGTTTGCTGGTAGAGGGAGAAACTCCCAGTGGGGACAGATAGTTGTATCTTATAATCCCCACTCTTCCTCCTAAAGAGGAAGAGTCCTGTACATGACTCTTTATCTAATTTCCCAAAGGACAGCACAGGCCAGGCTGGAACAGTTAAGTGAGACTTTACTGATGACTTAGAGGTGAGATAGGGAAATAAGCACAGAAATAATGCGGTGGATAATGAAGACGACAGGATTCAGCTATTTCTGAGAAGCAGTGTTTGTCCTCAGGAGGGGGGTGTGTGCGTGCATACATGCTGTCAAAGGTAAACAAAGCTGGACGTTGGTTAAAGTGGTGCAAACATTTTATTCAGTAACCACTGACAGTAGGGGAACGGGCTGAATCTTACTATGATCTGAGCAGAGGTGACTGGGTGATTTAAAGGGAGGGTGAGGGGTGGGGACTGGGAACCAGTGGGGGCTCAAGTAGAGTCAGGGAAGGGAGAAAGCACAAAGTGTTGGTCGTTGTAAATGTGATTAAGGCAGCTGCCTCTGCTGGCTGGCAACCATGGAGTTAGATACTCTCTTCCCACAAAACTGGGAGACAGAGGCCCTGTCCTTCCTGATAATTACACTTCAAAAGAATGGCTTCAGGACCTTGAGAAAGACACTCCTGGGTTGTAGGAGATACATAGATATTTATCTAAAAGGGACAGAGGGAGGATTTACAATTGTAAGCCCTCTTTAGTAAATGCTCTGGGACTTCCCTGGTGGGTCCAGTGGGTAAGCCTCCACGCTTCCAACGCAGGGGGTCTGGGTTCGATCCCTGGTCGGGGAACTAGATCCGGTGCAGCCAAAATAAATAGATAAATATTAAAAAAAAAAAAGTTAATGCTCTAAGAAAGGGAGGTCGGGGCCTATTATTAGGTGTTGGCTAGAATGAATGGTAAATTCTTGTGAGAGCCTTGAGCTTTTCCTGACAGAAACTCAAAAGGAGAGCTGGGTCACCCCAGGATATGGCCTTAGGCTGCCGGCAGCCATGCAAGGGTTGGTCAAGTTTCTTAATGCAGGGGTTTGGATGGAGTGTTCATGCAAATAAGGCATGTGTCTCAGTGCTCCAGGTACAGTTGCTTTATGAAGCAGATACATTAAAGAAACAGGTGTACCCACCGCTTGTACTGCTGCTGAGGATGTTTTAAAAGAGAACTGACCATTTTCTACAACCCGACATGTACCCTTCTTCTAGAATATTCTGAAGACAACTAAAGAGAAGAATAGGCTAAAACTTCTTTCAACCTATGTAGGCCCAAGCAGTGCTCTCAAACTATTCGGACTATGTCCCACAGTTTCAAAATGAAAACATTTTCAATATTTTCTATCTTGTTATATTTTTTCTTAAAATTGCTGTTCACATCCCACTAAATTAATTTCATCACCCGCCATGAGTCACAAGTCACAACCTATACTTGAAAAATACAAGGATGGAGGGTGCAGACCTGGGCAAAGACAGGGCAGGGGCGTGGGGAGAGGAGGGGCAAACCTTAGTTTAACGCTTACAGTAGAAACCAGAGGGAAAAATTTGACTGCACAAAGAAACCTGTGAGTCTGACCTTAGACAAACAGAATTTTTGTGGGTAAAATTCTATCCTTTCATAATTAAAATATAGTAATAGGAGCATCTAATGAGTAATTTCCCAGAAATATGGACAGAGCCATAAATAGTTATAGAAGAGTGATAAAATTAGTCTAGGTAGAAATTCTGGAATTTTTAATTATCAAAGTGCATCCTAGTAGAATGTTGCATTCCCAGAAAAGATCACTATAGAAACCCGGGGGAAAAACAATACATTAGACTTTGTTAGACTTTGTTCTGGCTGAGTCATAAGTAGACATTAGTGAAGGAAGTAATGGAGTGAGTCTTTGTGAAACAGTGCAACAAATATTGATTGAGTACTTAATATGTGCCAGGCAGGATTCTAGGTACCAGGGCTCCACATCCACGAACAAAACAAAAGTCCCTGCTCTCATGAGCTAACATTCTAGTAGAGACAGGCAACAACCAAACAAGTATATAATATAATGTCAAGCAGTAAAGATGCTTGAAAAGGAGTAAAGCAGGGTTAAGTATATGCATGCTACTTTAAAGAGGGTGAGCAGATGCCCTTTCTGATAAAGAGACAGTTAAGTAGAAACTTGAGTGAAGAGAGTATCTGGGGGAAGCATATTCCAGGTAGAGGGAATAGCCAAAGCAAAGGCCCTAAGGCAGGAGGCTCAGTTTACTCAGGAACAGTAAAAAGGTCTTGGTGGCTGGAGTGAATTCCGAGTGACGGTAAGGAGTCTCAAGGCCACTGTAAGAACTTTGCCTGTGGACTTCCCTGGTGGCACAGTGGTTAAGAGTCTGCCTGCCAATGCAGGGGTCACGGGTTCGATCCCTGGTCCGGGAAGATCCCACTCTAGAGCCTGTGAGCCACAACTACTGAGCCGGTGTGCCACAACTACTGAAGCCCATGTCCCTAGAGCCTGTGCTCCACAACAAGAGAAGCCACTGCAGTGAGAGAAGCCTGTTCACCACAACGAAGAGTAACCCCTGCTCTCTGCAACTAGAGAAAGCCCATGCGGAACAACGAAGACCTGATGCAGCCAAAAATTTTAAATAAATAAATTTTTTTAAAAAAAGGAACTTTGCCTGTGATCAGAGGAAGATGACAGGGCATAAGACAAGTTCAGAAATGATACAGATTCACAAACGTTACATAGTTTACAAATTCAAGTTGGCTACATTCACAGTGGCAATTAGTAGCTAGGGACTGCTGAAAGCAAGTTTTTCGTGAACCCAACAAACATTGAGCTTTCTCCAAAACCTTGGTCTTTCTGACCCTGCCCTGGGCACTCTCATCATGGTGGGATGGGGTTGACTCTCCCAACTGCCTGGTCACACGAGCCCCGGGGGATTTGGGGAAAGCCTCTCAAATAATTATCTATAATTCCCTGTATAAATGGAAACGGCAGCACTCAGGTTCATGGGCATCTGGTGAAAATGAGACCATCACTGGTGATATTGGTAGGTGGTACAAGGGGGATGAAAGCCAGAACTTTTAAAGGCAGTGATCTGTAGGAAGCCTAGATGATTTTGTAAAACCTCTTATGAGTATCCGAAAATAATGTGGACCGAGATTCAGCACAATACAAAAAAATAAAAACAAAAAACTAATAAACATCCTTAGTGGTTAAGTTCAAACCAACAAACCATTTTAAAAACATAGGTAAAATGTGTAGCAGTTCAGATGGGAACTAGAAATTAGGTGCCAGAAGTGTTATTTCTAGATGATTTTAGAGAATGTATCTTCCTAGAAGATGGCTGAAATTTTCAGTAGGAACCAAGGCTGGAGACATGGTGGGTTAGACTAGGCTGTAACATTGTCACCAACCTCCCTGCCTCCAAGGGAGGGTTGTAATAGGGGCCGTTTTTCTGCTGGTCTTTGTATCTAGGGCACCTTCCATAGAGCTGGGCACACAAATGAACACTCAAAGAATGTTGCTACTTCATCGCCTGCCAGGAATACTGTATAGGGCAGGGCTGGGGCTGGGGAGTTCCTGAGAAGCTGCCACCCAACCATTACCACCACCATATTGATCGCTTCCTTGATACTTTACACATATCAGAATTTGAACGATAAAAACTATCTTTTCTTTGGACTGTGCAATGTTTTTTTTAAAATTGGCAACACTGGGGCCATATTCCTACATAACAACTGGTCAGAACAGAGTAGGGGAAGTTCCTTTGAGAAAGGGGCTGTGCTTTCCAGTTTGCCAGACTCCACTGGCCTGATTGGCCCCCAAAGGCATTTGAGTTTGCAGCCTCTGACATACACTATCTTGTTTAATCTTTGCACCAACTCTATGAAGTAAATTGATGCTTTATGGATGAGAAAACTGAGGCTCACAGATGTTGAGTGCTTTCCCAGCATCAGGGCTAGACACCTGTCTGTGGGTCTCCCCAGCTGATGCTGCTTCTGCTATGTCCACTACAGCTGCAGTGATGACATGGGACCCACGTAACTCCATGCTTCTAGGATTCGAGGATTTTAGATCATGCAAATCACAATTCTAGAGTCACTCTGAAAAATCTAGAAATAGGTATTACTAACTCACTGTGTGATCTGTGCGAGGACAGAGACCTTTGCCCAAAAAACGCAGCAGCGAGGGGTTGGAGATGACCTCTAAGTTGACTTCCAGCCTAACAGACTCTCATGCAGAAGACGAGACTGCACTTTTAAAGGTTCCACATGGGGCCAAAAGATGACAAGAAGTTCCTTACTTACATCTTGGTGATGGGGCAGAGCCAAGGACTCCCAAGGGTTTATTTTCCTAAAAAAGAAAGGTCTGGTCTGAACTGCCAGCCCTATAGCTCTAATCTGTGGCCACCCCCCCACCACCACCAGTTCCCTACCAGGCCTCCTCTCTCAGACTGAGCTCTTAGGGGGTCTGTGGCCTGTTCTATCCCAAGGTCATTGAGGCTAAGACACTATTGACAATAAGACAAATCTTTACCTTAGGTGACTCCCAGCAAAGGAAAGATGGCACAATGCCTTAATGATAAGATTTCGTATTGCACGAATCAGTCACAACCAGCTTTCGTTGCTTTGAAATTTCTTTTCTCCATCTTCAGAGATTGGGCCATGTGCCCACCCTTCACTTGCATTCCTTAGCATTGCATTGGTGGCCCTTTAGCGCATAGTCTCAGTGACAAAGTATATTATAGCATAATTTACTTAGGTGTCCTACAGCACTTGTTCTTGCTTCACAAGAAAATATGGGATTGTGGTCATTCTTCCTCTAATGAATATCTATTTCACTAACGTAAAATTTATGTCCCACTGCTCTGTTTCCTTGCTTTTCTATACATGATAACTTTTTGTTTCAATGTCAAATCAGAGCTTTATCGTGAAATCATTTATTAGAAAAGCCTTATGGAGGTAAAATTAGCATACAATAAACTGCATATATTTAAAGGGTACCATTTGATAAGTTTTGACATATGCATACGAAACCATCATCACAAACAAGATAATAAAACTACCCACCCTCAAAGTTTCTCCTGCCCCTTGGTAATCTCTGCCTCTCACCCATGCTATTCCTCCACCGCCTTGTACAGACAACCAATGACCTGCTTTCTGTCAGTATGGAGCAGTTTGCATTTTCTAGAACTTTATATAAACACAACCATACAGCATGTACTCTTTTTTTGTCTGGCTTCCTTCACTCAACAGTTATTTTGGATTCATCATCGTTGTTGTATCAATACATCCATTCCTTTAAAAATAGCTTTATTGTGATGTCATTTACATGCCATAAAATTCACCTGAGTGTAGAATTCAATGATTTTAAGTATACTTACAGAGTTGTGCAAACTTCACCAATATCTAATTGTAGAACACTTTCATCACCCCCAAAAGAAACCTTATGCCCATTTACAGTCACTGCCATTTCCACCCCAGCTCTAGACAACCGCTACTCTATTTTCTGCCTCTATAGGTTTGCCTATTCTTGACATTTCTTATAAATGCAATAATACAATATGTGGTCTTTTTTCTGGCTTCTTTGACTTAGCATGTTTTCAAGGTCCCTATCCGTTGTAACGTGTATCTATGTTTCATTCTTTTTAATGGCTGAAAAATATTCTAATTTATGGAAACAGCATTTAGATTATTTCCACCTTTGGCTATTATGAATGATGCTGCTACAAACTTTTTTTTTTTTTTTTTTTTTGCGGTAAGCGGGCCTCTCACTGTTGTGGCCTCTCCCGTTGCGGAGCACAGCCTCCAGACGTGCAGGCTCAGCGGCCATGGCACACGGGTCCAGCCGCTCCGCGGCATGTGGGATCCTCCCGGACCGGGGCATGAACCCGTGTCCCCTGCATCGGCAGGCGGACTCTCAACCACTGCGCCACCAGGGAAGCCCTGCTACAAACATTTTTATACAAGTTTCTGGGCGAACATATATTTTCATTTCTCTTGGGTATAAACCTAGGAATGAAATTGCTGGGTCACATAGTAATACTATGCTTAACATTCTGAGAAACCTGCCAAACTATTTTCCAAAGTGACTGCACTGTTTTACATTCCCTATAGCAATGAACAAAGATTCCAGTTTCTCCACATCCTTGTCAACACTTGTTACTGTCTGTCTTTTTGATTATAGCCATTCTAGTGGGTGTGAAGTGGTATCTCATGGTTTTGATTTGCATCTCCCTAATGACTAGCGATGAACATCTTTTCATATGTTTATTGGCCACTCATATAACTCCTTTGAGGAAATGGCTCTTCAAATCCTTTGTCCATTTTTAAATTGAGTTAAGTCATAAATGGCATTGGGTTCTCTTCCTTTCTCTTAGATCACTCCCTCTGGGGAAGCCAACTGCCGTGTTTTGAGGACCCTCAAGCATCCTTGTTGGGGGCTTCCTGCCAACAGCCATGATGAACTGATCTGTCTTAGAAGTGGCCCTCCAGTCCTCAAGGCTTCAGATGATCACAGCCCCACCCAACAGCTTTACTGGACTCTCAGGAGAGACCCTGAGCCAGAACGGCCTAGCTGAGCTGCCCCCCAGAAACCGAGATAATACAGGAGTTCCCTGGTGGTCCAGTGGTTAAGGCTAGGCACTTTCACTGCCGTGGCCTGGGTTTAATCCCTGGTGGAAGAAAGAAACTGAGATAATAAATGTTTGTTGTTTTAAGCTACTAAGGTTTGGGGAATTTGTTACACAGCGAAAGATTACTAATATATGGGGAATGGGTAAGGAGTGGAGGGTGGAGGAGAAAGTGGCTCTGGGAGGCGCCTCCCAACGCCCTCCTCCAGGTGTGACTGCGGGGCACCCGCAGTAACCCCGAGACACCTCTTTAGGGCGACCATCCCGCGTGGGTCCCCTTGGACCAGGAGCAGACAGTGAGGACGGAGGGATGGCGGTCTTGCTGGAAAGCTCTTAGGGAGGAACAGAGCAGGAGCGGTTGCGCCCTTGACCAGCCCCTGTGTGGATAGAAGAGCTGCGTCTGCAGGGGCCGTGGCCTCAGTGCCCCAGGCAATGCCCGGTGCCAGGGGCCCCAGAGCCGCCCGCTGGGAGGAGCCCGGGGTGGTAGCGGGGCTGGGCGGCAACCTGGGAACTGAAAGATGTGAGGACGAGGTCCAGCCATTCCTCGAGGTAAGTGAAGTGTCCAAGTGTGCGAGGGCCCCTCTGTGCCAGCCTCCAGTTTAGTCTAGGGCAGGGTTTTCCATACTCCTTAGAGTGTGACCCAGGGAGGGGCAAATTTTACATCCCAGCGCAGTGCACACACAGAAATACATTCACAGAATTAAAACCAACGTTTGTGGAACCGTATTGTGCTTACGGTGTGTGATGTCCTCATCTATTCTGTTCTGTTCTTTCTAGTCTATTTGTTTGTTCTGTTCTTTTATTCTGTTCTATTCTATCCTGGAGACAGAGGAGGAGAGGGGCTGTGGGAGGTGGCGGGGTCACCCACAGTCTCCTCACAGGACCCTTCGAGGGAGAGTTTCTTCCGAGGCAAACTGCATCTGCCCTGGGTGAGCCCTCATGTGTCTCCCCCATGGGCCCCGGGCTCTTGGCAGCAGATACAACACCCTGTTCACCCAGTATCCCTCATGGCTCCTGGAAGAAACCCAGAATTCTTAGGACCCACAAGCCTTGGAGAACGTCCCTCAGTCAAAGTCCCCCAGTTGTGCAGGGGAGGAAAGTGCAGCTCACGGCAGTCTTTTGCTGTATCTTTGTCATTTCCATATTTAATCCCTGCCTCCTGGATTCACTGGCCATGGGCTCTGTGGTACTAAAAGTCTTAGGTACTAAGTCTTAGGTTTATGGAGGTGGCAGCACTGAGGGGACCCCAGATTCTGGGTCTGGCATGTCACAGGCACCTGAGTGAATGAGAGGCCCATTGCCTGGGGTAGGAGCAGGGGCTTTGGAGTCAGTCAGACCTGAGTGCAGTTTTGACTTTGCCTCTCGCTCACTGGCTGTGTGATCTTGGGTAAGCCACTTAACCTCTCTGAGCATCAGTGTCCTTACCTCTAAAACAGGAATAATACTGCCTGTTTTGTAGGATTGTTATGAGGATTAGCAAAAATGTATATAATTTACAATGCCTGGGAACTCAAAAATAGCACTTGCTATATTTGTTGTTAATAGTAATTGTAACACTAACTAGAGGGTCTCAGAACAACTTCATATATGCTGCTATTACTTCGTTTTGGAGGTAATCTGACTGCCATTGTTTTCATCCTAGGCAAAAAGGAAATCTTCATAAACATCTAGGGGAGGAAGCAGGTTATATTTGTCAGGAACAGCCTTAGTAATAAAAGGAGAGGAAACACACACACACACACACACACACACACACACACACAAAACCAAGAACACAGGTCCTTGCCAAGAATCCACCTGGTTACAAAAGACAGTTGCGTTTTTGGAAAATGAATGGAACGACTCTGGTCCCAGCCAGTGTCCAGCAGTGTGTTGGGAAGACATAGACCTGGTCTCCGGGGCACTCCCAGTCCATATGCCAGAATAAACACGGTCTGTTGGTAGAGAAGTACAAGATGAGTGGGAATGATGGGCCATGAAAATTCAAGCTGATAACACCTGGGGAGCATTCTCTCTTCTCTCAGCGGAACTTCTTCATTAATACATAATTTAGGAAATATAGCTTTGCGGCTTAGAGTTTAAATACTAGAGTTGTCGTTTTGCTTTACAAATTGAATGAACTCTCTCTCTCTTTTTTTTTTTTTTTGTGGTACGCGGGCCTCTCACTGTTGTGGCCTCTCCCGTTGCGGAGCACAGGCTCCGGACGCGCAGGCCCAACGGCCATGGCTCACGGGCCCAGCCGCTCCGCGGCATGCGGGATCCTCCCGAACCGGGGCACGAACCCGTGTCCCCTGAATCGGCAGGAGGACTCCCAACCACCGCGCCACCAGGGAAGTCCTGAATGAACTCTCTTAACTAGTGAATCTAATAGGGACTTTAAATTATTCTGATTAGAAAACACATTTTCGGTGAATTAGGGACTTGGAAAACAAAATCATAGCTAGATCAATTATTTGGCTCTAAGTTTGGCTTTTCCCCACATGTCCACTAGATGGCGAGATGGGACCACTCTAGATCCCACTAGTTCCGAAGCGGCTCTTCCCGCACAGGGTTAAAGTGAGGAAACTGCATTTTTGTTTTGGTTTCCTATAAAAAAATTTCTTTTCCTTTAAGAATAGAAAGGTAAACACTTTATACACAACTTTTTAAGGGCCCTTTCTAGCACTAAATGAGTGCTAAATAGAGGTATGCCGTTTCCCTGTCTGAAGGCCTGAACCCCACGTGTTTTATCTTTGAGGAAAAAAACAGTTGATGGTACCAATGAATGAAAGCTTACCCTAAATCAGGTGCTGTGCCAAGAGCTTCATCTTATTCATTCCACACAGGCAGACTAGAAGGTGTCACTTTCATTTTGTTTAAATGCTACCATTTTCACGTGTGGACATTTTGTAGGTAAGAGCTCTGAGGTAAGAATTTCAAATATGACTACATCAACCAAATGAAGAATCTAAGAGAGTGAATGTAGGGAACTAAGTGAAGTTAAGGAAGCTTGCCTCCAAAGAGAGACCTCTTTTGGGTGCCCAGGTTTTCACTCCTGGCCATGACAGCTAAAGGGACAGAGCTATATACTTCTTGCACAAAGAGACAGGAAACATCTGGATAAGTGAATTAGCGCAAAGCCTGGTCCAGAAATGAAAAGTAGAAGCTGTGGGACCGAGGGGCCTGTGATTACAACTGCCAGAAGCAAAGGGGTTCCTTCCTTTCCAGCCTAAGTACACAAATAAGTCAGCACTGGGGCCCTTTATTCAACATCTACCAGGTGCCAGGCATGATGCTAGGTGTCCTATGATTTAATCCTCATTTATGCCTCACAATCACCCTTTAACATGGGTGCTGTGAAGGTGGGATGATGTACAAGGCAATTCCACTGAGTCATCAAGATTATTTACTCAGCCTTATCTCTGCAGCCAACATTCTGCTCAGGGAAGTGGTGACTAAAGCAGATTACAGGCCATGGTCCTTCCCTTGCAGTGAAAATACTTCCATTGCTGAGTTACACAAACTAGTCTTGGAAAAGAAAACCGTTCTTTCAGTCTGAGTATTCAAACTTTGGAGCTTTTTGGTAACCAGTCAGCATCTAAATGGAATTCGAATGCATTTCTATGGCATTGGATTCAACAGAGAAAAGCCTTTGAAACATGGAGAGAAATCAACTTCATTCTGGTTGAGATCCACGTGGACAGGCTTTTTAGAAGTGTTTCCCTCTGTGATTTAGCTAAGCTAAGAACTAATTGAGTTCGCACAGCTGGGAGAAAAATTAAGTATCAGAAAGGAATTTTCCCTAGGTGTTTTATTTATGAATTCATCCATTCAAGTTCAACTACTTCCTATTAGAAAACCAGGTTAAATTTGGACTTTATACGTTTAAAACCTAAGTCAGATCATGACGTTTCTGTGCTCAAACCTTCTAATGCCTCATCATGTCCCTAAAAACCAAAGTTATCCCAAAGGCCTACAGAACCCTATGTAGTCTGGTTCCCCATTACCGTATTTCTCTCTCTAACCTCATTTGATTTCTTCCTTTGTTTTTTAATACATCAGTTCTATGACTAAGAAGAGATTGCTCTTTGCAGCTCCCTGAATTCCCCCACCTCTTTCTGTTTTCTCCATCAGGAGTCAGCAGATACAGCCTGTGGGTGGACCAAATGCCCATTTTTGTACAGCCCACAAGATAAGAATGGTGTTTACATTTTTAAGTGGCTGGAAAAAAAAAACTTGGAAAACTACTATCTCATGACATGAAAATTATATGAAGCTCAAATTCCGGTGTCGGTGAATAAAATTTTATCTCTGCTAAGCCACATATTTCCTTGTAACCTGGGGGTCGGTCTCGTGTTAAAGTGGCCACCGTTTTCTCCAAGGGAGATTTGATGTGGTCTCTCTATCTATGTATTACATAGGTATATAAATATGTATATAGATTATAGTTAGTATAAAGAGGAAATATTAATCCTTCATAATTTTACTATTAATAATCCTAGTGGGGTAGCCACAGTAGAGATTTTTGGCATATTTACTTCTAGTCTTTTATATACACATTTACACATACACAATTATTTCTAAGCCTAGTTTTGAATTTTCATTAAATACTTTTATCTAGAAGAAAACACTATTTCTCACTCTCCTAGATATCCTCACTTCAAAATTACCTTTAAAATTTTAATTTTTTAGCATACTTTATAGGATATATATTTATTTTTGAAAATTTAGACAGTAAAGATAAATAAGGAAAATGAAACTGCCATCAGGCTCCTCACCCATAGACAAGCACCAGTAACAGCTGGTCATACATAAACATTCATATTTAATACCCAGTACCTTAGCCAAACCTCCTTCGAGGTTGCCTGGGTCTCCCTCCAAAGCTTCAGTAGATGCAAAACTCAGCAGACTCTGTATTAGGAGCTGCGTTGTAAATCAAAAACTAGAATACCAAGTAAATCTACTCTGCAGGAAACCTCAGCCAATGCTAAAACAACTGAAAACATGCTCAAATTTGTCTGTCTCTCTTGAGTAAGAGGGAGACAATTCATGACACGTATAGCCCAGAGGTTTCCCCGCAAATACACAGAGTCGTACTGTACCTACTATTATGCAGCCTGCTTTCCCCACTCAGCAATATATCATGAGCAGGTTCCCATATCATGTTATCGTAATTCTTCTAAGATGTGTTTTTAAATAGTTGTAGAACATTTCATTCCAAAGAGTAAATACATAATTGATTTCGTCGCCTCTACTCATGAACACTCAGGTTGTTTGTAACTTTTAACCTATTCTAATAACCATAAGCATCTTCGGATATTTTTTCCAATAATAGAGACGTGGACTTGCTTGGTCACGCTATATGCGGACGGTAAGGGGTTGATGCATGTTTCCACGATTCCTTAGAGCAAGGTCGAATTCTCTCTTTAGTCTACCTAGGTTATTATCATTTAACAAAAAAACCTTTGTCCATTGAATGAACAAAGCAATTCTATCTTATTGTTGTTTTAACTTGAAGTTTGTTGATAACTAAAGAGATTGAATATATTTTCATATGCTTATTAGCATTTCTACTTCTTTTGTGAACTGCCTATGTCCTTTGTTTATCTTTTATTTATTAATCTGTAAGGGCTCATTATGCATCAAGGAGACTAACCTTTTGTAGTATATGATGTGAATATTTCCCCCAGGTTTTCATTTGTCTTGTAATTTTTAAATGGTGTATTCTATCACTATCTCTCCTTGTTTTATTCTTAGAAACTTCCCCCATCCCCCAACACTCACCCACCAAGATCCCATGAGGCAAAGAGCCCAACAGTCTGTGTTTCTCATCACTATGCCCTACAGCCCTCCATGTAAGGTACAGACGCAGCTGTTGCATCAACATCGCTTCTATGGGAAAGCCCGAGACCTTCAGTACCGGGTGCCCAGGGAGTGGAGACCCCCACGTAGGTCCTGCTCCCTCCTCACTGCGCTCAGTGGTAGGACTTCTGAAGTTCAGATGACAGTAAAGATGGGGCCGTCAGAGGAACATGAGGCCCTAAGCGAACGCTGTACCAAAACATGCTCACAGATGCCGCTCTTGGAGGGAAGCAGAGGCTCATCATCCTCGCTCCCAGGCTGGTGTGACGGCTCCATGTATAAAACAACAGCCGCACGTTACGTTGCGGAAGCTTCCTGGGGGTCAGCCCTGAGTGAGCTCTCTACTGCGTCACTCACTGGCTCCTCACAGCAACCTGTGCAGGAGGTTCTAGTGTCCTCACTTTACAGGCGAGAAAACCAAGGCCTGAGAGGTCCAGGCATCCCACACTGGCAGCGGCAGAGCCGGTGCAGCCAAGGCTGGGCCTGCTGATGCAAAGCTGAGAGGGTAACTAGTTCTGAGGGCAAAACGTTGGTAATAAACGTAACTGCCCTGAGCCTCAGTTTCTTCACACTTCAGAGCCTTTTGGCACATCTGATGGTGGGGATTAAATAAGACTAGATTGTCTTTACTATCCCTCCTCACTCTAAGATTATTCTATAAACATATTTCTATTTCTAGAAAACTTTATGAAAAGCAAAATCACACCTTGCTTTTCTTTTCTCACAAGAAAAGAAGCAAAGGTCGTAAGATTTTCTGTCCATTTACAGCCTCAATTAACTAAGCAGTTAATGTGTGACTGCATGTACAATAGGATGGCAAGGAGAAGGAATCAGCGTGGGCTGGAGAGGTCTTGGTGGAGGTGAGATCTGGACTGTCCTGTGTAAGAGGTGCCGACTTGCAGCAAGACAGGAGGGTGTTCCAGGAGGAAGGAAACAGGAGCAGGGCTAGGAGTCGTGGCTACACCCGGGGCCTTGTGGGAACCAGGTGCTGGGGCAGGGTCTGGGTGGGAAGCGTGGGAGTCGGGGGAGCCAGATGGAGGAGACGGTTGTCACGCCAGGCTATGGTAAGACTCCATGCAGGAGCCGAGGGGAAGGTTCAGGAGACCGAGTTGGCCAACGGGGAAGAGAAATGTCCAGGAGCCCGTTTCATTCAGCACTGAATAGGTCCTGAGGGTTCAGACTTAGGAAAACATGTTCTTAGTTTCACATCCTTCTTCTGTTTTGGCTAGGTGTTCCATAATTGCTTAATAAATTCCCAGAACTATAAATGGTAACAATATGAAACACTATGGACCCATACAATGACCATGTTGAAACCAATGTGTTTTTCTGTTTGTTTGTTTTAATTAATTTATTTATTTTTGGCTGCCTTGGGTCTTCGTTGCTGTGTGTGGGCTTTCTGTAGTTGGGGCGAGAGGGGGCTACTCTTCGTTGCGGTGCACGGGCTTCTCATTGTGGTGGCTTCTCTTGTTGCGGAGCATGGGCTCTAGGCGCACGGGCTTCAGTAGTTGCGGCACACGGGCTCAGTAGTTGTGGCTCATGGGCTCTAGAGCGCAGGCTCAGTAGTTGTGGCGCACGGGCTTAGTTGCTCTGTGGCATGTGGGATCTTCCCGAACCAGGGCTCGAACCCATTTCCCCTGCATTGGCAGGTAGATTCTTAACCACTGTGCCACCAGGGAAGCCCGAAACCAATGTTTTTTTTAGGCATTAATTTAACAACATGATGAATATAAACACTCCCCTGGTTCTTAGGAGGCCAATGTTGTACTTGAGAATTTTGCTCAGTGGCTGAACTTCCTTCTGTTCGTTCCTCTCTTCTTCTGTGTCTCAGTTTCTATCTCTGTGATCAGTGGATTTGTTTTCTATTTTTAATATTTTTTGTTTACATAAAAACTATTTCAAGTGCTTTTTGGAAGTAGGTAGAATACAAATAAATTATTATTAAAGCTTCTCTAGATATATGGTCTTCAATATCTCATTCTACTAAATTATAACAAAACAGGTCTTCATACATAAGCCCTTTTGGACAGAGGATCTGAAGTCCTTTGTAAATCCAACTTATTAAACCTAATTCAAGTTAACAATCCCTGCATTTGTATGTATAGCATTTTAAGGATGAAAAATGTGGGAATCTTTTTGGTTAATGTGCATTGTTTTATTTGAGCCACAAAAGTCCTGACAGTGAGCTCTTTCTTTCATCCCGAGTACCCAGCACAGCACCTACGGCATAGGTAGACTCCCTACAAATGCTTATTGAAAGAATGAATGATTGAATTAAGTCAGAAATCACAATTCTGTGAGCAGGAATATGTACTAATCATTATTCTCATTTCACTGAGGAAGAAGCAGTGTTGTGCTGGAGTCATGAGACAGACTGGGACCTGGGACCTGGGACCCTTTACTGGAGAACTTGCACCTGGACAAACATCTCCCCGAGCAACAGAATACAAAGAAATCTTAAGGGACTAAAGATAAGTGCGTGCATGTGCAGTTGGGGCAAATTATGAACAATAAGATGCAAAAAGACCTAAAACCAACTGTCACTTCTGAGGTGCCAGGAGCAAGGATACTACGCATGATCCCTGCACGCACCACCACCAAGGGGGTGGGCAGACCACCTAAGCCACGCCTCTGGCCCCACCCAGAGATCCACCCCTACACTCACCTCATTTAAGGGACCAGCCCACGCTCTTTCCAGATGGAGCAAGGGCACCTGTTACTTGTTTTTGCTCCCTCCTGCTACAGCAAGAGTCCCAATAAAGCCTTGCCTGAATTCCTTCTCTGGCCTCTTATCAATTTATACTGATTAAAGGGTCCAAGGACGCTGGTTGGTAACAATCAGGACGTGCTCAGGAGAGCCGATGGCATATATTTCTTCCCAGCTCCACTTCCATTAAGTGACTTCACCTTGGCAGCTTGAGATTGGCCACGGTGGGAGTATTGACACCAAGGAAATCAGCAAAAGCTGTAAGTCCGCCACCCTTCCCCTTGAACCCTTGAGAGCCAGTCTTAAAATATTTGCCAGCATACCGCTGAACTTAGGATTCAGACTAGTTAAGTGACTTGACTGAGGTTAAATTGCTGGCTTAGAATTCAGGTCCAGGCTCCTGGCTCTAAGGCCAGAGGCCATTAGGGAAACTGATGGGTCACGGATGGAAGTGCAGCCAGTTTCTGACTCCGCAGCCCAGCTCCGTAAGTGACGGAAACTGTGTCTCTAGGGATGTGAAACACAGCAGGCCCTTTTATAGCAATGGTGATGGGTTAGAGTAGGAAGACCTAGCTCCTTTAAAATATAATAATGCTCCTCAATCCCTGTGCCCCCAGTTCCCTTAGTAAAGACTCAGGGCTTGTCTTTGCCTATTTGTTCATTTGGCATTTTGCTGCCTTTATTTTTCCACATCAGTGAATAGAAACCTACCCCATGTGTATCTTATGAAGAAAGTTATTAGGTGTGTAGGTGTGGATTTTGTTGCTGGCTACACTCGGTGGGTTTCAAGTGGCCAACAGTGAGAAATGGTAACGTAACCCAAGTTTCGCCTAGGTCTCACATCCGTACTAAGTTGGAATTTTAAGTCTTTGGACTAACACTAATCAAGAACTAACTCTCTAAATGTATTCTTTGTGGAGGGATAACCCCAAATAGCCCCTAATCTTTGCCCACGATGTGAGCTAAAGTTCCAAAGCCTACGTCACAGCCACAAAACACGGGAAGGCAGCTGGTGAGTAGAATTTTGGTTTTTGTGGAGGGGACAAGCAAGTTGGAAACCAAATTTGAATTGATAAATGATGTAACAACTGAGAGGACACATAATTTTCCACATGTAAAATGTGGGTTATAAATTCAAACTTCAGGTTGTTCCCTTCCTGAAGATAGGATAAGCAATTACCATCAAATAAGAAATACTTACACTTCTCAGCACCAGTTGCTTCAATGGGTTTCCTGAGAAAAATCTACAAAGTTGAAATTACAAGCTTTCCAATAAATTCTGGGTGATTTGTAACTTCTTTTAACATGCCCATTTGGCTCCTGGACTGGTTTTAGCAGGGACAAATTTGTTTAACGAGCAATAGATCATTAGAAGAAGCTAGGGGGGAGAAAAAACTTGGAATGTAGAAATCTATGTAACATTAAGAATTTACAGGTAATTTTATCTTTCTTTTGCCATTCCTGGGCAAGAGCCAAGAATTGTCCTACCATGGGACTTGAAAGCCTAAAAGGTACAAAGGAGTAAAACTGATTTTTACTGTGGCTTCCCAGAGGATCCTTTAAGTTTAAGTTCATAGCTTTTAAACCTGACGCTTTCACCTTTAATACTGATGATTCATGAGACATTTTGAATATCAGATTGATTTTTTAATGAAAACACCAGTCCTTTTTCCTAACTCATATGAAACTATTCAGACTAGAATAAGAGACCTAAAGTTTGAGTGTGTTTCCATAGATATGATAAAGGGACACTCAGAGGGGTAGGTTTCATTATAATCCTTTATTTCCCTAACAAGAGGAGCCTGGAGTCAGAGTGGAATGATTAAATGACTTCTTTTTTTTTCTGACAGTCATATAATATCTCCTAATTCGACTCCCCTAGTCTTCCCTTTGGATTACATTACCTCCTTTATGGGACTTTGGGGTTTGTTTTTGTTTTGTCCATGACCAAAAGGTGAGATGATCCCTTTACAGTAGGAGAGAACTTTGGATCCCTCTACTGGTGGTTTCTTCAAATTGCAGTTCTCCACTAAAAGGTTTATGGAGTTTGGTGGGTAACCATCAAAAAAAATTTTTTTTGAGTGAAAATATGTATTGAATATAGTAAGTGTAAATGTTTCTTGATGAAACTTTGTTTCCATGATGTGCATACAAATGCAGAGTCAAGATTACTTTCCAGTGAGCAATATTCAGCACCAGTGGGCTACATGCAGCAGGATGGGATTAGGGTGAGAGGAGTGAGGCAGGGCTAAGGAAGTGCCGAGTTGGAGATTGTCTCTATTTAAAATTTTGATGTTTTGTTCGTCATGGATTTTTTTGCACTATCTTTGATTTTTAAAAAGTATTGTTTAAAATATTTATTTTGATTACTGTGCTTTTTTGGTGCCCCCTTAAATTTTGTGCCCCAAACGACTGCCTCACTTGCCTCTCCCTTGCCCTCCCCTGACAGTGGTCAGTGTGCTTTACAGAGGGAACGGAGACGGCTGGCCAGCCTGGGGAATTCCCAGAGAGGAAGCACATGTGGGATGAGATGGTGAGAATGTGTGTGATGTCTTTTCCTTTCTCTATGAGGCAGGAGGGGAAGTCATCAGCTAAGAGGAGGAGGACAGGCCTTGGGAGAGGGGGAATGATGTAGCATGGCTGGTGAAGAGGCTGGGAGAGGGAGAAGGTCCAGGACAAGTGGAGGACGGCCACACAGCCTTGAGTACTCTGCCCACAGCTGGATATCGCCACTTGTGGTGATGCTGTCTGCCTGGTGCGTTATGTTTCTCCAGCAGCCCGCAGGTGTTGTAGAGACGACAGGAATGACCCAAGGTCTGGGGTTGCTGGGGTGGAAGGCCAGGAACCAGGGAGAGGAGGGCAAAGGTGCCAAGTGATCCTGCATCTGAGACAGGGAGGCAGGTAGAAGAAAGGTCAGGAGATGGCTGGCTGGACCCGGGGTGTTAGGGGGCAGGCAGGGGGTGCAGAGGTTTCCAGATGAATATTTAGAGGTTGTGGCTGAAGAGGGAGTGGACTGGAATTTGAAATTTCAGAAGAAATGCAGTTCTAAGTGAAGCCACATAAATGACTTTCTTGCTGGTAAGTTGTCTTGAGTGTGTGGGAAGTAACGTGAACAAAATGGCACCTACACCATAAAACAAGGGTTCCTTAGGCTTCCGAGTGTTGTACGTCTACTGGGTAAGACGTAGAAATGTAGTTTCCCCAAGATTGGACGTTGTTCATATATCACAATGATGGCCAGAAACGGTGGTCAAGAAACAAAGGAGTGGACACAAAAATATATGCATTTTTGAATTCAAACCCACTGGTTTCTCTAGTTAACATTACTCACTCAGCCTTCAGGTCTAGATTCAGTGCCGCTTGTCCTCCTGGAAGATGCCTTCCCTAACTCCACCCAACCCCACCTTGAGAGCCCCCTGCGCTCCCAGCACAGCTCTCACTGTTTGCTCCACGTCTGTCTTCCCACTCGAGCGCCAGGACTAGCCTTTACGTCCTGCCTTCCGACTGTCTCCATCTTCATTTTCTTTGTTACCCCATCTTAATTTTCTGACGCACCAGCCCTTTAAGCTAGCTCCTGTTTTTTCTTACTCCTCCCCCTTCTCCTTCCCCAGAGTTTACTGTTCCAGGCCTCTGCTCAGCTCCCCCGCTG
The DNA here is from genome assembly GCF_005190385.1 of Monodon monoceros. Lineage (NCBI taxonomy): Eukaryota > Metazoa > Chordata > Mammalia > Artiodactyla > Monodontidae > Monodon > Monodon monoceros. Next base: position 83,569,278 of record NW_021703767.1, read on the forward strand.
GAGAGCTCACCCATGTTCATAGCCTCCATCGTCTTTACATGCAGGGTGCCCACCGGACCTTCAGTCCTGTCTGCCTCCAGGCTCAGATTACCTACTGGACTTCTCTACCTGCTGTCTCTCCAACATCTCAGTCAGCGCAGCCTAAAGCCAAACATGTCCCCTCCTCACTCCTAACTCAGGAGACAGTCAGTGTTCCCTCTTTTGTCAGGAATGCTTTGTCGACAGGAAAAATCATAAACAGTCTATAACAGGAATAGAAAAGAATTTTATTTGAGCGACACGGAGGACTGTGTCTTTCTCAAGGACGTGAAAGCCATTCCTTTGATATGTAATCGTCAGGAAAGACAGAATCCTAATTTTAAGATTGCCAGCTGGCAGACACAACCGGCCTAATCACATTGACACTGACCCACTTTTACTGGGCGTTTTATAATTTTTCACGTCCCTGACTCTACTTGAGCCTCCACCCACTACCCCTCTCTGTTCCCTTATTCTCCCTTTAAAAGCACCCAGTCAGCTCTGCACAAATCGAGGTGGAGCTCAGCTCTTTCCTCTTCTGTCAGTGGTTACTGAATAAAATCTGTGTCCACCGCTTCAACTAAAATCTGACTTTATCTTTGACACCTGAAACAAAGATTGCTTCTCCTTCTGAGACCACCTAAGCCCTGTTGATCCTCAGGTTCTTCTGGAATTCTGTGATTCATCCAACCCTCACTGATCTCTGTTCCTCAGGCCACCCCTACAGGGCCTGCCGTTGGTACTGCCCAAGTTAACACTGACCTGCCTGTCCCTTACAGTGATGTGCTGGGGTTTTTTCTGCGATTTTGTCTTGACTCCAATTAATTGTCTCCAATACTTTGAGGCTGAAGACACTATTAGTTCATTATTTTTCTTTGTGTCTAGTATAAGTATTTAAATAGAAAGTATTCACTTACAGCATGAATTGAAATACTGGAAACTGCGATAGATTAACTGTAAATTAAAATGCAGTCCTGTCATCGAAATTACAATTTCAACCAATATAGTTGGTTTTGCATATGTTTTAGGATCACAAATTAGACTCAACAAAGAAATGCGTAATCAGCAGGGGTGAGATAGAATAAACAAGAGGTGACTGTAGGTAAACTAGCTTTGTCCAGAAAAGGTGAAAGGACTCTCTCCTATTTTTTTGAATAGTTGTGAGGCGCAGCTCCCAGACTGGGGGTGGGGTCTACCACCCCCTTCCCCAAATTCCTTTATTCTCCTCTTCTTTATACTTCTGACCACCACCTCCTATTAAAAAAGAGGATATAAATCTGTCTCCAGTCCAAACACAGATAAACCCAAGTTATGTTCCAAATATTTGCATATTTTCCTCTAAGCAGTTCTTTGTCCTGTTCTCTTCTATAGTCTTCCCTGTTTCCTATTCTCAGCAGGCTCTGAAGTCCTCTGTAATTTGTATATCCCCTCGGTAACAATACTTTGATCTTTGCCCCCAGATTGCAGACTAAGTCACCACAGCAGAGAGCAGTGAGGGGTGCCTGAGGTCACATGGTAAATCTGGCCCCAAACGGGGTAGCCCTGGAGTTTCCAACCTGTTGATTGGTCATCCAGCCATGCTGCAGGCACAAAGGAAGCTGAGTTACAATCATCATTGGGATCGCTTTGTTTCCTGGAAGCTCAGCATTTTCTTTCTCCAGGTCAGGCAAGCCTGTGGGCCTCTACCCAGTTCCCTCCCCTGCACTTGGAGTAGGAAGCTAGAGGATGTGCTTTATTTATTTATTTTTTTAATAGATCTTTATTGGAGTATAACTGCTTCACAATACTGTGTTAGTTTCTGTTGCACAACAAAGGGAATCAGCCATATGCATACACATGTCCCCCTATCCCCTCCCTCTTGAGCCTCCCTCCCATCCTCCCTATCCTACCCTTCTAGATCATGCAAAGCATCAAGCTGATCTCCCTGTGCTATGCAGCTGCTTCCCACCAGCCAACTATTTTACATTCGGTAGTGTATATATGTCGATGCTACTCTCACTTCACCCCAGCTTCACCCTCCCACCCCATGTCCTCAAGTCCATTTTCTATGTCTACCTCTTTATTCCTGCCCTGCAACTAGGTTCATCAGTACCGTTTTTTTTTAGATTCCACACATACGCTTTAGCATACTCTATTTATTTTTCTCTTTCTGACTTACTTCACTGTATGACAGGCTCTAGGTCCATCCACCTCACTACAAACAACTCAATTTCATTCCTTTTTATGGCTGACTAATATTCTATTGTATATATGTACCACATCTTCTTTATCCATTCGTCTGTCGATGGGCATTTAGGTTGCTTCCCTGACCTGGCTATTGTAAATAGTGCTGCAATGAACATTGGGGTGCATGTGTCTTTTTGAATTATGGTTTTCTCTGGGTATATGCCCAGTAGTGGGATTGCTGGGTCATATGGTAGTTCTCTTTTTAGGTTTTTAAGGAACCTCCATACTGTTCTCCATAGTGGCTGTATCAATTTACATTCCCACCAACAGTGCAAGAGGGTTCCTTTTCTCCACACCCTCTCCAGCATTTCTTGTTTGGAGGTATTTTGATGATGCCCATTCTAACTGACGTGAGGTGATACCTCATTGTAGTTTTGACTTGCATTTCTCTAATGATTAGTGATGTTGAGCAGCTTTTCATGTGCTTCTTGGCCATCTGTATGTCTTCTTTGGAGAAATGTCTATTTAGGTATTCTGCCCATTTTTTGGATTGTGTTGTTTGTTTTTTTACTATTGAGCTGCATGAGCTGTTTATATATTTTGGAGATTAATCCTTTGTCCGTTGATTCATTTGCAAATATTTTCTCCCATTCTGAGGGTCGTCTTTTCATCTTGTTTATGATTTCCTTTGCTGTGCAAAAGTTTTGAAGTTTAATTCAGTCCCATTTGTTTATTTTTGTTTTTATTTCCATTACTTTAGGAGGTGGATCAAAAAAGATCTTGCTGTGATTTATGTCAAAGAGTGTTCTTCCTATGTTTTCCTCTAAGAGTTTTATAGTGTCCGGTCTTACATTTAGGTCTCTAATCCATTTTGAGTTTATTTTTTTGTATGGTATTGGGGAATGTTCTAATTTCATTCTTTTACATGTAGCTGTCCAGTTTTCCCAGCACCACTTATTGAAGACACTGTCTTTTCTCCATTGTATATCCTTGCCTTCTTTGTCATAGATTAGTTGACCATAGGTATGTGGGTTTATCTCTGGGCTTTCTATCTTGTTCCATTAATTTATGTTTCTGTTTTTGTGCCGGTACCATGTTGTCTTGATTACTGTAGCTTTATAGTATAGTCTGAAGTCAGGGAGTCTGATTCCTCCAGCTCCGTTTTTTTCCCCTCCAGACTGCTTTGGCTATTCGGGGTCTTTTGTGTCTCCATACTAATTTTAAGATATTTTGTTCTAGTTCCATAAAAAATGCCATTGGTAATTTGATAGGGATTGCATTGGATCTGTAGATGGCTTGGGGTAGTATAGTCATTTTCACAATGTTGATTTTTCCAATCCAGGAACATGGTATATCTCTCCATCTGTTGGTATCATCTTTAATTTCTTTCATCAGTGTCTTATAGTTTTCTTCATACAGGTCTTTTGTCTCCCTAGGTAGGTTTATTCCTAGGGGTTTTATTCTTTTTGTTGCAATGGTAAATGGGAGTGTTTCCTTAATTTCTCTTTCTGATTTTTCATCATTAATGTATAGGAATGCAAGAGATTTCTGTGTATTAATTTTGTATCCTGCAACCTTACCAAATTCATTGATTAGCTTGAGTAGTTTTCTGGTGGCATATACATTTTCTATGTATAGTATTAGGTCATCAGCAAACAGTGACAGTTTTACTTCTTTTCCAATTTGTATTTCTTTTATTTCTTTTTCTTCTCCAATTGCTGTGGCTAGGATTTCTAAAACTATGTTGAGTAAGAGTGGCCGAGTGGATATCCTTGTCTTGTTCCTGATCTTAGTGGAAATGTTTTCAGTTTTTCACCATTGTGTATGATGCTTGCTGTAGGCTCGTCATATATGGCCTTTATTATGTTGTGGTAGCTTCCCTCTATGCCCATTTTCTGGAGAGTTTTTAGAATAAATGGGTGTTGAATGTTGTCAAAAGCTTTTTCTGCATCTATTGAGATGATCATATGGTTTTTATTCCTTAATTTGTTAATGTGGCATATCACATTGATTGATTTGCATATATTGAAGAATCATTGCATCCCTGGGATAAACCCCACTTGATCATGGTGTATGATCCTTTTAATGTGCTGTTGGATTCTGTTTGCTAGTATTTTGTTCAGGATTTTTACATCTATGTTCATCAATGATATTGGTCTATAATTTTCTTTTTTGTGACGTCTTTTTCTGGTTTTGGTATCAGGGTGATAGTGGCTTTGTAGACTGAATTTGGGAGTGTTTCTCCCTCTGCAATTTTTTGGGAGAGTTTGAGAAGGATGGGTGTTAGCTCTTCTCTAAATGTTTGATAGAATTTGCCTGTGAAGCCATCTGGTCCTGGACTTTTGTTTGTGGGAAGACTTTTTTTTTTTTTTTTTTTTTGTGGTACGCGGGCCTCTCACTGCTGTGGCCTCTCCCATTGCGGAGCACAGGCTCCGGAGGCACAGGCTCAGTGGCCATGGTTCACGGCCCAGCCGCTCCGCGGCATGTGGGATCTTCCCAGACCAGGGCACAAACCCATGTCCCCTGCATCGGCAGGCAGACTCTCAACCACTGCGCCACCAGGGAAGCCCTGTGGGAAGACTTTTAATTAGAGTTTCAATTTCATTACTTGTGATAGATCTGTTTATATTTTCTAATTCTTCCTGGTTCAGTCTTGAAAAATTGTACCTTTCCAAGAATTTGTCCACTTCTTCATGGTTGTCCATTATATTGGCATATAGTTGTTTGCAATAGTCTCTTATAATCCTTTGTATTTCTGCAGTGTCAGTTATGATTTTTCTTTTTTCATTTCTAATTTTATTGATTTGCATTCTCTCCCATTTTTTCTTGATGAGTCTGGCTAAGGGTTTATCAATTTTGTTTATCTTCTCAAAGAACCAGCTTTTAGTTTTATTGATCTTTGTTATTGTTTTCTTCATTTCTATTTCATTTATTTCTGCCCTGATCTTTATGATTTCTATCTTTTTACTGACTTTGGGTTTTCTTTGTTCTTCTTTCTCTAACTGTTTTAAGTGTTGGGTTAGATTGTTTATTTGAGATTTTTCTTGTTTCTTGAGGTGAGATTGTATTGCTATAAACTTCCCTCTTAGAACTGCTTTTGCTGCATCCCATAGGTTTTGGGTCATTGTCTTTTTGTTGTCATTTGTTTCTATGTATTTTTTATGTCTTCTTTGATTTCTTCAGTGAGCTCTTGGTTATTTAGTAGTGCACTGTTTAGCCTCCATGAATTTTTTTTTTTACAGTTTTTTTCCTGTAATTTCTTTCCAATCTCATAGCGTTGTGGTCAGAAAAGATATTTGATATGATTTCAGTTTTCTTACATTTTCCGAGGCTTGATTTGTGACCCAAGATGTGATCTATCCTGGAGAATGTTCCATGTGCGCTTGAGAAGAAAGTGTATTCTGCCACTTTTGGGTGGAATGTTCTATAAGTAGCAATTAGATCTATCTGGTCTATCGTGTCATTTAAAGCTTGTGTTTCCTTATTTATTTTCTGTTTGGATGATCTATCCATTGGAATAAGTGGGGTGTTAAAGTCCCCTACTATTATTGTGTTACTGTTGATTTCTCCTTTCATGGTTGTTAGCATTTGCCTTATGTATTGAGGTGCTCCTATGTTGAATGCATAGACATTTATAATTCTTATGTCTTCTTCTTGGATTGATCTTTTGATCATTATGTAGTGTCCCTGCTTACCTCTTGTAACAGTCTTTATTTTAAAGTCTATTTTATCTGATACGAGTATTGCTACTGCAGCTTTCTTTTGATTTCCATTTGCATGGAACATCTTTTTCCATCCCTTCACTTTCAGTCTGTATGTGTCCCTAGGTCTCAAGTGGGTCTCTTGTAGACAGCATACATATGGATCTTGTTTTTGTACCCATTCAGCCAGTCTGGGTCTTTTGGTTGGGGCATTTAATCCATTTACATTCAAGGTTATTATTGATATGTATGTTCCTATTACCATTTTCTTAATTGTTTTGGGTTTGTTTTTGTGGGTGTTTTTCTTCTCTTGTGTTTCCTGCCTAGAGAAGTTTCTTTAGCATTTGTTGTAAAGCTGGTTTGGTAGTGCTGAATTCTCTTAGCTTTTGTTTGTCTGAAAAGCTTTTGACTTTTCCATCAAATCTGAATGAGATCCTTGCTGGGTAGAGTAATCTTGGTTGTAGGTTTTTCTCTTTCATCACTTTAACTATAGTCTGCCACTCCCTTCTGACCTGCAGAGTTTCTGCTGAAAGATCAGCTGATAACCTTATGGGGATTCCTTTGTATGTTATTTTTTGTTTTTCCCTTGCTGCTTTTAATATTTTTTCTTTGAATTTAATTTTTGTTAGTTTGATTAATATGTGTCTTGGTGTGTTTTTCCTAGGGTTTATCCTGTATGGGACTCTCTGCGCTTCCTGGACTTGGGTGACTTTCCTTTCCCATGTTAGGGAAGTTTTGGACTATAACATCTTCAAATATTTTCTCAGACCCTTTCTTTTTCTCTTCTTCTTCTGGGACTCCTATAATTCAAATGTTTCTGCTTTTAGTGTTGTCCCAGAGGCCTATGAGATTGTCTTCAATTCTTTTCATTCTTTTTTTCTTTATTCTGCTCCTTGGCAGTTATTTCCACCATTTTGTCTTCCAGCTCACTTATTCATTCTTCTGCCTCAGTTATTCTGTTATTGATTCCTTCTAGTGTAGTTTTCATTTCAATTATTGTATTGTTCATCTCTGTTTGTTCTTTAGTTCTTCTAGGTCTTTGTTAAACATTTCTTGTATTTTCTCAATCTGTGCCTCCATTTTATTTCCGAGATTCTGGATCACCTTTACTATCCTTACTCTGAATTCTTTTTCAGGTAGATTGCCTATTTCCTCTTCATTTATTTGGTCTTGTAGGTTTTTACCTTGCTCCTTCAGCTGTGACATATTTTTTGGCCATGTCATTTTTTTTTTTTTTTAATGAGTGTGATTGTGTTCCTGTCTTACTGGTTGTTTGTCCTGAGGCTTCCAACACTGGGTTTTGTAGGCATTTGGGTAGAGCTGGATCTTGGTGCTGAGATGAGGAACTCCGTGAGACCTCACTCTGATGAATATTCCCTGGGATCTGAGGTTCTCTGTTAGTCCAGTGGTTCGGACTTGGAGCTCTCACTGCAGGAGCTTCGGCCTCACCCCAGGCTCGTGAACCACGATCCCGCAAGCCGCCTGGGGCAGCAAAAAAAAAAAAAAAAAAGAGGGAGAGAGAAGAGAGAATAACAAAGTAAAAAATAAAATTAGATTAGGAAAGTAACAGATATGTTAGGAAGAATATAAAAATAAAAATATAGATGAATCAACAACTGGAAGGTACATCAGTACCACAATAGTAAAAAAGAGGAGGAGGGTAAAGAAAAAAAACCAAAGCGGGTGGGGGGGAGGCCTTGGCTGTGGAGGGCGGGGCCTAAGCAAGGGTGAGGTTTGGGTGGTGAGCAGGGCCTATGCTTAGGACCCACAGGGCTGGAAAAGGCGCTAGGGGCTGTGGAGGGTGGGGCTTTAGCTCAAGGAACAGAAGGGGCCCAGGCGTGCCCCCCACCCCTGGTCTCAGAGGACAGGGGACCTCACCTGGGAGTCCAGCAGGCTTCCTGGGCTCGAGTGGGCGGGGCAAACGCCTTCCTTTCCTCTCCTGCTCCTCAGGTCTGGGAGGGCCCCTCCCGCCTGCCTCTCCTGATCTCTGGGGACTCCCTCCTATGCCCTCAAGGACCCACGTGCCTGGAGGGGGCCTTGGAGGGCAAGGGACTGGCCTGGGAGCTCAGCAGGCTCCCCGAGCCTGAGTGGGGGTGGCAATCACCCTCTGCTCTTTTCCTACTCCTCCCGGAGGGCCCCTCCCAACCTGCATCTCCTGATCTCCCCTGCCCCAGGGGCGTGGATCCTGTCTGGTCTCCACTTCTCTATCCCCTCAGTCCCCCTACGTCCTACCAGTTCACTTTGGGGTTCCTCCCGTTTCCTTGGGCATCAGAGTCCCCCGCCAGAGGCCGGCAGGTACCCTAGTTGTGGGGGGACTCTAACTCCACGTCTTCTCACACCTCCATCTTGACTCTGCCTCCAAGGATGTGCTTTAGAGAAGCTTTATGACTCTGTGTGAACTGGAAGTGTGGGCCTCCATCACCTGGGTGTGGCCTCCAACAGCAAAGCCAGGGCTGGGGCAATGTTGTTTAGTTGTAATGAATGAATTTAGATCATGGTGTTTTGTTCTGGGGACAGCAAATTAAGCTTAGAGACTGATATTGTCTTTACCAATAGTTGGATTAACACAAGTTCACTACAAGAATTATAATTTCACAAGCCAACAGCGTACATGATAACGTCTCTTAATAAGGCAATAAAGAAATAACACTACAAAGATATGATAGATTAATTACACTATTGTTGCAGGCGAGGGGAGATGACAAAGTCCCATTTCGCCTGAGGTGTACCTTTTCTCTGAGGTTGGTTCTTGGGAGAGTGGGCTTAACCAATCAGGAACTGAGGTCCAGCTGCTAGCAAACCGAAAGTGAAAAGTTCCCTGTTGCTATAGCAGGTTGCTAGGGAACGAGGGCGCAGGTATAAGCTGCTAGAAGATCCTGGTGGGGCGCTGCAGGCTTTCTGCCACCACCAGCAAGAGTCTCCTTTACAACTGCAGGAGCCAATGTCCCAAGGTCTTGATGAAATAAAATTATTTTAAGGCAGGACAAGAAAAAAAATTCAAACATAAAATTCTCTCCCTGCCCCTTTCTGCCACTAGCCCCTCCCTTTAGTGTGCATTGTGCATCTGCACCATACATTAACCAGATCTCCTTAGAAGACAAAAGAATGCCTGCTGGACCAAAAAGAGCAATTTTCTCCCAGTGCCAGCAAGATAACTCCTTAGGAGAAAATATTCCTTTCCTTTTCCTGTAAGGGGTCACGATCACCCACTAATCACCTTGTATGTGCAGATCTAGACTATGTAAACTATCAATATATTTTGTCTGATATATAACTCTTTTTTTCTAAAAGTATTTAACTGTGTTTGACTTCTAACAGGGGGAACAGTCAGTCCTTAGAGCTTTCTGAAAGAGTGTCTCCCAGGTTATAATTCTCAAGTTGGTTCAAATAAAACTCTATTTTTTTTTTTTTTTTTTTTTTTTTTTGTGGTACGCGGGCCTCTCACTGTTGTGGCCTCTCCCGTTGTGGAGCACAGGCTCTGGACGCACAGGCTCAGCGGCCATGGCTCACGGGACCAGCCGCTCCGCGGCATGTGGGATCTTCCTGGACCAGGGCACGAACCCGTGTCCCCTGCATCGGCAGGCGGACTCTCAACCACTGTGCCACCAGGGAAGCCCAAAACTCAATTTTTTTTGATTGACTCAACTAATTTTTTGTCAACAGTCTTCAGACAGCTAGATCAGCAAAGGTTAGCTTTGCCCAAACCGAAACTCTCGGATTGTCCCTACACATTCTGGGTATTTATAGTCTAAATGTCCCCTCATCCTAGTTGCTTCTTCATGTGTTTTTACTGATAACCCCCCAGCTTATCCTCTCAGCAGCTGAGCTCTGAGTGCTTATTAACCCCACAGATGAGATGATGACATCCTGACACAGCTTATTTCATTCTTATGTGGAAACAACTTTACATCTAAAAACAACTCCTTTTTGTTTATCTTTGTCATAAACAAGTGGATTAAAACAACTTAAGTCATAAAAAAGTGGATTTGAAATCATATCAAACCAATATACAATACATGGAGATGCTTTTGCTTTTGGTTGGGAAAGGCCATGAGTGACTACATTTAATTTGGAGGAGTTGAGGTGTTCTTTTGTTATGAAAGAGAAACTGGGCACTCTAAAAGAGGAGTTTACCTTTCCTAGATCTTCCCTCATCACAACAACCCTATCAGTGGGGTTTAGATATGGTTTATGTAAACAGTGGCTAAACAATTGAAGTTGCTGTGCATGGGAGGGTTTGGTTTTAAAACTTCCTAACTACACTGAACTGAGGAGAGTGACCAACAGTTCTGATTTGCCCAGGACTGTTGAGTTAGCACTGAAAGTCCTGCATTCCTGGAAGCTGGTACACAAAAAATCCCAGTTTTAGGCAATGAATGCTGAAGGTTGGGGAAAAAGTATAAGTCCGTGTGGCAGATGCCCAAATAGCTGAAAGTGACACTATTTTTTAGTATCGAGTGGATACAGCATAGATTATGTCTTCCAGAGTTGCTGTTGTTTTTTTTTGTTGTTGTTCCTTGCTGCTGATGTTGGCAATCATGATTTGCAGTCACAGTAATTGATTATCTATTTGTGCATTACTCTAAGTGATGCACCTGAAGTGTACAACCTAAATGTATTTGGAGTGTCAGTGTTAGCAGTTGTCTCTGACTTGGCCTGTAGATTGACAATTGTGCTTTGTGTTGAGATAGTGCTAGTTTAATTTCGACACTATGAATGTGTGACAGTATTTGCTAGGAGTTCCGATAATGATCATGAGAACGATGACCATAACAAAGCTGCCATGATGTAGACATCACCTTAAAGGAAGGCTAAATGATTGTGTTATTTTAATGACAGATGGAAGGACTATTACAATTGGATTAGGAAATTTAAAAACCCAAACAGTACATTCTGCACAATAGATAGAAAAGAATTGGGGATTGGGCATTACTATGGTGTGAATGTTTGTGTCTCCCTAAAATTCATATGTTAAAATCCTAAAGCCCCATGTGATGGTATTAGTAGCTGGGGCCTTTTGGTTAGGTCCCAAGGATGGAGCCCTCATGAATGGGATTAGTGCCCTTATAGAAGAGGCCCAAGAGAGCTCTATTTTCCCATCTGCTATGTGAGGATACAATTAGAAGTCTTCGACCAGGAATAGGGTCCTCACTTGACTGTGCTGGCACCCTGATTTCAGACTTCCAGCCTCCAGAACTGTGAGCAATAAATTTCTGTTGTTTATAAGCCACCCAGTCTGTGGTATTTTGTTACATCACTGTCAACAGATTACAGCAGGCATGGTGAAGAATCGGATATGAAATCCTGTATGGAGACTGAAAAAACCCAACATCTGATGACTTGGAAGTGCCTAGAAGTGAAGTATTCTGTGAGTAGAGGAGAAAAATAGTTTCCCTTACAAAAGCCCAGGAATAGAGCTACATATAGTCAATTATATTGATCTGATCTTTGACAAAGGAGCAAAGGCAATGCAATGGAGAAAAGATAGTCTTTTCAACAAATGGTGCTGGAACAATTGGACATCACATGGAAAGAAATGAATCTAGACCTTATACCTATCAGAAAAATTAACTCAAAATGGATTACAGACCTAAATATAAAACACAAAACTATAAAACTCCTGGAAAATAACATAGGAGAAAATCTTGATGACTTTGGGTTTGGTGATAACTTTTTGGATGCAACACCAAAGGCAGGAAAGCTATTGACTTTGGACTTTATCCCAGGCAAAAAAGGAAAGCTATTGAATAATTTATATTTTTATGAGGTCACTCTGGGGGCTGAGTGGTAAATGGATTGGATAAAGCAAGACCAAGGGCAGGGAGGCAAATTTGGAGACCACTGCCAAAGTCTAGATAAGAGAAGGAGGTACAAAGTAATGAGCTAAGCATTACTGGAGAAATATGGTAAGTTTAGTTTTGAACATATTGTAGTGCCAGAGTCATCAGACTGAAAACATCCAGGGAGTGGTTGGTCTAATGCTTGGAGGAGCACACAGGAAGCCTAAGAAGAGTGACAAGAGCATAGCAGAGGGCCACATACATAGGAGGGAGAAAAGTGAGAGTGGGGCCCTGGTGGCAGAAGTGTTGTGGAGGAAGCTATTGAGTTCAAGAAAGTAATCAAAGATGTCTTTAGATGGAGATAATGGTTGACTTTGATTCTGAATAAAATCCACATTATTAAGCAGGGCTGTGCAGGCCTTTTGGTAAATTCTGTAGTTATTTATACCCTTTCCTAATACAACACGTTATGTTTGTTGGGTTTTGTCTAATCTTTATGTAGTTCTCTCCACCTGCCTTCCAGTCTTTGTAGGGAACAGATGTTAAGGTAGATGCCATCCCCTACATCTCATTCTTTAGGATCTCCTTTCAAAAATTTACTTACTGAAGACAGTGGTGACTTTTAATTCATTTGATACTTCCAAGGATTCTGGCATTTGTCTTATTTGCCACATCAGCAGTTTTATGATAAGTTGTGTAAACAAAGGATGTTACACCCTGAAAGGAATTCAGGATGAAGCATTTTGTTTTTTGAATATATGGGCCCCTAAGTAGTTAAGATGCATATGTAAGGAAGAATTTCAATGACCCCAGATTCTTGCATCTTCCCATATATAGATAAGCACAAAAATAATCATCTTGAGATATTTGGGTTTTTTCTGTATATGTGATTAGCAGTAATCTTTTACCAATATATATGCTTGACTACGTGTATTTCCCAGCCAAAAAAATCATATATATACTGGCTCCCCCAATCCCTACCTCTTCAGAGCAGTTCCTCAGAGCTATCTGAAAAGCTCTGGGCTACAGCCCAGGCTATAGTCCTCAGTAAGGTCCCTGAATAAAACTGAAACTCACTGCTCTTACACTGTACAGTATTTTCCAGTCGACAGTGGCAAGCATCAGTTCTAGGACTGAGAAAGGACAAGGGTGCTGCTTTTCCCTAGAAATTCATTACCATATTTTTTTTCCTATCTGATACCAATCAAAGCAACTGGTGGAATAGTCACTGTCTGTCAGCATTGTTCTTTTGACAAATTATAAACTGTGGTCAAGAAAAAAGATTGCTTAATAAGTAATTTGTGAGAAGGAGAAAACAAGGATCATACTCATTCCTTCTGTAATGGAATCTACTATAGCAACTCCATGTTATTGTTATGGAAAAAGAAATTTACTGCTTATTAACAAAAAATTTGCTGTTGAGTAGCTACATGGCATATACAAGGAAATGTTTGCCATACCAGAAGAGGGAGGAATCTTACATTCTAATGCTTCTTTTTTCTCAAAGAAGCAGATAATGCTTAGTAGACAGTACTGATGAAATCTGCAGTTGATCAGTCTTTGTGCTACTGCCATGTAGCAGCTAACTTGGAACTATTAAAACTTTTTATGAAAAGCCACGTTCATTGTGTCCGCTGTAATTTTACAACTAGAGTAAAATATTTACTACAGTGCTGTTTTAACCTTTTCCTTTGCAAATATGGAGTTATGGCAAGAAGTACAGATCTTTAAGGAATAAGGACCAAACAACTTTAAAGAAAAACTACTTCATTTTAATTTATTGAAAATTCAATATACAATACAGCAATTTTTCTGAGATTTAACTGTAGGACATGATTGTTGCTGGTGCTTAGCAAAAGACTCTAGTTTACACTTACCACTAATAAAATGCCTTACTGAATAAAAATGATACCAAACAAAATAAATTCAAATATTTTCTTAAAAAATCATTTTAAAGTTAGTTCCATTCAGTCTAATGACTAACACAATAACAGCAGATATACTAGTTTAATATAATTGGCTGTTTTTATACAGCACGTATCTTTCAGTCAACAAGTATATTATTAAATGATAGTGAACACGCAATATAACCATGTGTAGAGAACTAGGAGATAAAATTCTAAGATTTACAACCCCATCTTTTTCTTAAATTGAAGTATAGTTGATTTACAATGTTGAGTTAATTTCTGCTCTACAGCAAAGTGATTCAGTTATACATAAATATGTATTCTTTTTCATAGTCTTTTCCAATATGTTTTATCACAGGATGTTGAATATAGTTCCCTGTGCTATACAGTAGGACCTCGTTGTTTATCCATCCTGTATATAATAGTTTGCATCTGCTAACCCCAACCTCCCAATCCATCTCTCCTCTCCCCACCCCCACTGCCTTGGCAAACACAGGTCTGTTCTCTATGTCTGTGAGTCTGTTTCTGTTTCGTAGGTAGGTTCATTTGTGTCATATTTTAGATTCCACATATAAGTGATATCATATGGTATTTTTCTTTCTCTTTCTGACTTCTTCACTTAGTATGATAATCTCCAGTTCCATCCATGTTGCTGCAAATGGCATTATTTCATTCTTTTTTATGGCTGAGTAGTATTCCATTGTATTATATGCACCACATCTTCTTTATCCATTCATCTCTAGGTGGACATTTAGGTGGTTTCCATGTCTTGGCTATTGTGAATAGTGCTGCTATGACCATAGGGGTGCATGTATCTTTTTGAATTATAGTTTTGTCTGGATATATGCCCAGGGGTGGGATTGCTGGATCATATGGTAATTCTATTTTTAGTTTCTTGAGGAACCTCCATACTGTTCTCCATAGTGGCTGCACCAATTTACATTTCCACCAACAGTGTAAGAGGGTTCCCTCTTCTCCACACCCTCTCCAGCATTTGCTATTTGTAGACTTTTTAATGATGGCTATTCTGACTGGTGTGAGGCAGTATCTCACTGTAGTTTTGATTTGCATATCTCTGATAATTAGCCATGTTGAGACTTTTTTCATTTGCCTGTTGGCCATCTGTATGTCTTCTTTGGAGAAATGTATATTTAGGTCTTCTGCCCATTTTTCGATTGGGTACAAGCCCATCTTTTATAGCTACCCCAACAGTCTAATTCTAAAGAGGATAAAGCCAATGACTTTCCTCACATGAGCTCATGGCTGAAGTTGCTTTGCTATCAAAATCTATATTTTTGATCTGTTATGAGCATTGAGACAAAACTTCAAATATTTCCCCCAAAAGAAGCATGATGCACCTTGTGATTGCCTATTCACCAACAGCAAGCACTACACTCAAAACCATTTCATCCCAGGAATTAAATTAGGTCATCCACATTCATTGGCATTTCCTCCAGTGTAGTATGGTAGAAAGGCTCAGTGTCACAAAGAATCTTCTTTTCTTCAATGTTTAAGGCCACAGCCTTCCTCCCAAATTGACTCCCACTGCCAATTCTGAACAAAAGAAAAATTATTAATCAGAATATCACTTATCAAGTACTACATAAAGTACTAATGATATGAGCTACGTGTTAACCATCAGTGGCTGTTTATTTGCCAAGATTATACTTAGAGGACTTCTAATTGGAGTACTAGATCCTAGTCATAATATCTAGAGAAAAAGAAAAGATATCTTTTGTGGTTAGCTCAAAAAGATTCTTCTGGTTGCAAGATCAGATTCTATCAGGTGGCTTGAGTGTTATTACTTACAGAGCAGATGACAGTATTGTGTTTGGGGTAGTGAAATTAAAGCCCCTACCGAAGTGGGCCAAGAGCAGGTGTCAGCCTGGGACAAACATAAATACCAGGGACGAAACAAAAGGAACAGCTGTGTAATCCATTTTGACACAATTTTGGAACTCTAAACTGAAAATATAAACTCTGGAATGTTAACTATTGTTTAGGACTATGCTGTCCAATGCAATAGCCACTAGCTACATGTGGCTATTTAAACTAAAATGAAAATTTAGCTCCTCAGTTGCATTAATCATATTTCAGTAGCCGCACATGGCCTGTCACTACTGTGTTGGGCAGTGCAGATATAAAACATTTCCCTCACTACAGAAAGTTCTATTGGACAGATTTGATCCAGGACTTAAAACATTTTCCAGTGTGGGGGAAACCTCTAAAAATTTATTATGGTAACCCATATTTATCATTGCTTTCTGCTCAGGTCACCTCATACACTGTAGCAGATGCCTGATATATGTTTACCACCATAGCTTTCTACTAAAACAGATGATAGAACCAATCAAAACTGTCTTGGCTGGAGCAGCTTAAAATACCAAATAACCAGTACAAGAGGAAAACAAATATGAAAATACTGACTTGCTCTTTAACCAAACAACATGCTATTTCACTTATGAATCTATGTCCTAAATCAGGCCAGTGCCATGTCTGAGCATCACCTCATTATCTATTCTTACCAACTACTATATTTTTTGACAAGTTATTTTTATATTAGTAGCAAGACATAATTCAGTTTATTTAGTGATAAAGCTACTGTAACTAAGCCAGGGTCAATATAAATTGCCACCAGAAAATGCTGAGAAAAATCTTAATTACAGAGGAATCACCAAGAAAGCACAAGACATGAGCAACATGACAAAAAAAAAAAGACTCGTGTAAGTTAAGACAACCAGATCTAACAGCATTAGTGATTTTCCCTTTGAATATCTACTCTGTAGGGTCCAAAATCTGGGCTACATTTCACATTGTTTTCCCACTGTGTTCTGTTTAACCACAAATATTTCCAAGTACAATTTAAATACGACTTACGTGTTACTACATTTCCTGATTCAAGGTTGTCTGGCTGACAAAATCATACTTGAAAAGCAACACATGAATTTATTTTTCCAGAATAAAAGCAAGTAATTCAATGAAGATGACAAATACTCAACTGAAAATATAGTTTTCATAAGTAGTGGGCAAGTCATAGTTTATAACCATAGACATTAGTTGTACATAAAAATCATGAGCCTGAGATATGATAATATCTATTCAAATTCTGATTCAAAAAGCAACTTCTATACAATCTTTCAGGGCACAAAATAGTAACGAACTGCATATATATCACACAGCTCACTGGAGTATGGTCTTTATTCCCCCACGTAGCTTGAGCTGACAAAGATGATGAAAAGTCTTCCCCTTGAAACCATCTTTTAGTAGGTAAATACTGTAATTAAATTAAATGCCAGTAAGTCAGTAGTAATCAAAATGCGGTTGGTACCTTATCTGAATTCCCTCTTGGTAATGCCTCTTTCTTTCTGTCACCACCTGCAAAATATTAATAAGCCTTAACTCTCAGGAGTCATTTGTTGAGTCAGGGTTTAAATTGGTACATGTGTATGAGACCATGCATCCCTGGCCGCTACAGCACTATGGCTAACAGGGCTTGAAAGGAAACAGTCTTATTTTGAGCAGGGGGCAAAGACAATGCGGCACTTCACAGCTACATTGTAACTAGATCCTGCTTCAGTTTTTAAGGAAATAATTAGAAATTAACAGTGTCTTAAGTAGCAATACTAGGCAAGAACAGCTCTTGCCACATCAGAACTGAAATTCCTGGCATGCGTTTTCTCAGAGCCAGTCTACCCTTTGTCTGTGTTCTGAAAAAGAACAGCCTGTTTACTGGCCGGTCTCTCATATGTCACAAAGAGCATACAATTCCTTCCCTACAGTATTTCAGAGAGGAAAATGTTAATTCAGATCAGAGTCAGAATAAAAAGCCATTTGACTTCTCTATCCCTACCATTGGAAGGAACCAGTTAGAGAAATTCATTCTATTAATTCTGCCTAAATTCTGTACCAAATCTTAGAACAAAATACCCTGGAGTTACCTGCAGTTTTTCTACTATCCGGTATGGTTGTTTTTTTTCCTTGTGTTTACTCTGTCAGCTTTATTACAAGCACTAAGACACTACAGATACTAGTTACTGCAATTTTAGCATAGAGATTAAATAAGAAAGTTAAAAAAATAATCCTGGCTATAATTTTTATGTATACCAATTAGAAAAACATTACCCTCTTTCAAAATTATTATAAGATATTCACCTTTTCAGAGGTCAGCTCTTCTTTCTTCACTAGAATTTGAAATGGATTTCTCAGGAACTTTTTGAGGTCTTCAGCATATCAATTGGCATTAAGGCAGAAAGCAACACAACCTTAAAAAAGAGACAATGACTATGTTGACATATCAATTATAACAGTTTTCATAATAATACTTAGAGAAATAATGTTTGAGACCAAGCGTCCCTGTCTTACTACAGAACTGAGCTAGACAGAGATTGTAGGACACAATTGCTTTCGGCAGAGGAAAGGACAATATAGCACTTTACAGCCATACTGTAACAATGAACCCAACCTGCCAGCTGCAGAAAAATCATGTGCACACCTGAGTCCTTGTATTTGATTTCTGGTAAATCTCGTGGATTTGACCTTTAATCCTTTGGCTCAACATTTTTACTGGCTTCATCCAAAATAAGCATCTTGATCCATTTTGGAAAGCGAAAAAAAAAGTCTTACTTAAGAGTGGGTTGTGCATAGAGACTTCCTTCCAGAGACTACAGTACAGAAGGAGAGGGGGGAAGAATAAGTTTATGTGAAGAAACCTGACAAACTACCTCAGCCAGGTGATCAAGGTCAACATCAACAGTAATAACCTTCGATAGAATGAGATGAAAATGTTACTTTACCTCTGTGGTCTTCCTCCCCAACACCCATAACCACAGTCTAATCTTGAGAAAAACATCAGACAAATTCCAACACAAGTGCATCCTACTAAATATCTGACCAGTGCTTCTCAAAATGGTGAAGGTCGGGCTTCCCTGGTGGCACAGTGGTTAAGAATCCACCTGCTAATGCAGGGACATGGGTTCGAGCCCTGGTCCGGGAAGATCCCACATACCGCAGAGCAACTAAGCCCGTGCGTCACAACTACCGAGTCTGCACTCTAAAGCCCGCGAGCCACAACTACGGAGCCCGTGTGCCACAACTACTGAAGCCCACATGCCTAGAGCCCATGTTCCACAACAAGAGAAGCCGCCACAATGAGTCCATACACCGCAACAAAGAGTAGCCCCTGCTCACCACAACTAGAGGAAGCCCACACGTAGCAATGAAGACCCAATGCAGCCAAAAATAAATAAATTTTTTAAAAATGGTGAAGGTCATCAAAAAAAAGGGAATATTTGAATAACTGTTACAGCCAAGAAGAGCTTAAGGAGACAT
The DNA here is from genome assembly GCF_005190385.1 of Monodon monoceros. Classification (NCBI taxonomy): domain Eukaryota; kingdom Metazoa; phylum Chordata; class Mammalia; order Artiodactyla; family Monodontidae; genus Monodon; species Monodon monoceros. The sequence goes on from NW_021703767.1 coordinate 83,588,178, forward strand.
GACAATTAAATGTCATGTGGTATCCTGATTGGGATCCTGGAATAGAAAAAGAACATTAGGCGAAAACTAAGGAAACCTGAATAAATTCTGGACTTTAGTTCATAATAATGTGTCAGTGTTGGTTCATTAATTTTAACAAATGTGCCATACTAATGTAAGCTGTTAATACTATAGGAAGCTGGGAACTCTCTTCTCAATCTTCCTATAAATCTAAAACTGTTCTAAAAAAATAAAGCCTATTAAAGAAAAGTATTAGATATTCATGCATGGCAACTGGCTTAAATGATTAGGATAATTATTTTCCCTCCCATAACCCAAATATCACTGGTTAAAATATGCCCTAGGAAAAATATGGCAATACTTACAATGATATATTCTATTTAACATATCAGATGGTCTCCCTGGAGTACCAGGACATTGTGTGCTCCCTCCTCCACCAGCCTGAAGTTTTTACATGTTATTCTGAACACTGGTTCCACACAATGCAGGCATGACAAGTTGCTCCAACGTAGTAGTATCCAAGTGCCAGAACTACCTTTTGGATCTAAAAGCCAAAAGCTTAAATTATTATGTTACACAAATAAAGGCTCCATCAAATGACTTTCAAAGCACATGGCTAAATGCTAAACTGTTCATACTTAGTTTAAAATTCTGGTCTGCGAACAGCTTTTATGCAGCACAATGCAGAATCACTTCCAAGCTAACAATGCAGACAAATCAAACTGCTTCAAGATAAAATCCCTTTAAGCATCTCATTTAAAAAAATTTTTTATTGGGGTATAGTTGATTTACAATGTTGTGTTAGTTTTAGGTGTACAGCAAAGTGGATCTGTTATACATATACATATATGCACTCTTTTTTAGATTCTTTTCCCATATAGGCCATTACAGAGTACTGAGTAGAGTTCCCTGTGCTATATATAAGCATCTCATTTTTAATTAAATTTTTGTGCCTTTTCAAACTTGGGATCCTTAGTTTCCTAGAGCTACCAGCTAGATAATTAAAGAACCAAACAATTAAAGAACAAACAGTTCCTACATTTTTCTTTTACACGTAAGACATGTAAGTAGTGAAATAAGCTCTACATTTACAGCTCCAAGGCAAATTGTTCTGATATGTATTCCTTGATTATCATTCACTTTAAAAATAAATATCTTTCCAATAGGAAACTTATATAGCCCTGATCTTAATAAAGCCTAAAACTTTGCTAAGAAAAGCTTTATTTCATAGCTAACATAGCAGTAAGCTTTGAAAACAGACAGCAGGCAACAGATGTATCACAAATGACAAAGATTCCCAACTAATTACAGATACTGCATTTTTCATGTTGCAAAATTGCATTTAAACTTAACAACAATAACACAAAGTGCATGTATCCTGAAAGAAAGAAAGCTTTAGTTTCTCAGTCTACTGAGTACAGCCCTGCAAACCATAAATGCAAGCCTAGTTCTAGTTTAATTTGAAACAAAACCAAAAACTCTATGCATGCATGGACAATAGTTTTTAAAAAGGTTCTTTACACTAAGTCATAAGCTGTTCTTCACTTTTGTAAAACCTGAAGCATCTGGGAATTTATGTCCCCCTGGGGGAAGCCCTACATCAGTGACTGAAGGTGGATATACCAGCTTGCTGGCTCCCTAGTGAGGACAAGGGGGATATTCACCAAAGAAACTGGCCTATATGCTCAGTGACTGACACCATCCTCTACTGTTGTGTTTCAGTATCAAGTAGAGCTCTCTATTGTGGATGCATCATGAATACTAAAAAACACTTCATCATCTCATCTTATTAAAGTCATGAAAGACTAAAAATGAGGACGTGTTCCAGAATGAGGCAGATCAAAGAGACATGACAACTAAATTCAACATGTGATCCTGGATTAGACTATAGACCACTAAAAAACCAGCTTTTCTTTTCTTTTCTTTTTTTGTCCCGCCCCTAAACCAGTTTTTCTTTTGGTAAAATGTACATTAGTTGGACAACTGGCTAAATCTTAATAAGTCTGCTGATTAGACAATAATATTGCATCAAAATTAATTTCTTGATTTTGGTAACTGTACTAGGATGTAAGAGAATGCTATTTTATGCATATTTTTTAATGCATGTCAACCTGTCTCCTCATTTGGCACAGCACTTTTCCTTTTTCGCTACAATTTCTTCCTTCATTGAGAGAGGTATCAGTTTCCAAACACTGGGATGAATGTTTATAATGGAGCCTCTACACCGTTTGTTTTTGGTGTGTTATCACAAGTCTGTTAATCAATGTTCCAAAGTTCTATGGGAAATGTGGGTTCAACACTGTACCTTCAAATCACTGAAGGATTTGCAAATGATATTTTATCATTTTCTAGTGTAGTATATAACCTGGCTTTAAGCTCTCTTATTTCACACTTCCAGTAAGTTTTAACACCATATTTTCTATCAAGTTGATACGTAGTTGTTATCATCTACTATTTTAAGACCACCATGTCTACTCGTCACTGTGTAGATCATTATGAGGGCTAAGATTTATGTAATATAAAAATAGGAGTACTGTGTCAATGGAGAACTGAAACTAAACTGTCACCCAGTTGAAACCAGACTATCAAACCAAACTGTCAACTAGTTATTTTATCTTTTATGGCAAAATTGCCTTATGACCACTTGGTTATGCAGCAAAAATGTCTACAGCAAAGATGCTTATGGCAAAAATACCAGACACATACCACAGATGTTTGAACCTTGTGAATATACTGAAAACTACTAAATAGTAAAATTTGGGGTAACTTCTATGATATATGAGTTATATCTCAATTAAAACCATTTTTTTGTTTTGTTTTTGTTTTGTTTTTTGTTGTTTTTTTAGAGAAATAGGAATGCCACTTAGTAGGTTAAAGCATTTGACCAGATGATGGTGTTTCTGACCTAAGTGTGTGGTGGTATTGGGCAGAATGAATTAATTAGATTAAAAAACATGTAGGCAATAGAATAGCACTTGGTGATTACTCAGATGTGGGTGGAACAAAATGAGGGGAGGGAGAGGGAGAGATGTTCAAGGACTCCCAAATTTCTGACATTAACTTTGTGGGCAATGATGTTATAATCTACTGAACTATGACAGTCTGCAGGGAAAAGCAGGATTAGCACAGGATTGCGAGTTAAATTTCAAATATATTGAGTTTGGGGTATCTGTGGCACACCAAGTGGAGATGTTGAGTAGGCAGTTGAACAACATGTATGATGTTCAGAAGAAATCTGAGTTAGAGACAGAATATGGGGGTTTTCAACAAAGCTATAGGAGTAGATGAGATCCAGAAGATCCCACTTCCAACATAAAGTGTTGAGGAGTTCCAACATCTAAGGGCCTGGTAATCTAACAAGAGACTGAGAAAGAGAGGAGAGAGTAAAAGGAAAACTAGACTTACTTAAAAGAGAAGAGCCAAGAGAAGAATTTATTCTAAAAGGAGGGTGTGACCTAAGAATGGTTGGCAACCTTTTTCTGAAAAGGGCCAGATAGATTAAAAATATATTTGGCTCACAGGCCATATAAAAACATGCTGAAGCTGGATTTGGTTCACATGCTGTTGTTTGCCCAAACACTGGATTAGGGTGTTAAATGTTGCTAAGAGGTCAAGAATCCATTGGATTTAGGGACAAGAAAATTATTGGTAACCTTAGCAGGAATAGTTTCAGGAGAGGGGTGAGGACAGAAGAACAACAGGTTGAGAAGAGAATGGGAAGTAAAGAAATAGAAACCTCAGGGTAGACAGTTCTTAAAAAACTGATTAAAAATGGGAAAAGAAAGAGAGTGTTAGGTGGGAGGAAAAACAGGGACTTACTCCCTGAAGAAGAGACTACGGAATATTTAAATACTGGTGGGAAGGATTTTGTAAAGAGGGAGTGGTTAACCATCCAGGTGATAGAAGTGATAACTGATGGTAGAGATCCCTGAGATGGTGAGAGGGGAAGGATTCAGAGCACAGGCAAAGGGACTAGACTTCGATGGAAGTTGGATGGCTGCAGATGAAGGTGGGTGGGCAGCTTTGCTGGCAGGAGGCTCAGAAGCTTGGGTATTCTATTTTCTCAGTAACATTGAGACCATTTGCTGAAAATGGCTTATTAGGGATGTCACAGGCTTGAAAAAAGTGAAGAGGATTTGAAACAGCAGTTGCATAAAAAGGAAGAATGAGGGGGCTAGAGAAACACAATGGGCCTGCTGCGCAGTGTGAAAACCCAGGTGAAGTTGACTACCATGAATTTATTTTAGTACCAAGTCTTTCAAGTGTGCAAGTTTCTCCAGCTCTTCTGGGAGGCTTGCTGCAGGCAGAAGAATACAGACAGTTGGATTCACCTATGGTTGAAGTTTTCTCTGTTGGATAACAGCTAGTAATAATTGGTAGCATTTATAAACCTTGGGGATGACAGAGTAGGTTTTCGTTAGTTATGATTTTAAAGTCTCAGATATGTTAAGTTTACAGACTTGTTTACAATTACGTGGGTAATAGTGAGTAGTTGCTAAGATTAGACCTTCAGTTTTCATAATTCCACATTCTTTTCAAGGTGGTGGCAAAGTTTTGTAGTGCTTTTGGAGAAAAACTGGGAAAAGTTCCCAAGAGGAATTTTAGAGAATAGTTTGTAAGTGAACTATGTTAACACTGTAAATGCTAAGGAAATAAAACAATATACAAAGACATATAAAACTCCTACGAAGCTTGACATTTGGTTTTTAAAATATACTAAGTCTACTTCACCATAAACAGCTGACCATAAACCTACTTTCTGGCTTTATCCCTCACCCTGTAGTCATTTTCTTTCCCTTGGGTCTTGTTAATGTTTCTTCCTGTTTATAACACAATGACAATAAAAACCTTATAAAATTATACATGGGGAGCAATTACTGAGACTAACATATAAATATTTTATTATATTAGCCTGGCTTACAGATATTTGATTTGGTAAAATTGGTATATTTTGGTCTAAGGTATCTGTTTTAACTATTATTGAACAGTACATTTCTTTTCACTGAAATTCACAATATTCATAACATTCTTAATTACCTGGCTTTTTTCAACTTAAAATTAAAATATTTAGGGAGGTGGAGTCAAGATGGCGGTGTGGGAAGCCGTGAAGTTAGCGTCTCCCCACAACTAGGGTGGCTGCCAGCCGCTGGTGGCGGACTCTGATGCCCAAGGAGATGGGAGGAACCCCAAAGTGAACCAGTAGGAGGTAGGGGGACTGAGTGGGGAGGAGAAGTGGAGGCCAGACAGGAACGGCGCCCCTGAGGCTGGGGAGATCAGGAGAGGCAGGTGGGAGGGGCCCTCTGGGAGGAGCGGGAGAGGAGTGGAGAGTGATTGCCCCACCCACTCAGGCACGGGGAACCTGCTGAGCTCCCAGGCCGGTCCCCTGCCCTCCAAGGGCACCCCCCACCCCAGCCTGCCGCATTGGTCCTCTGGGCATAGGAGGGAGGCCCCGGGCCCCCCCAGGGAGGGGCCATCCCAGACCAGAAGAGCAGGAGAGGAGAGGAGGGTGTTTGCCCCACCCACTGGAGCCCAGGAAGCCTGCCCCCCCGGCCCGCTTTTTTCCCCTCCTCAACACATTAAAAGGATCATACACCATGATCAAGTGGGATTTATCCCAGGGATGCAAAGATTCTTCAATATATGCAAATCAATCAATGTGATACACCACATTAACAAATTAAGGAATAAAAACCACATGATCATCTCAATAGATGCAGAAAAAGCTTTTGAAAAAATTCAACACCCAGTTATTATAAAAACTCTTCAGAAAATGGGCATAGAGGGAACCTACCTCAACATAATAAAGGCCATATATGACAAACCTACAGCAAGCATCATACTCAATGGTGAAAAACTAAAAGCATTTCCACTAAGATCAGGAACAAGACAAGGATGTCCACTCTCGCCACTCTTTTTCAACATAGCTTTGGAAGTCCTAGCCACAGCAATCAGAGAAGAAAAAGAAATAAAAGGAATACAAATTAGAAAAGAAGAAGTAAAACTGTCACTGTTTGCCTATGACATGATAATATACATAGAAAATCCTAAAGAGGCCACCAGAAAACTACTAGAACTAATCAATGAATTTGGTAAGGCTGCAGGATACAAAATTAATGCACAGAAATCTCTGGCATTCCTATACACCAACAATGAAAAATCAGAAAGAGAAATTAAGGAAACACTCCCATTTACCACTGCAACAAAAAGAATAAAATACCTAGGAATAAACCTGCCTAAGGAGGCAAAAGACTTGTACTCAGAAAACTATAAAACACTGATGAAAGAAATCAAAGATGACATAAACAGATGGAGAAATATACCATGTTCCTGGATTGGAAGTATCAATATTTTGAAAATGACTATACTACCCAAAGCAATCTACAGATTCAGTACAGTCCCTATCAAACTACCAATGGCATTCTTCACAAAATTAGAACAAAAAATTTTACAATTTGTATGGAAACACAAAAGACCCCGAATAGACAAAGCAATCTTGAGAAAGAAAAAAGGAGTTGGAGGAATTAGGCTCCCTGACTTGAAACTATACCACAAAGCTACACTAATCAAGACAGTATGGTACTGGGACAAAAACAGAAATATAGCTCAATGGTACAGGATAGAATGCCCAGAGATAAACCCATGCACATTTGGGCACCTAATTTAACAAAGAAGGCAAGAATATACAATGGAGAAAAGACAGGCTCTTCAATAAGTGGTGCTGGGAAAACTGGACAGCTACATGTAAAAGAATGAAATTAAAACACTACCTAACACCATACACAAAAATAAACTCCAAACGGATTAAAGACCCAAATGTAAGACCAGACACTATAATACTCTTAGAGGAAAACATAGGAAAAACACTCTTTGACATAAACCACAGCAAGATCTTTTTGACCCACCTCCTAGAGTAATGGAAATAAAAACAAAAATAAACAAATGGGACTTAATGAAACTTAAAAGCTTTTGCACAGCAAAGGAAACCATAAACAAGACAAAAAGACAACCCTCAGAATGGGAGAAAACATTTGCAAATGAAACAACAGACAAAGGATTAATCTCCAAAATATACAAACAGCTCATGGAGTTCAATATTAAAAACAAACAAACAATCCAGTTAAAAAATGGGTGGAAGACATACACCAAGGAAGACATACAGATGGCCAAGAGGCACATGAAAAGATGCTCAACATCGCTAATTATTAGAGAAATGCATATCAAAACTAAAATGAGGTATCACCTCACTCATGCCAGTCAGAATGGCCATTAACAAAAAATCTAGAAACAATAAATGCTGGAAGGGGTGTGGTGAAAAGGGAACCCTCTTGCACTGTTGGTGGGAATGTAAACTGATACAACCACTATGGAAAACAGTATGGAGGTTACTTAAAAAACTAAAAATAGAGCTACCATACAACCCAGCAATCCCACTGCTGGGCACGTACCCTGAGAAAACCATAATTCAGAAAGAGTCATGTACCTCAGTGTTCATTTCACACTATTTACAGTAGCCAGGACATGGAAGCAAGTGTCCATTGACAGATGAATGGATAAAGAAGATGTGGCACATACATACAATGGAATATTACTCAGCTGTAAAAGAAACGAAATTGAGTTATTTGTAGTGAGGTGGATGGACATAGAGTCTGTCATACAGAGTGAAGTTAAGTCGGAAAGAGAAAAACAAATACTGTATGCTAAAGTATATATATGAAGTTAAAAAAAAAATGGTACTGATGAACCTAGTTGCAGGGCAGGAATAAAGAGGTAGACATAGGGAATGGACTTGAGGAGGTGGGGTGGGAGGGTGAAGCTGGGGCGAAGTGAGAGTAGCGTCGACATATATACACTACCGAATGTAAAATAGTTGGCTGGTGGGAAGCAGCAGCATAGCACAGGGAGATCAGCTTGATGCTTTGCATGACCTAGAAGGGTAGGATAGGGAGGATGGGAGGGAGGCTCAAGAGGGAGGGGATAGGGGGACATGTGTATGCGTATGGCTGATTCCCTTTGTTGTGCAACGGAAACTAACACAGTATTGTGAAACAATTATGCTCCAATAAAGATCTATTAAAAATATAGTTAATTATTTAATGATTTATGCCAAAAATTCACATTTACTAAAAGTCAAAGTATAATGGCTAATCATAGTTAAAATTAACTAATTTCAGTGTCCCAGGCACTTGACAAGAATTTAATACAGCAATCCTATGACGTGGATACAATTATTATTTCTATTTTAAAGAGGAAATGGAGGCCCAGAAAGGTTACATAACGTGCCTACTGCCATCAAAGTGGCGAAGCTACGCTTTGAACCCAGGTGTGTCTCATTCCAGAGTACACTTCACTGCCTTAATCACTACCTTGACAGTTTAATACAGTTTCTTCCCCCAAATATAAAGTAAACGCCACAGCAGAGAACCTGAATATAAAACAACTCTCCAGCCCCTCTGAAAGATAAATTTGCTTTTGTTAAGTAGATTCATTCCAACAATTATAAGAGCTCCCCAGGAATCTTTCTTTGAATTGCACACCTGAGAGGGACAAAAGAACTGAAATTGGCTTTTTTTTTTTTTTTTTTGCGGTAGGCGGGCCTCTCACTGTTGTGGCCTCTCCCATTGCGGAGCACAGGCTCCGGACGCGCAGGCTCAGCGGCCATGGTTCACGGGCCCAGCCGCTCCGCGGCATGTGGGATCTTCCCGGACAGGGGCACGAACCCGTGTCCCCTGCATCGGCAGGCGGACTCTCAACCACTGCGCCACTAGGGAAGCCCTGAAATTGGGTTTTAAAGTGTCCTGGCCCCATTACTTACTGGTTGCATAACCTTGGATTAGACCTTTTGGGTTTCATCGGAACACGGATTATAACACTCCCCATACAGGGAGTGCTATGAAAGGACACTGTAAATGGTTAGGAGGTGTATAAATGTTATTCTTGCCTAGGATTGCCAGATAAAAAACAGGACGCACAGTTAAATTTCAGACAAATAAAAAATAATGTTTTATATTTTAATTTAATTTGATATCAGAGACATATTTTTACTAAAAAAAAATTGTGTTGTTTTTCTGAAATTTAAATTTTAGCTAGCATTCTGTATTTTTATTGCTAAATCTGGCAACCCTATTCTTGCCCGCATAGGTAGGGGAGCACGGAGGATGGCAGGCCCAGCTCCCTTCCCCCCACCGCCACCCCTAAGTGGAGAAAACTAAGGCAAAGGGCGGGCTGAAGAGTGAACCTAGGGAGGGGAAAGAAAGGGAAGGGCTGGGTATAGGAGGACTCCTTTTCAGGGGTGGGACTGAAAGCAGAATCCCCTGACAAGCAGATTCTACCGAGCCTCCGGTACCTCCGCAACTCTTTCACAGCTCAGGCCGGCCAACACCCCACGCCCCCATCCCTGTGCAGAAACACAGCCGTCCTACCACCCACCGTTTCCTCGGCAGCGGCAGCAGCAGCAGCAGCAGCGGGCTCTGGACTGACTGCCACTGGTTCCTCTCAGTCGCCACCAGCAGCACCGACACCACAGAGGCCGCCGCCATGTCCCTGGAGCCCGGACGCTTGTTGAAGTGCGGCTGCGTCTCAGATGTCACCCAAATCGTCCCTCCATACCGCATAGAAGTCTCTTGTCCTCCTCTGGCCTCCGTCCAGTCCGAACCAAGAAATAGCCAATCCGAGCGAGGCATTCGGGAGGGGGCGTCACCACTAAAACCAATCAAAGAACAGAGCAGAGCCGCAGTAGCGGCGATTGGCCAATGAGTCTGCGCGCCCGCGGGGGTGTGGTCCCTGTTTCCTCCGCCCCTTGGGCTGGGATCCAACTGGGGTAGGGGCCTGCTGTCCTTAGCCTCCTTAGGTTGCCTGCGTGTGCCATGGATGTTTCCTTCTGTGGGGTTCTTTTCCTCTCATGGGTTCCAGGGCAAAGAGCCCTTCATGACCTTTAATCTTCAGAGTTTTCTGAGGGGAAGAAGAAAGGGGAGCTGTCCTAAGATATAAAAGGGTGTGGGGTAAGAAGAATACAAAATTTTATGTTTTCAAAAATGTGAAAACATGTATTTTTTAAAAATCCTCCTCTTAATCGTCTCATAATTGAAATTACAGAATTTTAAGATGGACTTAATTTTTTTCTATAATGCTATTTTTAAAAATTGAGATATAATTGACATAGCGTTGTGTAAGTTTAAGCTGTACAACCTGTTGATTTGATACCTTTATATATTGCAATATGATTACCGCCATAGGATTAGCTAACAATCCTTTCACATCACATAATTATAATTTTTGTTTATTTATTTTTGGCTGCATTGGGTCTTCGTTGCTGTGCGCGGGCTTTCTCTAGTCTCTTCGTTGTGGTGCGCGGGCTTCTCATTGCAGTGGCTTCTCTTGTTGCAGAGCATGGGCCCTAGGCGCGTGCGCTTCAGTAATTGTGGCGCATGGGCTTAGTTGCTCCGCGGCATGTGGGATCTCGAACCCGTGTCCCCTGCATTGGCAGGCGGATTCTTAACCACTGCACCACCAGGGAAATCCCTATAATTTCTTTTTTGATGAGAACATTTAAGATCTACTCTCCTAGCAACTTTAAAGTACATGATACAGTATTGTTGACTATAATCACTAATGCAGTGCATTAGATTTCCAGAACTTATTAGTCTTCTAGTTGCAAGTTTGTAGACTTTATTTTTTACAGCAATATTGAGCATAAAGTAGAGCTTTCCCCTTCCCCCACGCATGCATACCCCCTCCCCAATATTAATATCCCCCACCAGAGTGGTACATTTGTTACAGTTGATGAACCTACACTGACACATCATAATCACTGAAAGTCCTTAGTTCACATTAGCCTTCATTGTTTTTTTGGGTTTTTTCCTCCTTTATTTATTTATTTATTTGGCTGCGTCAGGTCTTAGTTGCGGCACACGGGGTCTTCGTTGAGGCGTGAGGGATCTTTCCTTGCAGCACCGGCTCTTTGTTGTGGTGTATGGGCTTCTCTCTATTTGTGGAGTGTGGGTTTTCTCTCTCTAGTTGTGGCACATGGGCTCCAGGGCAAATGGGCTCTCTCGTTGAGGCTCGAGAGCTCAGTAGTTGTGGTGCGCAGGCTTAGTTGCCCCGCGGCATGTGGGATCTTAGTTTCCCCACCAGGGATTGAACCCGCGTCCCCTGCACTGGAAGGTGGATTCTTTATTACTGGACCACCAGGGAAGTCCCAGCCTTCACTCTTGGTGTTGTACTTTCATGTGTTTGGAAAAATTTATAATGATATGTGTCCACCATTATAAATCATAAAGAGTAGTTTTACTGCCCTAAGAATTGTCTGTGCTTTGGCTATTCATTCCTCCCTCCCCAATAATCCCTGGCAACCACTGATCTCTTTACAGTCTTTATAGTGTTGCCTTTTCCAGAATGTAGTGTAGTTGGAATCATGCAATAAGCAATCTTTTCAGATTGACTTCTTTCACTTAGTAATGTGCATTTAAGTTTCTTTCTTTTTTTTCATGGTTTGATAGCTCATTTCTTTCTAACACTGACTAATATTCCATTGTCTGGATGTGTCACAGTTTATTTATCCATTTACCTATGGAATGACAGGTTGCTTCCAACTTTTGGCAGTTGTGAATAAAACTGCTATAAACGTGTAGGTTTTTGTGTGGACATAAATTTCTAACTTTTGGATAAATACCAAGGAGCACAATTGCTGAAATGCATGGTAAGAATATGTTGTTTTGTAAAAATCTGCCAAACTATCTTATAAAGCACAATTTTCCAAATTATTTGCAATCCCACCAGCAATTAATGAGAGTTCCTGTTGCTCCACACCTTCACCAGCATTTGGTGTTGTCAGTGTTTTGGATTTGGGCCATTCTATTAGGTGTGTAGTGGTATGTCGTTGTTATTTAGTTTGCATTTCCCTGATGACATATGATGTGGAGCATCATTTCATATGCTTATTTGCCATCTGTATATCTTGAGGAAGTGTCTGTGAAGGTCTTTAGCCCATTTTAAAAATCAGGTTATTCTTACTATTGAGTTTTAAGAGTTCTTTGTATATTTTAGATAACAGGCCTTTATTTTTTTAACAGAGAGATATGTTTTTCATAACTATTTTCTATCAGCCCATAGCTTCTCTTTTTATTCTCTTGATAGTATCTTTCACACAGCAGAAAGTCTTTATTTTAATGAAGTCTATCTTGTCAATTCTTTCTTTCACGGATTGTGCCTTTGGTGTTGTACCTAGAAAGTCTTCACCAAACCCTAGGTCATCTAGATTTTCTCCTATGTTATGTTATAGGAATTTTATAGTTTTGTGTTTTACATTTAGGTCAGTGATTCATTTTGAGTTAACTTTTCTGAAGGGAAGAAAATTGTTCCATACAACTTTTGTTTTAATTATGTAATTTATGTTGACTATGTCATGATGTAAATTTTATATCATACTGTGGTTTGCAGTCTAAGAATTTTGAAGAGCTTTGCTCTAGGCCAGTGGTGGTCCCAGAACCAGCAGCATCCGTAATCCTGTGTACTTGTTAAAAATGCAAACTCTCAGGTCTCATTCCACACTACTGAATCAGAATCTCTGGAGATGGGGACCAGGAGTTTGTATTTTAAAAAATCACCTGTATTTCCAGGTGATTCTGTTAGTTTGAGAACCACTGATCTAGACTAAACTGGGTGGCCCCAATGGTGCCTAACCTCACCTGTGGCACCCAAGGTGGGTCCTTTGTCTTTCTCTTCATTGTTGGAGGCAGTGCTGACAATCCACCAAAAGGGAGGTAGAATCTACTTTGGCAGTGCTTGGAGGATAGTTTGTCTTTCCAAGCTCAGGCAAATCCTTACCTGAAGGCAGAGAATAGTCTAGATTCATAAGATAAGTGATCCACAGTTTGGTTCTTGTGCCAGCAGAATCTGCAAAATAAGATTAAAGCCCTAAAGGGTTATTGTGGGGCTTAAATGATGTTTGTGAAATGCCTACCATTATACCAGGTGGCACAGAGCAGTCACTTACTATATGGCGGTGGTAGCTGCTATAATTGACACTGCCTATCACAACCCTGAGCATATAATTGATGTTCAATAGATGTGACTGATTATTCATTCATTAGAGAGGAAGGCAGGTTATTCTGACTTGTTCCTTGATTTTGCCATATATTAGAGCAATGTGATTTGTCACAGACAGGAAATAAATCATAATTAGAAAAGATAAAGAGAGGCACAGAAGGGAGGAGGGCAGGGAAGGAGAGAAGGCAGGAAGCATGTCCATATTCACAAGAGCAACGGAGATAATAACTGTTTTCTCAGAGGAACAAGGAGGTATGGGCTATTGAAAACTACACTCATTTCTTCTTAGTTACAGTTACAGGATTTCAGAACTGGAAAAGGGAACTTGGAGATCACAGACCCACCCTCTCATAGCCCAGGTGAAGCAGTTGAGGCCCCAGGAGAGTGTGTATTAGAAATGGGGGGACAGAACTGGTTTCTGAGGACAACCACTGCCTGTTACATCTTGCTATAAAGTCAGCCAATTCATCTCCATGGAAACCTCTGAAGATTGTGAAGGTACAGATGTGGGAAGGAGACCAGCCTTCTGAGTGTGATTTATTTCCTATTTCTTTCTTTTCTCTCTCATTCCTATTCATAAGCTTCACCTGACTCTTCTTGCTCTTCCCATTCTCCCGTCCCTTCCATCCATGATTCTTACCCATAAAACCTGGCTTAATCTGAGAAGCTGAGCTCACTGGATCTGCAAAGTCCAGCATGTCCCACATTATCAGTCTCCTTAGCAATATGCTGGTTTCTAGGGGCCAGTTCACAGTTGGCTCTGACTGGTCACCAGGTACTGACTACTACCAACAGAAAACACCTCATTTGGTTTCTCAAAAATACTTGTGACCCTTGAAGAGCCAGATACTACCGTGGAAACACAACCCAAAGCTGTTTTACTCCTTTGGGTCTTTAACCCCTTTCTGAATTTCTCGCAGGAGGTTGCTATGAAAATGGTTGCTCTACTTGTCCAGGCAGAGTGCAAAGAGCCCAAACATCACAGGAGAGAAGAGCCTCTGCACAAATTTCACGTAGCAGGTGGACTAACATCATCTCTTAACCACAGCCCACAATTGTTAGCAGAAAGCATTTTAAAACGTCCCCAAACCCCTGGGATGAGTGGCTATTACTAGAAATTGAATCCGAGGTGTTTGTTTGGGGTTTGGCTTTTTACATGCCAAAGAGGAAAGCTGAGCTTCCTGGAATTGGCTCAGAACCTGTGGGTGGTCCTGGCACTCTCGCGACAGGGTCCCCCCTTTTAGGAATGGACTGGGGGACAACCTGACTAGATTCTCGTTTGCTCAGGCTTTTCACGTGGAGCTCTACTGAATTCGGTTAGTCCGTCTGTCAGGTAGTATCTGGAGCCACCTAAGAAAGCCCCGGGACAAGCGTCTACCGCTGGATAGTTGCGGATCCGATGCTCTCCGCAATGGCGCTGTGCCAGAGCCTTTCCAGGAGGGCGCACTGGCGCGCCTGACAGTTGGCAGACGGAGCGGGGGCGCACGGGAGGAGCTGCACAAAGGAAAAGGCCCACACAGTGGAGACACACGTACGCACACGCGTGCGGAGCCAGGTCGGTGCACAGCCCGCGCTCCCGGCTCTAAATGCGAGTGTGTCCAGTGGACGCTGATAACTGAATGAGACAACCCCTAACAGGGGGAAAAAAACTCCAGCCACCGCCCCTCCCCCAAGCCCGGAGTCAGTGGATGGGACGGGCAGCTGGGCCTCAAACAGCCTTCCTTCCAGAGCCCCAGCGGGGCGGCCGCAGAACTCCCTGCCAGTCCCTTTCTCGCCTAGGTTTCTCCGCAGATACCTGGCGGGGAAGGAGGAGAGACGAGCCAGGGAACCGAGCATCTGGCGTTCAGAACCCCGGTGCTGGCGGGCGCACCAAACTCGCTGTCTCCTCTCCCACAACTGGAGGACAGATCTTGAATCGCCCCCATTCTTAGAGGAATGGGCGCACCTGCCCCACCCGAAACAGGGCGGTGCTCTCGCGCGTGCGCGCCTCTCCGGGAGCCTCGGGCACCGCCCCCGGGCGGGGAAAGGTGGGCGCGGAGGCGGGAAGCGCAAGGGCGCGCGGCGACGCTGGGTGGGCTGCACTGCTGAGCCCTGAACACCTCAGCTCCTCTGCCTTCCGCACCCGCTGACTCCGCGTGCCCCCTGCGCGCTGACAGAGCATCCTTCATCCCGGCGCGACCCTCCCGGGAGGCAGCTCAGCACATCTGACCACAAATCCAGAAACCCATGCGCCCCCTCGGCCCGCGACGCCAGAGCGCGGTTACAGCGAGATTGGGGCGACTTGCTTTTCTCCTCTCCCGAACTGCCGCTTCCCTCTCTCGTAAAGCCAGTCGTCAAGTTGGAAAAGCCGCTCCACCTAATCTTTAAAATAACCCCCTCCGGGGCGTGGCTGGCGTCCTCTAACCGCGCGGCCCTGGAGAGTTGGCCTTGGCTGGGAGTGACTCTCGTTTTGTGCCTGAGGAGAGCGAGGAAGAGTGTGAGGGCCGAGCATCCTCGCGAAGAGATGCCTTTAAAAAGTCATCCATAGCATCAGTGGAAACAGTTTTGTGTTGCTTTGTTTTGTTTATACCGAGTGATTTTTCGGCGAAGTGCTGTTTTGGTTAAAAGAAGAAATGGCCCCTCAGGAGTTCACCCGGCGACTGACCACAGTGATCGCTCGTGTCGGTAAATGACGCTTAATTCTAAGTTTTATTAATGGAGGGTGGGCGCGTTGCCTGGGACCTGGTCTCCCCCCACCCCGCCCTCCGTCGCAGCCCTGGGATGGTCGAGGGGCGTCTGCCCAGCGTGTGGGCCTCGCTGCGTCCGGTGCTGCTCTGTAACAGGCGTCCCTGGGGTGCTGCGCTCGCGGCCTTGGGCGTCCCCCGCGTCTGGCGGGGCCGGAGCAGGCCATGGGGCAGGAGCCTTCACCAGGCAATTGCCGAGTCTGTTGAGCGCTAAACCCAGGGCTAGTTGGCTGTTAGGATCTGTTACCCGCTGCTGACCGCGGGCAGGGGTGGCCAGTTGTGTAGTGATTGACCCGATACTGAGAAAGGAGAGGGAACGGGAGGAGCGAAGGCCGGTGCTTTCCAGCAGAAATCGCTGTCAGGCCACTGGAGGGTCCTTCACGAGACAGCGTGTCGGAATGCAGGTCACAGTAGAGGGCCGGGGCGCAGTCCAGCTCCCTGGCCTGGAGGTGTCGCCCGGCCCCAGGTGAACCCCACCGAGAAACCTCTGCCAGCCCCACGAGACTGAGCAATTCTAATCCTCTTCCATGAGTTCAAAATGGGGAGCAAAACATGCGTGCCTTCCTCCTGAAATAAGGGTTGTGGTGGAAAGACAGGCCCTATACCGTAAGAGAACATTGAGATAGCGGTAAGGAAATTCCTCCTTAACATTTTCTCCCCCACCCCTTCCCTGGACCTCCTCAAATAAAAAAACACATTCAGGTTCAGATCCTTTGGATTTAGATGACTAGAATTATCCCGATAATTCTCTCTGTTGCTCGCTTCACTTTGAGACCCTTCTGTGAATGCAAATCAGTTTTTATTGATGAAGTCAGAAAGTTTTTTTCTCAGTGTTCCACGCATTTGTTAAAACTGCCTTTTTGGTATTTATATGATAAATATTGCTTCAATTTTTATTGTTATTGCTCTTTGAGCACACTGGTTCAGTGTGTTTAGTGCAATAATATACATCTGGAATGATACACATGTGATATATTTTGTGAAGATGATTTGTATGGGGAGCCTCATTAAGTTTTAAAAAATGTTTCTGGTGCCAAATGTGGCCACTGAACTGGTTTTTTTTTAAGACAGAAGGTCAGTATAATCCTACCAGAGAAGGCCGAATGTGACATACTGCTGAAGATAGGATAAAATAAAACAGAATTTGTAGTTTGAAATATATTGAATGCTGAGATGATTGAGCTAAATACCAACGTGTGCAAGAAACTGTGGTGCAGGAAAGAGCAGTGGACTGGGTGTGTGACCATCTCAATTTGAATTCTGCTCTGGACAAGTCATTCCACCTCAGGCTGGAAAATGGGAATTTTAATAATCCTTCCCCACCCAGCTTAGTATGCTTGTAAGATAATGTGGGTGAAAACACCATCTAACCTGTGAATGTGTTATTGGTCCTGTCCCTGGGCCCTTTGCCACTAAAGATCTTGGGCAGATCACTGGGCCTCTCTCAGGATGAAGCTTCCCATCTCTTAAACGAGGAGGTAGACTTGGATGATTATTAAGTTCTCTTCTGTTTCTTTTAAATTGGGGTATAGTTGTTTTAAAATGTTGTGTTAGTTTCTACTGTACAGCAAAGTGATGTAGAGTTCCCTGTGCTGTACAGCAGGTTCTCATTAGTTATCTATTTTATACATATTAGTGTAGATATGTCAATCCCAATCTCCCAATTCATTTCCCCCCTTTCCCTCCTTGGTGTCCATACATTTGTTCTCTACATCTGTGTCTCTACTTCTGCCTTGCAAACTGGTTTGTCTGTACCATTTTTGTAGATTCCACATATATGCGTTAACATATGATATTTGTTTTCCTCTTTCTGACTTACTTCACTCTGTATGGCAGTCTCTAGGCCCATCCACGTCTCTACAAATGACCCAGTTTTGTTCCTTTTTATGGCTGAGTAATATTCCATTGCATGTATGTACCACATCTTCTTTTTTTTTTTGCGGTACGCGGGCCCCTCACCGCTGTGGCCTCTCCCGTTGCGGAGCAAAGGGCTCCGGACGTGCAGGCTCAGTGGCCATGGCCCACGGGCCCAGCTGCTCCGCAGCATGTGGGATCCTCCTGGACCGGGGCACGAACCCGTGTCCCCTGCACCGGCAGGCGGACTCTCAACCACTGCGCCACCAGGGAAGCCCCCACATCTTCTTTATCCATTCGTCTGTTGATGGGCATTTAGGTTGCTTCTATGACCTGGCTATTGTAAATAGTGCTGCAATGAACATTGGGGTGCATGTGCCTTTTTTTTTTTTTTGCACATTTCTTTTTTTTAAAATAAATTTATTTAATTTATTTATTTTTGGCTGCGTTGGGTCGTTGTTGCTGTATGTGGGCTTTTCTCTAGTTGCGGAGAGCGGGGGCCACTCCTCGCCACAGTGCACAGGCCTCTCACCACAGCGGCCCCCCTCACTGGGGAGCATGGGCTCCAGATGCACGGGCTTCAGTAGTTGTGGCTCTCAGGCTTCAGAGCGCAGGCTCAGCAGTTGTGGCACATGGGCGTAGTTGCTCCGCGGCATGTGGGATCTGCCCGGACCAGGGCTTGAACCCATGTCCCCTGCATTGGCAGGCGGACTCTTAACCACTGTGCCACCAGGGAAGCCCCGCATGTGTCTTTCTGAATTATGGTTTCCTCTGGGTATATGCCCAGTAGTGGGATTGCTGGGTCATATGGTAATTCTATTTTTAGGTTTTTAAGGACCATACTGTTGTTCTCCATAGTGGCTACACCAGTTTACATTCCCACCAACAGTGTAAGAGGGTTCCCTTTTCTCCACACCCTCTCCAGCATTTATTGTTCTTAGATTTTCCGATGATGCCTATTCTAACTGGTGTGAGGTGATAACTCATTGCAGTTTTGATTTGCATTTCTCTAATAATTAGTGATGTTGAGCATCTTTTCACGTGCCTCTTGGCCACCTCTATGTCTTCTTTGGAGAAATGTGTATTTAGGTCTTCTGCCCATTTTTTTTTTTTTTTTTTGCGGTACGTGGGCCTCTCACTGTTGTGGCCTCTCCCGTTCGGAGCACAGGCTTTGGACGCGCAGGCTCAGTGGCCATGGCTCACGGCCTTAGCCGCTCTGCGGCACGTGGGATCTTCCCAGACCAGGGCACGAACCCGTGTCCCCTGCATTGGCAGGCGGACTCTCAACCACTGCACCACCAGGGAAGCCCTCGTTGGTTTTTTAGTAGCATGTTGTTTAGTCTTCACGGGTTTGTGTTTTTCCCATTTTTCTTCCTGTAATTGATTTCTAGTTTTATACCATTGTGGTCAGAAAAAATGCTTGATATAATTTCTATTTGTTGAGACTTGTTTTGTGGACTAGCATGTAATCTATCCTGGAGAACGTTCCATGTGCACTTGAAAAGAATGTGTATTCTGCTGTTTTTGAATGGAATGTCCTGTAGACATCTGTTAAGTCCAATGGGTCTAATGTGCCATTTAAGAGTATTGTTTCCTTATTGATTTTCTGTCTGGATGATAATGTCCATTGATGTGAGTGAGGTGTTAAAGTCCCCTACTATTACTGTATTATTGTTAATTTCTCCCTTTCTATCTGTTAGTACTTGCTTTATGTATTTAGGTCCTCCTATATTAGGTACATATATGTTAATGAGTATTACGTCCTCTTCTTGTATTGATTCCTTTATCATTATATAATGCCCTTCTTTGTTCTAGACTTTTTTAAAAAATTAATTTATTATTTATTTATTTATTTTTGGCTGCATTGGGTCTTTGTTGCTGTGCGTGAGCTTCCTCTAGTTGCGGTGAGTAGGGGCTACTCTTCATTGTGATGCGCGGGCTCCTCATTGTGGTGGCTTTTCTTGTTGCAGAGCATGGGCTCTAGGTGCCCAGGCTTCAGGAGTTGTGGCTCATGGGCTCTGGAGCGCAGGCTCAGTAGTTGTGGCGCATGGGCTTAGTTGCTCTGTGGCATGTGGGATCTTCCTGGGTCAGGGCTTGAACCTGTGTTCCCTGCATTGGCAGACAGATTCTTAACCACTGTGCCACTAGGGAAGCCCTAGACTTTGTTTTAAAGTCTTATTTTGTCTAATATGAGTATTGATAGCCCAGCTATCTTGTTTCCATTTGTATGAAATATCTTTTAAAATCCTCTCACTTTCAGTCTGTGTGTGTTTTTAGCTCTGAAGTGAATCTACTGTAAGCAGCAGAAGATGCCATGTTTTTTTATCCAATTAGCTACCCTGTGTCTTGACTGGAGCATTTAGTCCATTGACATTGAAAGTGACAATTGATAGGTATGAATTTATTGCCATTTTGCTACTTGTTTTGTTGTTGTAGTTCTTCTCTGTTCTTTTTCTTCTCCTTTTATTTTCACCCCTTGTGGTTTGATGATTTTATTTAGTGGTGTGCATGTGCTTCTTTCTTTTTAGTTTTTGTGTATCTATTGTAGAATTTGTATTTGAGGTTACCATGGAGTTTATATATGTTGACCTATAGCTATATATATATATATATATATATATATATATATATTTTAAAGTATTAGTCATTAAGTGCAAACACGTTCTAAAAGATCTACATTTTTTTATTCCCCTCATGTTTTGTGTTTTTGATGTCATATTTTATATGTTCATGTTTATCCCTTTACCATATATTGTAGTTTTACTTTTACAATTTTTTTGTCTTCTAATATTTGTACCAGCTTATTTAAGTGGTTAATCCATAACGTTCACTGTATATTTGCCTTTACTAGTGGGATTTTTCCTTTTCTATAGATTCATACTTCTTGTTGTAGCCTTTTCTTTTCCACTTAGAGAAAACCCTTTAATATTTCTTTTAGTATCAGTTTAGTATTGACCAACTCTTAGTTTTTGCTTATCTGAGAAGTTCTTTATCTCTCCTTCAATTATGAATGATAATCTTGCTGGGTAGAGTATCCTAGGTTGTAGGTTTTTCCCTTTCAGCACTTTAAATATGTCCTGCTACTCCCTTCTGGCCTGCAGAATTTCTGCAGAAAAATCAGCTGATAGTCTTACGTGGATTCTCTTATATGTGACTTTGTTTTTCTCTTGCTGCCTTTAGAATTCTGTCTTTAACTTCTGCCATTTTAATTACAGTATGTCTTGGTCTAGGTCTCCTTGGGTTCATCTTGTTTGGGACTCTTTGCTTCTTGTACCTGGATATCTGTTTCCTTCCTCAGGTTTGGGAAATACATTTTTGACCCCTTTCTCTCCTCCTTCTGGGACTTCTATAATGCGAATATTATTATGCTTGATGTTGTTCCAGAGGTCCCTTAATCTATTCTTATTTTAAAAATTTGTTTTTATTTTTGTTGTTCTGATTGGGTGATTTTCATTATTCTATCCTCCTGATCACTATGTGTTCTTGTGTATCATCTAGTCTGCTGATAATTCCTTCTAGTGTGTTTTTCATTTCAGTTATTGTATTCTTCAGTTCTGACTGGTTCTTTTTTAATTTCTGGTTCCTTGTTAATAGTCCCACTGTGTTCATTTATTTTCCCTAGTTCAATTAGCGTTCTTATTATAATGCTTTGAACTGTTTATCTGGTAAATTATCTATGTTTCATTAGTTGTTTTTTCAGGGTTTTTTCCTTGTTCGTTCATTTGAAACAAATTCCTCTGTCTTCTTATTCTGCTTAACTTTTTCTGTCTTTATGAAATTAGGTGAAACAGTTATCTATCCTGGTCTTGAAGGGGTGTCCTTGTGTGGGAGCATCCTTACACTGGGCACTGCATGTGCCTAGTGGCTTTGATGGGAGAGCTGGATCTGACATGGGCCCAAGGCACATCTTTCCTCAGGGTGTGCTGGTAGGTAGCACCTTGGTAGGTGGTGGGGCTGGAGATAGAGAGGCTGAAGCCAGAGCCAGGTGTGAGGCAGGACTTCCCCTCTGCTCAGTGACCCTCACCACCCTATTGGGTGTGGGGTCTGATCCCAAATTGCTGGAGCAGAAGCCCTGAGGGTTAGGTCTGAGCTGGTTCTGTTTTCTGTAAGTGTGTGCTTTCCTTCTCCCCCCCAGCATTGGTAACTCTGCCCCAGAGGGGAGCAGTGCTAGAACAAGAGGGGCCAGCGTGGGCACCTGGTGCTGGCCGGGGTGTGTGCTAGGGTGGTCCTGTCACATCAGTCAGAGTTCAGACTGCTCTGGATCTGCCTTCTCCACGAGCACCAGTAATAGCTTCCCTTGCCCCATTCGGATGCTGTGGTGGGTCTGAGCTGGCTCCCATCCCCCACAACTGTACTCTCCCATCAGCTGGGGCAGCTGTTGCCTAGTGTGGAGCTGCACCACAGAGCAAGAGTGGCCAGCTTGGGCTGGTGTGGTCATTGGGGCAGTCATATTAAACCAGCCAGAATCCTGGGCAATTTCAGTCTGCTTCCTCCCACCTTGTTCCCAGGAGTTTTCAAACCAGCTAAGGGGACATGTCTTCCCTATGTCGGATCCCAGGGCTGGGATGTCCATTAAGTGGTTCAAACCACTCAGTCCCCAGAGCAGATCTCCAAGCCCATGTAATCCCCCTTCCTTTCTTGTGTTCCCTCCCAGGGGTGCAGTCACAACCTGATGCCTTCTTTTCCCTTCTACCCTGCTCCATGTGGATCTTTCTTACCGCTGTGGTTGTATAAGAGTCTGCCAGTCTCCAGTTTGTTTTCAGTGAGAATTGCTCCATATGTAGATGTATTTTTGATGTGTTAGTGAGGGGAGGTGAGCTCCTACAGAGTAGGAGTAGTCCTCCTACTCTGCCACCCAGAAGTGCTAAGAAAAGCTTTTTTAAATTTTTATTTTTTTAATACCTGTAATGGTAGTTTCTTAGGGAGAAGACAGGGGAAACATTCATCTCCCATTGCCATTACTCCTGAAATAATCAGCTCTTTTCTAAGGAGAGTTACCTAGTACAGTACCCAGTTATTTCAGAATCTGTTGTTAAACATAAAGAAAATACAGTCCTTTAGTAGATACTTGATCTTGGTCAAATGATAAAGGTCAGTGCATGGAATGTAGGAATTATAAGAGCTGTATAGTTTGTTTATATAATAGATCCAAATGTATAAAGTTTCTAAGATTTTACAGTCTGCTTCTCCCTAGAGTTCTGTAAGCTGCAAAAAGATATACAGGCATACTTCATTTTATTGCAGTTAGCTTTATTGCACTTCACAGATATTTGTATGTTTTTTACAAATTGAAGGTTTGTGGCAACCCTGTGTCGAGCAAGTCTATTGGTGCCATTTTTTCCAGCAACATTTGCTCGCTTCATGTCTCTGTGTCCCATTTTGGTAATTCTCACAATATTTCAAACTTTTTCATTATATTATATTTGTTATGCTGATCTGTGATCAGTGATCTTTGTTACTTTTGAGAAAGATTATGACTCACTGAAGGCTCAGATAATGGTTAAAATGTTAGCATGATTTTTTTAAAGCATGTACTTTTTTTAGACATAATGCTGTTGCACAGTTAATAGGCTACAGTATAGTGTAAACATAACTTTTATATGCACGAGGAAACTAAAAAATTCATGTGACTAGCTTTATTGCAATATTCACTTTACTGCAGTGGTCTGTAACCAAACCCTCAGTATCTCTGAGGTGTGTCATTAGGGTCATCACTGGGTGTGTGTAGTGCATGCACACTGCCATTGTGGATTGATGTGGTTAGCAAGGATAGTTTTAATGTTCCTAGATGCTGTGATGCCAGCTAAGCATTCATGGCTGTTTGCTTCTGACTGAAAGGCTGAAGAAGTTAATGTTTAGTATGAAAAAGAGCCTCCATATGGGGAATCATTTCTATAATGCTGATGGGAATCCAAACTGGTACAACCATTTGGGAGGAAGTTTGGCTGTATGTAATAAACTGTTGTTTGAAAACTGCTTTATTTGCTGCCCTGTATTAGACTTTCAGACTTTGCATTTGGTCAGAGTCAACATATTCTCAATACTTAACGGTAGGGAAGAAAAAGAGCTTTCTTAAGTTTTAGAATCTAAATTTAAATTAATATTTCTTCTTCTTAATTTAGGTATTTTCTTAAAGTACTTCACATGCAGTTAACACTAATAAAGAACTGGCTCTGAGGATTGCTAAAGAGAGCAGCCTCTAATCTTAAAACCTTTTGATATAACCAATTTGGAAAAGGTTTGGCAGTTTCTTACGAGTTAAATATACACCTCTGCTTTGACTCAGCAATACCACTCCTAGGTATTTATCCAAGAGAAATGCAAATACATGTCCACACAAAGACCTTTACATAAATGTTCATAGCAATTTTATTCTTAACAGCCCAAACTGGGGAAAAAAAAAAAATCTGAATGTCTATCAGCAGGAGAGTGGACAAACTGACTATCCATATGATGGGATACAACCCAGCAATAAAGATGAATGAACTACTGGTGCACACAACATGGATGAATCTCAAAAGCATCCTGAGGGAAAGAAGCTAGACACAAAAGAGTATATACTGTATGATTGCATTATATGAGGCTTTTGAACAGATAAAACTAGTCTCTACTGAAAAATCATAACAGTGGTTGCCCCGGGATTAGGAAAAAAGGTTCTCTGTGAAGGGACATGAATGTACTTTCTATAGATGGAAATGTTCTATATCTTGAAAAGGGTATGGGTTACATGGATGTATCCATTTGCCAGAACTCATTAAAATGTATGCTTCAGATTTGAGTATTTTAAAATGTATAAATTTTACCCTCTCCTTAAAAGTAAACAGTTATTATTATTTTTTGTGTGTGTGAAAAAAGGTTTTCCAGTTTTCTCCTTGGCCAACTGCAAGCCTTACTCTGAAATGTTAGCTTGAATCATACAAATAAAAATTAGAAGCTTGTATACAGAACTTATTGGATAAGTTACTTATTGTATACTTACTTATTGGATAGTTTGCATTGTGCCCTTTCTTTAAATCTTGGAGCAGAACATCAATAAGCAAAAACATTAAGCATGAAGAACCAAAATAAAATGCATTATGAAAAAGCAGCCTCTTTCTGAATATAGCACTCTGCATGGCACAGTTCTGAAAGGTGAACTCAAGTGGTACTTAAGTGGGGTCTTGGTCAGATTACAACAGGCGAAGAACATCCTTCATTTAGAATCCTGACGTTGTACTTGAACCTGATCTTTAGAAGTAGTTCAAGAGATACTCTACATCCCATCTCAGGATCTGAAATGTTGCCATTTGCTCTGCCAATGTATGTTGCTTGTTTAGGTAGTGACTTCTATTGGTTGCAGTGTTAATTCTCTAGATTTTATTCCTTGGCAACCTGGAGAGGGGTTAGAATTGTGGCCTGGAATACATTTTCTGAAGAGCATCCTTTAAAATTTTTATCCTTGTCTATTATCTTATTTTAAATATGCAGTGGCCTGATGTATATCTTTTTTTTTTTTTTTTTGCAGTACACAGGCCTCTCACTGTTGCGACCTCTCCCGTTGCGGAGCACAGGCTCCGGACGCGCAGGCCCAGCGGCCATGGCTCACGGGCCCAGCCGCTCCGCGGCACGTGGGATCTTCCCGGACCGGGGCATGAACCCGTGTCCCCTGCATCGGCAGGCGGACTATCAACCACTGCGCCACCAGGGAAGCCCTGATGTATATCTTATGATGTGATTCCTCTGAAAAAGAAAAAACATTCTGATTCTCATCAACTTTAGGATTTCCCTCTCTATCTGACTTCCTCATTCCCCAGTTTCCCAATGAGGAGATCTGGTAATCTTTTGGGCCTGTAATCCTGTGAACACTCATTAATCCAAAGGATAAACTCTCAGCAATGACATGCCCTTGAGTGAACTTCAGAGAGATTAGCCAGGAGAAAGGATTAAACATATTTATGTAGGTGCAGTGCTGAGAGAGGAACGAGGAGAGAGCAGTGGCACCATTCCCGGAATCCAATGGCCTCCTGGTGTACGAGGTGTGGGCAGCAAGACCCTAGATACTTACCTTGCACCGTCGTGCGGATCACAGAGGCAGAGATGAGGGCTTACCACCATTTCCTAGGAAGTTGCATCAGGCTAGAATATATGGCAAAAAAAGGTACTGTGATAGCAATGATGCCTTTCTCTTATGTATGTTTTGTTATTCATCCTCATTCTCAGAGGAATAATGGTTTAACCAATTTTACATTAAAAAAATTACTTTGCAATACTGTCTCAAGTTTGTTAAGGAGTTTAAAAGGACTTTTTAAATTTAAAGCATTAATCAGCTATTAACAATATTGTAGGTGGTCATTTATTGAAAATTCATATTAAAAAGAGATAACCAAATATTTTGAAAAAATCAGATAATAGGATAGAATGTGTAAGTATGAACCCATTTTAAAAGCATATATGTCTATACATACATTGTCTATACATACATATATACATACTGACTATTATACACCCGTAAGATAACTATTTAATTTGTGGTGAAGGAATGGTAAGGAGTTTTACTTTTCTTATTTTTATTTAGTTGTATGTTTTTATTTTTTAAAAATAACCAATATAATTGCTTTTATAAAATGAATATGAGAATCCAGATTATGAAATTCATATTCCTGAAGAAAAATGTTAAGTCTGAAGAAAAGCATTAAATCTGAAATGCTGAGACTTCATGTTAGACACATCAGCTGATAACAGACTGGTGGTTTAGGAATAAAAAAGAAAACCACTTCTCTTCAGTGGGCTGGGTGAGAAGGAACAGCATTTTAAGTATGCCTTACATGTATTTGGAAAACAATAAGATAGATGCTCGGGGCTTCCCTGGTGGCGCAGTGGTTGAGAGTCCGCCTGCCGATGCAGGGGGCACGGGTTCGTGCCCCGGTCCGGGAGGATCCCACATGCCGCGGAGCGGCTGGGCCCGTGAGCCATGGCCGCTGAGCCTGCGCGTCCGGAGCCTGTGCTCCGCAACGGGAGAGGCCACAACAGTGAGAGGCCCGCGTACCGCCAAAAAAAAAAAAAAGACAGATGCTCTAAGAGCTGAAGCAGCTGCTTGTTTCTAAGACTGCTTCTTTCATGCATGGGCTTATTGATATATTCCTCCCCAACCCCTGGCCTTTTTTTTTTCCTTGAAAATGTTTATAATACATTTATTCCCCTTAGATCACAGACTAGGAAAGGTGATTAAAGCAAATGTCTTTGTCTCTCTCATTACTCTTTATCTATACTTAGAACCTATTTCTTCAAGGGAGGGGAATTTTTGAATGGAGAAGTATGCTTTTAAAACAAATTCTTCATTGTTCCAGTATACTTTCTGGTTGAGACCCGATTCATGCAAGGGCTACTATATATTTGCTACTTAAGAAAGAACAGCTTGTTAATCAGATTTTGCTTTCCATTCTTAAAACACGTAGGTGCTC
The DNA here is from genome assembly GCF_005190385.1 of Monodon monoceros. NCBI lineage: Eukaryota > Metazoa > Chordata > Mammalia > Artiodactyla > Monodontidae > Monodon > Monodon monoceros. Next base: position 83,615,239 of record NW_021703767.1, read on the forward strand.
ACCTGAGCATGCACACAAATCCTTACAGAGTTTGAATCCAGGTGTAAATGATTGCCCGAATTTTACTAAAGTTAAATCATAAGAGGTTTACAGTCTTGTTGATCGTGAGGAGAGGAAGTAATAGGAAAGATGAATATGAAGATTTCTGAATCCTAAACTTATAGCATTACATATACTATTGTTGCTTTTCTTTTTTTCCCACTATAAAAGGTTGTGAAATGTTTGCCTACGTACTTTGGCTGTCAGTCACTTTATTCTATGACGCAATACAACAACAAAAGTTTGAGTCTCTTAATGCAAGTTTTATGAGTACCTAAATGGCCTTTCTGACATTACCGCAATCTTACATTCATGGAATGCTATCAGTCGACTTCTTGGTATAATACTGATTTCTTGGGGCTAAGGGAATGAAACTCAAGAGATGGCACACTGATTAAAGTATGTGCTAATCAAGACTCATATATTATTTAATTGTTGGGGGTTCAGGGAGAGTCAGAAGTTGGGGTTTTTTTTTCACTGGCTATCTCCCCCATTTTTTCTTTTTAAAAGGAGAATAAAATGTACTTAAAATATTAGAAAATGAATGCACGCCTGTAAGTTAGGGTAACACCAACTGCTGTAACAACCCCTAAATTTCACTGGATAAATACACTCCAATACAATGTCCCTGGTCGGGTGGCCGTTTTCCCTCAGACTGTTTCAGGGACCCTGCCTGCTTCTATCTTGTGGATCTGTCATCCTCTGGCTCAGAGTTGTCACCTTGCAGTTGTCACCTGCAGGAGGGAAAAGACACAATGGTGAAGACACACCTATTTCTGAAATACCCCAACTCATCATTTTTGCTCATCTCCCATTGGCATTCACTAGCTACATGGCAGTAATTGGAGGTAGGGCAGGTGAGTGGGAGATGGAGTTTCTGGCCAGGCAGCCACCTTCAAATGATAGTGCTACTGTATGCAAGAGGAACTGTGAATTTTGAGTGGGCAGCTAGCCATCTCTGCCTCAATATCTCATCACAAATACATTCAAATATATAAGTCCCTCCATATATATATATATATATATATATATATATATATATATAAACTTAACATAAATGATAACATTCTATTCTGTATCTTGCTTTATTTTTTTTAAACTTAATACATTTTGAACCTTTTTCTGGTCAGTACATATAGATCTGTCTGACTATATTTAATGACTCCCTAGTATTCTGTTGTATGGCTATTTCATCTTTTATTTAACCAATCCCCTATTAATGGACATTTGCCCTAGAGGAACAATACTGTAATAAACATCTTAGTACTCACTTATCTTGCCCTTGTGTTACTGTTTCCATAGGTTAAATTCCTAGACATGGAATTTCTTGGCCAGAAGACTGCATATTTAACATTTTGACAGATATTTCCAAATTGATCAACATTTTAAAAAAAGTACCTATTTATACCTTTACCTATAGAGAATTTGCCTACAGTCTTACCAACGCTGTGTTATTTATCTTTAAAAAAATTGCCAGTCTATCAGGAAGAAAAGCACTCATTCTGTTTTAATTTACATTAATTTATTAGTAAGGTTAAACATTTTATATATATATTCAGTGGCTGTATTTCTTCTGTGAATTGTCTGTTCTCAGTCTGTGGCTGACGTATGTTTCCTATGGTCGCTGTAACAAATCACCACAAACTTGATGGCTTAAAAAACAGAGATTTATTTTCTCATAGTTCTAGAGGTCAGAAATCCAAAACCAAGGTACCTGCCCCCCTCCTCTAGAGGCTCTAGGGGAAATTGAGTTTCTGATCTCTTCCAGCCTCTGATGGCTCCACGTGTTTATTGGTTTGTGGCTGCATCCTTCCAATCTCTGCCTCCATCTTCATAAGGTCTCCTCTGTTTCCGTCTCTCTTATATGATTGCATTCAGGGCTCACTGGGATAATTCAGAATAGGCTCTTCCTCTCAAGAGTCTTAATCACATCTTCAAAGACCCTTTTTTCCAAATAAGGTAATGTTCACAGGTATTGGGGATTAGGACATGGCTGTATGTTTTTCTTTTTTTTTCTTTTAGAAGGCAGGGGTACCATCCAGCCCACTATAGCTATTTCTTGTGAATTTTATTAATTTGTAAGAGCTCTCTGTATTCTAGGGAGATAAGCCTTTTATCAGCCACATGTGCTGTAAATTTTCCAGTTGGTTACATTTCTTTGAGTTTGTTAAAGGTGTGTTTACCTTGCCAAAGTAGTTTTCAAATTAGTAAATCTATCACTTTTATTGGGATTTGTCATACTTCGAAAGGCTGTTCCAATTCCAGGATTATAAAAATGTTCTCCCATATTTTCTTTTAGTAATTCTGTCATTTCATTATTTAATGTGGCTGGAGTTTATTTTGATGCAAGAAGTGAAATTTGGATACAACTTAACATTGTTGACAATAATAAAATACCTGTACATGCACCTACTATATACTGGGAATTTTTCTTAAGTTTTCTAACATTAACTCAGTTCTTACAACAACCATACTAGGTGGATGTATTATAATTTCCCTCATTTTCAAATCAGGAAAACTGAGGCACAGGGAAGTTCATTGACTTGCTTGAGATTATTCTGCTGTAAGTGGCAGAGCCAGGGTTTGAACTCAGGCATTGTGACACCAGAAGTCATGCTCTTAATCACTATACTTGATGTCCCGTTATGGCCAAGTTCTATTTGTTACCCAGCACTATTTGCTGAGTACAGGTATCCCCTACTTTTCGAAAGTTTACTTTGGCCATTTTGCTTTTATGAAAGAACTACGTTAGTACCTGTTTTTGCTAACCAAAAGAACTCCAAAGAAGATTTTCACTTTTAGGAGAAAAGCAAAACGTGTTCAACATTTGTTTAGTAGTGAGCCATTATAGAGGCAGTGCACACGCAGAGTGGTACCACCAAGCTTCTTCTCCTGGAACTAGACTGAGCATCTCTGCATCAAGCTGCCATAGCTTTGAATTGTGTCAGTGAGCGTCTATGCTTTATCTCGACTTATTTCATGCATCTATTAGCAAGATGTGTACTGAGGTAATTACCTCTTTGCTTTATGCCCTTTTGGCTTACAAAAGGTTTCCTAGGAATACTCTACTATCAGATAGTGAGGGAATCTGTAATCTCCCTCTGGCCCCATGGGAAATGCCACTTTTATCATATACTACATCCCTATTTATATTTCAGTCTAATTCTAATCTCCCTTCTGCTCCTGAGTTCTTCCAACCTCATAACAAGTTCTATCAAACTTAGTTCATAGTGAAAGAGAAAGAGGTCACATGACATCAGTGGGGAATTTATGAGCAGCATTTCAAAGCAAATCACCAGCGGGTGGCAGTAATGCGGGTGTTCGAGAAAAATCTATTGTGGTATCCTTGAGATCATGGCTCAAAGAACTGGATGATAAATTTAATTGGCTTCTGTTGAATCTATTATATACAAATTGCTTTCATACGTTATTTTAATTAAATTAGATAATGTATGTAAAGCATTGTCAATGAAAGAATTAATAGTCTATCTAAGAAAGAAATGGAAATTATTATTCATGCCAACCTGGGGATTATAACCCAGGAGACAGTCTCTCAGAGAGCTCTGAGAACTGTTCTGAAGAGGTAAGGAGGGGGCAAGGCTAGTGTATACGTGATTTTGATCAAGGGGTACATGCAGTCAAGCACTCATCTTGGTAGAAGGAACAGATCTCTGAGTTAATGGTTTTAGTGCTTTTCTAAGTATGGGAAGATGAAAGGACCAGATTCATAAAATTTTCTTCTGGAAATATTTAACTAGCTGAGGGCCAGTTCTGTCGGTTTTCCCAGAGCACAAAGTTCCTCATCCTGATCTTCGCCTTGAATTCCTTTCAGAGTGTATTGTTGGTCAGTGACAGCAGTGGCTAATGACTTGATTCTTGCAGAACTGGATGGTGGACAATATTCTCTATTTTACAGTCCCTTCCCTTTCAGTCTTAATTTCAACCAAAATTTGGGAGGCATTTCATGACCAATTTGTCCCACGACACTAAGAATGCTCATTCTTAGGTCAGGCGTGGAATTTTTGGATAGGCCACTCAATGCGCCATTACTGGACTAGGCCCTCCTAACAATAGCCAGAATCCTCTGGACCCGCTGTCTTACTAGTCTGTTATGGTTCCCTCTTATTGCTTCTTCCCATATCTAGAGTTACACTAGTATAAACATTGATCTTATAGAACTATATATTTGGTCAGTCGTTTCAAGTCGCCTAGTCACATTTCTTGCATTTCTGGTAATGCAAGAAACAATCTTATAAAATAGGCAGAATACAAGTAATATAGCTAGTAATATTAATAAGGTCATTGATAAGTATTTAAGCTAAGAACTTCCATTAGGTGCAGCCCAGTATCTCTGCAGCTGGTCTGACTAGTCTGTACTGCACCAATTGCTATCTTTAAGGGAAATGATATATTGGCATTTTACATAAAGTTCACCAAAGATGTCTGCACAGACAAGGTGAGTGGTGGGTCATCATGACCTCTTACGGGATTGAGAAAGGAATGTTATCTTCTAAGGAGTTATATGGCTGGCACCGGAAGAAGAAAAATTGATCTTTATGGTTGAGCAGGTATTTCTGCTATTGGGGAGGTCTGGTTAATGCGTAATGCACACTAGAAGGGAGGGAGGAGGTCAAAGGGCAGAGAAAAATTTTATGTTTAAATTTTTCTTGTCTTGCCTTACAATATGATTTTTATTTCATCAGCATGTAGCACAGTGCCCAGTAGGTAGAAAGTGCTCAATAAATGGTAGTATTAATCCTCACAACAGTCCTCTAGGAGGAGATATTATTAATTATTATTCACTCCCATTTTACAGAGGGAGAACCTGAAGGTGGAGGGGCTGGTTAGTGGCAGAGCTGGGATGCAAGTCCAGTTTCTTTCATTCTGCTTCCATAGTACCTGAATGAATGAATACACTGAGAGAGGAAGGCAGGAATGTTTAGCCAGAGCCTCCAGGGCTTTTTCTTAAGCAAAAATAAAATTGTGTATCCATCATATTGCTAAAATGTCTAAGATCCTACCACTTTGATTCCTTTGTTAAGATATTTTTTCCTCTAAGAGCTTTAGAAAGAAACGAAAGTGCAGAAACTTTTGGAAGAATGCCATGTCGAATGAGCATTAGTCATAACTAGTCTTCTCATCTCATCACATTAGACCATATTTTGTTGTTTTACCAAAGACACTGATTCTGACTTGACTGAATCCCGGGCTGGGAGTGGTCCTAGAATGAGGAGAGGATAGGCATTAAGGCATGGGTCCCCAACCCCTGGGCTGTGGACTGGGACCAGTCCGAGGCCTGTTAGGAACTGGGCCGCAGAGCAGGAGGTGAGCGGCAGGCAAGCAAGCAAAGCTTTATCTGCTGATCTCCATCGCTCACCTTACCACCCGAACCATCACTCCCCCCAACAACCCCACCCCCACCCCGCCTCCACAAAACCGGTCCCTGGTGCCAAAAAGGTTGGGGACCGCTGCATTAAGGGGCCCACACTGAGCACTGGGGTAGGGCTTGCGGGTGCTGGAAGGAGAGGTAAAACAAGTGCTAAAGGTAGGGTTGGCTTGTTTCCCAGGGTGCTGATCCTAAAATCAACACAGCAGGAAATGTAGGCCAAAAGCTTACACCAGCTAGGCCTCAGTTTCAAATATACTTTGCATACATATAGGTGATTATTTTTATTGAATGATAGGAGAAGCACTAGGGAACAACTTAAATAAAAAGTTTTTTTTTCTTCCCTGAGCTGCATTTTCATAAGCAACGGGAAAGGAACAAGAATGGTCTAAAGTCTTGGAACTTCAACTTGTGCTTGCTTCTCTGTTGAATTAGCAGCATCAAGAGAGTTTTTTAGAAATGCAGAATCTCTGGCCCCACCCCAGGCCTACTAAATCAGAATCTGCATTTTAAAGCACAGGTGATTTATCATTGCAATTTGAGAGCACTGCTCTGGGGCAGTATTGATTAAAATGCAGGTGGGGTCACTTTGAAACCTAGTGCTAAAATTTGGGAGCCTTAACAGAGGGAGGGATTAGGTATTTTCACAGTTTCTTAATTTCTTGCAGGGCTTTGATTGCTTTTTATTCAATATGCCCCAGGCGGCAGAGCTGGTTTGTCTCTCCTGGAGTTATGAAGGACTGCAGGAGAATGTCATCTCCAGCTATTGTTGCTAAGGAAACCCTTTGCATAAAAACTTCCACCTTGGTGCAGTGCTTGTCTCACGCAAGGGCACATGTGAGATGTCAGCAGAAATTAATAAGCTTAAACATTTTTTTTGTAATAAAAAGAAAGAAAAGGGATTTGGATAAGCATTCAAAAACAGAAATCCTTATGCCTAATAATATCTCATCACTTCTCAAAGCAATTTTAAACAGGTATTTGCAGAGCCTGGGGCAAGAGTACAAATAGAGGCCCATAAGTGGCATTTAAATAAAAAGTACTATTCTTTTAACTTGATAAACACACCCCCATAAGAACAAGATTTAAAATATATAAAGGTATGGTTTTTATATGACTAAAAATCAGAAAATAGCAAAGATGAATACATCGAATTATTGCATGCATCTGAGTGCTGTGTTGATGGGCCACTGAAATTTGGATGAGTAGTAAAGATATCCGTAACCCATAAGGCATTAGTTAACCCATAAGATTTGTTTTCTAATCATATCAGCAAATGCACTATGTTGTTATAATTGAGATTTTCACATAATTTGAGCTCCATTGAGAGCAGTGATCTAAAGTAAATGTGATCTAAGTAAAATGTAATTGCGTTCAAGGAGTTCAAAATTTGAATATATTTGCATCATGAATTGGAAGAAAAAAAGTGAGAATGTTGATGCTCAGTAGTACTGGACATATTTCATTATATAAGAATCTACATGGGGAGGGTGGGAGGGAGGCTCAAGAGGGAGGGGGTATAGGTATACATATAGCTGATTCACTAACACAACATTGTAAAGTAATTATAATCCAATAAAGATGTAAAAAATAAATTAAAAAAAAGAATCTACATCATTCATGCCATGTGAGAGGAAGAATTTGACAAGTTAATTGATTTGTTTTTCTCTTACCGAAGCACTTCCGCTGCTCAAATCCTCCCAGCACTCTGAAGCAGTGTCTGTCCCTGATACCAGCAGTGGCACAGCCCACAAGCCATCATAGCATTTGGATGCAGTGCGCCTTTTCTTTTGAGGATATAGACCAAGAGATGTGGAGAAGTCTTTCCCTGGAGCCCCAATGGTGTTAAGAGAGTAGCTGTTCAGGGTACAGTGTGTTCTGCCAGCCCTGAGTTCTGGGTCATGAGGACAGAGGCACCCGTGTGGTCTTTAACACATATGTTTATCGGAGGGAGGGTTACAGGGCCTGGGCAGGGGTCACAAGGAAACTTCCTGGGGTGATGGAAATGTTTCATATCTTAATCTGTTTAGTGGTTACATTAATGTATGTGTTTGTCAAAATTCATCAAACTGTACATTTAATATTTGTGCATTGTACTGCATGTAAATTATACTTCAATAAAGTCCTATTAGCATAAAAAATAAACACTACCAGAGCATACTTTTCTCTATGTAAAGGGAGTAACCAAATAGGATTCCATCACTCTAAGACAACTATTTCTTTTTTTTTTTTTTTTTGCGATACGCGGGCCTCTCACCGCTGTGGCCTCCCCAGTTGCGGAGCACAGGCTCCGGACGCCGCGCAGGCTCACCGGCCATGGCTCACGGGCCCAGCCACTCCGTGGCATGTGGGATCTTCCGGGACCGGGGCACGAACCCGCGTCCCTTGCATCGGCAGGAGGACTCTCAACCACTGCGCCACCAGGGAAGCCCTAAAACAACTATTTCTTGTATTCCTTTCTCATATGCCTGTACCCATGTGCACACACACTCCACCTGCTTTCCTCTTTCTTTCTGAACCTGGCTTCAATCTCACCATACATGTGATTTTTATGTTCTTGAAATTACATCTTAAATCTTTTTCTGTGACATGGTATTCATAATTATACCATGATTGCTTCCATTTTTTCACTCTTATAAATAATATTCCAGTCTACATTTTTATGTATAAAGTTTTTATTTTGTTATTTTCTCAGGATACATTTCCAGATATAGGATGAATGGGTAAAAGGTTATGAAGATTTTGATGACTATGTATTGAAGCTCTGTATTGTAATGGTTACCATGTTGGGCTTTGGAGTTTAGAATGAGCTGGGTTCAAATTCTGGTTCTGCTTGACCTTGGACCAGCTATTGCAAATCTAGTTCCATATTGCTGTTAGGGTTGTTCTGAGGATTAAATAAGTTGATGTATATAGGGGAGTTAGTATGTTATCTACACAATAATCACTGGGTAAAATATTGTGAAACTACTTTCTGAAAGGACACTACCAGCTTTACTCCCCAAGGCTATGCAGAAGTACTAGTTTTCAAACAGAACCCCAGCATTGTGTGTTATTTTATGGATGAAATGAGAAATTCTGTTAATTACGTTATTTGACTACTAGGAAGTTGGACTTTTTTTTTTTAAGACAAGATTATGTATTTATTTATATTTATTTTTGGCTGCATTGTGTGTTCATTGCTGCATGCGGGCTTCCTCTAGTTGCGGTGAGTGGGGGCCACTCTTTGCTGTGGTGGGCGGACTTCTCATCGCCATGGCCTCTCTTGTGGAGCGCAGGCTCTAGGCACGCGGGCTCAGTAATTGTGGCTCATGGGCTCTAGAGCGCAGGCTCAGTAGTTGTGGTTCACGGGCTTAGTTGCTCTGCGGCATGTGGGATCCTCCCGGACCAGGGATCGAACCCGTGTCCCCCCGCACCGGCAGGCAGACTCCTATCCACTGCACCACCAGGGAAGCCCAGTTGGACATTATTTAGTGTTCTTGGTTTTTAAAATCTTCTAAATTTCTCCTTAAAAAATTCTTCCATCTGCTTTTCAAGTGCCTCTTACTCAATGTTAATTTATGGACAAACTTCAATACTAAGTCTTCTGGTTCAGGTTAAGCATCCCTGTAGCATAGGAGGCAGTAGAAGAAGTAAAATGGGTTTGTGTTCTTTCTAACCTGTCCAGTAAGAAAGAGAAGTGAAACACAGCTTGACCCCAGGGTGCCTTTTTGAACCACCCCAGCAACTGATTCCTCAGAGCCTCTGGTCCACACGTGTTTTCTCAGCAGTCACATCTGTTCTAGTTGTGGGAGTGGGAGGGCAGGCTGGGCTGGAGGAGGTTCATTTTAGTGCTAGGGTGCCTTCCTTTACATTGTCTAACTAATTAAACAAGTTATTTGTAAAGTGTCTTCTTAGGGCTGGCTCACAGCTGGTGCTCTCATTAGTGTCACGAGCAGTGGCTGAGTGGAGATCCTGGTCCCATTCCTAGTTCAGCTAACAACCGACCCTTCCATCCTTTCTGCCCACCAGGTTCCCTGGGCAAAGTATTCAGTAGTAATGCAGCAGGATCTGTCAAACTTGGGTCTGCCTTCCCTCTTGGGTCAGATCATACTTTTATGCCTTAACTTATTAATTAAGTAGTTTGTTTATTTATTTATTTAGTATTTTGGTTCCTTTTCCCTCAGACCATACTTGAGTCTTTTAAATCCCAGTGTGACTGAAATTTCAGAACAGCAAAAGCAGAGGCTAAGGGTTTCACTGCCCTATATTCCTTACTAGTTGCAACAGTTAGACTGCATCAGCTTTTATCAGCCAGTTTCCTGCCCTCTGCCCTGAGGAGGAGGATGCAATTAGTAGGAAGGGTCCTGCCCCAGAGCCCACATTTCTCTCAGATGGGGGTGTGGGGTTTGGGGGGTGGACAACACAGAGGTGTTTCTTGCTGCCTACAACTGAATTCCAATGGGATGTGCTGGGCTGTACTCCATCACCTAGGAGACCTTTGTGGATACTTCCTGCAGTTTTAGAACTGTGGGTCCAGGGTAACATATAATCACAGAGATAGAAAAGAGACAAGTTTTCCCCAGATCTATCTGTAACTTTGCCTAGAATAGAAATTGTGTTGAAATTCAAATACTACTTCACTTTGCCTTGTGTGGGTTACAGAGAGACAAGTTTCTTCCTAATCTACATGCATCAAAAATAGCAAGCAGGAAGCAGGAAGCCTCCACACAGGACCGAGGGGCCTGCAGGGTGCAGCAGGTACCACCACCTCAGCGGGTCATCACTGGCCATGCCCAACTGTTCCTGGAGGAGGAAAAGCCATTTTACACGTGTGGATGCTAAGGCTCAGCATGTTCTTGCTGTGGTTGCCCAGCTAGAAATTGGCAGAAACAGCTCTTGGCATGTAGGGCTGAGGCAGCTTCCTTCCCACTGCAGGGAGAGGTGGTCCTTTAGACCAGAGAGCTCCTACACTCCCTTCCCTACCCCATCTCTACAGGAGTGGGTAGCAGGGTCTGCCAGCAGCAAGGGCTGGTCTGTGTGTTTCCTCTGGTACAGAGCATAACTGAGGCTGAACTGCGCATGGCCTACAGGTGTCAGGCATCACTAAAAGCTGGGTGTGTCTGAGGTTATCTCCGTGCACTGAGTCAGTGCGAGTCTGAGAAACCCTCATGCTCTGTTGCAGCTGGCCAGGTTGGGTCATGAGGTTCCTTCACTGGGAAGTCTTCAAGGATAACCATGTCACTCCCTGGCTGGGGGCCAGGCTGTCTCAGCAAAATCTGGGCCAAAGGCAAACCAGCTCATTTCTATTCTTGGAAAAACAAATTGTAGATTTTAGTCCTGTTCCTTTGGTAACCACAGGAGGCAGGTGAAAATGTCTCTGTTGGAAGGTTGGACAATCCTCCACAGATTCCCAAGATGAGAGACACTAGTCAACGTCTCGGGTGGTAGAAGCCAATGCTCCTCAAGGCCAAGGGTCTAGAAACTCCATCACGTTTGCCCTCTTAGAGTCAAGTGATCCAGGGCTGACCCAGGCTCCACACTTAAATTATTGTGTGACCACAGGCAAGGTCACAATCTCTCCGTTTCTTCATTTAAAAAATTAGATGGGAACCGGGGGTGGGGGGTGGGGGGATGGTTAGCTTAACTAACTTCTGTTGTTTCTTTCAGATCTTACCTCTTTAATTTAAAATGTTTACTTTAAAGCACATCTCAAATATTGAGGTACAATAACAATAAATTGCATCTTATCATATTGGTTTTTCTTTGGGGTCATTGTCCCTTAAATAGACTCCCTCAGGTATGGAAAAATAATAAACCAGCTGTATTTTTGAGTATGCCACTTTCCCAGACCACTGGGAGATTGTGTTCTGAAAAACTCTTCAGTTACATAACTCCTGTTTCTGCTTAAGCTTTCTATTTTCTTGTCCATTTGTAATTTAAATTTTATTATGGAAAATTTGAAACATATGCGAAAGAATTTTATAATGAACTGCCAAGGGCCCATCAACCAGTTTCAACAATTATCCGCATTTTTGTCAATCTGGTTTCATCTCCCCCAACCCCCGCCCGCTATTTCCTGCTCCCTGTATGTTTTTGGCAGAAGGGGATTCTGGAATATTTTTAAGCAGATCTCAGACTTCATATCTTTTTACTGTTAGGGACTTTACTTTGTGTATCTAACAGAGAAGGCCCTTCTTTTTTCGTAAAATATAACTACAGTGTCGTCATTGTATACAGGCAGGTTGTAAGAGGCAACACCTGTAGCAGTGATACAGGGGTCTTTGAATTTGTAGTGAATTCACAGTGGAAAGTCCTTTCCTCCAGAAAAAGTGGTAGAATTCACTGGAAAGTGTCTTGGGGTTTGAGCGGCACTTGCCCCACCCCTTAGGAGACTTTCAGAAAGCAAATATAGGCAAGGTCTTTCCAGAGTGATGAATGTAACTAGCGTTTACTTAGCACCTACTATGTACATCACCATATGCATCGTCTCCTGCAACCTTTACACCAAAGCTGAGAAGTGGAAACCAAGGCTCTGGGAGGAGCTTCCCAAATATCACTTTCTGATTGATCAATATTAGAATATCACATTAACCTGGCTGCATGCCAAAACAATAGGTGATACCTGTTTTGCATCAGCGTTACAAGGCTATTTGGTTTGTACCTTAATCTAACCTGATGTTTAACTGCTGTAGAAACAAGAACTAGTTCATTTTTTGAGGTTCCCTGGCAAATAGTTAAATGAGGATAATAATATTGTAGGCAGAGGGAGCATGAAAATTCCTTCCCCTTCCCAGACCAGGCTAAGAGATGCCACTCAGTCTTCTCCCCCCCCTCTTTAGTACCCTTTCCCCAAATGGATAGAATGCAAATCTTAGTGCTTATAAATCACCCGTTGTGGTTAGAGGACATTTGCAGGTTTGTGCTTGAAAGGTTTGAACTTTTGCTTTGGGAACCTGTAACCTTTTATTTAGTAAGGAGCATCTTTATTTAGCAAAATGGAGTGTGCTTCGTTAAACATGTTTGGCAGTGGGAAGAGGCTCCTTGAAGTATTCTGGAAGGGGAAAAAAAAGGAATGGAGGTGACTAAGAGAAAGACAAAAAGGAAGAAAGTGAGGGAAGGAATAAAAACAAAAGAACCTTCATAAGTCCCAGATTGATTTTCTGACCCAGTCTGAGACAAACTCTGGTAACTTACATTGTTTGTGTTTAAAATGTCCTTCTGCAGACCCAAAGGAATGGGCAGATCTCTAAGCACTTCCCTTGGTAATGAGACCATCCTAGCAGGTTTACTGTGAAGCTACTGAAGCTTAAGCTTCAGGGCCTCTTCCTTGCACTGACCCCTCCCAGAACCTTGGGAGAGGCACTAGAAATGTCCCGTGCTCATGTGTATAAGTGTCAAACCACACAAAACCCAGATCCATCGCTGCTTCAGGAATTGAGTTCTCAAGAGAATAATGTGCCCATAACCATATCTTGGTAAATTCCAGACTTCCCTAGTAGTGGAACTTCCCTTTCTTCCTTTAAATTCTCTTTATAATTTGCAAGGATTTAACCTAATTTGTGTTTCATTTGTACAGATGAAATTATGCAGCAGGAAATCAGGCCCTTGGTGGCAGTGGATATAATTGAACAACTTCACAGACAATTTGCCATTCTTTCAGGTAAGGGGCAAATTCATTTGCATTTCTAGATTTTGTTGGGAGGTCTTGCTGGGAGGGCCCAGCCTCTTGAACTTGATTAACATTATGCTCAAGTCTCAGTCATCCCTTAAGCCTCACCCAGGACTAGAATGAACTGAGGAATATTGAGCGGGAGGAGGGTGGCATCTCATAGATGTTACTTCATTTGCTGTTGGGTGAAATTTGATCTTTCCCAAGGGAGTACATTTCGTTGAGGTTGTAAAGAACAGAGCTGAAAAGATTTTGAGGAAGGAAAAAGAAATAACTCCTGGGCTTCCCCGGTGGCGCAGTGGTTGAGAGTCCGCCTGCCGTTGCAGGGGACACGGGTTCGTGCCCCCGTCCAGGAAGATCCCATGTGCCGCGGAGCGGCTGGGCCCGTGAGCCATGGCCGCTGAGCCTGCGCGTCCGGAGCCTGTGCTCCGCAACAGGAGAGGCCACAACAATGAGAGGTCCGCGTACCGCAAAAAAAAAAAGAAATAACTATTGACATTAGCTGTCACCATGATGTTCTTCCAATATTCTTGTTGGATGTTCTACCAAGATCCAACCTTAAGAGAGTCTTGGTTTTAAGGGCTCATGAATAGTGCTGAGGTTATTTGTTCTCTGAGAGATTTGTCTTTTACTCTTAGCTCTTATGGATCTAATTTTTTTTTTAAAAGCTCCGTAAAGTACAGGGTTCTCATTTTAAAAATTTCTGCCTGCATTGCTAATGCTTAGAACAGAGGCCGAAGCATAATACATGCTGAGGTTGAAATTATCCAAGTCCTCCTGCTTTGTCCTGTGAGGCTCCCCACATCCCCAGTCTAGGCACCACTGTCTTGACCCTGGTGGGAGTGCCTAGCCAGCCTCCTGCAGGTGAAGAGTCATAGCTTCCCACAGTGAACCTAGGATAGGGCACAACAAAAGGCAGCATGGGAAACTGTCTCTGGGTTTCTGGCAACTGCTGCTATGGCCCTATGTCACAGAAGGCCCAAGGCCAGCATGCATTAAGGTCTCGAATGGATAATGGGGTGGGTTGGGTGGATTCCTATAGTCTTACACCAAAACTCTAATGCCTCAACTCGGGACGTGATTCTGGCATATAAGATTGCACAATGACTCATCTGGGGGAGAAGTCCATTGACTGATTGATACATTTAAATAGCCAAAGTTATCTCTTTGAGTAATATTGAGGCATTTCTTTCTATGCTTATTTCTTAGAGGCAATATAGTGAAAATCATAAACTGGTGCCAGACAGCCCTAGATACGGGTTTAGGTTCTGCTATTGACTGTATCATGTTGGGTAATTTACTTGTCTAAGCTTCACTCTCCTCACTTGTGTAATGAATGGGATCATCATAATTTTGAGCATTAAAGACATAATGTGTGAAAAGTGCTTAGTATTGCAACTGCCAACTAAATGTTTGCTCTTTTTTCCTGATATATTTCAATCCATAAAAATGTTTATTTTAATCCATAAAAATGTTATTTTATGAACCATCTAGGTTCATATTTCAACACAATTTGTGTTTTAAAGTATGTAACTGAAAAATAATTTTCAGTATGACAGCGTTTTTATAAGGGACCAAAACCGTACAGTGAATATAGTGTATAATGCCACAGTTAAGTCAGGAATAGAGGTAATTGTCACTGTTTAATGCAGAACATAGAACTGAAAACTCACACTGGACCAAGAGGACACCTCTGCTTTAGGAAAGGCAGTTTGTGGCAAAGACAGTCCTTTCATTCCTGAGCTTCTTTTGTCAGCTTGTTGCCTCAAGTTTGACCTTCTTATGAGAGAGAAGCATGGATTAGCTGTGATAGCATTTGCAACACTACAAGTCAGGAATATTGTCAGCAGCCATGGGGTTCTCCGAGTCAGCACTTTTTTGGAATCAGCGGTCCTGCTTTGCATCTTTAACTGTCCCTCTTTACCTAGCAGAGGCAGCAAATGTCAGCAGCAAGGCTATCGTGGGGGCCTGTATAGCTGTAGTTGTAAAACAGAAATCTCTGCAATTAGGTCTTTTCCCATGGCTGTGGCAGTCCAGCTGTGGCATCTGCTCTGAGTCACAGCCGTTTTCCTTGTCCTGATTCAGACAAGCAGGGTGAAGATGTTCCAGCTGCAGACTTTTCTATAGATTCCACTGAGATCTGGAGAGAGCCAGAGGCCCCATCAGCCAGGCATGCTGGGAAAGAGAGGATGGAACCTTTTTCTCAGTGAAGCCCCAGGTGCCTGGCCTGCTGTGTTTTGTGAGTGTGCTCCCCTGGCTGGTGGAAGAACAGGGCTCATTGCATGATGCCTGACCCAGATTTGTGGCCAGATGGTTTGAAGCCTCTGGATGGCGAGGCCAGTGAGCAGGGCCATCAGCAGGAATTGGATAGTGACCAGGGCTAGGGTATCTGGTGGCTCTGACCTTGGAAGACAACTTGCATGTTCCCAATGAACTTGGGATATTTCTAAGTTCATGGCTTAGCTAGGAAACAAGAGAATATAATCAGGTTAGTGTGATGCAAACACTCTAGGCTTTGGACTCAGACCATCTAGGTTCATATTTCAACACAATTAGTAGGTTGCTCTGAACAGGGTTTCTCATCTGTAAAGTGGGTTGTTTTAAGGATAGTGCTTAGCATAGTATCTGGCTACAAGAGAACTTAGCCTATAGGGCATGTCTGTTTGTTTTTTAAAGTATATAACAAGAGGTCTGGAGGTAGAAATTCTTGGTATTTGATGAGTGGCTCAACAACATTTAGGCTGGCATCTTTGTGATTCTCTTGATGTTTCCCTTGTTTTTAAAGTCTTGACCCCAAGATGGTTACTACAGCTCCAGACATCAAGTCTGTGTCCAAAGCAGGAAGAAGGAAAAGGAGCAGTGATGGTTTCTTCTGTTCCTTTTGCCAAGAGAGCAATAACTTTCCTAGAAGTTCTTGGTAGACTTCTGCTTATGTCTCATTCCAGAACTATGTGATGTAGCCATTCCTAGCAGCAAGGGAGTCTGAGAAGGCAAACGTTTAGCTTTTTAGCCACCACAGTAGAAGGTGGTCAGGGAAGAGGGAGGTTGGGAATAAATTAGCCGTTTACCAGTGTCTGCCATAATGCCTTTCCTTTAATTATGAGGAATTATCCTTTTATTTTTCTTTTAATAGTTATTTTCCCTCTTGGAATTACTGCCTGAATTTCTCTCTCTTTCTGTCTCTCTCTCTCTGTCTCTGACTCTCTCTCTCTCAACACCTTTAATCCTTTTAGAAATAATTAATAATGAAGGCATGAAGTACTCTTAGGCTTGTGGAGTCTGACATCTGCCAGCATTTGCACAACAATGGAGCCCAGATTTGGTAGAGGTGGAGTTCCTGGGGGCACGTGGGCAGTTCTCACCTGAAACAATGGAGAATGTCAAACCAAGGAAGTGAGCAGAGTTAAAACCGGTATCTAAGTCAGAGATGACAGACTTGAGCTCACCTCCTCTCATGAAAACACCAAAATCACAGCTAACCAAAACACCAAAATCACAGCTAACCGCTGAACAACCATCAACAAAAAAGACTGGAACCTGCTAAGTGAGGGATGGAGCTAGTAACTTAGCACCTGGGAAATGAGAACCACTGCTAGAAGGTCTAGAGCAGTGCTGTTTAATAGAAATATAATGTGACCCACATATGTACTTTTTTTTTTTTTTTGCGGTACGCGGGCCTCTCACTGTTGTGGCCTCTCCTGTTGCGGAGCACAGGCTCCGGACGCGCAGGCTCAGCGGCCATGGCTCACGGGCCCAGCCGCTCCGTGGCATGTGGGATCTTCCCGGACCGGGGCACGAACCCGTGTCCCCTGCATCGGCAGGCGGACTCTCAACCACTGCACCACCAGGGAAGCCCCCACATATGTACTTTTAAATTTTGTGGTAACCATATTAAGGAGGCAAAAAGGAACACAGGAAATTAATTTTATTTATTTATTTATTTAATTTTTTGAGCATTAAACATTTATTTAATGTTTTCAAAATTATTTAATTACGTTAGGAAAGAATAAGTAGGATAAAGAGGCAGATGTGGGATTATAGAATGCATCATTATATGCACATATAATGAAAAATTACTGGACATATATAACATATACCCAACATTAGCAGAAGTTAATCTATGGCCAGTTTATATTGTTCCTTACTCATTTCCATATTTAGTTTTTCTTCACAATAATTTTAATCCCTTTTAAAATAATAGCAGGAGGAAGCATTCTCTGAAGGCTTACACACTTCAATAATGTGTTTTTTAGGTTAGGCTGATGTCGGTTACAACAAATTCCCAGCCCCCTGACTCATGATTCTTTTATTTATTTATCTTTTTTTAGGAAAACAATTTTAATAATTTTACTTAACCTGGTATAGCTAAAATATTGTTCCAGCATATGATCAGTATTCAAAATTATTAATAAGGTATTTTACTTTTTTGTACTAAGTCTTAGAAATCTGTTGATAGTTTGTATTTCCCACTTACAGCACACCTCAGTTTGGACTGGTCACATGTCAAGGGCTCAGCAGCCACATGTGTCTAGTGGCTATTGTATTGGGAAGTGCGGGCTACAGAAATGATTCTCAGTCACATTGGACCAAATGCCTCTTTTTAAAAAATTTTTAAAATAAATTTATTTACTTATTTTTGGCTGCATTGGGTCTTCGTTGCTGTGTGGGCTTTCCCTAGTTGTGACCAGCGGGGGCTACTCTTTGTTGCGGTGCACAGGCTTCTCATTGCGGTAGCTTCTTTTGTTGCGGAGCATGGGCTCTAGGTCCGCGCGGGCTTCAGTAGTTGTGGCACGTGGGCTTCAATAGTTGTGGCTCATGGGCTCTAGAGCACAGGCTCAGTAGTTGTGGCGCACGGGCTTAGTTGCTCCGCAGCATGTGGTATCTTCCTGGAGCAGGGATCGAACCTGTGTCCCCTGCATTGGCAGGCGGATTCTTAACCACTGCGCCACCAGGGAAGTCCCAAATGCCTCTTTTTTTATAACAAATAATTTGTATTGCCCCTCACCATCCTGAAATGAAATGTATAGATACTGTAGTAACCTGCATTAGTTAGGGTGGGATAAAGAGCTATAACAAATAGACTCCGAAGTGTATGTATAGTGGCTCAAATGAACACAGTAGAAATTTAGTTCTTACTCTTGAAAACAGTCCAGCATGTATGTTCAGCATGTATGTATGTTCAGCATGTATGTATGGTCAGCAGACAACTTTTCTTCACGTTCATGAATGAAGCCTCCTTTCACTTTGTGACTCTTACTGATATTATCCATTTTGTGTCTTTCTTATTAGCTGCATCCAGGAAGCAGACAGGGAAAGACAGCATACCACTTCTTAAAAGCCTCGGCTCAGTAAGAGTACGCACCACATTCCATTGACTTGAACCCAGCTCAGTCATGTGGATACACTTAACTGCAAAGGAAGCTGGGAAATATAGTTTAGCTGTGTGCCCAGAGGGTGAACAGCCACCCCCTACTTATTTATGCATATATTTAAAAAAATTAAAAAATTAAATGGAAAGGAGAGTTGTAATGTGAAGGAGAAAGAAAAGGAAACAATAGTAAAATAATATGTATTTCAATATGTATTTCCAGCTATTCTAGAAAAAATAATGAAGTAGTCAGGTGCTTGCCCCTGTACATGGAGTCACCATGAATGTAGCAGGTACAAATGCTGGGATGTGGTATGGGTGACCAGACATCCTGAGTGGGCTTACTGTAGTAGTTTTCTAAAATAGTGAACAGTTGTTGACAAAGTTCTGAACAAGGTGGTAAAGTATTATCTTCCGTCAATTTATAGGGTTGTTGCAGTTTCTGGAAAATTCAGTATATTTTGAAACACTTTAAAAATATTTTATGATTTGTGACAGCATGGGTGGACCTTGAGGGCATTATGCTACGGGAAATGTCAGACAGAGAAAGACAAATACTTTATGATCTTACCTAGATGTGGAACCTAAAAACTGAGCTCATAGGAGGAGAGAACAGGTTGGTGGTTATCAAAGGTGGGTGTGGAGTGGGGAAAATGGGTAAAGGTGGTTAAAAGGTACAGACTCCCAGATATAAAATAAATAAGTTCTGGGGATATAATGTATAGCATGGTGACTGTAGTTAATAATACTGTATATTTGAAAATTGCCAAGAGAGTAGATCTTAAAAGTTTTCACCACAAGAAAAAAAATTGTAACTATGTGAGGTGATGGATGTTAATAACTGAAATCAATTTTGTACACCTTAGACCAATACAATGTTGTATGTCAATTATATCTCAATAAAACTGGAAAAATATTTTTAAACACTTTATGATTGTATGTAAAACAAAGAGTCTAGGATCAGATATATAAATGTATTTTTTAACATACTGAGTTTCTGGTAAGACATTTGGAAATCAAACAAGATGTGAGACAATTCTTTATTACATAGGTCAGATTATTTAGTATCCCAGGCCCTGAGATTTCAGGTGCCTCCCAGTGAGTGGTGCTCCCATTTTCCCAGCTAAAGTCAGTTCTTTTGGGGAAGAGAAAGGGAAAATAGACACTGGGAGGCAAATAGCAGTAACCACTTCACTCTCTCTCCCATTGTTGCTCTTCACCATCTTCCTATAGGATTTCCCAATGTTCCAAATTCTCCTCTAAATGATGCAAGTCTTTATGCCAGCCAACACTCAGATCCTTATGGGAATGGTCTTATGTACCCCAAGCACTTGCTAGTGTTTTCTGCAGTAAAGCTAGCATTTAATGTATAGGTAGAAATAATACCAGGAGGAGTGATGTTTATTTTATTAAGTCACCACTGTACAATACTTAGTTCCAAGGAGTCTGGTTTTCTTTACCTTCCTTGAATAGGGCTTCTTTGCACAATCTTTCTTCCTTTTGCATTTCCACGTTTCCTCGCAAGGTGGCACTGAATGCCTCGTTGTGGATGGAGGCTCAGCTTTGTTTCCTTGGTGCTTCTGTCTCTAAGACTAACAGACTAAAGTTCAACAGCACGTGGTGTCCCCAGTTAACCTCGGGCCTCTCTGGTGTTCAGTATCAGTATTAACCAAGATATGAGAAAACTACCCATCTTTCTCCATTTAGGCATGAATACCTTTCATTATAGTTAATGAAAAGGTTAAATCATGAAATGGTATAATCATATCCTTATGAATATTTTACAGTGTTTTGGTTCCTTGAAATATTTTAGCCATTCTCTCGGCAAATATTGTTTGTACAATTTAGTACAGTGTTACAATGCATCTAAATTTAGCCTTACCCGAGATGTAACTTTTCTTAATTCACATTTCTCTGAAGCTTCCTATGATTGTGAAACTAGAAAGAGGAATAATATTTATTAGTTGAAAACTGATAGTATCCTGATCTAAATTGTTTTCAGTCAACATAACGAGGCAACTCAATCTTGTCAAACAACTAATCTGCAGGTATCTTTTTTTAAATTTAAAATAAGTATACAGGATTTAAGAGGCATTTCCTGGAGAAGAATGAATGGTCATCCAGACAAATATCACAGTGATGGGTCTCTGAAAGCCCAAGACTCACATTAACAATACTTATAAGAGACTTGTGTAGAAAAACCACAATGCTGACTTACTCTTTACATGATACAAATATTCGTGTTTGCTCAGTAGCGCATTCTCTCCCTTGAAACAAATTTACATGGAACAGCAGAGTATAAGCAGAAGATACCAGGTGTGGACTCAGAGCAGCAGAGTGGATTGGATGATCCTAATGGCGGTGTCATCAGGTAGACTGGAGACATGGCCTGGATACTCGAGGTTGTGGGCCAGGACCCTCTCTCCTTAGGATAGCTGCCTGCCTTTGCTTCTCTGAGTCTCCCTTTTCCATAATTTCTTCATTGATCTCACACCCTCAGTAATCATGCAGTCCTCATTAAACCACACCCTGCACTGATGCCTCTTTCGTTAGATACGTGGAATACGTGTGGTCATTTGTAGTTAACTTCACTTGGGAGCCGTGTTCCACTGAAAGTAGCCTCCCTCCACGGGCATAGCCTGGAAGGTGCTCCCAGCACTTCAGCTCATGTCCCTCTGCCTAGTGCACAAGCGCTCCAACTTTCTTAGTCCTCCGTGCCTTAGCAGCTCAGTCATTTTTTCATGGCCCTTTTTGGCCAAAAGCAATACCTAACAGTCAAAACAACTTAAGTCTATATGTCCTGACAACTTAGTAGCTGTTTGAAAAAATAAATACACACAGTTGAAAGAAAAAGTAATATTTAACTTTCATTCTTAGAGAACCACAATTATCTCAAACCTTGGAATCAGTCTAGACATCACCACCTGCATTTCCTGTTCCACATTGATTTTCATACTGCACTTGCTGTTTTTTTTTAATTAAAATTTTTTAAAATTTATTTATTTTTGGCTGCATTGGGTCTTTGTTGCTGTGCGTGGGCCTTCTATAGTTGTGGCGAGCGGGGGCTACTCTTTGTTGCCGTGCGCAGGCTTCTCATTGCGGTGGCTTCTCTTGTTGTGGAGCATGTGCTCTAGGCGCTCAGGCTTCAGTAGTTGTAGCACACGGGCTCAGTAGTTGTGGCTCACGGGCTTTAGAGCGCAGGCTCAGTAGTTGTGGCGGACAGGCTTAGTTGCTCCGTGGCATGTGGGATCTTCCCAGACCAGGGCTCGAACCCGTGTCCCCTGCATTGGCAGGCGGATTCTTAACCACTGCGCCACCAGGGAAGCCCTGCACTTGCTTTTTATCCCAGCAGCCACCAAACCCCCAACTTCCCAAAGATGCAATGCCATTCAAAAGAATACCGCACAGTTTAATATTGAAATTCCGAACTACCTCAAGCTAGTGGCAAGCAAGGCATCTGACAGATGCCAATTATTGCTGTTTTTCCCCCAAATTTAAAATATTCATGGTGGTTTTGTGAGTTCACTGTGGTTCCCTGTTTGGGAACCATGGGGCTGGAACATAGTCATGTGGGTACATCTAGGGGCAAAGAGATTGAGAAATATAATCTGTTTAATTTAATCTGGTGGCCTCTGCTCCAATGACTTAAATATTTGAATATTAATTTTATACTTTTGTTCTCACAGGGATGTCTTATATTCCCTTGTAAGAATAATAACCGTAATAATGGTTACCATTTATTGAGCACTTATATAATAATAAACACTCTGCTAAAGTGCTTTTCATATATGTTCTCACTTAATCCTCACAGTACCTTTTGAGGTAGGTACAGGTAATATGCCTATGACATAGATACATATGTATATATAAGGAAACTTGTATTTAAGTGTCTTGCTTAAAATCACATAGAGATTAAGTGGTAAAGCAGAATTTGAACAAGCCTGTCTGATTTTAGAGCCAACTCTCTCTCTCTCTGTTTTTTGTTTTTTGTTTTGGCCATGCCGTGCTGCATGCAGGATCTTAGTTCCCTGACCAGGGAGTGAACCTTTGTCCCCTGCAGTGGAAGTGCAGAGTCCTAACTACTGGACCGCCAGGGAATTCCTTAGAGCCAGCTCTCTTAACCACCATGCTCTTTCACCTTTGATATTTACTAACTACAAAAATAAAGAGCAATATTAGGTATTTGTGTTGGCATTATTTACTATTCTACCTATGCTAAAAATATTTAAATCAGTGTTATCTTTTATACAGTAACTATCTTCAAAGGATTCAAAAACTGAATTCTCACAACACCCTGAGCAAGCATGAAGGAGAGAGACTTGTTCGAAATAGCTCAGTGTCAACCTTCCCGCATTCTGCTCTGAAATAATATAGACAGAAAAGGGGGTGGCCAATGCACATCTCGATATTAATTGAAGTCCCTTACCTGCAGAGGTGTGATGTGAAACATTTTGCTAACATCTTGACCACCTGTTTTTGTTGCAGGAGGCCGAGGGAAAGATGGTGCCCCCATCATCACTTTTCCAGAGTTTGTGGGGTTTAAACACATCCCAGATGAGGACTTTCTGAATGTCATGACCTACCTCACCAGCGTCCCCAGGTGAGCTGAACACAGTGCTCTGCTGCCTTCCTCGTCACTGGCTTTGTCCTGAATTTCCCATGTGGAAGGGCTGGGGTGAGATGGAATCTTCCCTGAGCAGAGCTCACACTGGCATATAACTTAGCCAGTTTTGCTTATCCATCAGTCACAGACAAGGGACGTGGAAAGAGACTAGAAAACAAAGTTACACGAGTATCGGTTTTGCTTATGGTGTGCACATATGCAGTACTTAATAAACATTGTTGAGTGAATGAAAAATTGATTGAATCGCTAATGCTGCTCTTGTTCCTTCAGGTTCATTGCTCTAGATTAAGGTGATTCTGGCTTCCTGGGGCCTGTCGTCTCAGACACCTGGCCGCTGCTCAGGGAGGTCAAGCCATGTTAGGAGTTATTGAATTTATCTCCCTCAAATAAGGAATTCAGGAGTAGATTTTATAGTTGTCATTGTCAGATGAAGAAACTAAGTCACAGAGCAAGGAAACTAAAAGTCCAGGAATAAAAACTGTGCCTAAAGCTGAGACCAAAACAGAGATGTTTTTGGGCATCTGCTACTTCCACCTCTCTGGCCCAGATCTCACATATTTATGCCACTTAAGTCAATAAATAGCCAGATCTCCAAGGGATGGAGTGTGGTACAGAGTTCATACTGGGGACAAACATTTTATAGACATAGATGGAGCTGGGTGTGGGGTCCAAACCCAATTCTCCCAGAAAGCAGACTTGGCCAGGAAAGGCCCTACCCTCCATGGGTCTGTATTGCTTAGGATACCGTCTGTTACTTAACTGTTTTGTGGTTAGGAGTCTACACAACAGCCAGAGGTGTGCTGTTTTGCTTGCTTTCCATCTGCCTTATATGATTTAGAGGTAAACACCTGCTCTGTGATTGAAAGGCCACCTGGAGTCTGATCCCACCTGCAGAGATTAGGAAGTTGATTAGTTTGCTTTAACCAAACCCACTCTTTTTTGGTTTTTTGTTTTTATTTTTATTTTTTTTACCCTTCTTACTTCTTCGTCAGAGAAAGCTATGGATTTATTTTTAATGTACTTCTTCAAAATTCAGTACTTACATTTCACCATTTCCCCTGTTTTCTGCCTCTGATCCCGGAATATTGTATGTATTATGCAGACACGAGAGGATTTGGGCTTTGTTGGTTTGAGGGAAGGATGCTGTATATCTCTGGGTTTTGCTTACATGGTTCTGTCTACAGGAATGCCTTTGCCACCCTTCTAGGCCTGGCTAATTCCTGCACCATCATCAGCCCTTAGTCTGACCTCATTTCTTCAAGGAAACTTGCCCTGACCCCAGTTCTGCTCTCACAGACTCTTTATTTCCACAGAACCCAGAGTGTACCCCTTGTATAATGCCACAGTATATGGAAATTATTTCTGCGTCTTCCATTAGACTGTGAACTAGTGAAGAGTAGGGGCCAATGCTTTTTTCCCCCCTTATTTTCTTTTTTTTAATTCCTAGCCCAGCACATAGTAGGTTCTCAAGAAGTGATGTTGGTGGAATTTCCAGTTCTGATATAATTCATCTCAGTCAAAGTGTATTTGTTATAGGGTGAGAAGCGGGACGCTGCCAGAGAGAGGGGAACCCCACTCCTCACTCCTGCCTTTTCCTCCTAGGGTTATAGGGAGTTGAACTTGGTCTCCCTCTTTGGCTCAATTGCCTACCAAAACATTGACCTGTCCTTCTGTGAGGAGCAGCAAGGAAGAGGGTGAGCAGGGAGGTGGGTAATGGGTGGAAGTGCCTTCTCCCCATTCTCATTGTATTTGTTTTAAACTCACTGTCTAATTTTACTGAATCCCCGGATGCAGTCATGTGCTAAATGAAAAGTGTCATTTTCATCTTGTCCTTGCAGCCTTTTCTGAGTCACGCTAAGGACTGGACATTGAGTGCCATGTGACCCAGTGTAGAGAGAAGCATCAAGGGGTAGAAACCCTATCTCACAGGCAAAAAAGATAAGAAAAATCAAGAGGCTACTGTTTAGGCCTGTTTTCCCTTTTCTGCCCTATGCTTCTTGTATAATTTCTTGTGAACTAGGGAGTATTTTCCTTTCCTAGAGTGCAGTTTGTCTCTTGAGAAAGAGTAGTTGCCTGACCAGTTATTCCTCTTTCCTCTTCCTGGCATTTGCTCCTACTTGCTCACTGCCCCACCCCTTGTTACTTTCAACATAAAACAGAGACAACAGGTAGGAAGGTCTGAAAGGAGAATTTGACCTAAACTTTGCTTCCCAGTTTGCATTTCAGTTTCCAAAGAATGAAACCACTCCTGTTCCTTTTATGATTTCTATTCATCACAATTTGCATCTTTCTAAATGTTACAGTGGTAACCAGGCACCAGAGCTTTTCCCAGATTGCACAATGTTTTATAGGCAGGTGGAATGACCTACAACAACAAGGAAGAATTGACACACTAGAAGAGGAGAATGGCAGGTTACTCAGGGCAGGGAAAGGAAAGCTCGATGCCTGAAATGAATAAGGATCTCTCATTGTGGCTGGGTTGGGTGAGTGCCGTAAGGCTTCCCACGGTAGCTCATTTTTTATCAGATCTTTGCTGAGTGCCATCAGTGTGTAGGGATCTAGGTTAGGTGCCATAAAGGACCAAAAAGACCATAAGACAATATCTTGGATCTCAAGAGATTCATCACAGGACTCTGTTGTCATGATATTTTGTGAAATATGCAAAGAAACTGCTCTAGGAGCTCGGAAGAGAGAAAAGTCACTTCAGACAGGAAAAAACAAGGAAAGCTTCAAGAATGAAGTGGGCTTAAAGGATGGATAAGATTTCCACAGATAGATCGGAGAGGAACATTTCAGAGAGAGAGAGAGAACGGGATGGTGTTTAAGAGCTTTGGACACAGGCCAAACTGGATTGAAATCCAGATTCTATGCTCCCCAGCTGTGTCTGGAGCAAATGACTTGGCTTCTATTTCCAACCCCCACTCCACTGCTGGATTTTGAAGTTTTAAATAGAGCTTGTTTGGGGAATTACAGACTATCCATGTTGCCCAGAGCAGAGTGAAAATCCTTTTTGGATAGTAGTGAGAAATGAGACCTGGATAGACAGTGGGGAACAGACTGGGCAAGGCGTTTTCCACCAAGTTAAGGAGTTTACGCACAGTGAGCAGAACCAGGCCGTTGGAGGTTCTGAGGAGGAAAATGGCAATCAGATTAATTTGGTGGTGGTGTGCAGGATGGATCACAGGTGGTGGGGGAAAGGGGGCAGGGAGACCAATTAAGGGCTTCCGTCCCGGGATAGGTGCAAAGTGAGGAGGGAGTGAGCTGCATGATGGCAGGAGGACTGGACAGAAGGGGATGGACAGGAAGGACAGGCACTGAGGACTGGTGGTTGTGAGGGAAGAGGGAGAATGAGGAACTAATGATGATCCTCAGCTTTAGGAATTGTGTTCACAGTCAGATCTTTTTGCTTTTACATGTCTGGGCACGTGGAATTGAGGTCTCATTTGAAAGCTGTCTCCAGTGGCTACAGACTGTAGCTGAGTGGCTTGAAAAGGCATTAGTGAAATATTCTGAGCCACAGAGATGGCCAGCTATTTTTAAATCACAGTTGTTTTTCGAAAAATCAATATTTGTATAACTAAGCATGCTTTTTTTTGTTTTTTTTGCGGTACGCGGGCCTCTCACTGTTGTGGCCTCCCCCGTTGCGGAGCACAGGCTCCGGACGCTCAGGCTCAGTGGTCATGGCTCACGGGCCCAGCCACTCCGCAGCTTGTGGGATCTTCCCAGACCGGGGCATGAACCCGTGTCCCCTGCATCGGCAGGCAGACTCTCAACCACTGCGCCACCAGGGAAGCCCTAAGCATGCATTTTTATTACCCTATTTCTCTATTCAGTTTCTTTGTTTTACTCATAGTTCTGAGTTCATTATCTGAGAGGGATTGGAGAAAGTACTTTTATTAGATGGTAACAAGAACTATATTTCATAACTGTGAATTTTATGATTATTTACTATTTCTGAAGGTCTTTTTCTATAATGAATCTGTCCAGAGACCTATTTAGGTTTGAAGAATTCTTGTCCCTTTTCCTCCCATAAAGGCCTATTTAAGTTTGAAGTTTCCTCCCATAAAGGCCTATTTAAGTTTGAAGAATTCATGTCCCTTTTCCTCCCATAAAGCCTGATGAATATTCTTTGAGAAGAGTTGTACCTCTTTTACAATACACTGTCTGATAGAATGCTGTCGGGCATTTCTACTTTAGGAAGAGAGGGAAGGAGGACAGTGTTATTATTTGACCTGTGAATTATAATGACTTGCTCGTTTGTATTGAAAGACTGAATGGGATTATAGCAACCCGGCAGCTTTAGAAACCAGCCTCGCCAGAGAAGTGAGTTCGATCTGGGCCTTTTACTATTATGAAGACAGTGGAAAAGCCCCTGTTTTTAAGTGGCTTTGAATAGTATTAATAGGAAAGGTGCTGCTATGATTGAGTAGTTAGGATAAGGTATGTTATTTCCTGGACTGGCTATGGAATTGCTCCCCCAAATCAGGAAAATGGAATCATTCATTTGACTTCTAAGGATAGAGGTTCAGAGTGGGGAGTCTTATTGGGCTGCTGTCTTGCCCAAGGTGGATGGATTTGCTTCACAGCTCTCAGGAAGGATACCTTTGGAGACCAGACCTTAGGCACCCAACTGAGGCTCAAAATTAGAGAGCACCCCATGGATTTATTATGAATAAATGGTGACAATGGCAAGTAAGTCTTATATACCAGGAGAATTTGAATGGACTATATTAGAAGCCAGAAAAAAATTTAATATGCCAGATTGCTGGTCTTTGCTATGTAAGAGCCAGGGTGTCTGACATTGTTTCTCCCCAGTAGAATGACCTAGTGTGTATACAACAGCTTTTCTTTGTTCATTTGTTGAAGTGATTGTTTTAGAATACCCATGCTGTATCCTGCCTTTGTGCTATCTATCCTGTACAGAGAGGAGCTCACTTTCCCTTTTCTGATAATTCAGGTTTCTTTAGACATTCAAAACACAGCCTCTTGCTTGAATTTCACAGTGCTAATGATTGTAAATATCTGAAATTTGTTCTTACTCAATGGTATTATCAATTACAAACAAGATAATTGCTCTAGTTCTGTGAAAAATGCCATTGGTATTTTGATAGGGATTGTATTGAATCTGTAGATTGCCTTGGGTAGTATGGTCATTTTAACAATACTAATTCTTCTAATCCATGAACATGGTATATATTTCCATTTGTTTGTGTCATCTTCAATTTCTTTCATCAGTGTCATATCAATAGTTTTCTGAGTACAGGCCTTTTACCTCCTTAGTTAGATTTATTCCTAGGTATTTTATTCTTTTTGATGCAATTGTAAATGGGATTGTTATCTTAATTTCTATTTCTGATAGTTTATGTCAGTGTATAGAAATGCGACAGATTTCTGTATACTAATTTCATATCCTGCAACTTTACTGAATTCATCGATGAGCCCTAGTAGTTTTCTGGTGGCATCTTTAGATTTTCTGTGTATAGTATCATGTCATCTGCAAACAGTGAGAGTTTTACTTTTTCCTTTCCAATTTTGATTCCTTTAATTTTTTTTTCTTGTTTGATTGCTGGGGCTAGGACTTCCAATATTATGTTGAATAAAAGTGGCAAGAGTGGGCATCCTTATCTTGTTCCTGATCTTAGAAGGAAATGCCTTCAGCTTTTTACCATTGAGTATGATGTTAGCTGTGGCTTTATTTATTTTTTTATATTTATTTTTTAATTGAAGTGTAGTTGATTTACAATGTTGTGTTAGTTTCAGGTGTACAGCAAAGTGATTCAGTTATACATATATATATCTATTCTTTTTCAGATTCTTTTCCCTCATAGGTTATTACAAAATATTGAGTGTAGTTCTCTGTGCTATACAGTAAGCCCTTGTTGGTTATCTGTTTTGTATATAGTAGTGTGTACATGTTACTCCCAAACTCCTAATTTATCCCTCCCCCCCCTTTCCCCTTTGGTAACCATAAGTTTGTTTTGTATGTCTGTGGATCTATTCCTGTTTCGTAAACAAGTTCATTTGTATCATTTTTTTATATTCCACATATAAGTGATATCATATAATATTTGCCTTTCTCTGTCTGACTTACATCACTTAGTATGATAATCTCTAAATCCATCCATGTAGCTACAAATGGCATTATTTCATTCTTTTTCATGGCTGAGTAATATTCCATTATACATATATATATATATATATATATATATATATATACACACCACATCTTCTTTATTCATTCATCTGTTGATGGAAATTTAGGTTGGTTCCATGTCTTGGCTATTGTAAATAGTGCTGTAATGAACATTGGGGTGCATGCATCTTTTTGAATTAGAGTTTTGTCTGGATATATGCCCAGGAGTGGGATTGCAGGATCATATGGTAACTCTACTTTTAGTTAGCTGTGGGCTTTATTATGTTGAAGTGTGTTCCCTCTATACCCACTTTGTTGAGAGTTTTTTAATCATAAATGGATGTTGAATTTTGTCAAAAGCTTTTTCTGCATCTATTGAGATGATCATATGATTTTCCTTCTTTAATTTGTTAACGTGGTGTATTACATTGATTGATTTCTGGATATTGAATCATCCTTGCATCCATGGGGTAAATCCCACTTGATCATGGTGTATGACCCTTTTAACGTGTTCTTGAATTTGGTTTGCTAATATTTTGTTGATGATTTTTGCATCTATGTTCATCAGAGATATTAGCCTGTAGTTTTCTTTTTTGGTGACATTTCTGTCTGGTTTTGGTATCAGGGTGATGCTGGCCTCATACAATGAGTTAGGAAGTATTCCTTCCTCTGCAATATTTTTGGAATGGTTTGAGAAGGATAGGTGTTAACTCTTCTTTAAATGTTTGGTAGAATTCACCTGTGAAATGATCTGGTCCTGGACTTTGTTGTTTCGGGAGTTTTTCTTATTACTGATTCAGTTTTTTTTTTTACTGGTAATTTGTCTGTTTATACTTTGTATTCTTCATTGTTCAGTCTTGGAAGACTGTACAGTTCTAGGAATTTGTCCATTTCTTCTAGGTTGTCCATCTTATTGGCATATAATTGTTTATAGTAATCTCTTATGATAATTTGTATTTCTGTGGTATCTGTTGTAACTTCTTTTTCATTTCTGATTTTATTAATTTAGACCATCTCTTTTTTTCTTGATGAGTCTGGCTAAAAGTTCATCAATTTTGTTTAGAACAAATAATTCTAAAATTGGTATGGAAACACAACAGATCCCAAATAGCCAAAACAATCTTAAGAAAGAAGAACAAAGGTGGAGGATCACACTCCCTGATTTAAAACTATACTACAAAGCTACAGTAATCAAAACAGTATGGCACTGGCACAAAAACAGATACATACATCAGTGGAACAGAATAGAGAGCCCAGAAATGAACCCACAGTCATATGGGCAATTAATTTATGAGAAACAGCCAAGAATATACAGTGGAGAGAAGACAGCTTCTTGAACAAGTGGTGTTGGGAAAACTGGATAGCTATATGCAAAAGAATCAAGCTAGACTACTCTCTCACACACATGCACAAAATAAATTCAAAATGGATTAAAGACTTAAATGTAAGACCTGAAACCATAAATCTCCTAGAAGAAAACATAGACTGTATGCTCTTCGACATAGTCTTTGTAGATTTTTTTGGATATGTCTACATAGACAAGGAAAACAAAAGCAAAAATAAACAACTGGGACTACATCAAACTAAAAAGCTTTTGCACAGCAAAGGAAACTATCAGTAAAACAAAAAGGCCACCTACTGAATGGAAGAAGATATTTGCAAATGATATATCTGATAAGGGGTTAATTCTCCAAAATATACAAAAAATTCATGTAATTCAACATCAAAAAACAAACAACCTAGTTAAAAAATGGGCAGAGGATCTGAATAGATATTTTTCCAGGGAAGATAAGCAGTTGGCCAACAGGCACATGAAAAGATGCTCAACATCACTACTCATCAGGGAAATGCAAATCAAAACCACAGTGAGATATCACCTCACATCTATCAGAATGGCTATTATCAAAAATACAAAAAAAATAACAAGTGTTGGTGAGGATGTGGAGAAAAGATTTTTATTTTATTTTATTTTTTATATTGAAGTATACTTGATTTACAATGTTGTGTTAGTTCCTGGTGTACAGCAAAGTGATTCAGTGTTGTAGCTCTGCTGTTGAGCTATCACAGCAGAGTTCAGTAATTGAGGCAGAGACCATATGGCCTGCAAAGGCTAAAATATTTACTCTGGTTCTTTACAGAAAAAGTATGATGACTTTTAAGTTAGAATATTCGGACAGATAATACTTAGTGGACATTATTACTAAATTTAATGCAGTTGGGCTTCCCTGGTGGCACAGTGGTTAAGAATCTGCCTGCCAATGCAGGGGACACGAGTTCGAGCCCTGGTCCAGGAAGATCCCACATGCTGCGGAGCAACTAAACCCGTGCGCCACAACTACTGAGCCTGCGCTCTAGAGCCTGCGAGCCACAACTACTGAGCCCGTGTGCCACAGCTACTGAAACCCATGCGCCTAGAGCCTGTGCTCCACAACAAGAGAAGCCACTGCAGTGAGAAGCCTGTGCACCGCAACGAAGAGTAGCCCTTGCTTGCCACAACCAGAGAAAAGCCTATATGCAGTAACGAAGACCCAGTGCAGCCAAAAATAAATGAAATGAATAAATTTTAAAAAATTTAATGCAATGTTTATCGTCCCACTTAAGTTGTAAAGATTATTCAGTCAGGGCTTCCCTGGTGGCGCAGTGGTTGAGAGTCTGCCTGCCGATGCAGGGGACACGGGTTCGTGCCCTGGTCTGGGAAGATCCCACATGCCGTGGAGCGGCTGGGCCCGTGAGCCATGGCCGCTGAGCCTGCGTGTCCGGAGCCTGTGCTCCGCAATGGGAGAGGCCACAACAGTGAGGGGCCCGCGTACCGCAAAAAAAAAAAAAATAAATAATGCCTAGAGTCCTTTAATGTTTAATATTGTGGACTAACTATGAATCCTCCTTCCCTATCATTTTCAGGCTTTCTTAAAATAGTAAGTAATAAATAGTAAAAAGTCATGTAATAATTAGTAAATAAGTAAATAGTATAAATAATAAAATAAATAGTAGACAATATGGTCATCCCTTGGTATAAACAGGGGATTGGTTCCAAGACCCTTGAGGATACCTAAATTTGCTCATGCTCAAATCCCTTATACAAAATTGCACAGTACAGTCAGCCCTCTGTATCCACAGATGCGGAACCTACATATATGGAGGGCCAGTTGTACTTGTTGATTTACTACTGTGCATTTATATCTTTCTTTACTCTCATCCTTCAAGTTCTTCTACCTATATTCCAATTTCTTTCCATTACTAAGATTTATAATATATTTTACATCTTATTATAAATGTTTTTTTCTTTGATTATAGGTTGATCCTAAATAATAGAAATCAGTAGAATGCATTTATATATGTAATATAATTGGACGTCTAGAGTGAGAGATGTAATCCTAAGTCATTAAACCTGTGTCACTCAAAGGAGAATGCTATAAATGTTAAGGTAAAATAGGTTCTCTTTTCTCATACTCCATGGGTTGCTCACAATCATGCCACAATTTAATTCATTTCAGACTCGGACAATGACTTTTTATATACCTTTTCCCCTAGCATTTCTAATTGCCTTTCTTTTTTTTCTCTTGTTTATAGAATGGCATATATCTATTGCATTATTAATATCTTATGGATTCTTTATCATAGAATTTGTCTAATGCATACATTAGACAAATTCTTTTGAGCCTTTCTGAGCTACTCTTATAATTCAAGGTGGTTGCTGTGTAAACCACCTGCTACAGGCTGTCAGCCTGGGATTGCTTTTTATTCTGCCTCTGGGAAGGTCATTCATTCTTTTTGGGATTTCATTTTCATTAAAAAAAACTTTCAAATTATTTCTTTTGTAGAAAGGGTGTATGGTAAGTGAATCTTACAAGATCTTGAATGTCAGAAAATGACTCACTTTGACCTCACACTTGTCTGACAGTCTGAGTATGGAATTTATGTAAAATAACATTCATCCGTTGATTTCTGGCATTCAGTGTTACTGATAAAAGGTTGATCCTTGTAACAAGGATCTGAGTCTTCATAGATAAGCTGCTTCTTTCTCCCCATAGGAAGCTTTTGCGGTTTTTTCTTTATGTTTTGCAGGTTTGAAATTTCAAACTTTTTCTTTCATTCTGCTGGGCCTTTGAACAGAAGAGTCAAGTCTCTCTTAGGCTTAGAATTTTTTTTTCTGTCATTTCTTTGCTTATTTCTTTCTTACAACTCTGTTTTCTGCTTCTGGAACTCAAATTAGATGGACATTACATCTTCTGAATCTCTCCTCTGTGTCTTTAACTTTCTTTTGTATTTTTCATCTATCACTTTACATTTTAATATATGTATATATGGTATATATCATATACAATACACACACACACACACACACACACACACACACACATATATAAATTGTCAGTTCATGTCTTTGCTCTTTTTTCCCATTGAGTTTTCTATCTTTATTTTCCTGTCACTTTTAAGAATTCTTTATGGATTAGGGATATTAGCCCTTTATCTGTGATGTATGTTCCATATATTTTCTCTCAGTTTTTCGTTTGTCCTTTAACTCTGCTTAGGATATTTTTTGCCATGTGAAATTTTTATGTCATCAAATATATCAGTGTTTCTTTCATTGCATCTGGATTTTCAGTCATTGTCAGAAAACTTTTGTATACCTGGGTTATAGAGGAATTCACCCAAGCTTTCTTGTAATACAGTATGATTTCACTTTTTACAGTTAGCCCTGATACAGTTGGTGTTTATTTCTGTGTGTGGTATGAAGTATAGATCTAAGTTTACCTTTTCCCAAATGGCTATTCAGTTATCCTAACACCATTAATTTTAAAAGCTCATCTTCACTTCAGTAATTTGAGAGCCAGTTGGTCTGCCTATTCATAAGTGAGTAATATACTATTTTAATTATGAGGAGTTAAATATGTTTAATATCTTCTAGGATTAATTCCCCCTCCCCTCCCAGGTCCTTAAGCTTTACTTACTTTTTTCATGTTTTCCTACTATTCTTTCCTGTTTTCTTTCTATGTCTATCTCCATTTAAAAAAAAAAAAGAAAAAGAAAGCTTGTTGGTCTTGTCATTGAGACTGTTAAATTTATAAATTTACTCAGGAAAAAGTGACATATATATGGTGTTAAAATCATCCTATCAAGAAAAAGAAAAGTCTTTCCATGTGTTAAAATCTACTTTTGTGTCTTTTAGGAGTGTTTAAAATTTTCCTGACATAGTTTTGTATATTTATTGTTAAGCTTATTCCTAAATATTTTATGTTTGTTGCTATTGTAAATGGGATAGCTCTACCATCATATCCATTAACTGGTAATTTTATCTGGTACTGAATTAGGTTTAGGTATCGTTGTCATACTTGCTTCATAAATAGCATTTTGAAGTTTTCTTTCAGTTTTTAGGCTTGGAAACTATTTTTGTGGCATTGGGACTTTATACAGTCATTGATGATGTCAATTCCCCTGTGAAATTCCCCTGTGAATCTGGGCCTTGATAACTTTATTTCCTCTATGGACATTGGTCTGTTTAAGCTTTACATTTCTAATGAGATCAATTTTGGTAAACTGTATTTTCCTAGGAAATTACCTATTTTTGTCTTGGTTTTTAAGTTTCTTTGCATAGACGTATGCAAAGTAATTTTACTAAAACAAATTTTCTTGTGTTTCAGTGGTTATTTTCCCTTTGCTATTTCTTAGTTTATCTGTGCTTTGTCCTTCCCCCCCCCCTTGATTAAGTGAGTTAGTGGCTTATTTATTTTGTTAATTTAAAAAATGGGATTCTGGAAACATAGGAAAAACATTCTTTGACATAAACCACAGGGCTTCCCTGGTGGCGCAGTGGTTGACATAAACCACAGCAAGATCTTTTTTGACCCACCTCCTAGAGTAATGGAAATAAAAACAAAAATAAACAAATGGGACCTAATGAAACTTCAAAGCTTTTGCACAGCAAAGGAAACCATAAACAAGACAAAAGACAACCCTCAGAATGGGAGAAAATATTTGCAAATGAAACAACAGACAAAGGGTTAATCTCCAAAATATACAAACAGCTCATGGAGCTCAATTTCAAAAAACAAACAATTCAATTAAAAAATGGGTGGAAGACCTAAATAGACATTTCACCAAAGAAGACATACAGATGGCCAAGAGGCACATAAAAAGATGCTCAACATCACTAATTATTAGAGAAATGTAAATGAAAACTACAGTGAGGTATCACTTCACACCGGTCAGAATGGCCATTATCAAAAAATCTAGAAACAATAAATGCTGGAAAGGGTGTGGAGAAAAAGGAACCCTCCTGCACTGTTGGTGGGAATGTAAATTGATACAGCCGCTGTGGAGAACAGTATGGAGGTTCCTTAAAAAACTAAAAACAGAACTACCATATGACCCAGCAATTCCACTACTGGGCACATACCCTGAGGAAACCATAATTCAAAAAGAGACATGTACCGCAATGTTCATCGCAGCACTATTTACAATAGCCAAGACATGGAACCAACTTAAATGTCCATCGACAGATGAATGGATAAAGAAGATGTGGCACATATATACCATGGAATATTACTCAGCCATAAAAAGAAAGGAAATTGAGTTATTTGTAGTGAGGTGGATGGACCTAGAGTCTGTCATACAGAGTGAAGTAAGTCAGAAAGAGAAAAACAAATACTGTATACTAAAGCATATATATGGAATCTGAAAAAAAAATGGTACTGATGAACCTAGTTGCAGGGCAGGAATAAAGAGGTAGACATAGAGAATGGACTTGAGGACCCGGGGGATGGGGGAGGGGGAGGCTGGGGCGAAGTGAGAGCAGCATCGACATATATACACTACCGAATGTAAAATAGCTAGTGGGAAGCAGCAGCATAGCACAGGGAGATCAGCTTAGTGCTTTGCAATGACCTAGAGAGGTGGGATGGGGAGGGTGGGAGGGAGGCTCGTGGGGGAGGGGATGTGGGGATGTATGTGTGCATATGGCTGATTCCTTTTGTTGTACGACAGAGACTAACACAGTATTGTGAAGCAATCATACTCCAATAAAGATCTATTTAAAAAATGGGATTCTGAAAAGGATGGAGAAATGGCAATGGTGACTGGGTAGGCTGTTAGCAATGTCTTCTACAATAAAAATCCTATTAGATATAAAAATAAATAAATAAAAATAAAAAATTAACAATGGGATTCTGATTTTTTAATTAGATCAATTGGCTTTTCTCTTTTCTACTTTATTCACGCTGCCTTTCTCTTTAATATCTTCTTTGTTGTGCTTTCTTTTGGGTTGCTTTTTTTTTTCCTCATTTTTTGAGTTGAAAGTTTTTTCTCATTTTTTGAGTGTTATGAATTTTCTTGATCACTGCTTTGAATGTAGCCCATAAATTCTGATATGTAGTTTTGCATTGGCCAAAAAGTTCGTTTGGGTTTTGCTGTAAGATCGTACAGAAAAACCCGAACGAACTTTTTGGCCAACCCCCAATATTGTCGTTATCACTGTATTTTAGCAATTCTCTAATTATATTTTATATTTCCCCATGACTGAAGACTTGTTTAATAGAAGGTTTTTAAAATTTCAGGTGTTTTCTTTGTAGCCCTATATCATGACTAATTTTTGTGGATGTTCCATGTGTGCTTGAAAAGAAGATGAATCCTGTATTATCAGGAGATAAAGTCCAATACATTTCAATTAGCTCTTCCTTTTTGATTATGTTTTAGGTATTCTATAACCTTATTGATATGTTGTCTATTCTGTCTTGTACTGAAAGTGGTGTATTAAAATCTCCTATGTAAAACGTATTTCTGTCTGTTTCCTTGTATCTCCTGTAGTTTCTGCTTTAAAAAACTGGTTATTAGGGTATTTGGAGCATAGATATTTATGACTGTTATATCTCCATTGTGAATTGTGACTTTTAGCATTAAGAAGTGTTTCTTGTGATGTTAAATGCTTTATGGCTTAAATTCTACTTTGATACCAAGACTGAAACCCCTTGCTATTGTTTCCATTTACCTAGTACACTTTTGCCAATTCCTTTATTTTTAGCCTTTCTGAATTACTTTGTTCTAGATCTTTTTCTTGGATATAGTATATAGTTGGTTTTTACTTTGTAAGTCAAATTGAAAATCTTTTTCTTATATTAAGTGCATTAAGCCTGTTCATATTTATTGATATGACTAATATATTTGATCTCAATTTCGTCATTATTTATTTTTAAATTAATTTTTATCAGAGTATAGTTCCTTTACAATGCTGTGTTAGTTTCTGCTCTACAGCAAAGTGAATCAGTTACACGTATACATATATCCACATTTTTTTAGATTTCCTTCCCATTTAGGTCACCACAGATCATTGAGTAGGGTTACCTGTGGTAAACAGTATGTTTTCATTAGTTATCTATTCTATACCTAGTAGTGTATATATGTCAATCCGAATCTTCCAATTCGTCCCACCCCCATAAAATAGCAACATATATTTCATGTTATAACTACTAGGTGTATTATGTTATATTTACTGTATTTCTCTACATGATATGTTTTCTTTCCTTTTTAATTTTTTAACTTCTTTTGATATTTAGAAAGATTTGTGATTTTTGTCCTTGTATTTATGCCTTTTTAATGCCCTTAGTCCCTTTTCTAAAATATAACAATTTACTATCTGGTTTTTTAGTTTTCAGTAATATCCATTGATTCCCATCTGTTGCTTATTACAACAATCAATGACCTTATTCTTTTCTCTCCCCTTCTCCTTTTTCCTTCTGTCTTTTAACTTGGATTATTTCTATATCTTATTTTCGTACCATGGTTAGTATTAGACTTACCATTAAATATGTTAAATTAATACCTTTGCTGCAGTTTCCCCAAGTTATCTCTTAATTGGATGAAGGACAATCTTACTAGATTCTTCAAAAGGGGCTTATAGATACAGAATTCCCTGAGTTTTTTTTTACATGTTTATAACTGTTTTTCTATTGCCTTAATACTTGAAAGCCAGCTTGTCAGGATAAAAAATTCTTGGTTCACACATTTTCTTCATGAATTGTTGTAGAATGTTGTTCCATTCTCTCCATGATTTGTGTACTACTTTAGAAAAGTATGGTGCCTGTCTGTTTCTCTTCTCCTGGTAAATTATTTGATCTTTTTCCTAGAGGTGCTTAGAATTTTTACTTTAAGCCTAACAGTTTTACTAGGATATGTCTCAGAGTTAATTGTTTCAGATCAGTTTTCCCAGGTGCCTGCTAGTCCTTTTCAGGTTTATGTAGAATCAGGTCATTTATTGTTTTTGGAAAGTTTTCTTGTATTATACTTGTAAGTATTATTTCTGTTCCTTTGTTTTACTTTTAGTCTTATGGACTCCAGTTATAAATATGTTGCTTCTTTTTCAGTCTGGCCTGTTTCCACCACTTTCTTTCTGACCTTTGTTATTGTTTCCTTTTTTTTTTTTTCATTTTCATTCACTTGTTTGTTTTCTTTATGCTATTTACTGTCCCTTATTAAACTTTTGTTCACATATGTTATTGCTTGGTATCTTGTTATTTAGACTCCATTTCTCATGATTTTGCTTCTTCTTTTATTTTTCTGACTTCAATCAGAAAAATTTTCTGACTTTATTTCTTCGTTTCTTTACATATTAGAAAAGTCCTATTTCTGTTGTTGGTTTTTGAGTTTCTTATTTAAAGTGTCACCTGTGCCCCATCCCCTACATGATTGTTTATAGACATGTAATTCAGTTTGGAGAGCTGTTACAGCTTTTTGTCTGCTTAATGACTAATTTTTTGAAGGAATTTTCATTATCTAAAAAGTTTTTTAATAGACTTTTTTTAAGTTTACAGCAAAATTGAGTGGAAATTTCAGATATTTCCCATATACTCCCTGCCCCCACACACACCCAACCTCCCCATTAACATCCAGCACCAGAGTGGTACATTTGTTACCACTGATGAACCTACATTGACACATCATTAACCCCCAGAGTCCATAATGTATATTAGGGTTCAGTCTTGGTGTTCTACATACTTTGGGTCTGGACAAATGTATGTTGACATGTATACACCATTATAGTGTCATACAAAATAGTTTCACTGCCCTAAAAATCCTCTGTGCTCCACCTGTTCATCCGTCCCATGCTCCCACCCCCCAACCCCTAGCAACCACTGATTTTTACTGTCTCCATAGTTTTGCAGTGTGCACAATGTTATGTAGTTGTAATCATACAGTATGTAGCCTTTTAAGACTGACTTCTTTCACTTAGTAATATGCATTTAAGTTTCTTCCATGTCTTTTCATGACTTGACAACTCATTTCTTTTTATTACTGAATAATGTTTCGCTGTTTGGATATACTACAGTTTATCCATTCACCTACTGAAAGAAATCTTGGTTGCTTCCAAGTTTTGACAATTATGAATAAAGCTGCAGTAAACATCCATATGTGAGGTTTTGTGTGGACATAAGTTTTCAACTTATTTAGGTAAATACCAAGGAGTACACTTGTTGGATTACATGATATGAGTATGTTTAGTTTTGTAAGAAACTGCCAGATTGTATTTCAAAGTGACTGTACCACTTTGAATACCCACCAGCAATAAATGAGAGTTCCTGTTCCTCCACATCCTTGCCAAAATTTGGTATTGTCAGTATTTAGGATTTGGGTCATTCTAATAGATGTACAGTGGAATATCATTGTAGTTTTAACTTGCAATTTCCTAATGACATATGTTGTTAAACATCTTTTCATATGCTTATTTTCCACCTGAATATATTCTTTTGTGAGGTATCTGTTTTGGGTTTTTGCCCAGTTTTTAATTGGGTGGTTTGTTTTCTTATTGTTAAATTTTAAAAGTTCTTTGTATTTTGGATAATGGTTCTTTATCCAATATGTCTTTTGTAAATATTTTCTTTAAAAAAATTTTGTGGTTTGTCTCCTCATTCTCTTGAAGTTAAAAAGTTTTGATTCTTATTCTCTTTTTTTCCCCTTTATAGTAGACTTATATAGATGAATACTGCTTGCATCTTTGCAATTATTAAACAGGTTTGGTGGTTTGGGGTGGTTTATAAGATTCCTAGTTCAAGAACACCATCTTTTGTTAGTATAGCTAAATATAGTTTCTTTTATTGGTGGACTTAAAAAACTTTTTTTGGAAGTTAAGGGGAAGGGTGTGTATCCTTGATTTTTTTTTTTTGTCTTGCAGGATGCTAAATTTTATCTCTTGGTTCTTTTTGTGTTTACCACACAGTTACCACCTCTGCTTTCATTTCCTTTTCTCTCCCAGAAGGCTTGTCTTTCCAACACTGCCTCTTTGAGTCTTTCTCTAGTCAGTACCCTGAGGTACGAGGACTCTTTTCAGTATCTTTGCACTTAGGGTGAACTTTTCTTTTCTGGGAATGATTTTATCTCCATCCCCTCTTTTCTTGACTCTCCCTATGTATTAATCAGTGTTCTCCAGAGAAACAGAACCAATAAGATATATATATATATATATTATGGTTAATTTTATGAGTCAACCTGATTGGGCTAAGGGATGCCCATTTAGCTGGTAAAACATTATTTTTGGATGTGTCTACGAAGATATTCCTGGAAGAGATTAACATTTGAATTCATGAACTGAGTAAAGCAGATTGCCCTCCCCAATGTGAGTGGGTATCATCCAATCCATTGAGTGCCTGAATAGAATAAAAAGGCAGAGTAAGGGTGAATTCTCTCTCTACTTGAGCTTGGACATCCATCTTTTCTTGCCCCTGGATATCAGTGCTCCTTGTTTTTGGGCTTTCAGGCTCAGATCAGGCTTTAGATCATCAGTTCCTCCGTTCTCTGGCCTTGAACTTCGATTGAGTTACACCACTAGCATTTCTGGTTCGTTAGCTTGCAGATGGCAGATCATGGGACTTTTTGGTCTCTATAACCGCATGAGCCAATTCTTATAATAAATCTCTTTTTGATATATATCAATATATATCTTATTGGTTCTGTTTCTCTAGAGAACCCTGATATATAGATATAGATGTAGATATAGATATAGGTATAGATTTATTATAATGCATTGGCTTATATCCAATTATGGAGGTGAGAAGTCTCACAATCTGCCCTCTGCAGACTGGAGACCCAGGAAGGCCAGTGGTGTAGTTTGAAGGCCTAAAAGCCAAAGAGTCAATTTTGTAGATTTCAGTCCTCGTCTGAAGGCCTGAGAATCAGAAGCACTGAGGGCAGAAGATCAATGTCCCAGCTCAACACTCAGACTGAGAGAGAGCATGAATCCCCTCTTCCTTCAAATTTTTGTTCTATTCAGGCCCTCAGTGGGTTGGATGATGCCCACCCACGTTGGGGAGAGTATTCTGGACAAACCAGGATGGTTGGTCGCCCTACATTTGACTCAGTCTTATGGCAATGCAGTAAAATTTCAGTTAATTAAATATTTTCTATACCTAGCTTACTGAAAAAGGCAAATCATAGAAAATATATTAATATTAGAGCTTAATTAAGAAAACATGTACCATATCAACCACAAAACTGGTATTTTGGGGTCAGAACACATTTACCTCAATCTCTTACACTCAT
Organism: Monodon monoceros; assembly: GCF_005190385.1. Lineage (NCBI taxonomy): Eukaryota > Metazoa > Chordata > Mammalia > Artiodactyla > Monodontidae > Monodon > Monodon monoceros. The sequence continues at coordinate 83,656,965 of NW_021703767.1, forward strand.
ATATTTATACTTAGTCATATTCAAATTTTGACTCATCAAAAATTCAATTATATTTGTTACAGAGGAGTTACTAAGACTGGAAATGAAGGAATATAGTGTGAAAAGATTTTCCACACTAAGAGAGTGTGGGTTTTGTGGCTTGAGCATTGCTCTTGGAGTCAGAAGATTTGAATCTTGGCTCCGCACATAGCGTGTGACTTTGGACAAGTTATTATTATGTTTTAATCACCTTTGAGGGTGATTTTCCTAATTTATAAAGTGGAAATATTATCACCAACCTGGTTGTGAGGGTGGTTGTGAGGATTTTATTAAATAGTATTCATGCAGCTAATCTATCATAGGACCTTAGTGTTCAAAAGAACAATAGGGATTAAAACAGCCAAATGTTCCCTAAAGAAATGTGTTGTCTAGAAACCCCATTTCCTGTGCATTTGGTTTAGTTGAGGTTTTGACCCTTTTGTTGAACCAGATAGGGTGGAAAAATAAACCCCTCAGTAGTTGATATTACTGCATGTTTTTTAGAATGTATTCCTTATGGGAGGGACTATATTCAAAATCATTGTCATGATTCATTAACTCTTTTTTCTGAATTATGGCCATACACAGCTGTGGCCTGTACACGGTTGTGTCAGGAGACACAGTCCTTTATGTACACAGGTATATTCCCAGCAGATCCCACCCTGTTTACCCAGATGCTCTGGTCTTGGGCCTTGGTCTGCAGGGAACTGAGAAGAGCCTTGTTGTGAGGGACATTTGCCCTTGGTTTGGCTGGGGAAGCCACCTATGCAGACAGCTGTTTATTTCATAGATCAAAGAACATCCTGTGTTTACATACTATATTATATTGCTGAGCCTCTCCCAGCTCCATCTTGCTGAAGAGCCCTAGATGCTCTCTTAGAACATTGAATTGAATAATTATTTGTTTTAAAGAAAAAAGAAAAGAAATAGAAAACACTAGTAACAGCAAAATATACAAAATAAAACTGCCACAAGATACAGGCACATCTGTTGTGAGAAAAAAATTGCAGGGGAGCCATGGGGTGGGGTTAAGAGTGTAAGCATTGCTATCAGAGAGCTCTGAGTTTGAAATCCAGTTTTGCTAGTGTGATATCAAGCAAGTTATTTTATTTCTATCAGTCTTTGTTTCCTCATCTGTAAAATGGAGACAACAGTATCTATTTCATGAGATTAAGATTAAAAAATAAAGATGCCTGATATATGGTAGGAGCTGAAGATTAAAGTAGCTATTGTCTAAAATTATTGTTGTTATTGATGTTGGTTTGTTTTTGCTGTACTACAGAACTGTTTTGGTTATTGTTGTATGCCCTTTGATCAGTGCCTGACACCTATTGTGCACTCGATAAGTATGGATCGTTGTTTTTAAGTTGTATAATATTTTTCCTTTTTCACAACTTGAATTTATTTAATTCCTTGGGTTTTTAAGCTGAGTTATAATTTACATAAAGTATACACATCTCAACTGCATAGCTCGATGAATATTTACCTGTCTATACATCATGTAACAGCCACCCAGATGAGGGTATAGAATATTTCTGTGAAGGTTTCCTCCTGCTTCTTTTCTATCAGTATCTGCACTCCTACCCCTTCCCTCCCCCAAGGAAACCACTATTCTGATTTTATTATCGTTGATTAGAAAAAAAATATTTGGAAGCTAAGCAACCACCTCTAAATAATCCATAAACTAAAGAAGAAATCATAAAGGAAATTAGAAAACACTTTTAGCTGAACAATAATGAAAACAATATATCAACATTTACATGATGTAGCTAAAGCAGTGTTTAGGGGAGAATTATAGCTTTAAATACTTATGATGGAAGATAGGAAGATAGGAAAGATCAATGATACAATCTTCTACCTTAAGAAGTTAAAAAAATACAATGGCAGTTAAACCCAAAGAAAAGAAAAGGATTGGAAAGAAAGAGAGAGAGGAAGGAAGGAAGGAAGGAAGAAAGGGAGGAAGGAAGGAAGGGAGGGATGGAGGGAGGGAGGGGGGAAGGAAATGAAAAATAAAACAGAATAATAGAGTTCCAATTTAATTCCATGGTGATCAGAAATACAACCTGTATGATTGCAGTTCTTTAAAATGTGTTGAAATTTGCTTCGTGGACTAGGATAATGGACTATTTGATGAATGTCCTGTGTCCTTCTAAAAAGAATGGATGCTGAGTTCTTCAAAGTCAAGTCTATATCCTTGCTGATTTTTTGGCTGTTTGTTCTATCAGTTATTAGGAGAGAGGTGTTAAAATCATTAACTTTGATGGTGGATTTAACTATTTTTCTTTTAGTTCTATCAATTTTTATTAATGTATTTTGAATCAATGTTACTTCATACATACACATTTAGGATTGTTATATCTTCCTAATAAACTATTTATTTATTTTTATATATTTCTTTATTGGATTATAATTGCTTTACAATATTGTGTTAGTTTCTGCTGTACAACAAAATGAATCAGCTATATGTATACCTATATTCCCTTCCTCATGAGCCTCCCTCCCACCCTCCGCATCCCACCCTCCCCATCCCACCCCACTAAGTCATCACAAAGCATAGAGCAGATCTCCCTGTGCTATACCGCAGCTTCCCACTAGCTACCTATGGACTTTTTTATTTATTTATTTATTTTTGCCGTACGCGGGCCTCGCACTGCTGTGGCCTCTCCCTTTGCGGATCACAGGCTCCGGACGCGCAGGCTCAGCGGCCATGGCTCACGGGACCAGCCGCTCCGCGGCATGTGGCATCTTCCCGGACCGGGGCACGAACCCGCGTCCCCTGCATCGGCAGGCGGACTCTCAACCACTGCGCCACCAGGGAAGCCCGCCTTCATTTTTTAAAATAGATTGTCAGTGAGTATAGAATTCTAAATGAATAGTTTTTTAGGTCAATACTCTGAACAGGAACTTCCCTGGTTGCGCAGTGGTTAAGAATCCACCTGCCAATGCAAGGGACACGGGTTCGAGCCCTGGTCCAGGAAGATCCCACATGCCATGGAGCAGTTAAGCCTGTGTGCCACGACTGCTGAGCCTCTGCTCTAGAGCCTGCGAGCCACAACTACTGAGCCTGCATGCTGCAGCTACTGAAGCCCGCATGCCTAGAGCCTATGCTCCACAAGAGAAGCCACCATGATGAGAAGCCCGCACACCGCAACGAAGAGTAGCCCCTGCTCTCTGCAACTAGAGAAAGCCCGCGTGCAGCAACGAAGACCCAACACAGCCATAAATAAATGAATGAATTAATGAATGAATAAATGAATAAATAAAACAAAAAAATACTCTGAACATATATCATTGGATTGTGGCTTCCATAGTTTGAAAATCAGTGATTATTTTTAATGTTACTCGGAAGGTAATGTATCTTTTTTCACCAGTTGCTTTTAAGAATTTTCTCCTTATCTTTAATTTTCAGCTACTTGGCTCTGATATGTCTAGGTGAGCTTTTCTTTACATTTATCCTGCTTGGTATTGGAAGAGCTGCTTGAATCTGTGAGATGATGTCGTTGATCAGATATGGAAATTTCTTCATTATTTTTTCAAGTATTGTTTCTATAACATACACTTTCTCCTCTCCTTCTGGGACTTCTGTTCATGTCCCACATCTCCTTTACATTCTTTTCTTTCCATTTTCCCCCTGTGTTTCAGTTTGAATATTTTTAATTGATCTGTCTTATTTCACTTATCCTGTCTTCTGTGTTCAATCTGCTATTAAGCAAATTGAATGAGTTCTTAATTTCAGACATTGATGTTTTGTAATTCTAGAAGGTTCATTTGATTCTTTATTATAGATTATAGTTCTCTGTTGAAATAATGCATCTTTAAAAAACTTTTAATTGAAGTATAGTGGATTTACAATGTTGTGTTAGTTTCTGGTGTACAGCAAAGCAATTCGGTTATACATATATATGCACTGGCAGTTAAAATACTGGTGACTCACCTTAATCTTTTTGAGGCCTGGTTTTAGTTTTGCTTTGGGCAAGTTTATTCCTGTTTTGTCCTTCCTCCTGGAGTGTAGCCTTAATCCTGTGGAAACTCCTATGGTGTTTCATTTATCCTAGAGTATGGCCTTTATAGAGTTTCACCTGAATGCCCAGGGTGTTCATCAAAGCCTGCCTCTTCTGGCTGGGCCCAAATACCAATTGTCTTTCCCCAGAACTATGCAAGCTTCATAATTTCTCATCAGTTCTGACATGTGCAATTGCTATTCTCTGCCAGACTCCTGGAGTCTCACCTAAAATCATAGGGCCCAGGAGCTGGCTAAGCATTAAAGGGGAATTTCCATGAAAACTTCTGGGGTTTCCTCTCTGAGGCTTCCCCTCTTGACAGCTATGCCCCTCAAATTCCGGCCACAGTTGTATCTTTAATCTCTGATCCCTGCCTCTTCCAACCAGTAGGACCACCCTTCCTTGCACTGTGGCCTGGAGTGGAAAATGTTTCCAGTGAGAGAACCTGGGTCAGTGTGGAACTGTGATAATGGGTTGGCCCAATAATGCTTACTTCAGATCAGCTATTTATGTTATCTTGCAGAATTTGCTTAGATCTTCTGCCTTATTTGCATACATATACTTTTTAGGGTAAAGCTCACCTTTTACCCAAACTAGAGAGTTACTGAAGGTTTACTATAGGCCAGCTACTTTTTGTGACCTTGATATCTTTTAATCTTCATGACAAGCACATAAGAAATCATCATAATAGTAGTACTTATACAGTGTTGTCAAGTGTCAGGCATTATTCTGAGCATCTTATACATCTATACGTACTCATTTAATCCTCACATCAACTCTACAGTACTCACATCAACTCGACAGGTACTATTATTGTTCCTACTTTACAAATGAGGAGTCTGAGAAACTATAGAGGTTAAGTAACTTCCCTTGCACACAAGTACACAATATATAAGTTCATATTTATATAAAAATTCATGTTTCAAACCTAGGCAGTCTGGCTTCAGAATTAGTGCTCTTAACCACTTCATTATTGGTGGTATTGTTCTCATCTTACCGATTAGGGAGCAGCGTTAGAGAGGTTAGGTGATGACCCCAAGTCTCAGTGCTAGTAAGTGGCAGCAGTAGGATATGAACCAGGTTCCAAAGCCCTTGCTCTTTCTTCCCATAGTTTCTCCCAAAGAGGGAGAAGAAAAATGTTTTCCCTTTTAGGGCTTTAGTTTTAAAAAAATTTGTGAGAATTTTGTGGGGACTTCAGAGGGAACCAAACAGCTTTTTTTTGTTTTTCATGAAGTTGATACCTTCTTGTGCCTATGGTTTTCTGGCCATTTGTGACCAGGTACTGGAAGGGAGTTGTTTTCCCCATTGACGTGTGTTATTTCTGAACACCTCTGGGACTGACTCCTAGGGAAGGATGTTGATAGCTCCTTGAATGTCCGTCTTGGGAGTGGAAAGATGGCAGAGCTGAACCTCGAGGTCCTCTGCCTACACTGCAACATGTGGTGCCCGACTGACGTGAGTCCTTGTGCTCATTGGGTGTTTCATACATTTGCCAGCGAGAAACAGAGCCCTTGAGAGGGTTTGAGACAGGAAATATTTCTGTTTTTTGAAGGCTGCCAGGCTCAGATGAGGAGAGGAAGCTGGTTCCTTTATCAGGGAAGTCAGACCCGGTTATCCCCTACTGCTGTGCAGGGTGTTTACACAGTGAGCCTGGAGTGACACGGAGACAGTGGAATTGTTCTGCTGAAGGAGCCCCACAGAACCCATGTGTTTCACTGTGTCTGATACTGACCACACCCTTTTTTGCAGTGTGGAGGCTGCCAGCATCGGATTCGTCATTGTAATCGACAGACGAAGGGACAAGTGGAGCTCCGTAAAAGCATCCTTGACACGAATAGCTGTAAATATTTATTTTTGTGCCTTATTATAAAGGTCATTTAAATTGTCTATTCAACTATTTCGCATCAAAGTCATGGGGAAGTGGAAGTCATTTTATGCCAAATTTTGGGAAGGTCTTTGTAGCAGAGGCTGTTGTGTCATGTCCATATCCGCTCTGCCACCTGAAGGTCACTTACAGATGATTCCTGAGCATGTCAAAGGCTTCCTGAGTCTCTTTACCTTATTGACCTCTCTGGTCACTGGAGAGGAGTGGGTAGGGAGTGCTGGGAAGTTAATGCTCCAGCAGTGACCTGCAGCTACTGAGTTACGGGCGTTGGTGGATAAATACCCCAGCTTCTGCACCCCTCAGTGGGACAGTTCTGAGGTACATTCCGTACAGAATTTTGGAGGGCCCTGGCCTTTTCTGCCCGCAGCAGTCCCTCCTCACTGATACACTGGCTCTCTAGCCATCACCGTCTCACCAGCGCCCCCATACTCCCTAACTCTTTTTCCCGGGATCACCTCCTCAGTAAACTCTTTAGACCCAAATTCTTATCTTAGGGTTTGCTTTGGGGATCACCTAATTTAAGGCAGTCTTCATTTTAGTTTTCAAATTATTTTTTCACAAATTAGAAAGACACTGGCAAAGCCAAACAAAGTGATACGATGGGTGCTTGCTTTTGGCATTAAATTGCAGAACCTTGGATAGGCTTCCTTTTCCATCTTATTAGTCTGATTTTTACCCCTATTTGTTGCCTTCCGGCAAGTACATGCATCCTTTCGCTGTAGGGACCTCAGACCAGGGAACTCAGCCACATGATCAGGCAAAGACACCTCAGGGTCAGCCACACCAACATTTCCACCAAAGCATGCCTCCCTGGGGCAGTTGGGACTGGCTGAAGATGATGGGATATGGTAGGATGGTAATGTAGAGGCTAGGATGGAAGAGGGATGTTTGAAGCCTCAGTTATGCCTACTTACAGAAGCAGTCACACATAGGGACATGGACACATACAGAGTCTCTTTCAGATCACTTTGGAGCCTCATCCAGATACACAAATAGTGTCTCAGCTCATTTGTCCCATCCAGACATAAAAAAATGCAAGGATCTTCTGTTTAGGAACTTGAATTTCAAAGATGAGGGAATGGAAGACTCCCTTCTCTTTGTGCATGGATTGTTTCGTCCCTTTGGTTTAGTTTTTTAATTTTTTAATTTATTTAATTACTTTATTTATTTTTGGCTGTGCTGGGTCTTCCTAGCTGCGTGCGGGCTTTCTCTAGTTGCAGTGAGCGGGGGCTACTCTTCATTGTGGTGCGCAGGCTTCTCATTGTGGTGGCTTCTCCTGTCGCGGAGCATGGGCTCTAGGCGCATGGGCTTCAGTAGTTGTGGCACACGGGCTCAGTAGTTGTGGTCCATGGGCTTAGTTGCTCTGTGGCATGTGGGATCATGAGCAGGGCTCAAACCCATGTCCCCTGCAATGGCAGGCAGATTCTTAATCACTGCGCCACCAGGGAATTCCCTACCATATTTATTTGAGGGATAACTACAACGATGGTTGATGCCCCGAGGATTTAGACAGTGCCCATGACCATTCCAGAGTTCTGGCCTCCAGAGAGTTGTGGTTTCCCAGGATTCATTGACAATACTTGACTCATCTAATACTTGAGACTAATGTGTCCAAGAATTACATTGATCACCTTTATGTGTGAAAAATCCTATAGTGCGGGGATCTGAAAACCTGACTACCAGTCAGAATCTCTTTAGGTGCTTGTTAAAAATACAGATATCTGGACTTTATCCCAGTCCTAATGAATCAGAATATTTCAGGGTAAAGACCAGATTATTATGATTTTTAAAATAAGTTTATTTATTTATTTATTTTTGGCTGCATTGGGTCTTTGTTGCTACGCATGGGCTTTTTCTAGTTGTGGCGAGCGGGAGCTACTCTTTGTTGCGGTGCACGGGCTTCTCATTGTGGTGTCTTCTCTTGTTGCAGAGCACGGGCTCTAGGCGTGCAGGCTTCAGTAGTTGTGGCTCGTGGACTCTAGAGCGCAGGCTCAGTAGTTGTAGCTCATGGGCTTAGTTGCTCCGCGACATGTGGGATCTTCCTGGACCAGGGCTCAAACCCGTGTCCCCTGCATTGGCAGGTGGATTCTTAACCACTGTGCCACCAGGGAAGTCCCAAGACCAGACTATATTTTAACAAGCACTTCAGCAGGTTTTTCTTAAGAACCACTGGAAGAATGGAAAGCCATGAGCGATGGGAGACTTGGATTCCCAATTTTGACACTAAGTTGTTACATGAATTTGTTATCTCATTTCTCAGAATCTTACCTCAAGATGAGAACAGTGCTTCCTGAAAGCAACTTAGCAATAAGATGCATTAAGAGCCCTTAAAATACTAAATCTTTGACTCAGCAATTTTTCTAGGAGGCTATGCTCTAAAATGTGGATAAAGATTTCATTTTAGTGTTATTTATAATAGTAAAAATATGGAGGAGCCTAAATCACTAGTAATAAGGGATTGGTTAAATAGTACACCCATAAAAATATTTCCAAAGAATTTTTAATAACAGGAATAAAAGCTCATGGTAGAATATTAAATTAAAAGGCAGGTTGCAAAATATTTCTACAGGTTGAGTTTAACTACGCTAGATATTTAAGCAGAGAAAATAGCCTAGAAATAATTAAATTGAAATATTAAGAATGGTTATGAAATCATGGGTGGTTTTCTTATTCTAATGTATACTTTTATTAATTTCTCAATTTTTCTATAAAGTGTATAAATTGTTTTTTTAATCAGAAAATTTTTTGTTTGTTTGGTTTGGTTTTGCTTTTAAGGAGGGGTTTAGATTATGTGACCAGTAAGAGCTCCTTCAGCTGTGAAATCCTGTGAAATATATTCTAATTCTTGGTATCCATGGTGTCCACTTTAACTTTGTCATCTGTAATCTTGCGCAAGAGGAGACCAATGGATGTGACATTTGCCCTGACACTTTTTATGATCCTTCCAGGTAGCATTTCCAGGAAACTTGCAGCTCATATTCATTCTTCGTCCATCCTGCTTTATCCAGAGGACATTCACTGACATTGGTATTAAGTACTATCGAGATGAATTTAAAATGAAAGTGCCGGTAAGCATGACCTTTCTTCTTGTCTGCATTTGTTTAGGGCATACGGAGAAGATGGCATGTGAGCTTGTTTCCAAGGAAGGTAGGATTCCTCAGGCAGAGAGGGAGAGGAGGGCATTCTGGGCAGAGGGAACGGCATGTGTAAAGACATGGAAGCAGGAAGTACACTCTATGTGAGGTCCATGGGGAAGCCCCATTCTTGTTGGACGTACATATAGGATCATATTTTAGAAGAAAAGGTAAGAAACATGGAATATGTCTTAAGTGTAAGGATAAAGGTTCTGAATTTAATTCAGTAGGCAATGGGGATCCAGTGAAGGTTTTTGAGTTGGGGAGTGACTTGGGTAAAGGAGTACTGGAATTATATAAATCCAGTGGTGTTATATAAAAGGTGATGTCCAAGACTGTAGAAAGAGATTGAAAAAGGAAGAGAAACTAATAGTATGAGTAAAGAAAAATCAGGGTCTAAAATATGGGGGTGACAAATATAGGCAAATGTGAGTAAAAATTAAAACCAACATTGTGATACATATAAAAGGAAAACAAATTAAAATGACAAGATTAAAAATTTTACCTCTGGAGGAGCTTCAAGATGGCGGAAGAGTAAGACGTGGAGATCACCTTCCTCCCCACAAATACATCAGAAATACATCTACATGTGGAACAACTCCTACAGAACACCTACTGAATGCTGGCAGAAGACGTTGGACCTCCCAAAAGTCAAGAAACTCCCCACGTACCTGGGTAGGGCAAAAGAAAAAAGAAAAAACAGAGACAAAAGAATAGGGACGGGACCTGCACCAGTGGGAGGGAGCTGTGAAGGAGGAAAGGTTTCCACGCACTAGGAAGCCCCTTTGCAGGCGGAGACTGTGGGTGGCGGAGGGGGGAATCTTCGGAGCCACAGAGGAGAGGGCAGCAACAGGGGTGCGGAGGGCAAAGTGGAGAGATTTCCACACAGAGGATCGGTGCCGACCAGCACTCACCAGCCCAAGAGGCTTGTCTGCTCACCTGCCCGGACAGGCGGGGGCTGGGAGCTGAGGCTCAGGCTTCAGTTGGATCACAGGGAGAGGACTGGTGGCGTGAACACAGCCTGAAGGGGTTAGTGCACCACGGCTAGCAGGGAGGGAGTCCGGGGAAAAGTCTGGACCTGCTGAAGAGGCAAGAGACTTTTTCTTCCCTCTTTGTTTCCTGGTGCACGAGGAGAGGGGATTAAGAGCGCGCTTAAAGGAGCCCCAGAGACAGGCGCGAGCCGCAGCTATCAGCGTGGATCCCAGAAACGGGCATGAGACATTTAGGCTGCTGCTGTGGCCACCAAGAAGGCTGTGTGCAAGCACAGGTCACTATCCACACCTCCCCTCCCGGGAGCCTGTGCAGCCCGCCACTGCCAGGGTCCCATGATCCAGGGACAACTTCCCCGGGAGAATACATGGTGTGCCTCAGGCTGTTGCAATGTCACACTGGCCTCTGCTGATGCAGGCTCGCCCCGAACTCCATGCCCTCCCTCCCCCCGGCCTGAGTGAGCCAGAGCCCCCGAATCAGTGGCTCCTTTAACCCCGTCCTGTCTGAGCGAAGAACAGACGCCCTCAGGCGACCTACACGCAGAGGCGGGGCCAAATCCAAAACTGAACCCCAGGAGCTGTGCAAACAAAGAAGAGAATGGGAAATCTCTACCAGCAGCCTCAGGAGCAGTGGATTAAATATCCACATTCAACTTGATGTACCCTGCATCTGTGGAATAACTGAATAGACAACGAAGCATCTCAGAATTGAGGAGGTGGACTTTGGGAACAACAATATATATATATTTTTCCCTTTTTCTTTTTTTGTGAGTGTGTATGTGTATGCTTCTGTGTGTGATTTTGTCTGTATAGCTTTGCTTTAACCATTTGTCCTAGGGTTATGTCTGTCCATTTTTCTTTTTTTTCTTAGTATAGTTTTTAGCGCTTGTTATCATTGGGGGGGTTGTTGTTTCGTTTGGTTGCTCTCTTCTTTCTTTCATTTTTTTTTATTACTTAAAAAAATTTTTTTAATCATTATTTTTTATTTTAATAAATTTATTTTATTTTATTTTCTCTTCTTCTTTCTTTCTTTCTTTTTTTTTTCTCCCTTTTATTCTGAGCCGTGTGGATGACAAGCTCTTGGTGCTCCAGCCAGGTGTCAGGGCCGTGCAGCTGAGGTGGGAGAGCCAAGTTCTCAGGACATTGGTCCACAGGAGACCTCCCAGCTCCACATAATATCAAACGGTGAAAATCTCCCAGAGATCTCCATCTCAACGCCAAGATCCAGTTCCACTCAACGACCAGCAAGCTCCAGTGCAGAACACCCTATGCCAAACAACTAGCAAGAAAGGAACAGAACCCTACCCATTAGCAGAGAGGCTGCCTAAAATCATAATAAGGCCACAGACACCCCAAAACACACCACCAGACGTGCACCTGCCCACCAGAAAGACAAGATCCAGCCTCCACCAGAACACAGGCACTAGTCCCCTCCACCAGGAAGCCTACACAACTCATGGAACCAACCTTAGCCACTGGGGGCAGAAAGCAAAAACAATGGGAACTATGAACATGCAGCCTGTGAAAAGGAGACCCCAAACACAGTAAGTTAAGTAAAATGAGAAGACAGAGAAACACACAGCAGATGAAGGAGCAAGGTGAAAACCCACCAGACCTAACAAATGAAGAGGAAATAGGGAGTCTACCTGAAAAAGAATACAGAATAATGACAGTAAAGATGATCCAAAATCTTGGAAATAGAATGGAGAAAATACAAGAAATGTTTAACAAGGACCTAGAAGAACTAAAGAGCAAACAAACAGTGATGAACAACACAATAAATGAAATTAAAAATTCTCTAGAAGGGATCACTAGCAGAATAACTGAGGCAGAAAAACGGATAAGTGACCTGGAAGATAAAATAGTGGAAATTATTAAACTACTGCAGAGCAGAATAAAGAAAAAAAAAATGAAGAAAAGTGAGGACAGTCTCAAAGACCTCTGGGACAACATTAAGTGCACCAACATTCGAATTATAGGGGTCCCAGAAGACGAAGAGAAAATGAAAAGGGACTGAGAAAATACTTGAAGAGATTACAGTTGAAAACTTCCCTAATATGGGAAAGGAAATAGTTAATCAACTCCAGGAAGCACAGAGAGTCCCATACAGGATAAATCCAAGGAGAAACACGCCAAGACACGTATCAATCAAACTATCAAAAATTAAATACAAAGAAAAAATATTAAAAGCAGCAAGGGAAAAACAACAAATTACACACAAGGGAATCCCCATAAGGTTAACAGCTGATCTTTCAGCAGAAACTCTGCAGGCCAGAAGGAAGTGACAGGACATATTTAAAGTGATGAAGGGGAAGAACCTACAACCAAGATTACTCTACCCAGCAAGGATCTCATTCAGATTAAACGAAGAAATTAAAATCTTTACAGACAAACAAAAGCTAAGACAATTCAGCACCACCAAACCAGCTTTACAACAAATGCTAAAGGAACTTCTTTAGGCAGGAAACACAAGAGAAGGAAAAGAACTACAATGACAAACCCAAAACAATTAAGAAAATGGTAATAGGACATACATATCGATAATTACCTTAAATGTAGATGGATTAAATGCTCCCACCAAAAGACATAGACTGGCTGAATGGATACATAAACAAGACCCATATATATGCTGCCTACAAGAGACCCACTTCAGACCTAGCGACACATACAGACTGAAAGTGAGGGGACAGAAAAAGATGTTCTTCTTCCGGCAAATGGAAATCAGAAGAAAGCTGGCATAGCAATTCTAATATCAGACAAAATAGACTTTAAAACAAAGACTATTACAAGGGACAAAGAGGGGCACTACATAATGATCAAGGGATCAATCCAAGAAGAAGATATAACAACTGTAAATATTTATGCACCCAACATAGGAGCACCTCAATACATAAGTCAAGTACTAACAGCCATAAAAGGGGAAATCGACAGTAACACAATCGTAGTAGGGGCCTTTAACACCCAACTTTCACCAATGGACAGATCATCCAAAATGAAAATAAATAAGGAAACACAAGCTTTAAATGCTACATTAAACAAGATGGACTTAATTGATATTTATAGGACATTCCACCCAAAGACAACAGAATACACTTTCTTCTCAAGTGCACATGGAACATTCTCCAGGATAGATCATATCTTGGGTCACAAATCAAGCCTTGGTAAATTTAAGAAAATTGAAATCATATCAAGTATCTTTTCCGACCACAATGCTATGAGTCTAGATATCAATTACAGGAAAAAATATGTAAAAAATACAAACACATGGAGGCTAAACAATACACTACTTAATAACCAAGAGATAACTGAAGAAATCAAAGAGGAAATCAAAAAATACCTAGAGACAAATGACAGTGAAAACACGACGATCCAAAAACTATGGGATGCAGCAAAAGCAGTTCTAAGAAGGAAGTTTATAGCAATACAATCCTACCTTAAGAAACAAGAAACATCTCAAATAAACAACCTAACCTTACACCTAAAGCAATTAGAGAAAGAAAAACAAAAAAACCCCAAAATTAGCAGAAGGAAAGATATCATAAAGATCAGATCAGAAATAAATGAAAAAGAAATGAAGAAAACTATAGCAAAGATCAATAAAACTAAAAGCTGGTTCTTTGAGAAGATAAACAAAATTGATAAACCATTAGCCAGACTCATCAAGAAAAAAAGGGCGAAGACTCAAATCAATAGAATTAGAAATGAAAAAGAAGAAGTAACAACTGACCCTGCAGAAATACAAAGAATCATGAGAGATTACTACAAGCAACTCTATGCCAATAAAATGGACAACCTGGAAGAAATGGACAAAGTCTTAGAAATGCACAACCTTCCGAGACTGAACCAGGAAGAAGTAGAAAATATGAACAGACCAATCACAAGCACTGAAAGTGAAAATGTGATTAAAAATCTTCCAACAAACAAAAGCCCAGGACCAGGTGGCTTCACAGGTGAATTCTATCAAACATTTAGAGAAGAGCTAACACCTATCCTCCTCGAACTCCTCCAAAATATAGCAGAGGGAGGAACACTCCCAAACTCATTATATGAGGCCACCATCACCCTGATACGAAAACCAGAGAAAGATGTCACAAAGAAAGAAAACTACAGGCCAATATCACTGATGAACATAGATGCAAAAATCCTTAACAACATACTGGCAAACAGAATCCAACAGCACGTTAAAAGGATCATACACCATGATCAAGTGGGGTTTATTCCAGGAATGCAAGGATTCTTCAATATACACAAATCAATCAATGTGATACACCATATTAACAAACTGAAGGAGAAAAACCATATGATCATCTCAATAGATGCAGAGAAAGCCTTTTGAGAAAATCCAACACCCATTTATGATAAAGACCCTGCAGAAAGTAGGCATAGAGGGAACTTACCTCAGCATAATAAAGGCCATATATGACAAACCCACAGCAAACATCATCCTCAATGGTGAAAAACTGAAACCATTTCCACTAAGTTCAGGAACAAGACAAGGTTGCCCACTCTGACCACTCTTATTCAACATAGTTTTGGAAGTTTTAGCCACAGCAATCAGAGTAGAAAAAGAAATAAAAGATATCCAAATCAGAAAAGAAGAAGTAAAGCTGTCACTATTTGCAGATGACATGATACTATACATAGAGAATCCTAAAGATGCTACCAGAGAACTACTAGAGCTAATTAATGAATTTGGTAAAGTAGCAGGATACAAAATTAATGCACAGAAATCTCTTGCATTCCTATACACTAATGATGGAAAATCTGAAAGTGAAATTAAGAAAACACTCCCATTTACCATTGCAACAAAAACAATAAAATATCTAGGAATAAACCTACCTAAGGAGACAAAAGACCTGTATGCAGAAAATTATAAGACACTGGTGAAAGACATAAAGATGATACAGATAGATGGAGAGATATACCATGTTCTTAGATTGGAAGAATCAACATTGTGAAAATGACTCCACTACCCAAAGCAATCTACAGATTCAGTGCAATCCCTGTCAAACTACCACTGGCATTTTTCACAGAACTAGAACAGAAAAATCTTAAAATTAGTATGGAGACACAAAAGACCCCGAATAGCCAAAGCAATCTTGAGAAAGTAAAACAGCTGGAGGAATCAGGCTCCCTGACTTCAGAGTATACTACAAAGCTACAGTATTCAAGACAGTATGGTACTGGCACAAAAACAGAAAGATAGATCAATGGAACAGGATAGAAAGCCCAGAGATAAACCCACGCACATATGGTCACCTTATCTTTGATAAAGGAGGCAGGAATGTACAGTGGAGAAAGGACAGCCTCTTCAATAAGTGGTGCTGGGAAAACTGGACAGGTACATATAAAAGTATGAGATTAGGTCACTCCCTAACACCATACACAAAAATAAGCTCAAAATGGATTAAAGACCTAAATGTAAGGCCAGAAACTATCAAACTCTTAGAGGAAAACATAGGCAGAACACTCTATGACATAAATCACAGCAAGATCCTTTTTGACCCACTTCCTAGAGAAATGGAAATAAAACCAAAAATAAACAAATGGGACCTCATGAAACTTCAAAGCTTTTGCACAGCAAAGGAAACCATAAACAGGACGAAAAGACAACCCTCAGAATGGGAGAAAATATTTGCAAATGAAGCAACTGGCAAAGGATTAATCTCCAAAATTTACATGCAGCTCATGCAGCTCAATATCAGAAAAACAAGCAACCCAATCCAAAAGTGGGCAGAAGACCTAAACAGACATTTCTCCAAAGAAGATATACAGACTGCCAACAAACACATGAAAGAATGCTCAACATCATTAATCATTAGAGAAATGCAAATCAAAACTACAATGAGATATCAACTCACACCGGTCAGAATGGCCATCATCAAAAAAATATACAAAGAATAAGTGCTGGAGAGGGTGTGGAGAAAAGGGAACCCTCTTGCTCTGTTGGTGGGAATGTAAATTGATGCTGCCACTATGGAGAATAGTATGGAGATTCCTTAAAATCTAAAAATAGAACTACCATACAACCCAGGAATCCCACTACTGGGCATATACCCTGAGAAAACCGTATTTCAAAAAGAGTCATGTACCACAATGTTCATTGCAGCTTTATTTACAATAGCCAGGACATGGAAGCAACCTAAATATCCATCAACAGATGAATGGGTAAAGAAGATGTGGCACATATATACAATGAAATATTACCCAGCCATTAAAAGAAATGAAATTGAGTTATTTGTTGTGAGGTGGATGGACCTAGAGTCTGTCCTACAGAGTGAAGTAAGTCGGAAAGAGAAAAACAAATACAGTATGCTAACACATGTATATGGAATCTAAAAAAAAAAAGGTTATGAGGAACCTAGGGGCAAGACAGGAATAAAGACACAAACCTACTAGAGAGTGGACTTGAGGTTATGGGGAGGAAGGGTAAGCTGGGACAAAGTGAGAGAGTGGCATGGACACATATACACTACCAAACGTAAAATAGCTAGTGGGAAGCAGCCGCATAGCACAGGGAGATCAGCTCGGTGCTTTGTGACAACGTAGAGGGGTGGGATAGGGAGGGTGGCCGGGACGGAGATGCAAGAGGGAAGAGCTATGGGGATATATGTATATGTATAACTGATTCACTTTGTTATAAAGCAGAAACTAACACACCATTGTAAAGCAATTATACTCCATTAAAGATGTTAAAAAAATTTTTTTTACCTCTAACTTTGGCAGAGATATGAGGCAAACAAGCATTTGCATACTTTGTTATTAGGAATGAAGTTGGTAATGACCAATTTGAAAGACTGATTGACGGTGTTTATCAAAAATTAAAATGTACATACTCTCTGACCTACCTATAGAAGTTATTCTGCAGGTACCTCACGCACATACACAAAGCTGCATATATAATTATATTCATTACCAAATTGTTTGTAATAGTAAATGACTGGGAAAAAAGTAATGCCCAACAACAGGGAGCTGGTTAAATAAATTATGGTCTACCCAGTCAGTTAAATATTATGCTACCATCAAAAGTGGTACGGTGTGGTACAACCATGGTGGAAACAGTTGGCAATTTTTTACAAAGTTAAACATATACCTGCCCCATGACCCACCCAAGAGAAATGAAAACACATTTGCAATAACAGATGAATAGATAAAGAAATTGTGGCATATTTATGTAAAGACATAATATTAAGCAATAAAGAAGGAGTGAAGTACTGAACATGCAACAACATGGATTTATCTCAAAAATATTCTCTTGAAAGAAAGAATCTAGATACTGAAGTGTATATATTCTGTGATTCTTTTTATATAAAGTTCGAGAAGAGGCAAAACTAAGCTACGGTGATAGACAGTTAAAACAGTGGCTGCTGTTGGCGGTGGAGATAGTGGAGACCAGAAGGAGGCCTAGGAGAACTTTCTGAGGAAATGTTCTATATCTTGTTTAAAAAGTGTACATGTGTGTATACATTTGTCAAAATGAATTGAACTGTACCCTTAAAATCTGTGCATTTTATTTATGTAAATTATATCTCAATTGAGAAATGAAAAACAGAAGAAAAATAAGATAAATCTATAGTGATATAGAAAAGTTTCTAATATATTTTTGGTTTTATTTTTCGTTGAGTTGGAAATAATTTTCAACTCATAGAAGAATTTCAAGAATAAGAGTAAAGGGACTTGCCTGGTGGCGCAGTGGTTAAGAATCCACCTGCCAATGCAGGGGACACGGGTTCAAGCCCTGGTCCGGGAATATCCCACATGCCATGGAGCAACTAAGCCCGTGTGCCATAACTGCTGAGCCTGCACTCTAGAGCCTGCGAGCCACAACTAGTGAAGCCCGCGTGCCTAGAGCCCATGCTCTGCAACAAGAGAAGCCACCGCAATGAGAAGCCTGTGCAGCACAGCAAAGAGTAGCCCCCGCTCACAACTAGAGAAAGCCCGCGCGCAGCAGTGAAGACCCAATGCAGCCAAAAATAAAATAAATAAAATACATTTATTAAAAAAAAAATTTTAGGAGGGAAAGACAGAGATGGATTCAGGTTTGTTTGTTGTTTTTCCCCCTTCTCTTATGTTATAAAAATAAATTTTAAAATTCCCAAACTCCTTTCCATAAGTGAAGGAGAAAGGCATGGAACATGGAGCCTGACAAGGTTAACATAGTGATATGTAGAATCAAATCCCACTAAACTTAAGTTCCTTGAACGCAGGGCTTTTTGTGCTTACTTTTATCCCTCAGAGCCTGGCAATTATTAGAAGTTCAATACAGATATGTTGAATGAGTCAGTCAGTTTTGTTTTACCTGAAGACTTTGGAGGTCTAACTTATATTCTTTTCATCCCAAATTTATCACTTGACTAAAACTATATAAATAGAAAAAAGCCTATATTCTCATGTCCTCTGACCAAGAATCTGTTCTAAGAATGTACATGTTGGATATGACATGGTAAAGTCAGTGCTGCCACAGGAAGAAATGAGGGGGAGGCTTTGCAGGAAGAAGTTTATTATACTCACAGGTCAAAATAATCAATGACTGAAGAAATATAAAGTCATCAGTTAAAGGCTACAAGAGCGGTGTGTTTCAGAGGTGAGAGTGAGTAGGGGTAAGATATTGTCCCTGCTACAGAGAGCCGGGACTGCTCCCTGGGCAGGACCACTGCAGTGGAGTAAAAAGGGACAGATTGGAGTATGTCATCCTCCTCTAGATGTCTGGGCATTTGTTCATCAGCAGGCTTGTTAATTTATGAAAACCCACTCACAATCACCTCCAAACTTTCTCCACATGAGATAAGCTGGGGGTATATCACCATCCCTCATAGAAGGGGCATCAGTGTAGTGAATCTTCTCAGTCCATACTCCTCAATAGGTCCTTGTGTTCTAATTTTATTTTGATATTCACCAGCCCACATTTTATTTGAATTTTCATTGCAGATTTTTAGGTCTCAGTACAGCGTTTGCTTTTGGTGGCTGAAGGGTATACTTTAGCCTGGGAACTTTTGACAAAAATTTACCTAAAGCAAGAACTGACTTCTAGGCAGCTTAGAACTGAGCTCACTGATTCAAGTCACTGTTTTGTTGCAGGCTGTTCAACACTGCTATTCCTCACTCAAAGGGGGAAAATGGAAAGAGTTACTTACTGGTTGAAGTAACCATCTTTGGATATAAATGCCTGATTAGGCAAAGTTGAAGTACTATTTAAACAACAGTAGGGACTTCTGTGGTGGTCCAGTGGTTGAGACTCTTTGCTTCCATGTCCCCTGTCCGCACAGGGGATATGGGTTCGGTCCCTGGGGGAACTAAGATCCTGCATGCTGCATGGCGCAGCCAAAAAATAAAACAAATTTTTAAGTTAAATAACAGTAGAATCTAGATGAGCTACTTAATTATCTGTGAGTAATATATTGGGTTTTTTCTGTTTTAGATCGTTATGTTAAACTCCGTTTCTGACCTTCATCACTACATTGACAAAAGCCAACTGACAGAGGACTTAGGGGGAACTTTGGAGTATCACCACAGTCAGTGGATAAATCATCGAACTGTAAGTACCAATTTATGTGCCCTTTTCAGTGTCCCTCCTGGTTTTCTAGAGACAGGAGACCTAGAGATCAACTGTTGGGCAGTCATTGCCCGTGACTGCCTAACATCGGGAAGGTTGGGTTTTCTAAGCAACAGGCTGGGGGAGAGACAAGGTGCAAGGATAAAAGCTAGGGCTTCTCTTGCTGATTACCTTCGTCTTGGCTCATTTTATGGTATGGGGGTTTTGGGGGACTTGATTTAGGGTGCACCTGGGGAGTTTGCAAAATACCCTGCTATACTTCAGAGAATTTAATTTACTTGATCTAGGATGGGTCTCAGGCATTAGTGGGTCACAAAACTCCCCAGATGATTCTAGTGTACAGACAGATTGAAACCCACCAAGTCAGAAGAAGCTGCATTTAAATGTTGCCACCATTGCTTCTTATCTGAGCTCAGGGGAGTTACTAAACCTCTCTGAGTTTGTTTTCTCCCCTGCAACTAACACAGTGGTTCTCAGCTTGGGGCAATTTTTCCCGCAGAGGGCATTTATTGATGTCTTCAGATAGATGTTTTTTATAGTCATAACTTGGGGAGAGGGGTGTTACTGGCGTATCCTGGGTAGAAGCCAAGGATGCTGCTAAACATCTTTTTTTTGCGGTACGTGGGCCTCTCACCGCTGCGGCCTCTCCCGTCGCGGAGCACAGGCTCCAGATGCGCAGGCCCAGCGGCCACGGCCCACGGGCCCAGCCACTCCACAGCACGCGGGATCCTCCCGGACCGGGGCACGAACCCGTGTCCCCTGCATTAGCAGGCGGACTCTCAACCACTGTGCCACCAGGGAAGCCCTAATATGTTTCTATTTGTTTTTTTTTTTTTTGTGGTATGCGGGCTTCTCACTGTTGTGGCCTCTTCCGTTGCGGAGCACAGGCTCCGGACGCGCAGGCTCAGCCGTCATGGCTCACGGGCCCAGCCGCGTCCGCGGCATGTGGGATCTTCCCGGACCGGGGCACGAACCCGTGTCCCCTGCATCGGCAGGCGGACTCTCAACCACTGTGCCACCAGGGAAGCCCCTGCTAAACATCTTATAATGCACTAGACAGCCCCCCCACAATAAAGAATTATCTGGACCAACATATCAGTAGTGCCAATGGTAGGAAACCTTGGACTAACAAAAGCTACCTGAAGGTTTGATATGCAGAATAAGTGATATAATGTCTATGAAAGCATCTGAAATATAGTATTTTACTTTTTCCTACTTACTCGTAGTGATGGTTATTATGCTAAACTAGAAGGGTCAGGAATATTAAGGAAAAAGTGAGATTGGAACTCAGCAAATAATGTTTGTCTATACAAAGTTGTCATTCCCCTTTCCCTTCTCTCCTAGCCCCATACCCTTGAGAAGATTAGGTTTTCTATGCAAAATCAGAAGCTGCTTTCACCATCCTGAAAACACCTTGCAGTGTCAGCACACCTCTCTATCTACTCACTTTGGAAACATGTTGTTCAACATTTACTGATGAGGACTTCCCTGGTGCCGCCGTGGTTAAGAATGCACCTGCCAATGCAGGGGACATGGGTTTGAGCCCTGGTCCGGGAAGATCCCACATGCTGTGGAGCAGCTAAGCCCGTGCGCCACAACTACTGAAGCCTGTGTGCTTAGAGCCCGTGCTCTGCAACAAGAGAAGCCACCACAATGAGAAGCCCACACACCGCAACAAAGAGTACCCCCACTCTCTGCACTAGAGAAAACATGCACACAGCAGTGAAGACCCAATGCAGCCAAAAATAAATAAATAAATTTATTTTAAAAAAATTTACTGATGAACAAACACCTCAACTACATTTGATTAAGTAGGAGAATTCACCCTGTTTTAGAGTGTAATGTTTTCTTTTTGGTTGTGTTTTTTTGGTTTTGTTTATAAATTTTATTTATTTATTATTTTTGGCTGCATTGGGTCCTCGTTGCTGTGCGTGGGCAGAGATAGTTGCGGCGAACTGGGGCTATTCTTCCTTGCGGTGCACGGGCTTCTCTTGTTGCAGAGCACGGGCTCTAGGCGTGCAGGCTTCAGTAGTTGTGGTTCACGGGCTTTACAGAGTAAAGAGGTGATTTATCTAAGGTCATATGGTCAAGCAGTGGCAGAGCCAAGACTAAGGCCAAGCTTTTCTGAATCACTCTATTAGGGGCAGGTCCTCTGTACAATTTCCAATTAGTGATTACTAATAATCACCAATTACTAATAATCACTAATCAGACACATGGAATCAAGTTATTTTGTTAATTGGACTCGCCACAGGAAGCCTTTGGCTTTCCCCTATTTCTAGGATGACATTTCCAGGCTTTACACCTGATTCTCTTAGTTCTTACTGTTACATTTGTAAGGTACTCATCTGTGCCCAAGATCCTTTCAAATTTGCCATTCCTTTTTATCCTCAGAAAATTCCTGAAAAAATAGAACAACCATTGGTTGAATCCTGCCTTCTTTCCTTCCTTACTGTCCTAGTAATATGATCTCGGCCAATTTACTTGACCTGCTAGAGCTTCAGTTCCCTCTCCTATAAAATGGAGATAAAATGCCTTCCACTCTAGATTATTGAGATGACAGACAAATGTATAGCACAAAGTACAATGCATGGCCTATTTCATATACTCAGGAAATAGTTCTCCTGTCCTATTGAGAGAGCATATTGGTGAATGTTAATCCCTCCACACTGTTATGATTGTCTGAACTTCCAGGCCATTGAAAACTTTGCTCTGGCGTTGAAGAGCACTGCTCAGATGCTCCAGACTTTTGGGGCCTGCCTAGCCGCAACAGAACTGCCCAGAAGCATGTCATCCTCTGAAGACCTTCTCATGTCCCACACAAGGCAGCAGGGCAAGTTGCAGGTGAGTGGTCAGTAATCTCTCAGAGGCCAGTCTATGTGCTGGCAGATGGTCAGCTTCCTGGAGAGTGCTGGGAGCAGAATTAAAAGTTAGGCCCTCTTCTTCCCACTTCTCCAGTAACTTGGCAGCCACTAATCATCTTTAATCTTCTAGATAGGCAGTGTGTAAAGAGGAAAATCTCTTAATGACTGGGTAGTACATGTGAAATGTTTGCAGGTTGTGAGAAGCAGCCCCTTAAAAGGGAACTCATTCCAGCTTTGTGCTGGTGAGACAAGGTGTGTGAACATCGCTTCAAGGTCCACACTCCTATGATCTTCTCAGGACAGAACAAGATACAATAGGCTGAAATTGCAGGGAGGAAGGGAGGGAGAGATGGGAGTCGGCTTTTGAAACATAAGCTTTCCTGAGGCTGTTATGAAGTTTTGGGGCAGACTAGTAAGCTGATTTATTGCTTCACTCTCTCAGGGATGTGTCTTTTTATTTGGGGACCAATATGAGAAAGAGAACTATGAAAGGTGCTCTGAACTGGGTTTAAGGAGAGGCATCTACTGAAGGATTCATAAAAACATGTCAGAACCTGCTGGGAAGGCAGCTTGGCAGATTCTTTTAGGCCATGCAGTAGAGGGAAGTCTTCTCAGGGCTTATTGGCTGGGTGTCAGCCACTTTCTGTCTCCAGAAACAGACCAAGTCTATTATTTAGCAGGAGACCAGAACTCAACAGGGCAGCAAATCAAGGATTGGAAGGTTGATACATTGTAGCATTGCATGTATACTTGCTGTGTTGAGCTTAAGAAGAGCTGAACTCTTTTATCTGTGACCCAAAATTTGCAAAAACTTTGCTTTGCTAGGTGATTGATTTTTTATTTATTCAGCATGTATTGACGACCCACCACCACATGCCAAGAAAACAACAAACAAAATGCAAGCTCAAGGAACTCATAGTTTAGTTAGGGGAGTCAGAGTCTAGTAGTTGAGGCAAATTAATTCTTCCATGTGTCAGGGAGCACTGTTTAATTCTATCTTTAAAGGTCTTGGTTACCAAAAAGAGTTCAAAATGTGTTCTCAAAATTACTCTTGAGTAACCAAAAGATCTGGTTTGAAACTGTAGAAGCCTGAAAGCATCCTGGAATTTTCCCTGGAAATGCCTCTGAGAAGCTTGACCATTTTCTTTGCCAAACATATAGGCCAAGTTCACCTCCCATGTTTCTTGGAAGAGACGGCATGGGGTGTGGAAGGCTGGGTCGAGGGTGCCTCTGTGAAGACCGCTAGAAAAGGGCTGGTGATCCACGCCCACAGGTCACAGACCACAGGAGCCTACAGAGCAGTCAGTTAGTATATAGGTGTGATGTTGAGCATCAGAGCTCCAGCCTGGGCTCATGAGCAAATGTGTTCTGTGCCTCATTCCAAGAAGGGTTGGGAGAGGTTGCAGAGCAGAATCATCAAGATGACAATGTGACCAATCATGGAGGCCTCTGGGGAAAAGGTGAAAACTAATTGGATTTTAGATGAGGACACATATCTGAGGGATGAAACCAGCCAGTCAGATCCTGCTGTATGTGCAGTGAGGGTTCCGAGGGAAGGCAGATGAGTGGGTGTTCTGTCATCTCTACATAGACCAAGAGTTCCACAAAGGGAAAGGGAAGGAAAGAACCAGTCTCCAAGAAGATGGAGTAAGGTCATTTTCTGGTTCATGGTGGCCAGCTGTTCTTGGAATTAAAACACTATGTGTGTAAGTCAAATTTGACTTCTTTGTTTCATATCTTATAAATTAGAAGCAAAAATTCCAAAATCATTAAACTAGGTTTAGATTTTTCCTTTTTCCCATCCAAAAAAGCTTTACAGAGAGCAAGAGTTTATATTACAAAAAAGGAATACTATTTAAACTTTTATGAATAACTTAGTTTTTGTGATTATTTAACATAATTTTATTTTTATTTGAGTGTTTTCCTATCTTTTAAAACCAAAGTTTCTATAACTAGTTGAATAATTTTTTTTTCATTTGGAAAGCATCTTTTCCAAGTTAAAAATTAGTGTAAGATTCATCCTCAGAACAGTGAACTTTTAAATCTATTTAAATATCTATACAAGTTACAGTGTATGATTTAAGGCTTCCTCCCAGCCCAGAGAGTTTTTGTCTGAACAGCACAGCATTATGAGACTTGGTTTGATTTCTTGACTTCCTTTCTCTAGGGGATCTTTGAGAGCCCTTATTTTAGGTTCACATAAGCACATAGCTGCCTCTGCAATCAACCAGTCCCATACAGGATAAACCCTAGGAGAAACACACCAAGACGTTTAATCAAACTAACAAAAATTAAATTCAAAGAAAAAATACTAAACGTAGCAAGGGAAAAGCAAAAAATAACATACAAAGGAATCCCCATAAGATTATCAGCTGATTTTTCAGCAGAAACTCTGCAGGCCAGAAGGGAGTGTCAGGATATACTTAAAGTGATGAAATAGAAAAACCCATAACCAAGATTACTCTACCCAGCAAGGATCCCATTCAGATTTGATGGAGAAATCAAAAGCTTTACAGACAAGCAAAAGCTAACAGAATTCAGCACCACCACACCAACTTTACAACAAATGCTAAAGGAACTTCTTTAGGCAGGAAACACAAGAGAAGAAAAAGACCCACAAAAGCAAACCCAAAACAATTAATAAAACGGTAATAGGAACATACATATCAATAATAACCTTGAATGTAAATGGATTAAATGCTCCAACCAAAAGACACACACTGGCTGAATGGATACAGAAGCAAGACCCATATATATGCTGTCTCTTGTAGAGACCCACTTCAGACCAAGGGCACATACAGACTGAAAGTGAAGGGATGGAAAAAGATACTCTGTGCAAATGGAAATCAAAAGAAAGCTGGAGTAGCAATACTCGTATCAGATAAAATAGAGTTTAAAAAAAAGACTGCTACAAGAGATAAGGAAGGACACGACATAATGATCAAGGGATCAATCCAAGAAGAAGATATAACAATTATAAATATTTATGCAGTCAACATAAGAGCACCTCAATACATAAGGCAAATGTTTACCATCAAAAAAGGGGAAATTGACAGTAACACACTAATAGTAGGGGACTTTAATACCCCACTTACACCAATGGACAGATCATCCAAACAGAAAATAAATAAGGAAACACAAGTTTTAAATGACACAATAGATCAGATAGACTTAATTGATATTTATAGGACATTCCACCCAAAAGTGGCAGAACACACTTTCTTCTCAAGTGCACATGGAACATTCTCACATCTTGGGTAACAAATCAAGCCTCAGAAAATTTAAGAAAATTGAAATCGTATCAAGCATCTTTTCTGACCACAATGCTATGAGATTAGAAATCAGTTACAGGAAAAAAAAACCGTAAAAAACACAAATACATGGAGGCAAAACAGTGCACTACTGAATAACCAAGAGATCACTGAAGAAATCAAAGAGGAAATAAAAAAATACATAGAAACAAATGACAACGAAAACACGATGACCCAAAACCTATGGGACTCAGCAAAAGCAGTTCTAAGAGGGAAGTTTACAGCAATAAAATCTCACCTCAAGAAACAAGAAAAATCTCAAATAAACAACCTAATCCTACACTTAAAACAACTAGAGAAAGAAGAGCAAAGAAAACCCAAAGTCAGTAGAAGGAAAGAAATCATAAAGATCAGAGCAGAAATAAATGAAATAGAAACAAAGATAACAATAGTAAAAATCAATAAAACTAAAAGTTGGTTCTTTGAGAACATAAACAAAATTGATAAACCTTTAGCCAGACTCATCGAGAAAAAAGGGAGAGGACACAGATCAATAAAATTAGAAACGAAAAAGGAGAAATCACAACTGACAAAACAGGAATACAAAGTATTATAAAAGACTACTACAAACAACAATATGCCAATAAAATGGACAACCCTGAAGAAATGGACAAATTCTTGGAAAGGTACAATTTTCCAAGGCTGAACCAGGAAGAATTAGAAACTATAAACAAACCCATCATAAGTAATGAAATTGAAACTGTAATTAAAAATCTTCCACCAAACAAAAGTCCAGGACCAAGTGGCTTCACAGGCGAATTCTATCAAACATTCAGAGAAGAGCTAACACCCATCCTTCTCAAACTCTTGCAAAAAATTGCAGAGGGAGGAACACTCCCAAATCTGTTCTACAAGGCCACGATCACCCTGATACCGAAACCAGAAAAAGATATCACAAAAAAAGAAAATTACAGACCAATATCACTGATGAACATAGATGCAAACATCCTCACCAAAATACTAGCAAACAGAATCCAACAACACATTAAAAGGATCATACACCATGATCAAGTGGGATTTATCCCAGGAATGCAAAGATTCTTCAGTATATGCAAATCAATGAATGTGATACACCATATTAACAAATTAAGGAATAAAAACCATATGATCATCTCAATAGATGCAGAAAAAGCTTCTGACAAAATTCAACACCCATTTATGATAAAAACTCTCCAGAAAATGGGCATAGAGGGAACCTGCCTCAACATAAGAAAGGCCATATATGACAAACCCACAGCAAACATCATTCTCAGTGGTGAAAAACTGAAAGCATTTCCACTAAGATCAGGAACAAGACAAGGATGTCCACTCTTGCCACTCTTATTCAACATAGTTTTGGAAGTCCTAACCACAGCAATCAGAAGAAAAAGAAATAAAAGGAATACAAGTTGGAAAAAAAGAAGTAAAACTGTCACTGTTTGCAGGTGACATGAGACTATACATAGAAAATCCTAAAGATGTCACCAGAAAGCTACTAGAACTAATCAATAAATTTGGTAAGTTTGCAGGATACAAAATCAATGCACAGAAATCTCTGGCATTCCTATACAGTAAAAATGAAAAATCAGAAAGAGAAATTAAGGAAACACTCCCATTTACCACTGCAACAAAAAGAATAAAATACCTGGGAATATACTAACCTAAGGAGGCAAAAGACCTGTACTCAGAAAACTATAAAACGCTGATGAAAGAAATCAAAGATGACATAAACAGATGGAGAAATATACCATGTTTTTGGATTGGAAGAATCAGTGTTGTGAAAATGACTGTACTACCCCAAACAATCTACAGATTCATTGTAATCCCTATCAAATTACCAATGGCATTCTTCACAGAATTAGAACAAAAAAGTTTACAATTTGTATGGAAACACAAAAGACCCTGAATAGCCAAAGCAATCTTGAGAACGAAAAATGGAGCTGGACGAATCAGGCTCCCTGATTTCAGGCTATATGACAAAGCTACACTAATCAAGACAGTATGGTACTGGCACAAAAACAGAAAGATAGATCAATGGAACAGGATAGAAAGCCCAGAGATAAACCCACGCACATATGGTCACCTTATCTTTGATAAAGGAGGCAGGAATGTGCAGTGGAGAAAGGACAGCCTCTTCAATAAGTGGTGCTGGGAAAACTGGACAGGTACATATAAAAGTATGAGATTAGGTCACTCCCTAACACCATACACAAAAATAAGCTCAAAATGGATTAAAGACCTAAATGTAAGGCCAGAAACTATCAAACTCTTAGAGGAAAACATAGGCAGAACACTCTATGACATAAATCACAGCAAGATCCTTTTTGACCCACTTCCTAGAGAAATGGAAATAAAACCAAAAATAAACAAATGGGACCTCATGAAACTTCAAAGCTTTTGCACAGCAAAGGAAACCATAAACAAGACCAAAAGACAACCCTCAGAATGGGAGAAAATATTTGCAAATGAAGCAACTGACGAAGGATTAATCTCCAAAATTTATAAGCAGCTCGTGCAGCTCAATAACAAAAAAACAAACAACCCAATCCAAAAATGGGCAGAAGACCTAAATAGACATTTCTCCAAAGAAGATATACAGACTGCCAACAAACACATGAAAGAATGCTCAACATCATTAATCATTAGAGAAATGCAAATCAAAACTACAATGAGATATCATCTCACACCAATCAGAATGGCCATCATCAAAAAATCTAGAAACAATAAATGCTGGAGAGGGTGTAGAGAAAAGGGAACCCTCTTGCACTGCTGGTGGGAATGTGAATTGGTACAGCCACTATGGAGAACAGTATGGAGGCTCCTTAAAAAACTACAAATAGAACTACCATATGACCCAGCAATCCCACTACTGGGCATATACCCTGAGAAAACCATAATTCAAAAAGAGTCATTGCAGCTCGATTTACAATAGCCCAGAGAAGGAAACAACCTAAGTGTCCATCATCAGATGAATGGATAAAGAAGATGTGGCACATATATACAATGGAATATTACTCAGCCATAAAAAGAAACGAAATTGAGCTATTTGTAATGAGGTGGATAGACCTAGAATCTGTCATACAGAGTGAAGTAAGTCAGAAAGAGAAAGACAAATACCATATGCTAACACATATATATGGAATTTAAGAAAAAAAAATGTCATGAAGACCCTAGGGGTAAGACAGGAATAAAGACACAGATCTACTAGAGAATGGACTTGAGGATATGGGGAGTGGGAAGAGTAAGCTGTGACAAAGCAAGAGAGAAGCATGGACATATATACAGTACCAAACGTAAGATAGATAGCTAGTGCGAAGCAGCCGCATAGCACAGGGAGATCAGCTTGGTGCTTTGTGACCGCCTGGAGGGGTGGGATAGGGAGGGTGGGAGGGAGGGAGACGCAAGAGGGAAGAGATATGGGAACATATGTATATGTATAACTGATTCACTTTGTTATAAAGCAGAAACTAACACACCATTGTAAAGCAATTATACTCCAATAAAGATGTTAAAAAAAAAAAAAAAAACTATGCTCGCCCCTCAGGGAACACACATAATTCCTGTTAAAGCTAATAGGAGTCAAGTGCATATCGACAGACAGAAGAGATGCAAGCAGGGAAACCAAGTATCTGGTAATAGGCTTTGAGCCTGAATTCTGGGCCCCCCTTTGTACAGGTAGTAGGTATCCTGGTTGACATTTACATTAACAATTTAGTGTCTACCCTCTTTGATATTCTGCTGCCTCAGGCTCCCCAGGTGACAGTCCAATTATAGAGCTGGAGCAGCAAAAAGGACACGTGATTTAAGGGGAAAAAATATTAAAAGGGGGAAGAATTAAGAACCTGGATTTACAAAGAATCTGTATTTACAGTCGTCCCCCACACATTTACCCATCCTACTGTGAACGTAGGTGGTATCCTGACAGCAACAATGTCATAACAACTAGAAATTGAAGATTAAATTTGCACAGTGCCCGAGAGTGTCCCTGCTGTGGGGCTGAGGGAAGGAAGAAAAAGATGAAGGGGAATCAGCTGCTCCCAACCTAGCAAGACGGCTGTGGAGGGAATTCAAATTCCACAGGACAAGCGCTGTGGAAGCACAGAGCTGAGCAAGTAACTCTGCCCGAGGGAAGGTTGAAGGTTTCAGAGGAAGGGAGGTGGGAGGGGTCAGGACAGGGGGAGACGAAGGAAGGGCATCTGGCAGAGAGCTGTCTCCGCCAAGGCACGGGGGACCCCAGCAAGTTCTCTGCAGCACCTGGGGTGCTGGGTGCCTGGTTGGCGGCAGGACTGCAGACCGCAGAGGGCCCTGCAGACACGCTCTCCTGGGAACTGGATCGATCAGATCCTGGAGCAACGTGGAGCAATCAGGTCTGCACAGCAAGGAGTTCTGCATTGTAGAAAAAGCACTAGGACATAGGGGCTGGAGGGTGGGGACACTGGGAGAGAGGCCTGCTAGAAAGCTCCCACAAAGAACTTTCTAGGTCAACAGAATTAGGGCTCGTGACCAAGACAGGGACACTGGGGAGTTTCAAGCATGGGCAGTAAATGCAAATGCTAATAAGGGACCCAACGGTCATATAAATGAGTATAACAGGCCCAACATGACAGACTCAGCACAAACTCCCAAAAAAAAAAAAAGAAAAAGAAAAAGCTTTTTAAAAAAATTTTGCTTAAAAAAAAAATTACAAGGTATTTTCATAGGCCCTAGCAATAATTTTGTAGTTTTAAGAGTTTTTAAAGACCCTTTGTTCAAACTCTACTTGCAGTAACTCTACATAAGTTAGAAAGAGGTAGGCAGAGAGGTCTCGTTTTTGCACAGGAAGACAGAATTGGAATTCTTATGAATACCAATAGGTATTTCAATAGATACAAAATACCGTAGGGTATTTTGATGTTAATACCCTAATAATCAGTGTTTTTATCTAGTTTTATATCACAGGGAGATCTCTCTCAGCAGTTACTGAGGAAAGGGGATGTCTCATCTCTTTCAAGGACTTTTTTCTCTAAATTGTGAAATTTGCATTTTAAAGGCCAGATTCTGGAATTCATTAGTCAACATTATAGACAACACAAGATAGTAGAGCTAACTTTTAATGGCAGATAGAGGGTAAGTATTAAAAGTGGAATAAGGAGTATAAAGCATTCATGTATTCCCTAGGCTGTCACTGATTGTTTTACTTCCCACCTTACCTCCACACCCAGCCCAAGACACAACCGAGCACAGGGCCTGCCATGTAAAAATAGTTCTTTATAGTAAATACATTTTAAATGAATGAATATGTGTCTACATTCATGCTTACCCTTGTCACAGAAAAGAATTCCTCCCAGAAAATTTAAATTCTTTTGACACTGAAGTAGTCCACAGTGCCTTGCTAAGTAGGTCTTCTTCTGACCAACTGCTTGTTTCCATAATGATGGAACCATAATGTTGAGTACACACTCGGACAGCCCTACCAGTTGTTAAAAGAATTAAAGATTTATATCCCTTGAGAGCTTCATTCTACCTCCCTGGCCCATTTCCTAGGACCCACAAGACCTCCTCATGATTCTGGCAACCCTTTAACCCACAAAAGGGTTAACACCTGGACCGCAGTTGGCCTCAGACCACAGTTGGCCTCAGGACTGTTTCAGCATTTCACAAACTCCATTTTGGGGTTAGGCAACTTACCTTTATGCTGTCCAAGTACCATAGTTACTTATTCTTTCCCTCCGTGTTTATGGCAGATTTTGGTAACCCTACTGAAGCTGACCATGTGGTCTGGCCCCAAAGTGTAACCAGGTTACAATTTTTCCATGTATTTTTTAAAATTTATTTTTTGCCATGCTGTGCAGCATGCAGTATCTTAGTTCCCCAGCCAGGGATCGAACCTGTGCCCCCTGCATTGGGAGCGTGGAGTCTTAACCACTGGACCACCAGGGAAGTCCCTTTCCTTGTATTTTTAACCATGTAAAGGAAATACACAGTGTATGACATCACTTACTAAGATTCATCTTTTCGCTCTCATATACTTTCCTCACATTCTGCAGCTTTTTGGCTGTATCTCTCTTACAAGTTTCCCCTTCCAATGTCTCCTTCTTGCCCTAGCAGTATGCTTCTTCTTGTTTGGTTCCTCCATCTTTCCTCCCAATTCTGTATTGCACATCCTGTATGTGTGTGAGTGTGTGTATAAATATATATAAATAAGATAATGGCTAATGCCACAATACTGCTGGAATGCCGGAAGCTTAGAAGCAGTTAAGAAACTGAGTAGAAAAGCCAAGACCCTTTTTCATGGGGAGGAGGAGGAGGGAAAAGCTAAGAGCACTTACTAATGAGTGCTTTTTTCTCCCCCACCATATCTTATTTGTCTTTATCCATCTGCAATGTAATTTCCTTTAGACCATTTTTAATTCATCCAACCTACAAATATTTAATGAGCACTGATGAGATAAGAAATGAGGGCTGATACCTGAGAGTGGAGAAGAAGGGATATGTCCAGTTACCAGGCAGGAATACCAGTCAAGTGGCCGACTTGGGGCATTACCTGGAGAGGACAGAGCCACAGGGGCTGTCCAAAGAATTTTGATCAGAGGAGTCAATCTATCATCAGCCAGGTCTTGGGACAAGTTTGAGGCTGGGTATAGGTAATGGAAGCCTTCAAAGGGGTGAATACTGGAGTGGGATGGGAGACGAGGAACAAAGGCGTAAGGTTGAGAGGGCCTGGATTTCTGTGTGACTGGAGTGGAGAGTATAAAACTCCTCCCACAGGGAATGAGTTCTGCATCAGTGAGGCTGGAGATGGCTGGGCCTGGAGGAAGAGATTTAGTGTTCATGTGCATCAAGGAGATTGTTTTGTAACTATTCTTACCTTCAGGGCATACCAAACGAGCATCCTGAGTGACCCAGGAACAAAACCCAAAACTCTCAGCAGCAAAATTCTAGGCCAGGCTCCACCCCTTTAGGCTACCCCTATGCTTAATGCTCAGGGCATTGAGAGACCACCTGTATTATGTGAGTAGAGGACTAGAGCCACTGGATTTGGAAAGAGAGAGGCTGACATCTTCCCTAGTTGCAGTGCCCTAAGTCCCTATGTAAAAAGAGGAGAATAGAATTGCCTTGGAAATATGAATCTTTCCCTGTCAAACTGAAATTGCTACCCATCTCTGCTGAACTTTGATAACTGAACAAGGCCACACTCTGGGGGCAGGACTGGCAGGTGTTTATTGATGAGACCAGATGAAGTTTTTTTTTATGGTCAACTAGCAATGATTACATTATTATTGCATGGCGTTTTCCAGCACTTAACATTTGATATCTGTCATTTTCTTGTTTCTGGTCACTATCTTGGATTAAAACCAGATTTTATTAACTAATTGTTTTTAATTTACAACAACTTGAGATACACACAAAAACTTAACAGTTGTTGCTTTTGGAATGGGAAAGTGAATGGGCTGTGGACACAGACTTGATGTTTTCAATATGTACCCTTTTGTATATTTTGAATTTTGTATTGTGTATGTATTACCTATTTAGGGATAAGTTAATCAATTTAAAAAGCTATAGCTTGACTTCTTTAGCATTTAATTTGCTATATAATAAAAATATACCGAGCTACCATTTTCCTCACCTCAAATCTACCTAGAATTTGCTTTTAATTCCTCCTAAGAGAGACTGTATTTTCCTTTCTCTAGGATGAGCTAAAATTACTTGGAAAGCAAGGGGCCACATTGCTGTCATGTATTCAAGAACAAGCAACCAAAAGTCCCACCAGCAAACTCAGTCTCAATGAAGCTGAGAATGTAGCTACCATGGAAAGGTGAGTGAGAGGGGTGGAATCTGCTTTTTCAGGAGAGAATACATAGAACCAGATGATCTGAAACAACCAAGAACAGATGGAAATAACTGCTTATGGGTCTTGGTGGGGTCACGAAAGAAGAATATTTGAGACAACGAAGGAAAAACCATGGTATCCTTCTGGCATCCATCTACAGAGATCTTTTTATGAGAATGCCATTCCCTCTTCCTATGATCTGCTTTCATCCCAGGATATCAAGGAAGATGGTAGTATTTACTGAGCTTCATTGCCAAATAACAGTTTGGTTGGGTGCTGTGCTTTGCACACCTGTCTTCTTAGGCGGAAAGAAATAGAGAGAAAGGTAAGGTTACCTGGGGTACATTTTAAAGCATAGCAGCTGCATCTGAAGTGAAGTGTCTGCCTAATCCTGAGGGTGTCCTGATTAAAAAATGGGAAATGTGGAAACCAGCTGAACTAGGAGAAAGTCATAGGTGACGCAGACTTCATAATAAGGAGATTATCACAATTAGTAACACTGACTAAAAACACGGGTGTTATCTCCATGAGCCTGTGGAAATGAATGCTGACTGCATGTCCTTTCTTGTTCTTTCTTGACAGGTTATTAGTTCAGTTGAATGAAACAGAAAAAGCCTTTAGTCAGTTCTGGTCTGAGCATCACCTGAAGCTTAATCAATGCCTACAACTGCAGCACTTTGAACACAATTTTTGTGAGGTATTATTTTCTTGTTTAATAAAACTTCCGTTATGTTTCAGTGACTTCTGGTTCTCTCTCCGCCCTTGAACTCTGGGCATCGGGCTTCCCTCCCCTCCCCAATCCAGTCCCCTCCTTATATCTTTGATTCCTCTTCTCACCTTTTCAGTGGGTTAGCAATGTACTAGAATCCCATTTTCCTGTTGGCATACATGGTATTTCAGTGATGGTTTACCTTCCTTTTTGATTCAGTGAAGCTTTAATATTCCATCCACGTGTGTCTCAGCACCCTCAGCTTAATCTGAAAGCTGATGAGCTGTAGGAAAAAAAAATCTATATAGATACACATATGTCCTGAATCCTTTTTGGATTTTCAAGTTGTCTAGAGTATAACAAACCTATACCTCCACATGGGTGTCCATTGGCTTATGTCTGGGCTTTTCTAATGTGTCTTGTAGGTTAAGTTTGCCCTGGACAATGTGTTGGCAGAGCAAGCGGAGTTTACAGACATCGGAGACAGTGCAACGCGTGTGGAGCAACTTCTTAAGGAATACAAAAAACTGGAAGGAAAAGGCCAGGTTTGTTTTTTTTGCCATTTTTGTGGACCATGAAGAGGGTCACTGTGGATGGTGACAGATCATGGCCACTCATTATTGCTAGAAGGTTGCCAAAAGACACAGGAATGCCCAAATCCTGCCTTTTCAGTGACCTGACACTCACCCCAGGTCTCCAGGGAGATATGCACATTAACAACTATGAGGAATGATGAGGGCAGTGAGAGTTCTGTTAAGGCTGCCAGAGCACCCAGTTGAGGCTGGAGGCTTCGGTGGGGTGAGAGTTCCAGGTGGCCCTGCCCATTCATGAGGTGACAGACTAGTGGGGGAAAAACAGGAAGTAAGGTCACACTGGGTATGTTACCCACTGGGCCAGAGGTTGGGGCAGGAGTTGGTGGTAAGGAGGGGAAACTTTTAAAGGGCAAACCAGAGAAAAATAACTAGTTTTATAATAGGCAAGATGGGGAAATTGGTCCACATTAGTTCTGTTGCTACAGAGAGTTGGCAAAGCTTTCTGCTTTCTCATGCTCAAAGAGTTGGAAATATCAAACTTGTAAAGGAACTTGAAAGGAATATATGTTTCAGATTCTCATACCAGAGTTAAACAGTTTCCCAGATCTGAACACAAATCAGCACTTAGGAGTGAGTCTATCTTAAGTCCTTACAAATTTGGCTTATTATGAATTTAAGAAAGCCCAGTCATCTTTCCAGAGAAGTTCCTTTCTGCTTTTCTTTAATTGGGTTCTCTATATTTTTGTCTCTTGGGAACTAAGTCTTCTATGGTTACCACTTCCTTTCTGATCTAATCTAGAGGTGTCTTTCCTCTAGATTATGGTAGATGGTAATTTTGTAGTACTAGAAATTTGCTTCTCAACGTGTGATCCTCTGGCCAGAAGCCGTCACCTGAGTGAGAACTTATTGGAAATATGGGTAAATCTCAGGCCCCACCTCAGAATCAGAATCTGCATTTTAATAAGATCCCCAGGCATTTGACACACACATTAAAGTTAGGCTTTTGACACTCACATTATTGTTAGTAACATACTTCCCCAGAGAATAGTAACAAACGTAAACCAAGGCCACTCTGGCTTTAAGAGCTGTCAGTTGTGAATTCTGAGCTGCACGTGCTTTTGCACATGTGTGAACACATAGACCCACCTGTGCACCCAGACTCTCACTCAGCAATCCCATTCTTACCTGGTGAGCACTCCTCTTATTGATGATCGTTGACAACTAAATGCTTTAGTGCTAAAGGCATGAGAAATGTTTATTAAACAATGAAAAAAATTGAATTTCATGTATCTGATAATTATATGTCTCAGAGGCTGCAAGATAGTCCCAGTTCTATGCAGTTCTGGTTTTTTTCAAGTGAACTCCTTATTAAATGTAGATGCTGTGTGTTTTCATTTACATACATTCATATTTTAGGGAAAATGCCTCATCAAGCCCAGTACCTTTATTTGTGGTTTAATAAATATGGTGTCATATATATATATCTCATCAAGGTAGCTACTGACCTACCAGGAAGGTATATCACCAAGGTAGCTACTGACCTACCAGGAAGGTACTCATTCATCACCAGGTATTCCTTGTCTTAGATTCTGTGGCTATAGTGGCAAACCAGACAGTCAAGACCCTGCTTTCATGGGGGTTACATTCTACTGGGGAGAGACAGACAAGTGAAAAGTAATCAAATAAATAATCATATCAGATAGTGACAAGTGGGATGAAGAAAATAACAGGACATGATAGAAAGTGACTGGGGGTGTTGCTACTTTAGTAGTCAGGAAAGGCCTCTCAGACCTTTGATCTGAGATCTGTATAGCCATGCAAAGATTTAGGGAATAGCAGTCAAGGCAGAGGAGCTGCAAGTACAAAGGTCTTGAGGTGGGAACGAGGCTGGGGGCCCAAGGAATGTGGCTGGAACATAATGAGACAGGAGAACACAGGTGGGAGCAATGGTGATGAGGACTGGATTTTATTCTCAGTGGAACGGGAAGCCATTGGATGGTGCTCTGGGTTGGGTTTTAAATACTGGGGGTGGATCTGCATGACTGCATTCACATCCTCTCTTCTGCCCACCTCCTTGGACTTGTGATCTTTGGTACATACTTCAAAAATCACTGACCGGAGGTAGGGGCAAAACCTATGGTCATGGGGCATCTTTCACGGGCAACATTCCTGAACAGCTGGGCTAACCTACAACCTGGAGCCCAGGAAGATTGGTTTTACCCATCCTGTGCCTTGCTTACCCTGTTTTTTACTTATTTGCTAAAGGATGCAGTAGACCTATCCCTCTGCCTTTGGGTGAACCAAATAAAGCTATCTTATCATAACCGGAACTTTTAAAACATTTCTTCACTCAGATTTGTAAGCGGCATTGTTTCTTCAAGTGATATGGGCCTGGCTAATCTTTCCATTTGTCCTGTAAAGTCTTAAAGGAAAAAGGTAATGTTTGGGTAGAAGCCACCAAAACCTGCTTGAGGTTTGTCCTTCGCTCAGCACCCAGGGGTCAGCTTCCCTTTCAGCAGAGCCACACACTGATTTCTGGGTTGTTGCCAACCCCCTTACTCTGTGCAGTGGCATCGTCCTCATGGTAGCCTCTGAGCCAACTGGAGCCTGTTCTTTTACCCTCTTCTGGTTTGAGGGTTTAATCGTCTTTTTGTTTTTTTATACTCCAGTAAAGATGTTAAAAAAAAAAGAAAGATACTAAGTGTTGTCTCTCCTTTTAGACCAGTGGTTCTTTTTTTTTTAGAATATCTTTATTGGAGTATAATTGCTTTACAATGGTGTATTAGTTTCTGCTTTATAACAAAGTGAATCAGTTATACATATACATATGTTCCCATATCTCTTCCCTCTTGCGTCTCCCTCCCTCCCACCCTCCCTATCCCACCCCTCTAGGTGGTCACAAACCACCGAGCTGATCTCCCTGTGCTATGCGGCTGCTTCCCACTAGCTATCTATTTCACGTTTGGTAGTGTATATATGTCCATGCCTCTCTCTCACTTTGTCCCAGCTTACCCTTCCCCCTCCCCATATCCTCAAGTCCATGCTCTAGTAGGTCTGTGTCTTTATTCCCATCTTACCCCTAGGATTAATCGTCTTTTGAGTGCTTATCTCTAATTCTGAGAAACAGTGGTTCCAGTACCCCTCGTACTTCTTTAAAAGCAGAATTTGCTATAGGGTTTTGGCTGTGAGGTATGCTGGGACCTTTGCTGATGGGCCAACAAGGAGCAGACCAGGACAAAACAGGGAGACCCAATCGTTTCTCAGCCTTGACATCTCCCTCCAAGGCCAGGGGCCAGCAGTTACACTACTGTGTCCAAGAAGGCATGGAGCCCAGATCATTAACCTCCTAGGGATGTAATCTAGCTGGAGGGGCATGCCTTTTTTTTTTTTTTTTTTTTTTTTGCAGTACGCAGGCCTCTCACTGCTGTGGCCTCTCCTGTTGCGGAGCACAGGCTCCGGACGCGCAGGCTCAGTGGCCATGGCTCACGGGCCCAGCCGCTCCGCGGCATGTGGGATCTTCCTGGACCGGGGCACGAACCCCTGTCCCCTGCCTCAGCAGGCGGACTCCCAACCACTGCGCCACCAGGGAAGCCCATGACTTTTTTCTTTAATGGAAATTTTCAAGCACACAAAAAAGTAGATTGACGAGTACAAGGAACTCCCATGTGTCTACAGCTCAGTTTCAACAACCATTAACTTTCTGCCTTTCTTGTTTCACCTGACCCTCTTCCGCATGCGTTCCATTCCTATGCCATTATCTGTGGGTCTGTCCTGGGTTCCCTATGTAGCAGTATCGCCCCTTCTTCACCATTTTCTTCCAGAATAAACATGTCCAGCTTCATCTGTTATAGCAATAGAGTCCTGGGGGAAAAATAAGCTGTTATTACAATAAAGGCTTCTGAATTACATGTTGCAACTTGACCAGCCTTCTGAAGTTTTCAGCATCTGAAAGATGCCAGGCAGGCTTATGATCAGAGTACCTGATTTCAGCCATTTCTTTCTCATTATTTCTTTTTACTTTGGAGGTTTTGTTGCCTGATTATCTTGAGCAGAAGCTATATAGACTGAAAAATAAAATGCAATTT
The DNA here is from genome assembly GCF_005190385.1 of Monodon monoceros. Lineage (NCBI taxonomy): Eukaryota > Metazoa > Chordata > Mammalia > Artiodactyla > Monodontidae > Monodon > Monodon monoceros. Next base: position 83,695,836 of record NW_021703767.1, read on the forward strand.
GGAGGTTTTACAGTAAAGTTCTTGGCAGGCAACTGAAGGATTTGATAGTCATGAATAATAATGACTTCATTAATAATAATGTGCAGCCATTATTCTAGCACATGTGGGGAAGCCACGTAGGCTGGAAGGTGGCAAGACACAGGCTTTGGAGTTAGAAGGAACTGGATTCAAATCTCGGCTCTAACAGCTACCAACTGTGTGACCCTAGTCAAGTTTCTTAGCCTTTCTGAACATACCCTCTCATCTGTAAAGTGGGTAATAATTCCTACCTCACAAGAGTCCCTGGGAAGATGAAATGAATAGATGATGTATAGTAAGGACTTAGAGAGTGTCAGGAATGTAGTAGGTGGTCAGAGCTTAGAAGCTATTATTATTATCCATTCATTTCAGTAGAGTAATTTTCCAGCCATCCAGTGGTGAATTCTGTATTGTATTTATGGATCCCTTCCCAAAATCAATTTGGACCTGTTATGGACATCTTTCCTCCAACATCTCAAGTGTTTTAAGAACAGTTCTGAAGGGTGAGATGCTGCATGCCACAGGGACGCAGCTGTGACTGCCACAGGTAACCTGGGGAGCGTCCTGTGGTGAAGTTCCCTAGGCCCAGAAAACTTGTGCTATTCTTAATAAATTAGGCAGCTGGACTTTAAAAAAACAAGAGTCAACAGAGATGTACTGGCCAAGTTTTCATGTTTCTGCATTTGACTAAAGTCAGACAGGTTCAATCAACCAAATGAGGTCTCTAAGCTCAGGCAGGACAAGCACAGCCATTTTTCTCTGTGTGTGTTGGCCACAGCCAGATTCTGGAGCCAGACTGCTTGAGTTTGAAGCCTGGCTCTTCTCTTTCCTACCCGGGTCACCCTGGGCCATTGTGTCTCCACTCCTCTTTTGTAAAACAGCACATACATTAAAAGTTTGTTGTGAAGAGTAAAAGGAATCATTGATGTAAGCATTTTAAACAGTACC